>NC_140082.1:81815145-82481226 GCF_964194135.1 Talpa europaea
CGGAGCCAGCTGATTTCCGCAGCCAATCAGCAGGCGCGGCGACGGCGTCGGCGGCCGCGTCGGATCCAGGGCGCCGAGGTACCCGGGCCTGCTGTGGGGGGTAGGGGAGTCGCTGTCTTGATTTTTTGGGGGGCTGGGGGTGTCGCGCCGGCTGCTGGCAGCGCCGCGGCCCAGGTCTCCGGTTGCCCGGGGGCGGGCTGCGAGTCTCATCTCCCGGGTCCCCGGCGGCAGCCGCGACCGTCGAGGGCTGGCCCCTGGTTGCTGAGGTTGGAGGTCAGAGGTCGAAGGTTGTGTTTTTCTGGATTGTTGGCGGGGGGCTGCTCGGGCCTAAGACCCTGGGCGGGATGCCCGTGAGCCTTTTTTCTCCCGGTCAGCTCTTGTTTGGGGACCACCCCCCCGTTCGTGGAAGGGGCTCGGAGGGAAACTGAGGCCCGAGGGCGGCCGCACCCCCTTGCGGGTCCTGAGCTGGGGCGGCGAGGCCGGGGCCCGATCTTGACGCCCTGGTAACCCTTGGCCGCGCTGGGCCGGGCCGCCGGGCCCTCGCGGGTGCGGGTGCGAGGCGGGGAGGCCGCTGCCTCGGAGGGCAGAGGTGGGGGGAGGCGGTCCGCGGGGTGCCGAGGAAGGGGCCCATGCTAACTCCTTCCTGATGCTGTCAATGCCTGTCCTTGAAATTTTATTTCTGGGCGGCCACCCGGGCAACTTGGAGAGGGCGAGAAAGGGTCGTCGTGGCTTTTGCACTTGGCTAGAGGCGAAAATTCAAACCAGACGTGGGATGTAACAAAAGCAAGGGGACCTGTGAGCAACTGGACGAGTTTCTTAGTTCAGCACGAGTTCCCCCCACATACCCCACATAAGTCATAACTCAAGCTGTTCACATTCGGTATTTCAGGCTCCTTAGCTTTCTAAGCAGGTGTCGGTAGTTTTGATCTTAATAAGATACTTCGGATGCGTCATACCGAGTTTTTTTGGCTTGTGGTTCTGAGCGCAAGGACGTAGGGAACAGTCCTTACCTCTCTTTAAGGGGGTGCCAGCTGCGGCTTTTCTGCTCTGAGCCCCAAAAGTAATAGTTTCTCTGTGGATGGGGGGAGACACAGCTGTGACTGTGGAATAGAGAAAGGGAATTAATTCACTTGTTTTCCGTGCGCAGAAATGTGCAGTGAGGGAAACACGCTGTGTTTGCGCGACTCTCCGTCTCAGCCGGCAGGAACCCATTGGATTTTATGCTGACGGTGTTTATTACTAACAGTGATCAGGCAAAGACGTGACCTCTCACAGCCAGGCGGTGTAGCCACAGAGGAGTGAATATGCCTTATGGAATTAACACTGGGGTTTGGTTTTCAGTAGAGAAAATGAGGCAGAAGGAAGCGTTAACCAAGCCCTTCCATGGCGCAGCCCTTGTCTGTAGGACTCCGACCAGCCACGTTTACATGTTTGAGAATGGCAGTGGGGACTCGGGGGACTCCTCTGAGGACGAGTCCCGCAGTGTGTCTCTGCGGCCCCGGCGCAAGGAACGCCAGAAGAAGGGCGCCCACCACCCTCAGCCGCCGGGAGCAGGGGACGTGGTGCTGCTGCAGCGGGAGCTGGCGGAGGAAGACAGCCTCAACAAGCTGGCTCTGCAGTATGGCTGCAAAGTAAGAAATCCCGGGGAGGGTACCGGCGCCTCTGAGTGGAGAGGAGCAGAGGCACACTGAGAGGAGGCCCTAGCTCCCCCTTCTTGGTTACCATAGATGGCTGGGAGAGGTCGGTTGAAGCAGGTGATGCCCCTTTCTCGCCAGAGGTGGAAGGCAGGTGAACCCCGAGGTCGCAGGAGTGAGGGCCGGGGAATCTCAGCGCTGGCGCGTTCCCTCTGCTGCGTGCTCCTCCGCCCTGCTGCTCTAAACTGAAAATCTGATCACCCTTCTTTTGAGCACGTTTTATTTAACACCTGCTGGGGGCAGAGATGATAGGCATACTTATCCAGGGTTTCGTTGGTACGCTTGCCATCTCCCCGCTGTTTTCAGAACCTTACTTGCTGATTAGAGCTTCTTTGATAATGTTTTGCCTTTTTTTAGAACTGCATGATATATATGGCCTTTGTATCCTGTGTGTATAACTCTGTTTTTCTCTTTAATTATGTTTTTAGCATTCAGAGTGATTAACAATAACAGAGTAAGTAGGAAAGTATTTATAGACTTGCTGCTTGTGTTTTTCCCCAGATTGAAACTACTTACTTTATTTTGCTAACAGCGTTAGCAAAATATACTATGTTAACTATACCTTAACATAGCAACCTGCTGATGTAGCAAAATAACTTAAACTTCCTTAGGTCTTCTCTAAAGCTGTATAACTACTTATTTAAAGAAAAAAAAAAACCCCTTAAACTGTCATTTATCTAACAAACTTCAAATAGCTGACTTGCGTGGGGTGGTGGTTGTATCAGAAGTAAGCAGGCTAGTCTCCAGAACACAGTGGTCTCTAAATTACACTGACATTTGTATTTGACTCTTACAACTGGCACTATATGGTTTATAGAGTAACAGTTGAAAATGAACCCTGCTCTTCAAAGACTGGGGTAGATACAGTGAGTGGGCCTCTTGCAATGGTGATGTTTAATAATCTGAGATGGCTGTATAATGCCTCCGATAAGGGTCAACCTTCCCCTTTGAAGTAAATACATTTGATGTCAGTTTATTAGGGGCAAAGACAAAAAAGTCTCAAGCACCTTATTAGTTTTAGGACTTAATAAATTAAAAATGTCTCCTATACCAGTTTTCAATCCGATGATAAAAGCAGTTGCTAAATAATTAAAATAATGGAGGTGATTGATTGGAATGATCTGTTGGCTGTACTTAAACTCTAAGTGGACTTAGGTGTTTTAAACCTCAGTCTATCTCTGATGCTTTCAATGAGTTTCAGACTGCTTTGAAGGGAGGGTTTATCTTTAATTTAGATTTTCCTCTTACTTCTTAAATCATAAGATCTGATGATGAGGAGTTTTCCAAGAGCGTTGTTGCTATATAAAACTCACACAGGTGTTCTTTCTCCTAAATCCTAACGCTGGAGTAGATTTCAAGTCGATAGTTTCCAGCTTGATTCCGTGCATGTTTCTGATTATCCTAAGTGTAAAATCCAAGTCATTTAACTGTTGGTTGCTTTATTTTAAAAACAAGTTTCTAAATCATACTCCTGGGAAAGAAAACAAGGAAGTTGATGAGGGCACACCTCTGAAAACTTCAAGGAAAACAAGGTTCTGAGTGTCTGTAGCCTGAATGCTAATTTCTGGCAGATGCTGGATTGGGTTCTGATGTCAGCCAGATGGAGGTGCTGTTGCCTTAAAAGTAGAAAGGACTGTAGTAATTTTGTAGTATAAATTTCACCTGAAAGCGTTTTGTCACACTTCGAGTCTTTTCCAGACCTGGTCTTGTTAACCTATGGGGCAATCTGACGACTAAGCTATACATTGAGGCTGAGTTAAAGCCAAAAAATGAAGCTCTTGAGCCTAATTTTCTGCATAGGTACAAGTTTCCACTGTTCAGCAGATTCTTGAGTGAGGTGGGCTTAGACCTTCACCCAGAACAATTAAGGGCCACTTTCTGGATATTGGTCTTAAGGAACTTTACATATTTCGTGATATTTATCTTCATGGCTTCCCTAGGTGGCAGATATCAAGAAAGCCAACAACTTCATCAGAGAACAAGACTTATATGCTTTGAAATCTATAAAGATTCCAGTGAAAAACCATGGGATCCTAACAGAGACTCATAAAGAACTCAGACCCATCTCGAGTCCGTCCCCGGAGATCAGAGTGACCTTCGAAGAGCAGCCAGATCCAGATGGGATGGCTGTAGGCCCGGCTGGCCTGTCCAGCCCGCTGACAGATTTCTTCAAGGGCATTGACCAGAATATCGAGCATGTGGCGCAGTCAGAAATCTTCCTAAGTGAAAGTTACTGCATAGAGCCCTCCAGTCAGCCTCTGCTGCCGGCTTCTCCAAAGATGCCAACAAATGGTGCAGACTGTGGAATTCAGTGGTGGAATGCGGTTTTTATTATGCTCCTGATTGGCATTGTTTTACCAGTGTTTTATTTAGTCTATTTCAAAATACAGGCTACTGGTGAGGTCTCCAGTAGCTTGAACACGACTGCTGTCCCCAATGACTCCATGGCAGTGAGTGCAGTTCCAGAGCAAGCCCCCACCAGATCTGTGGTTCCACTGCCCACCATCCCCTCTTCAGACAGGAGGTTTAGTCCAACCAGCTGGGCAGGGAACTCGCCATAGTTTGTAAAGAATTGGATGGTTTTAGCAGTTGCGCTCCTCATGTGCATCAGCTGACCTTGGCCATATCTTCGGGTGCTGTATTTCCTTTTCTCTGGTATATGGTCACGTTTTAGAAGCCATATTATGTTTTTTGATAACACTCACCCTGGGGAATAACCTTGCCTGATCCAAGACCGTAGGAGCCAAAACAACAGTGCCCTTAGCATCCTACATCCCAAAAGGTGCACTGAGAGACATTGACACCTGACAGGTGCCATTTCTTAAAGGCGCTACTGGACTGGCAGTGTCTTCACAGTAACACTATGGGCCCCCAAGTTAGAATGGCCCTGGCCGGTGGACCTTCAGCACAGGAATCCCTGGGATTGGCATCAGTCACCTGGCTGCCACCTATGGTTGGTTGCATCCCTGGCAGAAGTGCTGTGCAATAGTGGTGCTCCCCCTGTTTTAGGATGCCAGTTTACGGTTGTAACAAATCCTCCTTATTGTAACAAACCCACCAGTTTGCCTTTTTTTGAGGCATTTCCAAGATCAAAAAAGCCCTAAATCCAAAATTACTATAATACTGAGTGGCATTAGCTCTATCCCTCCTGCTTCTAGAGCTACTTAGTCTGACACAAAGGTGTGTTTTAAGCTCTGCCTCATGTGACCAGTTCTTGGCCAAACGTTTGGGGGTCGTCATCCGCTGCTACCTGAGGCGCATGCCCACAGCGATCACTAACAGCATTCTTGGAAGGCTCTGGCCGGCCGGTGGCGCTGTGTAGCTAAAGAAGGACAAGCGCCCAGCACTGTGCTCCCAGTCTCTAAGGCTGGTGTTGCCAAGAGCAGCAGCAGCAGCCCCTGTGTGCACCTGGAAGGGCGGTGCAGGGAGATGGGGATTGCTTCCCGCTGCCTCCCTGACTATTAGGAATCCTAGCGCTATGGCCTGAGAATGGGACTCTGTTAAAATGGATCTCATGGTCAAAGACCAGAGAAACTTAGTGGGGTTCTACAAGTAGCCCTGCCTGTGCAAGGCCATAAAAACAGTGGACTGATAATACCATCTGCTAAGGTGGCCCATCTCCCAAGTCAAGGGAACAGTGGTGCTAAGTGTGGAAGCTTGAGGGACTCACGAGTTGGCCGCTGAGGCCCTGCCGGTAGAGCAAGGGTAGGTGGAGATGAGAGCCTGCTTTGCAGGAGCCCACCGTGAGCCCATGGAGGGGGCTGGCTTAGCCTCAGTGATGTTTCTCGAACGAATGGACAACACTGAGCTTTGGGCATGGTTTATGGCGTATGATGCATCAGGCTTCGGGTTAAACAGAAAAGGTCTCATGTAGCGGAAGGAACATGTAGCCAGAAGAGTACTTGGTGGGCTTCCAACCTCTTTCGCCTTTCAGTTCTGTGAAAAAATGTGCCCCAGATTCGACAAGCAAATTTAAAGTATCTTCAAAATGAAATCATCTTTGAGACCAAATGGTTTTCAGGATAAAATTGTGAACCTTTACTGAAATGATTTGATCAGAGAATGTTTTTCCAGCCAAATGTTTGTGCTAGCCCCTTTGTGCTGCCCCCCGAGGGGCACAGGTGTTTCAGCATTTGTCACCATTCACCTCAGCAGGCCGGGCACAGAGTCCCTGGGGAGAATGACTTGCCAAGCAAAAAATGAGTATCTGTATCCTTTATTTTTTTTTTTTTCAAATGGAATAAAACAATTTCTTCTGTGAAGGACAACAGATTCTTTTATTATTTGGGGTTTGGTAATTCAGAATTAAAAGAGAGAGGGCCAAGGTTACCCCAACAGGTTCTGAGAGAGTGGGAACCGCCCTTGCCTCGCTGCAGGGTCTGCCTTGTGCGCTTGGAAGTCCTGCTACCGGGCGAACACGGGACACCAGGCAGCTCATTTTCTCTTTCCGTGGTCAGGCGGCGACTCTCCCATTTCACTCTGGGGAGACAAGGCTGCAGGTACCCTGCAGAAGCCCCAGGGTCACCCAGCGCCAGCCTGCCCAGCTCAGCCCGCGCCGGAGCCCCTCCCCAGAACGTTCTTTCTCTCACCTGCCTCTGTTCCTTGCAAAGACCACCTGGGCTGAGGGACAATTCTGTGGGCCCTGAAATGACCCGGGGGGGTTGATATTTTTCTTCTTTCGTTATATTGAGAGAGCGGACAGCACTGTAAGTTTAAGTTGTTAAGTTTCATGATTTGATTTCTGGACGTTGTGAACGATTGCCACAGGAAGTCTAGCTAACACCGTCTCCTATGGGTAGTTTATTTTCCTAATTACGAAAACTCCAGATTTCCTCTCAACTGTCATAAGTGCTGCACACCAGGAGCTGGAGTCAGGACGTTGTATGTTACCTCCCTAGTCCTTATTTACCCCACGACTGGAGGTTTGTACCTTTTGACCCTCTTCATCCAGTTCCCACCTCTGGGATTCCCTGTGTAAGCGTCTGATCTTCTCTAAATCCCACATAAGTGAGATCACACAGTATTCTGTCTGTCTGACTTCAGTTAGCACAGTGCACTCAAGGTCAGTCATGCTGCGGTGCATATATGTATACATATGCATCCGCGTGTGCGTGCATGCCTGCGCACAGCTTTATCCTGCCGTTTGTCGATGGACACAGGTTGTTTTCATGTTACTATACTCCTACTATTAGTAAATGATGCTGATATGAATTCAGGGGTGCAGATCTCTCTTCAACATAGTGTTTGGTTTCCTTCAAATCTATTCCCAGAACTGGTAGTGTTGGTTCATACGGTTGTCGTAGTTTTAATTTTTTGAAGAACCTCCATACTTTTCCAAAATGGCTGTAGCAGTTTATAACCCACCAGCGAAGCACAAGGATTCTCGTTTCTCCACATCTTTGCCGGCATCTGTTGTCCATTATTTTGGATGACAGCTATTCTAATATTCTGGAGAATTCTCATGTGTGCTTGAGATGACTGTGTATTCCGCTTCTGTTGGATGAAATGTTCTGTATATATGTTGGTCCATTTTATCTAAAATGATTTTAGTTCCACCCTTTTTCTCAATTTCTTTCTGATCTGTCATTGGTGGAAATGGGGTATTGAAGTCGCCTACTTGTCTAACTGCCCTGTCAAATGTTAGTATCATATTCACACGTATATATGCACATAAATGTATATATTTGTTGATGGTTGATCTCTCCTTGATGAACTGATGCCTCCCCCCCCCCCCCCCCCCCGCTATTATGTAAAAACCAAAGTCGGTTTTGTCTGGTGGTACACCCATTGTCTGTTTTTGCTTCCACTTGCCTGGAGTAGCTTTTGCTGTCCCGTCACTTTGAATCTGTGTGTACTTAGAGCAGAGTCTCTTGCAAACGGCATAGTGATGCATCTTGTTCTCTGATCCCCTTTTATTGGAGAATTCACTCCATTAACATTCAGAGCAGTTATCGATAGGTAAAGACTCACTAATACCATCTTACTATTTTCTGGCTGTTTATAAGTCCATTTTTCTTCCTTTCTTGCTTTATAAATTGATAATTTTCCATAGCAGTAAACTTTGTCTTCTCTTTGTATTAAGTAGATTTCTTTTCTTTGGGGTTCCCATGAGGTTTACATAAAACATCTTATAAGTATACTATTATAATAATGGTTAACAATTCATAATTTTGATCCCATATCCTGTATTCTCTCATATTTTTGATGACACCATTTAAATTTATTGTGTATCCATTAACATTATCGAGGGCCTTCCTGGTGACCTAGGGGTTAAGTCTCAGTGCTATCACAGCCTCAGTCTGAGTTCGATCCCTGGCCAAGCAGCTGACCCACATATGGCACAGCAGACCTCTCCTTTCTTGCCTGCTGTATTTCAGTAAACCCGCCTGTTCTGCTCCCCCCCCCATCTCTGGTGAACCCCCTCACCCCCTGCATGCCTAGCCTACATCCCGGTTCTTCTACACACACAAAAATGAAACTATAGCTATTTTTTAACACACTTGCCTTTGAGTTCAGCAGTTAATACTTGGATATTCTAGGATATTCTAGAAATGGCTCTATGCTTACATCTTATTAGCATGTTGTCTAATTTCATGTTTTCAAGCAATCCATTAACTTTTGTTTCATCTTGAATTTCCGATTCTTGTAAGGTGAGTGAGTGGTAATGGGTACCCTTAGTGTTTATTAGGTAACAACTTTATTTCACTAAATCCTGAAGGACAACTTTGCTAGGTTAAGTATTCTTACTTGGAACTTTCTTTTAGCACGCCAAATACATGATTCCATCCTCTCCTGAGCTGTAAGCTCTCTCTGTGCTGAGAAACCCACTGGCAACCTTACGGCAGTTTCCCTTGCCTAAGAAAATTGTTTTTCTCCTGCAGCTTTTAAATTTGTCTTTCGTTTTAGACAGGATGCCCTGTCTTGGAGAAGAACGTTTTCAAGTTTCACAGTGATTTTTCAGCCTTGTGTCCTGGGGTATCGAATTCTCTCCCCCTGTTGGGGAGTTCTCAGCCATTATTTACTTCATAAACTTCCTGCTCCTTTGCCTCTCTCTTCTGGCCTCCAGCAGTATGTACTGGGTTTCTTTGGGGAGTGTCTCAGAGGTCCTTTCCGTTAATTTTTCTTGCTACTCTTCTAATTGTGTAGTTTCAGTTCACTTTTTGCTGCTCCCTGATTCTTTTAAACACTGCCGAAGCTGCCTACTGAATTCTTCAGTCCTTGTACACTTTAGCTCCAGAATTCCTTTTAAGGTTTCCTCTTGTTGCGCTATTTTGTATTGTTTTCCTCGTATCATTAATTTGTGTTCTCTTGTAGCTCTCTGAGCTTCTGTAGAATAATTACTTTTAATTACTTGTCAGGCATATCCTCGATTTCCATTTCTTCGGAGCTAGCTGTAGCGGTTTCCTGTTTGGTGGAGACATGTCTCCTCTGTTCTTTGCAATAACTGGTGCCTTGTGTAGGCGCCTGCACTCGAAGCCAGGTCACCTGTTCTAGACTATGGCTCATTTTGGTAATGGAAGCTTCCAGATGCAGACAGAGGCACACTGCATTGTGCTGTCACTCCAGGTCTAGGTGTTCAGGCTACCAAGGGTAATGACAGGTTGCATCACTGGGTCCAGTGGGAGTTTGATGATTCTTTGGCTCAGGCTACTGGTGTCCACAGCATTGGCAGCGCTGTGGTTAGTGAAGAGCATTGCAGAGGGTCCACTGTGTCTGCCAGGGCTGCTGAGCTCCTACAGCGCCTTTGAGACCAGTAGTGGGTACTGGGTAGCAGCAGCGGTAGCTCTACCAGTGATGAGCCAAGGGTCCAGCTACAGGCGTGAAAAAAGCTGCTTGCAGACACCCTTGCAGTGAGGGAGCAGTCAGGGCTAACTGTGGGCTCACTGGTATCTGAGTGGACCAGGTGTTGGGGTGCTCTCCTATGGCTTCACACTCTACCCCTAAGTGTGAAGGGGTGCGCAGTTTCTCAGCTGGAGGGACCAGTTACCAGTGGGCACACTATTGTCGATTAGTAAGGGAACGCAGGGTGTGTGTACTGGTGTGCTCCCCGTGACTGCACGCTCTCCAGGTGTGCACACTGGGGCTGCGGGAGACTGGTGGCAGGGGCAGTGGAGGTGCACAGTTGGACAGGGCCAGGTACAGGCAGGTGCGGTGGTGCTGGCCACTGACAGGACCTGATCTGGAACTGCCCCCCATATCTACAGGCAGCTTCGGGAGGCCCTGGCCGTGGGTGTGTTCACCTGTGGCTGCCCACCCCCTCCACGTGTATGTGCTGCAGTGCAGGCCAGTGACAGGTGTCAGGCTGATGGCATGAAGAAGCACAGCTGAAGGGGACAGCACCCACAGAAACAGGTAAATTGAAGGCACCTGGGCTGGCACCTTGCAAGAAGGTTGCAGATGATAGCTGACTTCTTACTGTAGGACAGGGAAGTTACAAACAAGGACTAAAATGAACCCTGTGATGAACTGAAATCTGATGCGGTAGCGTGGACTCGTGCTTTCTCCTCTCGGTATATGTAGGTGCAGCTACGGAATGTGGGTGTCTGGGCGAGCAGACCTGCAACTATTTCCCAGCTGTTTATTGCAGATAAAGCCTAAAAGCAATGATACTCCAGTAGCAGGGGGCACATAAGGTGCCCGGATCTTAGTTTCTAGATTTTACTCTCCAATAAACAAAACTAGGAATCCTCCAGGGAGTGGCTGACCTGGTACTAGGACAAGGAAAATGAGAGTGTGAGCCTTCTTGCCAGAATGGGAGGAAATGCTGGAAGAGTGGGGAGGGACTTTGCAAAAAACCACCCCCAGGAGTTAACGTGAAGGAACTGCTAATGGGCAGAGCTGGAAAAATTTAATAAGGAACAAAATGAGGATAGTCCTAGGAAGGACATTCAGTGCCCGAGTGCATGACCTGGTCAGGTGGCGAGGGCACAGCGCTTCCTTGCAGCAGGCGGCCAGTTAACAACTGCAGGAAACAGGCGCAGGCCACAGGGACAGTCGTTGCAAACTACAATTAGTGGGTGTGAGTGAAAGTGTGAGGAAACGATCACCTCAGCCTCCCCGAGGTCCTTGTATCCATTGCAAAGGGAAAGATGGTAGCTGAACACTGGAGACACTAAACCGGGTGACCCACGGCAGCACCGCCTGCACGGGACAGCGGGAACCCCACGTTCCTGCGGTGGGCCCGCTGCAGGGCACACTCGCCCCCTCGCGGGCAGAGCGCAGGCACACTGCGCGAAATCGTCCCTCGTCTCCAGCAGCATCTTTGCGAAGACAAGGCTAGACCTGACCTGTTGAGAAATCAACGCCTGCACGGAGTCAGGACCGAGTCCCAGAACAGGCCCCGCCCAGGGGAAAAGGGAGATTCCAATCAGGAATCAAACAGCACCTCATCCGCTTCTTGGGTCTGGTGGTGGCACTTGGCTTCGGTGAAACCCCGGGGAAAGCTGGGTGAGGAATGGACGGCCCTTCCTCCGCCTGTCCCGTCCCTCGGGCACTCACCGCAGCGAGGCCGGTCGGCGCAGTCCAGGCGGTGGCTCGCGGCAGCGACCGCAGTCAGGCCGGGGCTCTCGGCTGGCGAAGCCGCGTGGGGTGCTCTGGGCCGTGGACACGAGGCAGGAGCGGAAGGCCGGATGGCAGGAGGGGAGCACGCGCCGCCACTCGCGGTCCGTCACCCTCGGGTGCCTGTTTGGAACCGTCTGTCTCTTGCGGAAGAAAGCGCGTTTGTCAGCTTTACGATTAGGTGGCGCTTCAACCCCTTGCAAGGGAGCCGACAGGCAGCTGGGGGGCTGGAGCCACCCCGCTGGCCAGAGGGCGCCACCTGACAAATCATGCTCCGTTGGTGCCAGACACAAAATCAGCTTGAAAACAAGACGGAGCCTAGAGCAAGGCACCCATGGGAGCTGACTAGGACATCGCAATGAATTGATTTTGAGCAGCTGCAGCTGTGATTGGAGTATTTATAGCCACAGGACTCAGCTGGCTTCCAAAATCCGCTAGTAAGAGCCTCACTCTACCCGGCAAGTGAAACCAGCACAAAACGTTAGCTTGTGATTTGGCAGCAAGAGTCTGCCTGGCCGGGAGCTGGCGGAGGGGGCAAATCAGAGCAAGAGCATACTCCCCCCTGCAAGCTGAAGAGGCCTTCTCAGACCTGTCACTTTTGCAAGTCAACCTCCATTCCAGTCAGTGTCTTCTCCCCTAGCTCGTATTACCTGTGCTTTTTGGGTAAAACAAATCATTTCATCCCCCAAATTTTAAAACTAAGTAGACTGTAATGACAGTTCTAATAAGTCCCCCCCACACCCCCCCGGTGCCCACACACCGGTGTGCATCCTGGGAGGAGGTGTCTGAGGCTGTGGGTGGGCCGAGTCCATCTGACACGCGTAAGCAGCCACGCCGCGGACGCTGGGGCCCAGCTCGCTGGCAGCTTCCTCAGAGGCCGGAGCCACCCCAGGAGGGAGACAGGAGCTGACAGGGACGAGGGGGTGGGATACCGCCTCGGTTTTCTGGGCCATGCCTCATCAAGTGGAGGGGCCCTGCAGGTGGAAGAAGGGGCTTGGGGGCCAGGGGACAAGTGCCAAGCATGACAGAGTCCGGAGTACACAGGAAAAGCCAGTCCGTCTTTACTGTAGTGAGTGCAGGATACAAAGAGTTTACAACAACCTCTAGCATTTTCTTAACCATTTGATAAAAAGTTCACTATAGTATTTATTGTATCATGAAGAAAAAACAACACATTCAGGGAAAAATTGAGATTCACTTATTTTGTTTAAAAGGTTCATCTCAAGGATGGCAACAAAGTCCAGCTTGTGCCGCCAAACGGTTTTGCGTGATCAAACCGCGTACAGCTTCTTGTGTGAACTGTTGACTACAAACATTACCAAATACATAAATCTCTTTTAAAAAAGCCATTTTAAATATAGCAAAGCAGTGTCTTCTTGCACAGCAAAGTGAAGAAAGTTTCTACAGAGAAATAAAAGTTTTACATTTGTAAAATCTTGTTCACATTCTAATCATCTAAGCTGCTTATGATCCAATGCCAGGAGTTTTCTGGTTCCTTATTTACTATGTATTTCTTGTGCGCATGATGGTTAATACAGAAAATGTTAATGCTTCATCAGTTGTCCTTAGAGTTAAAGGAAATGCTAAACATATATTGTTCTTTAGAACAAACCCCTGATTTAGTCTCTAACACAATGGACAGAATTAGGGCTCAAAAGATGGAGTTTTGACCGGGACCATCTGTAGACACACCGACTCCCGCTGCAGCGTGACACCGGCGGAAGCACTGACGGGAGTGCGGCCGCTGGGCTGTGCACCTGAGCCAGGGTTTATACTCTGAGCTTTTTTTGTTTTTCTCTTTTAGTAATAAAATACTTCATCTGAAGGGATAAAGTTTCTGGCGATGGTGTCATACAAAACACTTAAGTCTAAAAGGGTAAGAAAAGTAGGTTGTAAAATGAACACCGTTAGTGTCTTCCCCACTGAGTCGGGTTCCACCAGGAGAGGTGTGTGTGTGCGTACGTGATGTCTGGGTGAGGCGTGTCTGTCAAGCTGACATGCTCCTAGTCACGCTGGGCATATGGGAAAAGGATTAACAGTCAAATATTCAGTTCCTGAAAATGGAATACATTGTTACTTGGTCAGTGTAATTGAAATACAAACTCCGAGCCTTGTGTAGTATTTTAGAAAACAGTAGTTGTACTGATTATAAACCTGCATAGAAAGAAAGACTATTGAGATACAGTCAGAAAAGCCATCTCATAAGGCACACAAGAAAATAGACAGTAAATGTGAATGTGGTAACTCCTATCCAATGCACAGCAGAAGAAGTTCATGAACATGCATAAATAACAAAGAATCACTCAACACTTTCAAAGCTATAAATGGTTTACGAAGTGGTAAGGATTATCTTCGAGATTCAGTGTCGGGAGACTGTCTTGTTTCAATTAGGTGAGACCTGAAGAAATGTGCCTGCAAGTAGTTCAGGGAAGTACATTTTAAAGAAAAGCAAATCCTTTCTGAATAAGCGCCAAATGTCTAGACTGAAAAGAGGAGAAAGCCTATCACCCTCTTTTTGTTTTTTTGGGGGGTGGGGGACCCTCTATCAGGATTTCCTACCCAAACTGTCATTAAAACAAAACTCCATTTTGCAGCTGTGAATGTCACAGGTAATCCTGTACCTAATACCCATGTGCCAGTCGGGAAATCTGGCTGATGATTTGTCACAAACAGCGTATGATAAAAATGTCAAAAGGAACGTCATTTGGGGGGAAAACAAATGTAAAAAATTATAGGTAGCTGCTCGATATTAGGTTTAAAATATAAAATAGCAGCAGGTTTTAAACCCTTATTTTCTCAGGAAAAGGAGTATTTAAAAATCTCTCCTCATAGATTTTTAGATATACGTGACTTTGAATTTTGTTCATGGCACAAGCCCAGGAGACGTAGGCCCTCGCTACCACCACGTGGTCATCCTTCCGGAAGAGTAAGGCCTTGTTCAGAATTTAGCTGAGGCGTGGCAACCCCCAGCAGGACGGCAAGAGTTGTGCCAGGGACTCGCATCACTTGAGTTTCTCTCCCCACACGGCTGCGTCGCTTCCACGCGGAGTGCGCGCTGCGCCAGAGGTTTGCTACCCAGCCGCATCGTGTTTTTAGAGGGGCAGGAAAAAGCAGCCCTTCTCCATGCTTCGTTTTCTCTAATCATTTACCACTTATAAAACCTTTGTGCTCATCTACTATTTTGCCATTTTCTCTAATATTAAATTAGGTCAGCTTTTTCTACTATACTTTTTTTCCTCACAAAAGGCAAGTTTTAGATAATGCCTTATAAAATCTTACAACACATTTTATATTTATGCAGGATGAACTTAACACCAATTTTTCTTGCCACTTTGCTATTTATGTACAGATATAAAATATATAATGATGCTCAACCCATACAGCACGAAGAGTACAATGTAACATCACACACTCACCACCAGTGAGGGGAGAAACCCCTGTATACAATCCTCTGGAAAACTGGGCTAATAATTAAAATCCAAAGTACAGTATATTTAACAAAATAGTAAATATTAAACAGTGAATACTCTACTTAATAAGGACCTCGCCTTTTCCTCCCAAATTGGCGGCAATCCACAAAAATATACTTTTTAATCTGGTGACCATACAATACATAGGTACTTACATCAAAGGTGATAATCTATTGAAGATGCTATATACACGTAAAGAGTTTGGCTCAACTTTTAATTTACATATAGAATAATAAGTGTTCATGGCTTTTTGTTTCCAAGGTTCTGCTTGCAAGATATTTTTTGTTTCCCCTCTTAAAATAAAACTAAAAAGTTAAAACAAGATAAAGCTATTCTCTTTAAAAAAAAGTTACAACATACAGCTTTGGCTTATATAAATAATTCATAGCAGAATGTGTTCAAAAGTAGTGAATATAATTTTATATATAGTCATCAATTCATAAGGGTGTTTTCTTTCATATAAAATATACATGAGCTAAAATCAGTTTAATTTTTAAGATATGAATGTAAAAAGAAACTTCTGACATATTCCAATTATAACTTAATATATTAATTTATTTTTTTAATGCTCTATATTTCTAGGCTAGTAGTTTCTGAATATCTCATGCGTGTTTTCTATTCTCTCTTTATTAGCTAAAGATCACTTCTTTGACCCGATACATTTTTGCACGTGCAAAACAGTTATGTGGGGTTTTTTGTGGGTTTTTTTTTTTGTTTTTATTGTTTTGTTTTTAGTATCAACAGCCCTTTCCCATGCACCCCTTTGCAATAGAGACCCATGCCAGGTTGGGTAATTAATATAAATGACTTTATGTACAGTATTGCTTTCTTGGTTCCTGCTCTTCTACTGCTCTGTTCTACAAAGCATTTTTCTTAAGTAACTACAGTCACCGCACAGTTAGGTAAAACAAGTAGGGGGCCCTCTAGATTCTGCAAGCTAATGTGGGAGAATTATATACGGGTACACGTTTCTCTGCAAAAACTGGTTATCTTATGAAACAAGTAGTCCGAGGAAGTGCCAGACTAGACTGCCTACAGGGTGCTTTGTTTGCCACGGGACGCACGTCTGCAGATCAACAAGGAGTTTGCAGGTAAGTGCCTGATTCTGTGTATGCAACACACACGCGCACACGCACACACACACACTCTCACACCCACATACATATATATGTAAAGGGATATATATGTATGTACATATAAATATGTTTAACTCATGTTCTTATTTACCAATTTAGATATGTAGGGCAGTTCACTGCAGTAACACAAATTACAGATACCGGCCTGGAAGCCTTAGGTCACCCATGCGTCCATCCTCATTCGCTTTACAGAAGGGCTTTCTCTGTCCTCGGTGGTCGGTGGTCGGCCAAGCACAATCGGAGAGTGGAAGTCACCCCTCGGATCCTCCCGGTCACTGCCATCATAGGAGCTGCTTGAGCTGCTCAGACTGTCCACAGGGGAGCGCCCCATTTCCTGCCGGGGCTGGGCCTGGGGCTGGGGGGGTTGTGACTGTTGCTGCTGCTGCTGCTGCGGTGGTGGTGGTTGCGGTGGTTGCTGCTGCTGCTGCTGGAAGCCTGATGGGGTCATTCGATCCCGGGGAGGTGAAATTGGTTCTGACTTAATGTTGATGTTCTGGTTGGTATTGATGGATAAATTCGAACCCTGAGATAACTGCCCTCCAGCACTGAAGGAAAAAGGGAGAGATGCTGAGTGGTTTGTGAATGCATCTGTGAAAGCCCACCTGGCGGCGAAAGCCCAGGGTCTGAAACTCTGGCACGATTCCCCTAGACTGCTTTCCTCCATTTCCTACCTGCTCGGCACAAAGCAAGGACGCTAGCACGGCGCAAACCTTTAGTGACCAGCTGTCCCTACAACCGTGTACTTCTGTGGCTGAAGGATCACAGCCTCGGTGTCTGAGGTTGTGCCTGCAGCAACACGGGAGGAGCAAGTTCACAGCCCCCGTTCTGCTTCCCCGACTTGGTTTCTTCTCTGGCTCGGCCCTGGGATAGGCACAACACCTCACCCATTCTCACAGCAACTCTCTTAAGAAGTCAGTCATAGCCCCCCACTTTCCAGATGAGGAGACCGCCTCTGAAAGGCTAATTTGCTGAGAACAGTGCACTAGGAAGGCTTTCCCCAGTCTGAGCTTCAAGCCACTGCCACCTGCTTTCACAGGGCTATTTTCAGTGTGTGTTTAGGATGCTCGGCACAGGCCCGAGGGGCAAAACCCATCTGTGTAGGCAGACGTTTCCCTGCCGTAACGTACAAGAAGACCAGTACAGCAGTAGGCACGGTGGCGTGACTTCGGAATGCAGGAGGGGAAAGTGCTGGGTGGACCGAGTGTGCTGAGTAGGGACAAGGCAGCCGCCTCTCATGGACCCCTCACAGGAGAGGGGGCTCATGTGCTGACCCTCTTCTGGGAGGCTCTCCTCCACCTGAGCGCCACTGTTAAAGCCCTCTCCACTGACATTCCCACGCTCAGTGCGTAAGTTCTTTGGTGGAGCCTTAGTGAGCGACACGTGAGTGGGGTCAGCACATGAACCCCAACCACTTCTCTAAGATTCAGGAGGAAAGTAAAAGCTCATTCTCCTGTTCCCTTTGTTGCTAGTCACCACAGTAAAAAAGGAGGTAAAGGTGAGCCTAAATGCTTAGGCATGAGGAGGTACAGACGAGTGACATCTGTGTCGTGGTACCTGCCAGGCACTACTGAGCCTCTACCTCGGTGTGTCAGACAGAGAAGACTTGCTCCCTGACGCTACTGAAGAAATGCCTACTTTGCTCAGTCTCCAAGCTACTATCTAGAGGTATGTAGAGAAAAGCTTTTCTACGAACACTTGTGCCTCATGAAAAGATCACTACAAGATAATACACATGACAATCCACAGAGCAAAAAACTTAGTTCTAACAGAGCGCACAGGCTGGCACTCGAGAGCCAGGGGAAATTTTTACTCACACCAGAGAGCTGAGGGCTGCTTGTCCTAAATGGTGCTGCTGCCAGGCTGACACTGGCCCCAGAGACAGCATTCCTGGGGAGTTGAAGCCCTGTAGGGCTGACAGGTCTGCACTAGTCAGTGAGTAATCTGAAAAGAAAAGAGAAATACTGTTCATGTGTAATGAACACAAAAACCAGTTTTCAAAAAGTAGCTTCAACAATTCCTAGGCTGAGGTAGGCTAGACAGTTCTTTACATAAAATAACATACTAACGGGTCTAGAAACCACAAAAATTTTTCTTTTGGGGTGTTTATAGGACCTAGCTATTTTAATTGTCTGGGTTTACTTTAATAAATTTAAATTTTATACTGAATTATTCGTTTATTTCACAAAAATTTTAAAATACTTTCCCTAGACTCGTAAATACAAATATCTAATAAGGCCATCACTGAAGACTGTGCCTATACAATTGTTATTTTAAATAAAATGCCCAGTACTACCCTCCTGAACAAAGAGAAGCACTTCAACTCACCCAGACTGAGCCCAGATCCACAGTTTTTAATATTCTTGAATTACAGGGAGCTCTAAAGACACAGCACACCCCTTCTCATGGGGTGCCATGCTGAGTGATGGACTGGAAATACCTCATCATACAATGAAGTAACTGCATTTGTTCAACTGTGACAGATCTTTGGTTGCACCCAAAATAATTTCAAGTTCATAAAAAACTATTAGAAAGGTGTACTATACATCACAGATTTCATTTTATGTGAATGCTTTAGTAACAATCACTCTGACCAAGACTTAGGACTTTAATTATGATCCACACACAGTTATTCCAGTTCATCATTAACACTTTTCCATTTAGTTCTAAAAAAGAGATGGCAAAACCCTTCTACTTTTAACTATTTTTCATGTCTCAAGAGAGGTGTTTAAAGAAGCTGGTATTCCTGGTGAATTATTTTTTCGAAAGGAACTGGGTTGAAAAGCACAGCTGGTGCTTAGGATCCTATACTTTCCTCATTCTACATGCTCTAAGGTCACCCGTTTTATCCACCCGCCCGTGACAGAAGTGGAGGCAAGAGTTCCACACCCAGTGATGCCTCCTCAGTGCCCCCACCCACCCACAATCCTCTTTCTACCTCTAGGTCCTTCCAACTACCTAACTGCTGTTCCCTTGGACGTCCAATGTTTGACATGACCCAACTGGACTCCTTTTCCTCCAAACCTGATCCTCTTTAAACGCTCCCTAGATAAGTAAACACACCGACACTTACCTCGTTACTCATAACAGAAACCTGTGGGTGTTGGACTTGCTGCTGCTTATTCCCACCACCAGCCCTCCAGTCTCACCAATGTTATCTACTGTCAAGCCTGCCCAAGTCTTACCATCTCTACTCCGGTCCAAACCATCTACATTCATTACATGGCCCACTACGGTAACCTCTTCAGTGGCGTCCTCGTATTCACCCATGCCTTATACACAGTGCAGTCAGTGAGCTGAGAACAACTACACAGTTCCTGACTCTCTCGCCCTAAAACCTTTTTATGGCTTCTCCACAGTGGTCCCAAGATAATGTCCAAAATGCCCAACATAGCTTATAAATCTCTATTTACCTCTCTAGTTTCAATTCTAACCCTCCCTCCCACCTCCAACACTGCCAGCCAGCCACGCTCCTGCTGTTTCCTCACCTTTAAACTCCGCTCTCTGGCACACTCTCCCTATTCTGCCTGGCTGAAAAATAAATGCTCCCTCCTTCAGCTATAAGCTTAAAAGTAGCCTTTAACAAATTCTCCCCAGAGTTGTCTGGTGTCTTTCTCCCCTGACAGACTTTAAGTTCCATTGTTAACCATGTATTATTCATGTGTTTCCAGTGCCAGGCACAGCACCTACACACAGTAGGTGTTCATAATAAATATCAGTTACAAGGATGCATGAGTGAGTTTGTGAAACTTGGAGTGATCTTACTGATGGGCATGAGGAAGTGTCTGTAGGATTCCTTCATACAGAGGTATTTTACTTTTTGAAAAATATTGCTCCTTTATCATGTCCAGTGATTATTGTGTTCAACTGTAAATACATGCAGAAAGGTAAGTTATATAGCAAAGGACATGTTTAAAAAAAAAAATCGATAAATGCATTAAAGATAATATGGTGAAACAGAATATGTATTCTAAGAAAGAGATTAAAGACTAAAGAAATAATGAAACTAAAAGCTAAGTAATTGATGGTTAGAAGAGCATCTGACACCATTTTTGTGTTGTGGTAATTCCTCTGGACTAAAAAAATGCAAAGCCAATGGCATTTTTTAAAAGGAGTGTGATGGAGTTGGTAAGTATACTGAAAAACCTGTCATGAAACGCCCAGTAAACTGTGACATGGACACCAAGTTCAAGTCCCATCTTCTCAGCCAACACTCCCCTGAACATTCCAGCGAATACAGTTCCCTCTTCCCGTACCTTCTCAAGTCTCAGAGCATAGACTGGAAACCTCAACGTGAAGGTGTCCTCGTCCTGCTGACCAGTTTGTCCCGCCTCCTTATCAGGAATAAATTGGGAGAAAAGCTCTGCCTCTGCACAGCGCCATTCACAGAGCAGAGACGGGCACGCTGAGACAATCAATGTCTGTGATGCATAATCCTCTGCGCTACTCCAGATTTGCAAGTAAGGGAATTGGATATTTTTTATATTGATTGTTGGAAAAAGGAGTGAGCATTTCCTAACAGAAAAAACAACTCAAAAGTTGTTCCTGTTTTAAAAGAACGACTTAGAATTACAACGACAATCAAATGTATCAAGGCTGTACACCCTCAGGGAGTGTCTGACAGCAGTTTGAAAACACCATCTAAAAGCTTTTGCCCTGGAGTCTAAAATTACATGATCTTTATTACATTCTCCTTATAAGAATCACGATTAAGTTCCCTGCATTGTGGTCTCTGCATAAATGGCAAGGTATAATTTAACTACTTCCCTGTTTTCCTCCTTTGAATCATCAGATATTTAGCTCAACTGTTGAGCGTGAGCTGCACGTGCTTTCTGTCACCCCTTGAATGGCAAAATTAAGGAACCCTGCGCGCCAGGATTCTCTACACAACCCACCTGGCTAAACAAACCCCTCCATCCCTGCTGCATATTTGAACTTTCCTAATATATCCCATGCCCCTTAGGGTATTTTAAGATGAAATATCCAAAGAAACACAGAGGAGTGAGAACAAGTGGGATGTGGTTTTGCCCCCTAAGCACAAATAATAGAAACCAAATGGGCAGTGGCAGGGAGAGAAAGCACATGACCAGCACAGCTAAACACGCGCTGCAGCCCACAGCATGAAGGGAAACACATCTTATTTCAAAAGCCTGCAAAAGAGTGAGATACTGTGTGACGAAAAGCTACATAGAAAATGCCACATCAACAGGTTACCATGCAGGCCCTAATTCTGGTAAGACCTAGTTGTTTCTTTGTTATGGGGAAAAAGTAAAAGGTCTTGATGGGGAATCAGCCCACCATCAGCCCACCATCCATCATTAAGGAAGTTTTTGTAAATATTTTTTTCACGGTTAGCTTTTTTTTTTTTTTTTTTTTTTTTGGTGGGACCCTCGCGGGCGGCCGGGGAACGAACCGGTGCTGCAGAGGCTGCGGGCAGCCTTGCAGCCCAGCGCTCAACCACTGCACCACCAGGGGAGGCCCACGGTTAGCATGTTTTTTAATGTATCTGAATCTAAAACACTGGAAATTATTTCAAATATGTATTTCAAAAGTCACAAAGGCACATGTAGATGACCAAAGAAAGAAAACCCGAGACAGGTGAGAGCAAACTTACCAGTGTTGTAGGCGGTCGGCATCGCCGAGTACACGAGTCCCTGCGGAGGCAAGCTTGGGGTTGTCACAGACACGACCGGGGTAGCTAGAGGTTGAGTGGCTTGAGAACTGCTTATCCTCTGGGTATTCTGTGAGAGAGCAGAAAAAAGAAAAACTTATCATGTGGGTATTTATGTCCAGACTTAATATTTTAAAAATAACAGTATTTCAAAAATAACATTAATTTAAAGGTGACATATTTCACAGTTTTAGGATGTGAATGTTATTTTCTGAAGCAGCCATCATGCGAAAACCTTAAAAATACTAATGGGAATAACTAAATAATTAACTTTACAGGACATATTATTCATTTCCCTTATCTTTTCCATACAGAGTTTATTGATGTCAGAGACACAGCCTTAAATAGAAACTTGCATTGTGAGCTTTAGCACTTGATGTGTTAGCATAAGTAAGGACTTGATGCCGGTACAAATAACAACAGGTTATCCTAAATAAAATTTGTGTAGGTTTTAAAAATCCAAGGATAGCAAAGGTGATTTGTATGTACTGTGTTTACAAGTACATGAGTATAGGAATCAAAATCACTTTTATTTACAGCATGTACATGTGAACATGGTTTAAGGCACTGGTACTGAAGCATCGCTTACCTTAGCTTTTCTGAACCTGCAGCTGATACTGGCTTTCCTCATTCACTCATATCTCTCTCTCTCTCTCTCTCTCTCTCTCTCTCTCTCTCTTTCTCTCTCTTTCTCACACACACACACACACACACACACACTTCTTTTAATTACAGCTTTTTTAAAGAACAGTTTTTGGTTCACAGAAAAGCTGATGGGAAGGTACAGAGATTTCCCATATATCCCCTACCCTTATCTGCACAGTATCATTACCAACGCTCCCACCAACCTATTTTTTGACAGCAGCTTCAGTCTCCTGACTTCTTAAAGGAGAGGCTCAGAGTAGAGAAGCTATTAAAGTATTTCTGAAGGTCTGTGAATGGGGCAATACACAGGATTATGGACTGACTGCACCTATACAGTATCCATTTCACACTGGGAATAGATTTTTAAAAAATCAACTTAATTCAGTTATAAGGATAGTCACTGACCTCTGTGTGTAGGCTTATGACAGATCAGTTTCCCACCATGCTGGCTCAAGGGAAAAACCTCAAAACCAAGGATCAAAGGAACAGAACTGACTCTCTGTTCCATGTGGTTAGTACATAAAATGGCCCAGATACAACTCCAGGGTTACCTTTTTCTAAAAGAAGTTATAGCCTGATAACTGGTGTTTGAGGGCCAAAGTCATATCAATGAAATAATTCAGTGCCCTTAAGATTACAGAGTCAGAATGTGGTTCAGTTTTCTCTATCAGCCTTTTCAGAGTAATAATCAGAAAAGCCTTTGGCTAGATCTAGGTATCTGAAAAGTGATCATTTAATGAGGATCCAGGTATCAACTTACTTTTTAGTTTGTATTTTCTAGCCAGTGTTAACAAGACCATGCAGTATATAGATGAACAGCTGGGGATTCTGTTCCAGATTTACCACTTCCTAAGATCTGGGAAAAATCATTAACATCTTCCCAATGTCTTTGTAAAGCAGGGAGGGTAGTATCTTCTGTGAGCCTCAAGTGAGGGTAACAGGTGGGGGATACTGTGAAACAAAGCAATTCCCAAAACTGAAAGAGTGTCTTTAAATTGTCCCAAGAAACCTTCTGGCCCAGTATTTCTACATAACTGGTGAAACTAAAAAGGGTCAATATATGTATTCTTCTCATTCATAGCTATAGCTGTCATGAAGTAAAGCTGCTCTAGAATTCTGAGGCTTCTAGAGAAACCTGTGGCCTAGCTCTCACCAGTAGAGCTTCAGCAGGCCCAGTGTTCTGTCTTTCCTCACTCTGGGTCAGAGTCATCCATGATTTTATTTTTGAGCTCAAACCAATCTGAACAACTTCCTAAATTCAAACATATTGTGTTTTGACTATATTCTGGTTCTGACACAAAGCTCTACATCTTAAATTCAGTTTTAGAGTCTGAATTAGCTTGAATTTTGACGAGTAAAAATGACTTTATAATTTTGGATATGTGTGTTTCTAATTACAAATACTTATTTTTATGAATTCCAGATTCTATAGTCTTCAAAGGTTTAGAAATTTATCTGAGATTTTGTAATCAAGGGTATAATTTAAGGAATATGGAAAGTCAAAAGTAATGACAACCAGAATTCATTTTAGTCACAGCATCAAGTTGATACTTTTAACGAAGTTTTGAGATAAAGACCTATTTCAATTTGTTAGAAAGTCAAGCACTAGGTGAAAGTATACAGTGTGGCCTAGTTTGGCCTGGGCTCTATCCGTGGTGAGCCCTCGTCTCCACGGCAGTCTCCTGGCATGACCTCAAAACGGGGTTTGGTGTTTTGCAGGGAGATGCCAAAAAGTGAATTCCGCACATTCAAGCTCCTCATCTCAATGGCGTGGAGTTCATAGGAGTAAGTGACTTTCAGAACCACTAGAGGGCAACATATTACTAGACAATTCACAAGGAAGTGTGTTCATGACATCTTATTAAAGGTAAACTGCAAGGTTTAACTTACAATGAATTATTTTATCTTGAATTATAAACCTACACTTGCTAATCATCACTATATCATTAAAGTATTTCCACAAACATATTCCAAATCTTCACAAAACATAATTCACCACCACACATAATCCATCCACTGACAGCTGCCTAGTATATTTTACTAAACTACATCCAAAACTGTGAGTGAGGGTGATCACAAAGTTACATGAAAGAACAACCTCTTTAAGAACACATCACAGACCCTTTTTGAAAAGAAAGCAAACTATGCAAATCACACCAACATGCACATGTAATAAAATATAATCAACAAATGCCTTTCCCACATGCATTCATGCAGTCTGAACCCGTCCATGCTAAAAACTAAACATTTTCAAGTTTTATTCCTTTAAGGTCGTTTGAATTAATATGATCACTTCTATGAGATTTGGGTGTTAGTTCCCAAAGAAGAAATCAACTGAAAGTCAAATTCATTTTCTAGAAATAAAACAACCAGAAATCTCTTGTTTTGGAAAAAAGGTTTTAGTTACTTTCAAGAACACAGTATCTTCTGAAAGCAAAAAAGTAAATCTGTGCTGTTGAATTACAGACATTCCTTTCAGTAAACAGGGAACCCCCTTGTGGTTCAGATCGTCTCATGCAGGATGAAATAACTCCAACTGTGAAAAAGGTGACCTCACCAAAAATGATGTAATCTTTTTGAAAGAAAGAGAAATAACACAAGACCGTGTGTTACAATCTGAGGAACTCTGGGGGGTGAAGTCATTTTCTAAAAATATGTTAATAATTTGGGGAGCTATATAAGGTATTTTGTATCTTTCCTAACAAAACAAAAAAAAAAAAAAAAAAAAAAAAAACCCCAAACCTTTAACAAGTGTCTTGTGATCAAGGACAGCTATTGTTTTCAAAGGCCCTATTCCAATATTCCTTGTAACAAATAAAATGAGTCAAGATAGACAATTATAAATGGAAAAACTAGACTCTGTAGTACCAGTAAATTGGTTCAGTTATTCAGAGTGTTGGGACAGAGTTTAATTACAAGGAAAAAAAAAATCGGTGTAACAAAAGGAACACTGGTTAAATAAAAGCATTTCAGAAAATTAGTACTTTCTATATCATTTTCAACTCCCTTCAAGCAGAAACCCACACTCACCAACTCCAATTCCTCTTCCTCCGACTGCACTCAGCACATAAGAGGGATAAGAGAGTTACCAAGACTGTTGGTACTTGAAAATAAAATATTTCTTTAGAAAAACACTGGCAGTTGTTTGGAACTCTAATGAGCTGATGACATATGCAACGAATACAAATATATGTATTACTGTCGCTGTAGCTGATGTCAAAAAGACTTTCAAAAGACCTTTTAACTTTTCTAGGACACTCCCTCCCCCAACCTGGTCTGCTCTTATGCTGATCTCCCCGACACACAGCTGTGCTACTGTGACAATTCTTACAAGGGAGAGGTTCCTAATCATGACGCCAGTTCATAATTGGAACCTTGAGAATACTAGCTCTGCACTTACCCTCTCATCCCTATCCATCTGCTCACGCATGTTCACTTATCTCCTATTAAGAGTCTGTATTCCTGGGTGGTCAGAAATTATTTTAAGTTTACCTATTTTCCACAGTAGCTAGCACAGTGTTATGAAACAAGAAAGCATTTGTTAAAAGTATACTAGGTCTTAACATGTTTATCATCTGCAAATGTAATTTTCATATGAACAAAATATATAATTTCATATATATGAAGAAAACGAGATTAGAGAAGATGAAACATTTTTTCTTAAACTAGAAAACATTAATGTTTAAAAATTAGTTTTTTTCTTATTTTGCTCAAATAAATCAAGCTGCTTTGTCAACATGGGATAGGTGCCTTTATAAGCATCACTCACTGATGCCTTAAGTCCCAATCTGAAAGCACGTTTATCTGCAAACAAATGGTATAAAACAGGAGGGAAGCTGGCTGTTTACTCAGAAAAAAATCCCTCAACCTACAACTGCACTTTTGAACGTGGGTAAAATGTTCAACTGCGTTGTTACAGGTATCTTTCCGTCTCTCCCACTGTAAGATAGATACACATCAAAATACTGTCAAACACAGTGTATGTTGTGTGTGGTAAGGGTGTGAATAGTTTACAGGGCACAGAGATGCTTCATCTCTTAAAAAAAAAGACCAGCGGTCATCTCAACAAACTGCTACATGCCTAAATGTAGTTTGTTCTTAAACATATTTCTGCATCTTAAATGAACTTTCAGTAGTTTTTATTTCTGAAAAGCAGAGGCAGGTATTCCACACATCCAGTCCCTGAAAGGGGAGCCAAATGACTGTTTTAACCTCCCTGCAGGGTGGCTGGGATGTGTGTTACACATGTATACATGTATTTGTAACTTTGTACTCTGAAACCATTTGAGAGCAGTTGCAAAAAGAGCACCCCCCACACACCTCATCAGCTTCCCCCATATGACCATCCTGAGGAGAAGGGAACCACTTGTCAAAACTAGTAAAAATCAAACAGCGGTAAGGAAAGCTATAGATCTAGCTTGGTTTTCACCAGGCTTTTCACTGATGTCCTTTTTCTGATCCAGCATCATTCCACATTCTCACGCATCTTTCGTCTCCCCTGTTCCTTCTGCTAAGTAATTCTCTTCAACATTTCTTACAGAGTAGGTCTGATGGCAATAAATTCCCATCATTTTTTTTTTTGTTGGAGAAAGTAATTTTTATTCCTCTTCCATTTTTGAAAGGTATTGTTGCTGTGTACAGAACTCAGATCGAGAGGTTTCTACCACCCCCACCCACTTCGGTACTTTCATGTTATTTCATTGGTTTGCAGCTTGCATAGTTTCTGAAGAGAATTTCTGTGTCCTTATCTATGTTCTCTCTCCCTTATCTGTCTGCCTTTAAGATTTTTCTCTGTCTTTTGCTTTTAGCATCTGCATCTGTGTGGTGGTGGCGGCGGCATTTACGCTAGTTTGGGACCAGTTATTATTTCTTCAAATATTTCTGCTCTGTTTTCTCTTTTTGGAATTCCAATTACAAATACATTAAACCATTTGATAAAGTCCCAGAGCTCCTGGAGGCTTTGCTCTGCTTTTTGTTTTGTTTTCATTCTTCTTTTTCTTTGTATTTCAGTTTGGGTAATTCCTACTGACTTATTGATTACACAGCTATCTTTCCTCCTGATAAGCCTTGAGTGCAGGGTTTGAGTCAATTTATTTAGGAACTGGGTTGGGGTTGAACTTCACTGTTGCTATGGTTACCTCAGTGCATCTGCTACTGGATTCAAATTCCTCTGACATTAGGAGAGTGGTTTGCTAAAGGCTTTTCATTTATTTTTTCCCAGTGACTAGTCATTCTCAGTTTTAAGCCTATTCCTTTGCATTTTGTTTTGGGCAGCGACCCTCTTGATCACCCTGCCTGGCTCCTGACATCATTCCTGCACCGCCACCAATAACTGAGATATTTTTCCTTTTCTATTTACTCACATATGATAGGATTCGCCAGTGCCCTAAGGTTCACACTGTTTTATTTCCTCATAAATTCAGGTGGATTTTTTTTTTCTTTTGGCTCCATAGATGAGAAATGGGACAAAGATCCCATATTTCTTTTTGCCCTACTGCAGTAGCTGCTCTTCCCCTCTTCCAGTTGTGTGCCACAGGGAACTTGAGAATATCCCGTCTTTTCTGTGAACACCCAGTGGAGTTCATGGAAAAAAAGCCTAGAAGAGCTCTCAAGATTCTCCCGTCACCTCCTCAGGGGTTTTACTGCCAATGCACAGTTGGCCTCAACAAGTCACCATTCACCAGAGCTAAACTCTTATTAACTAGTAAGTCAGTGCTCACATGTCCTCGCCCTGCAGTATCTGTCTCTCTCTAGAGTCTGGGCAAGTTGGCTGCCCTAAAATCTCGGCAGTAAAGTGAGTTCAGGGTAACTATGAACTTGCTGTTTGTCCAACTCTGTCATTCTAAGATTGGGAGCAACACAATTTCCAGCTTTTTGTATATCTGAATGAAAAATACTTATTTGTTTTTCGAAGTCAAGAATTGTGGTCCTGACTCTCTTTTGTACTGCCCTGGACAAGTAACTTCTCAGTTTCCTCAACACTACCTTGCCAAGATCACAGTCTACTGACACAATGCATATCAAGCTATTTGGGGATCTATAAAGCATTATATACAAATATAGAATTATATAAAGCCTGATAACATCACTTTCAATTAGCAATAAAATTAAGTGGCAAATTTAGCAGCTGCACAGTAGAAAGAGCACCTGGCATATAACTTAGCATGCTAATAGTAAAATAGTTGCTAAACTAAGAATGGCTTTAAACCTGCATCTATATTCTAATTTTTTTCCTACAACATGCTAAGAGGAATAAACATACTTTCCTTTTCTTCAAAAACAGACTTTAGGATTTAAAAGCAAATAGGTTGTAACTAAAGATAGTTTATAGTCAAGGAACCTGTCTTCTTTATAGAGTTAAAGAGGAAGATTACTAACTTTATATATTTAAATAGGAAGAAGAAATAAAAGAAAAATGATTTGGGGAATAACTCATTTAAGTAGTTATGCATTCATCCCTATTCAACAACTGTTCTCTTTGATATGCAGAATTTTTAAAAATAATTTAGTATTGAAGGTATGCAAAGTACAAAGAAAAAATAATTAAGTCAGATATAGTTTATCAATCTGGGGATGAGATCTTTAAGCAAAGATTCCAGTCTGGTAAAATCTAAATTAAGTATAATAATCTCTCAATAATTTTAAATAACTGTAAGCAGATTTGTTTCTTATTTTAACAAAATTTGGTTTTAGTGTATTAAAAAAAACTAGTCTCGTAAATGCCAATTAAAAATAGAAATATTCATTAAGAAAAGGTCTAGATTCTATGAGGTAGAAAAAATTCCAAAGGAAAAGATAGACTATGTACAAAACACCAGTTTTAGAGAACGAAGTTAAAGAAAAGTTCAATGTACCAGTGGCGGCATCATGCCCTTGCTTGAAGGGGGGATGACAACTCGAAGGTCTGGTTTTCTATTGTTCATTCCAAGATTGCCACCACCTGGAGGAGGGGGAGATTTTGTAGGCATAACTTTGCCTAAACTATTTGCACCTGTAGTTCCAATTAAATTTGGAGAAGCTCTTGAATTTACAAATCCATTTCCTGGAAAAAAGAAATATCATTCATTAACATGAAAAGAGTCATTAAATCACTTTAGCACAAATGTGAAGCAAGTTTTCCCTAGTCCAGTTGCAAATGTGCTTTATAACAAGACGAGTAGCCAACTGTGTACCTCTGGACTGTTTAAAAATAAGCAATCAAAGTCTGAAATACAGATAAAGCTTAAAACTAATGCCACTCTGTTTTCCAGTTTTACTGCTTGGACCTGCTGAGACACAATTAAAACACAAACATGCCGAAGGGTGGATCTCCACAGAGCCAGAACAACAGAAACGGAGGAAAGCGCCAGAGAAGACCGTTGTTCTTGCGGCAGCTACAGTGCTCCTACGTGGTTCTGGGCACTGACCTGGGTGTGACGGCAACTCCTTAATTCCAGCTTCTTCAGTACTCAGCTCTAAAGCCTCATTTTCAAATATTTCCTCCTTATGGCTCTACTTAAATCTGTTCCTTTTTTTCAGTTGCCACTAAGATCACCTTATTCTTGGTTTTTAACATCCCCTAACAGAAAGCTCTCTCTTAGCAGAAATAAGGAAATAGCAACATTGTGGCGTCCGTTCAGTAAACACAGAACTGTTGGGCAGGTGGACAGAGCCCACATCTTGAACAGTCATGCTGGTCCTCTTCCAGTGCAGCAGCCACCTCTTTTGGGTGGGGCGGACGCCACTGCAATCCCCCATCACTTGTTTGGTGACAGGCATTTGACTCAGATCCAAGCCAATGAGTGCACTGCATTCTCTCTCCCCACCTACAGATCCAAGAAAGGTCACTCACAAGCTAGGTAAAGAAGTTGCTACATGGGGGGTGGGGGGGGAGGGGGGGCTACCACATTCCTCCAAATATGATTGAGGAAGCATTTTATTCTCAAGTCATTAAAGCTGACAAAAAGAGAACTACAAATTAATGAAGTAATTGTAGTTTGTACTACTTCTGGATTTTTTTGTAGTTACATATAAGTTAATATATTTTTTTCCATTTAGGCCCAACTGAAGTGGTTTTCTGTTCAACAGTGAACAGAAATACCTACTGTTCACCAGTTTACAGTTCACAAATTAAAAAGAATTTAATAGACCATAAAGTGTTCATTTATAAAATAGATTACCCTTGCTATTTTAATTTCCATTTTAAAGGAATATTTAATTACTAAATCTAAGACAGTGTAATCACCCGTAAAAGTAAAAAAATACACCATGAGTGAATCAAAATTTTTAATAAATACCAACTGTATAATCGAAACATAAAAAACTAAGTTTACCAAGCGTGCTTTTGGCAGTAAGTGGAGACTTAAATGCCATAAATGCTGGTAATATTAATGTATTTTGAACAGTCCCTAGTATCTAAGTCTACTCTATTGCAGTACCCAGATGTTAATTTAAGAACATTGAATAAAATAATAAATTTGGGGCTTAAGAATTCTACTTTAGTCCAAAAGCTTAAGTACAAGGTCAAGAACAAAATATTAAGAATAAAGAACTAGAAGTTCCTAGAGTGCTAAATAGCCTCTTAGTTCATTTATCGGTAGCAACCACCATGTAATATCAGACAATATGAAACTACCTTTACAACTTGGAAATAAATTTAAACATCCATTATGTGTAAAGCACTATGTGGGGAGAGTAAAAGAAGGAAAGAAAAAAAAATCATGAAGACCAACAGGCTTGCAAGCAGCTTTTCCTCTAGTTAGCCAAAGCAGGTATACATCACAGATGAATGAACATTATACTTAATGTGCCAACATTATACTTAAGATATGGGTGAAAGCAAAACAGCTAAGCGTTAATAACCACACAAAATTTCTAAGTAAATAGAAAGTCAAGCACTGGATACAGGTACGTGAGCTTAATCAAGGAAGACTTTGTGGGATTAACTACTGAGCAGTTAATGACAGAAAGCAGGCATTATGCATAAATATAAGAAAAAATTGAAATGCTAGTGCATCAACAAACAAGGTGTGGGTAAGGAATGGTGGGATAGCTAAGCCCATCTGGGTATATAGACACATATGCAAGGACAAACCAAAATTTAGTATCTGGTGCGTGTTTAACACTGGACTAAATCTTCCCATAATCTCACTCTGAGACGACTATTCTAGGAAGATTTGCCCCACAGAACTGCAATCAGTCAATGATCGAAAACACATAATTCTGTGTTGCACATATTTTTCAATTTAAGAACATTTGTATTAGTTCATTAGATCATTTTAATTCTAACATTTTAATTTATTCTAAAATCATTTTAATCTTTTAAATTCTATATTTTAATTCTATGATTATAATAGAAATAAGATTATTTAAACCACTTTATGGAACTAGAGGGGATGATGCTAAGTGTAATGAGTTAGAAGGAGACAAATACTAGATGTCACTCGCACATGGAATATAAAGAAACAAAGCAAAGGGTCAAAAGTAAACCAAAACAAATCCTAAAAATCTGACTGCAGAACTGAGGCTGGGGGTGGGGTGGGGGTGGAGGGAGGTGGGAGAGGACCCAATGGACTATGGTGGAGGATTATTGGTGCTTGGGTGGTGAGATGGGTGTGCTGACATACATTTAAAGAGGTATAAACCTATACGCCTAAATAAAAAAGCCGCCAAAGTCTATGTGGTGTTGGCAGTTTATGAAATATTTTTAGAAACATTATATAATGAGCAGAGTTTAAATGATACTTGAATTCTAAAATTAAAAAACTTATGAAAGAGATGGTTAACTTAAGATATCTGAAGTACTTTAAAGTACCTGCAGATAACCTGGCAGAGAAAAATGGATGCATCAACGTATCTGCTTACAATATACTTAGAATTTGAAGGTACTGAGGTGGCTTATTTATATGAGAAACTGAAAAGTATTTTGCTGCTGTGATAGCCAGCACATTTCAAGAGGCAAAACAGAAGGGTGAGGTATGGCACTAAGGCACTGACCTGTATCAGCACTCGTCATTCCAAATGTCAGGATCCCAGATGATCAGTGCTTCCTGTCCCCTCCACCTATCTCTCACCCAATTCCATTAGCTTTCTCCAAAATTTACTAAGTGACCGTCTACTTTTAATTCAGTTACATGGTTTAATTTTGCTGTGGGAACTGGTATTCCAGTCAACCTTATGAGCTATTTTCTGCATTCTGCTTCTGTTATTTTAAAGGGGTATGTATTAAATCTAAGCTGAATCTCCTTTCCACACCCTAGGGAGCAATTTCTTGCATTCTGTTAAGCATCAAAAAGCAGTGCTGTTAAAAAAAAAACCAAAACCAACAATCTCCTCACTAGGCCTCCCTGTGGAGTAGAGCTCATCCACGAGTTGGGCAGAGGAACTGCTAAGCCAGTCATCTGGAGGACATAAAATGCTTATTAAGTAATTTTATTCAAAAATAGGAAGGTTTCATAGAAACTTCATATCGCACAGCAATGTGAGAATGTTAGATTAACATGAATAAGTACAGATTAACAACATTTCTCTTAATTATAATAGCATGGATGTATTCTTAATCTCTCTTAATGATTAGGTGATTCTAATTTACTTGACTGGCTCTCAAAACTGATGTGTAAAGCAATACTGCCTCTCACATAATTGTAAAGCCAAGATATAATTTACAGATGATCCAAAGATGTAATTTAGAAGAAGGCTTTATCAAGAACACACATTCTTGCTCCATGTGGAGTCTATGATGCTTTTCAGCTAGATATGGTACCACTGTAACCCATGAGAATCAAATTACAAAAGCAGAAGAGGATTTAAAAGCACGGTATTTCTTAGTGTGAAGCCAGGAGTCTTCAGTAGATAATGATTACAGGATGATGCAAGTGTTTGGAAACCTGCCAGGCTGAAACAAGATAATCTCATATGCACCATTTGTTATTTTGTGGCATGCAGTGAATTGCTACGTAATAGATGCCTTTTTACCTCCAGTTCATTTTTTGTGACAAAAATGGAGTATTGCTGAGATAGACTCTGAGGTAGATAGTTTCAATATATAACTTATCTTGCCACAGCCTGAATGAATAAACTCATCTCAATGTGCCTGTTGTTGAAATGTTTTCAGGCTTCATGGTAAATTATGCTGACACGAATGTGACAAAAATGCTCTTAATTAACTATTATTTCAATGCCTCCAGAAAATTAAAAGCTAACTTCACTTACAGTCCTACAGCTATAAGCAGGTCATTCAATTTTATCAGGTCATTCAATTTTATCAATCTAGCTTCACATTTCAAAATATCCTGTCAACTCAACAAATACATTCTAGTGGCTGGAAAATGCTCCATGTCCTCAGAACTGCTCTCTTAGGGCTACACTGTAGATGATGATGTCATTAATGTTTTACAATGAAAATCTATTTCAGAAGTTATACTGACATGGAAAAGATTTTGAAAATCTCCAAGGACTTTGAAAAATTCATGCAATAGGAATTTACTCACCCACTGGGCTGCTTCCAGCTCCATTTGGCACTGTGAGGTCTGAAGTGCTCAACATCCCACCTAACAATATTACAGAGAGAAAGAGAGAGGGCAAAGAATGAATACAACTTGATTCTTCTTATCTGAATGACTATGACTACCTCTGAGCAGAGGTAACCTTTCCTCCATTCCTAACACAAATATAAAATTTAGCCCATTCTGAATTTGGTATTAATGTGTAATTTGATGTGTGTGTGGTGCATACATGTGTGTATATGTGTGTAGGGCAAGATAAGTTTACACACACACACACACACACACACACGCTTCAAATTTCTGCTGAATTAATGAACAATTTCAGGCAGGAGGAGATGCAGAAATCACTCTAATTCTATCCAAGTAAATCTATTCTCTGTGTTATTAACATGAATAGCTCACATTCTATTTTAAATCTTTGTTCATGATAGTCTAATTAAAATTTCTGCCTGTCAAAGTATGGTTTTCCTATAACAAAAGGTTATCAATGTTCTCATTGCTCCGCTACGTGTGACACAATGCTAGAGGCACAATATTAAAAAAAAATCTTAAATGGAATCAATTATGTAGAAGCGAGCACAAGTAAGCAATAAAATTACAAATAGCAGAAGAAGAAACTCTTTTTGTTAGCGCTGGATTTTTCACCCTTTGGGATAAAAGAACCAAGAGAACACATACCACTACATACCTGAATTACCAGTACTCGGTGGTCTCTGCGGGGCTCCAGGGGATACGTTTCTATGCAATGTGGCTTGAGGCGGAGAGAGCATGCTTGAATCTGCTAATGTCGAGCTGGCTGCCAAAGACGGGGACACAAGTGAGCTCCCTGGGTTAGTGTAGGACAAAGCATTAGGGCTGGTCACAGGGACAGTGACAGACATTGAGAAGTTCTGAGGAGGCAAACCAGGCTGTAAATAAAGAACAAGGAAGAGAAAATGTTAGTTTCATTTTCTTTTGTATCAAACAAATTAACAAACCTTAATTTGACAAAGTTATTAGAAGTAGAGTGGGATCAGTTCTCACTAAATCAATTTGCACATTTACACTATTTTCTCTAGAATTACATTTAAGCATGAGTATGTTTAACACAAATATTTGAGTTTAACTTCTGTATATACTTATATACATGAATATAATAATAAATATTTAGAGATAAAAATTAGAGGTCATAGCTGATAGCATTATCAATTCAGACATTTTTTAAAAAATCCATTATCACCAAGTAAGCATAAATTAGCATTTCAATGCAAACCAGTTTAGTAATATTATATTTCTATTGGGAATTCCAAATATAACAAAAGAGGAAAAATGTGTACATATATATAAATCTCATACATCAAATGTGGGACATTATACATAAGCTCTGGTCTAATTTAACTGAATGACATTCTTAATGGGCAAAATTTTAAAAATTAACACACAAACATTCAAATGAGCAATGAAAATGCAAAGAAACAATTTAAACAACAAAACTACTAACAAGTTAAAAAAAGAATTTTTTGGTATCTTCTTTAAAATGCATTATGATTAAATTACAAATATTATAAATGCTACCTTCCTTCCCTCCCAAATATTACACACACACACCCTTGAAACAGTATTTGCTATTTTTCTTTCTCATTTCCTCCACAGATCATTTACAATGTATATGTTAACCACGATAGATGAAAGTCTTCTTTATAATTTAAAGTGAGAGAAAATTAACTTTCCTCTCCAAACATTTTAAAACAGTGATTTTCAAAGTCAGGTAGCACTGCTAACTCCAGTTGCAAGAATAAAAATACACAGCTCTTTATTTCAAGTAGAAAAATAATAAAAATCATTAACAGATCTAAAACAGTGAATGTGAGGGACTTTATTCTGCTTTTTTTTTTTTAAGAATAATGGTATTAAACACAAAAATATCTTCTTACATCTAATTTTCATAAATCTCTTCTAGTATAGGATTACTTAAAATAAATAATTAATGATGCATACTGTAGGGCATAGTTTTAAGATAATTAACTCTGACAATGAAATAAATATCAGCAATGGAACTGATTTGTTCCCAACTGAAGCCTACAATCAGATATAGTGAAGAAAATTAGATCCAGAATAGATGTCTTAACTCTTGTAAATAGAGCATCCAGTGAGCACTATTAAAGAGCATGAACTCAGAGGAGGGACTTTATAAGAAAAGGAATTTGGAGGCATTGTTGACAAGTGGTTTGTGATGGAGGAAAGACGAGAAAATCAAAAGGAGGCATCCCAAGACCAGAACCTGACTCACACCAGGAGGTGAAACTACATCACTTTGGACATTTACAAAGAACCAACAGTAAGCTACCATTACAGCATATGCACAGAATAATAATATAGAAACACCAAATTTTGTAATGATCCACTTCATATTTTACATTCTCAAGAGCTATTCAAGTACATATAATATTTGCTAAGTCAGGCATGGGAAAGGGGAGTCTTACATGAAGCTTGTATTTATTATGGAAATTCAGGTCTAGAAGGGAGCTTAAAAATTATGTAAGCCAGCTCACTCACTTTCTAGATGAGGAAACTGGCATCCAGGATGCCCAGGTTTAGTGCCCTAAAACATCAAAGCTTTAGGGAATGGTAAGTAGCTGAGCCTCGACTGGGACGTTTCCTCTCATTCTATGTTAGACATGTTAACATAAACTATTCCAAGATTTTAGCAATTCTATTTTCAAGTTCCGTAAAATAAAAAATTAATGAAATGTTCTATCCTTGCCCCTCATTTCTACTTGTTATAATCAGCCACTGTGGAAATAAACAAATGTGTGGTCAATCTCTTCATGCACAAGATAAAGCACAAACCATACGTTAGTACTCACTGCGATTTTATGATTCCGCATCATATTATCAAATTCCTCATTAATTTTTTTATATTTTTCTTCTGTATGTGGAGTTAGCACATAGGAAGTATCAGGGTCTGGGCTGTCGCACCCTCTGTGTTCCTTCTTGTTCAGAGCCTAAATAATGAAGTTAACAAAAAGGATCAACAAATAAAAAGAAGAGGTAAAGTGAAAGTACTTACAGGGCCTCGTTTGAAAATAAAATCACTATCTTCATTTAGTTTGCTGAATCTGTCCTCCGAGAGTGGACTGTGCTCAAAGTAATCGTCAGCATCAGGGCTCTCACAACCATTAAGGCCTTTCTTTCTTAAAGTCTGAAATACAATTGGAAAATTCACACACAAATGACACTAACTTGCCATGAGCTTTTTGTAAAATTTATTAAGAGAGCACAGACTGAATTATACAAGAGCCACTGAAATAGTTTCAACTGTTCACAAATGTAAGGTAACTCTTAGATATAAGCAAAATTAATTTCCTGTCATACATCAAGAGAATAGAACTATTTACTTGTTGGGCTCTTCCTTTCCAAGCTTTCTAGAGAATATTAAATTACTAAACGCTCTGAGTTACAAACCTAACTTGATTACATCCTGATCTGTTTCTGATAGTGCCAATGAGTGTGAGAACTGAGGCATAAATGTATCAAAATAATGCTCTAAAAAGCTATCATAGTATCTTTATAAAAATGAACACTTCCATAACTTCATCTACGGACATTCTTTTCTGCCTGAGACTTTACCCTATTCACCAGAATTAGCACAATATCCCAATAGTTTCATTCCTAATTAGTTCTTAAGTACCACCACCATTTTCCTGTGTAACTCTGAAGTAGAAAAATTTAAATATCTATTTATATTTGATAATGATGATTCTTTGCTATGTATATTATTGACTTTAAATATTTTTTAAAATTGTAATCAAAAGTCATTCAGCATATATTCCCCCCATGCACACACCCTTTGCTAGCTCTTTCTACAACAGTGCTTCTTCGTGGTGTGATTTACACTGAATTGACTTCCTAGAGAAATTTCTTGAGCATCATCAAAGTATTCCCTGAATGTAAAAATACGAAGTTTTCTGATTTTTAATTTTTTGACATAAAATCATTATGAAATGCCTGTCCAGTGTTTAAAGGAATAAATTTAAAACTATAGGCTTGAAGATCTATGGAATATTAACTTACCTATAGTCTCTTTTTTTTTTTTTTTTTTTAATCTTTATGGGTCTTTTAAGGTAGAATTACTGGGGTCAATACTTGAATAGTTTTGATGCTTGTTGATTTTCAGCCAACCCCAGTCATTTTAGGAAGTTAAAATTTTCCAAATAAGCCTGCCTAACAGTTTTTTAGGAAAAAACTTTGATTCACAGTCTAGTCCTAGATAAGGTCACTAGATTCATTGGTATAGATATGCTAGCTTCTGAAAGTGTTGGGGGAAAAGGATGTCCTAAAGCTAATTCCATACAGGCTTTGTGGACTCCACCCCCACCCCAGGCCAAAGCCAAAGACACTGGGAACTCTAAATCCCATCACCACCAAAGGGAAGGTGGCTGGGACCTGAGGGTGGGGTTAAGCAGCCAGGTGGGTATAAAGCCAGACACGTGGGCTTTGGAGGGGTCCCCCATTTTGGCTCTCCACCAGCTTGCAGTGTCCGGCCAGCTCGGAGAGTACTTTTTGGGTTTCCAGGTGGTCAGATCTGGTAGGACGCATTAAAGACTTTATTTCCCTATTTTCTCCCTGAGTTGTACATTTTCCTTATTTCCTTTTCCCTTGTAAATAAACCTTTTATTAACCTTTTGTGTATGCCTGTAGTGGAGTATTAATAAGTCCCTTGTAAGCGTGCGGGTGAGGACCCACAGCCAGGCAACCCGTTCAATATCGGGGCTGCCCTATTGTTAGGGGAAAATAATGTCCTGAGCTAATCCCATACAGGCTTTGTGGACCCCACCCCCACTCCAGACTAAAGCCATCAAGACATTGGAAAAAAAAATTCCATTACCACCAAAGGGAGGGTGGCTGGGACCTAAGGGTAGAGTTGGGCAGCCAGATTAAATATAAAAACAAAACACGTGGGCCTTGGAGGGCTCGCTATTGCTCGCCTCCTGGCTTCATGGCTCCTGGCTCCCGGCCAGCTCTCAGAGTGCCATTTTGGGATTCCTAATCGTCGAATCGGGTAGGAGTCATTTAAAACTTTGTCTCCCACTTTTTTCTCTGAGCTGTACATTTTTTCATTTCCCCTTCTCTTGTAAATAAACCTTTTATTAACCTTTTGCATGTGCCTGCAGTAGAGCATTGATAAGTCCTTTTAAGCGCGCGGGTGAGGACCCACAGTCAGGCACCCCGTTTTGTATGGGGTTGCTCTACAACACTATAACAAAAGTACTCAGCAAGCTCCAGGAACCTCACACACAATGACTGAAATCACAATCAAGACACAAGCACTAAACATGAACATAGAGAAAAAAAAAAATTAAATTTCCCCTCATTAGTCATCTGGCCTAAGTTCTATGGGTCTACCTAATCACATGGACTTTTAGTGTACTTAATCATAAAACGTCCTGTTGTTTAGAACAAAAGGGTGAAGACAAGCTTCCACTCTATCCAGTGTCAGCAATAGCAGGTTTGGCTTGCAAATCTACAAGCTGCTCTCAGCAGTGAGGATGTTAACTAACAATTAGAAAACTAGAACATAATGAACTCTTATAACCTACACACTGCCCGAAAAACAACATATGGTAGATGTCTAAGCAGAGATTTTATCACAAAGCTGTTGATTTAATTCTAGTATTTCTCTGGATATTTCCCTTGTTTTCATGTATATATATTGACTGGGTCACTCAAGTATTGTCTTCATGGTTATTATACTGAATGCTTAACTAAACTTTCTAGTACTAGCAATCACCAAGTACGTGTCTCTGAACATTTTTTAAATTACGGAAGGAAAAAATTAGGCATGTGTTCAGTAATTAAATGAAATTTTTTATTCTACAATCCTATAAGCAGGGGTAAGCCTACTTGTGTTCATATGGAAGAACAGTGCTGTGGTATCTCTAACTCTGCAAGCCTTCACCTCATGGGCTCCTGTCACTGAGGGAATTTAAGAGGCTGTATCAGCTCTGTATACAGATAACAAGCTAATGTACCTCTGCTGGATAGCCAATTTGTGTCTTCTTATCAGCAGAACATGAAAAGTTGTTTTGAGGACCCAACTACCATAAAAAGACTTTTTCTGTCTTCTTTATCATTACTAAACACAAGAACAAAAGTTTCTCCTCTGTCACTGGTACTAACAAGTGGAATGTTGTCATCTATTAACAAGGCTAGGTGAGGCATATAAGAAACAGCCACCTTCAGTTTTCTCATGGGCTTCAAGTTGGACACAATAAAAGCACTGGCTTAATGAAGAGAAAACTCTGAGAGGTTGTTATAGGACAGGGAGAGGGGCAGCCCAAACCCCGCAAACCTGCCTATTCTAAATGGGTTCTGCCATCCGCCGCATCAACACAAAACACATGAGACTTTAATGGGAAGGAACTTTAATAAAACTAGGAAACAATACAGGTAAGGCAAAGAGTCTAGTTTCTAAACGAAGCACCCAAAGTTACCCGTCCCCTCGTGAGTAAAACTCCATCCATATGGGATCGGCCCAGAACAAGGCCCCAAAGCCTGCCACAAGTCTAAAGCATCTTCCAGTGGGGACCCACAGAAAAGGGTCACAAACAACCGGACAAGCCCGGAAGGAAAAGAGCAAAATCAACATCAAGATAAAAGCTGCCATTGTCACCTCCCCACGGGTCTCACCCACATCTGTGTCACCCAGTCCACGACCAAAAGACAAGCGCAGTTTCTTCACGTGTCTCTAGGCTCCATGCGCCTCTTCCAGGTCTCCTAGCTCCATCCTGCTTCCTTCCTCAGTCTCTTCTGCAGCTTCTCCTCTTCCTGCTCAGCTCCACCCTCCCTTGGGTGGGGCAGGGAAACTCCCCCTTTCCTGGGGACCACCCTGTTACAAGGTCACCAACAAGAATCACTTTTTTGAGTGGAAAAAAAATTCATTATGAATACTAGCACCATGCCCTCCCAGTGGTTAATACTAATAATGCATTCTGAAGGAAAAAGAACTTCAAAAATACTTGTACATGTATGGGCAGTTTTTTAGTGTCGTAATGGCACTTAAGGGGAACTTAAGAGGAAAACTGCATTGTGCCAAAATATGTTCACATTTCATTGGTGTATACCATTTAAATTGATTATTCCTGTTGTTTTTCTTAAACAACAGCATTCTGAAATATATACTGTAAGTTGTTAAACAAATCTGTTATGAGATTGTTATTAATCGATTAAAGTTGACTTGATACATCCTTTTATATACCCTTCATATAAATGTTCTAACCTTGTTGAAAGATTTTAACTGACATTAAATATCTATAATTAATGCATCTACAATTTTCATTAATTGATTTATATAGATGGAAAATTTATTTTTGAAGAATCAGTTAACACGTTCAAAAAAAATCACTTTCTATCTGTCACAACAAAGTTAAATTCTACTGATTTTAATGACGTTTCTTTTTTGATTTTGGGCAAATTCAGTCAGGTATTTTCTTCATACTATCACTATGGCACAAAATGTAGGTTTTAAATAATGTCTTTGGCTAACATTTACCTTCAGTATTAGTTACGTAGAGGCAGATTGTGAAGGATTTCAAAACAGATCAAAAAATAATTGCTACAAGTGTCTTTAATGAAAAACCATGATTTGTTTAGGCACATCTTCCCACGTATCTGCTTCTATGATTTTTGTGCCTATTTTTGAGCTGTTTTACAACTCTATAGGGACCAAAGTTAATTTGTAGAAGAATGACAGCAATGCAAAGAATTAGTATTTGAATAAACTGTCTCTGATGGAGGCTCAAATGACTTCCTCACTGTGGAAGAGGTCAGTTTTTAGATTTTGCTTTCTTGATGGCCATATAAATTTGTCTCTTTATGTTCATTTTATATCTCAGTCATGATTTTATCTTTTTTGTCAATTATTTTTTAACACTTATGATTTACAGCAGATCTAAACTCAGGGAAAAGAGATACCTAGTAACTTTGTTAGTCATCCATTCAGTATTCATTTGCACAAGAGAAAAAGCACTGTGTTGTTACTTAAAATTTTTGAAAATAGCTCATTATCTGATTAGTGATCTGTATTGATTTATTATATCAAGGGAAATATGATCAGAAAAGGCTTATAAACTTTCAATACTCTTCTTTAAGAAATTAGAGTAGTCCTTGACGCCGACAATTCATAAATTTAATGTTATATTAACAGTACTAACCACAGAACTGTCTAAAAATGCAAAACCCACAATCTCCGAAGCAGGGTTCCTTACATTTGAAGTTACTGAGATCTAAAGTGTAGTTCAAACTTGTGGGGGAAGAGTGACATCCACAATACCTGGGTTGTAAATGCCCAAATTCAAGTTAAAAGATAAGGCTTTGCTTTTATTTTTGGTATTAAATGTTTTATCTAAATGAAGAGGAATTTAACACCTTCATCTATTGATTAGAGACCCCATCAGTTAATACTGTTACAGGGCAGGGAGAGGGGCAGCCCAAACCCCGCAAACCTGCCTATTTTATATAAGGTTCTGCCATCCGCCACATTAACACAAAACATGAGACTTTAATGGAAAGAAACTTTAATACAATTAGGAAACAATACAGGAAAGGCAAAGAATAGTTTCTAAATCAAGCACCCAAAGTTACCCATCCGTTCGTGGGTAAAACTCCATCCAAATGGGATTGGCCCAGAGCAAGGCCCCAAAGCCTGCCACAAGTCCAAAGCATCTTCCAGTGGGGACCCACAGAAAAGGGTCAGAAACAACCAGATAAGCCCGGAAGGAAAAGAGCAAAATCAAAATTATGATAAAAGCTGCCACTGTCACCTCCCCACGGGTCTCATCCTCATCTGTATCACCCAGTCCACGACCAAAAGACAAGCGCAGTTTCATCACGTGTCTCTAGGCTCCATGTGCCTCCTCCAGGTCTCCTTCTGGCTCCATCCTGCTTCCTTCCTCAGTCTCCTCTGCAGCTTCTTCTCTCCCTGCTCAACTCCACCCTCCCTTGGGTGGGGCTGGGAACCTGGAACCTCCCCCTTTCCTGGGGACCACCCCGTTACAATACTTTTAAGTTTAAAATTTTACTAAATTAAGGACCAGTAGTAAAAATCTGAGACAGAGTCAGGTGTCCATGCTAGACTCTCCATTCAGTCTCCATTCATGCTAGACTCTCCATTTTTGTTCTTTGATTAGGTTATATCACAATGCTGTAGAGATGGTAATCAGTTAGTCTTCAGAAAATTTATAGTAACCACAAATACCTCCTGTTTATAAAAAAGTTTCTGTGGAAAGTCACCACCACCCTTTGGATAGTATCCAGCTTATTTGCATTTGTAAATTCATTTTAGCACTCTGTAACTTTCAGTGTGTTGTATTTTTAGTTTGTTGAACTGGCTGTGATGTCTAACCAGTTCACTCATTAGCTAATAAATTAATCTTTGACATATGTTCATGTTATAGTTATATCTTCCTTCCAAATCTAATCTGAAACTTGGAAGATCTACTTTCCCAACAGTGTTACCCACTTACATTTGGATCTTTGGCTAACATCTCTACTTTAACTTAACTAAAATGAACTCATTATCTTATAAACCTCATTTTGGACTTACCTATTCTAGTCAACACAGCAAACAATCTTGCTGTTCACTCTTTGTTCTCTCCTTATATTCAAATGGAACACTAAAATTGGCAGGTTATTATATTCAGTGCAGGACTGAGCTGCCTTAGTCTGGACACATATCTTCTTTCACTTTCCCTTACCTCTCCCCTTAAATTTTTATAGATTCAGTTCTTCTTAATACCACTCTGTATTTATAAACCTTGTTATAAATCTTTGGTGGCTCATTATAACCTAAAGTGATAATCTCTAAATATTTTAGATTATCTACCCCATCTGTAAACATATTTCATGCACAGACACTAATGTATGTATTTTTATAAATTTCATGCATGTATGACTCAATCTTTTGGCATATTAATAAACATTTTTAGGGAAAAATTTCTATCACTTCTACCCAACCGATAATCTGTAGATCCTATATCCCTCCTTAGAAGTTGCAGTCATAGAGTAAAAAAATTAAAAATTTCTTAGCCTAGCTGAAGTCACCTATAGCCTACCTCCTATTCAGTTTTCTTTTCTATCATTCTTGAAGACTCTGGTCCAGCCGGAGTTGTCAAAATTGTCCTAAAAATTACAAAAACCCTTCACTGATGTCACTTCATTTGTTTTAAACCTTCACTATGACCTAGTTTTAACCCCATCTTTCCATGAAGCTTTCCTTCCCAGCATCCCCTCCAGTCCCTGCTTCCTATGCTAAAAATGTAATAAGCACACTTATACTAAAGGGCATTCGTGTAATATAGGATACCTTGTATTTATCTATGTTCCCTATTATTTCCTATATTCTCAACTAATCTATGAACTTTCAAATCAAAATCTGAACTCTAGGTTGCTTTACGTTCTTAGAATCTAGATGAACAGACTACTTACTATACATACATGAAATATATATTTATTAACACTTGCAAGATAAAAAAACCTACAAGAAAGATCAGAGTGTTATGACAAGCCACTTAAAGTCTTCTAAAACACAAAGTTTTGAATTTGTTGAAATACACTTAAATAATAAGGCAATCCTGGAGACATAGGTTTGTATGGGGTAGATCCACAGAAACTGTGCTATTTGACTGCTTTTGAACTACAAAAATATGTAACATATCACTTCAAGATTTTACATGTAAGTTTAACTTCCAGTGGCTCATATTCTGAAATCTGCTGAGAGATTCTCCAGTGGGCTTTTGCAAAGGCAAGAATAGAAGTGATAGTACAAGAAGCCGTCCTCTCTTACAATGAGTGCTTAGTTAGCTATATTCAATTAACAGACAAAGCTTCTGATTCTAGATCTTATTTTAAATCTAGCAGGTTGGAATATAAGCCTGGAAATCTTTTAAAAAAAAAAAAAAAAAAAAGGTCATGCAGTCATGTGTTTATTTTTTTTTTAGAGCCAGAGAAACTCCATGCCATCTAGAGGGCCAACCCAGATTTTGGAGAAAAAAAAAAAAAAGCTCTGAGATAAGGTCCTACAGATCAACAAATCTTTTCTCCTGCTGAGATAGGAAAGTATCATGGTTAAAAGCTTTTTATTAAAATTGGGAACTATGCTCTGATTATAAAAAGTTAGAAATGGTCTAGAACACCAACTATTGTTACATGAAGACCGTCAGTTCCATCTTCAGTGCCACCTTGCAAAAGAGCCTTGGTGACAGAGAAAAGCGACAATGCAGTCCTCAAGATGGATGACTCCCTCCCTGTGATACCAGGTCTTCAGGAAACCAGGTACTCCCTCCTGCACTGGATACTATCTGCCTATATATTTTTCCCCCAATAAATTAAACTTTACCTTGAGGTACTTTAAATCATTTTCTATTCCTTATAATCAAAACACTTTGATAAAGAAAATTGTCAATTACTCTTAAGGCTATAAATTAACAGTTTACTTATTTAAAGTCATATAAGTCCCAAAGCAAGTCCAGCTAGTATACCCACAACCTAGAATCTAGAACAAGATGACTAACGGTTATTCAGTGTTTTTAGCCAAAGAAAACTGATTCAAATAATGATACACCTAAAGAGATATTTAAAACCACATGCTCAAGCTGTTCTACTTACAAAGTATTAGCAACCTCATCTTTCAATTCTGAGTATATATTACTGTTTGCAAGGCCCTGTACATTTGTCTCTAATTTTTTAGCTCATGAAACTGGAGATAGAAAAAGAGTGGAAAGTAAGAAAAGAAATCTGAGGAGGCAAACAAGACTCTTTAGCCATATTTTTATAAGTAAACCCAGATTTTCTTTTATACATTAATTAAACATATTTCAAAACAGATTATAAATTAGACAGGGACAGCAAATTTTAAACGGATTTATTTTAGCTTCTATTCTCTTATAGTAATCAGCAAAAACAATGTATCTAAAATTTTACTTATTTTCCATGAAAATGGAAACTATATACACATGCATGTGTGTCTATATGCACATATACATATGTAAATGTATTACTATAATCTTTGGTGTTTACAGAATAAAGAAATCTAGATTTTAGGATTTTTCCACTGCAATATATAATAACTTTCAATCATATGACTCATAAGAACTGATGAAAAGTCCAGGGGACCAACATTTTCTGGAATCTTGAGTTATTGCTACTAAATTTTGGATTCAGGAATCTACACTGCCAGTCTATGCTGTTTACCAGAGCCCATACCTGACAAGACTGCTCTTAACTACTCCCTACACCAGAAATTTTAATATTTATATATATAATATATATTTTAATTTTAATATATGCTCAACTTTATGATAGCGGCCAAATTTCATTCCAAAACAACAGGAAAAACAACACTTAAAAGTGAAACTATGGAGGGCCTCCCCGGTGGCGCAGTGGTTGAGCGCTGGGTTGCGAAGCTGCCCGCGGCCTCTGTGGCGCCGGTTCGATCCCCAGCTGCTCCCCGGCCACAGGAGGAGGGTCCCACATGGCGCGCAGACCTCTCCTGCCACCCGCTGCTCCCCTCAGCAGTGTACTTCGGTCCTTCTGCCTGCTCTGCTCCCCGCTCTGGCTCTGGTGAATTCTCTCACCCTCCCGCGCTTCTGACTATACCCAGTGCATGTATAAAAAGCAAACAAACAAATAAATAAATAAAAACATGCCTCTATTAAAAAAAAAAAGTGAAACTATGGAATTAAAAAGTACTAAGAAGGTATCTAGGCATCAATTTTAAATGCAAGGAGAGCTAATCAATATACCAAAACCCAATTTCTCCAAAGATCTTATCTCATTTCTGTGAAACAAGTGAATAATAAATGCCTTATGAATACTGCCTAAATAAAGGATTAGTCAGACCTACCTCTATGTGCAAATAAGTTTTATACAATAAAGGAATAGATGTCTTAAGTTCCAAGAACAGAAATAGACTTGGAATTTAAATTTTAAATAAAAATTCTCTTTTCCCATTTTCAACTAATTGTTTCCAATTCTGAAAGACACTTGCTTTTCCTAGACACTTTGAAGACACTTTTTTTTTAAATTATGAAACAAAGCACATCAAAACTTATGTAAAAGTCAACAGTTATAAAGTGAATACCAGTAATTCTAGTCAGGTGAAAAAAAGACCAGAACCATATTTATCTCTCTTAATCACAACTTAATCTCCTTTCTGCTCTACAGGTAATAATTATCCTAACTCTATGACAACAAATGTTTGCATTTCCTTTATAGGTTTACCGCATATGTATCTGTGAACTTTTAATTTTTTAACATTATGTGAATGGAACATATACAATGTATTATTTTGTCTTGCCTCTTTCATTATGTTTGTGAGAGTCATCCATAAGTTTGCACAGCTCATTTTCATTGACTACTGTATTACATTTTATGAAGGGGAAAAAACATTAATAAATTCTGCTGGATATAGACAATGGAGTTGCTTCCATCTTTTGGCTATCATGAAAATGATATCATGCATCATTACACATTACTGCTTAATTGCACACATTTCTCTAGAGTAGGAGTGGAATTGTTAGTTTATAAAATATAATGATTTCCAGCTATACAGTGCCAAGCTGTTTTTTAAAGAAGTTGTATTGATGTACATTTCTACCTGCAATGAGATTCAACTTGAAGTCCTCTATCACTAATAAAATGAAGTACAATCATATCTGTTTGGATTATCTTTTGTCAATTGTCTGTTCAAGACTTTAAGTTGTTTGCTTTTTTTCTTATTGCTGTATAATTGTTCTTTCACATAGAGTCAACATAAGAACTTTGCAAACTGTAAGCACTGCAAAAATCTTCCATGCCACTACAAGTTTTTTAAATGGCTTTACTTTAGATAAAAATGAGTTTTTTTCCAACAAATACATCAATCTTTTTCCTTTACAGTTAACAATTTTTATGTCTGTATAAGAAAACCTCTTCTACCTCAAAACCATTCTCCTATATCATGTTCTAAAAAGCTTTCTAGTTTTCACTTTTACATTTTGGTTTAAAATTCTGGAGATTCTGTGTAAGATATGAGGTAGGTTCGCCTACATAATTTTCCCACATCTGATTGTCGAACACCAGTGCTTACGGATTTCTTTCCCCTTTGATATGTACTGCCATTTCAAAACTATCTATAGATACATGCATGGTTCTGTTTTTGAACTCTATTTCACTGATATTTTTGGTGTTGGGCATTTATGCTACTGCCACATTGCCTTCATTACTATAGCTTTAAAATTAATCTCAATATATTATAGCATAAACCCTTTTCCCTTGCTGCTATTCTTCAGTGTCTTGCTTTCCCCCCTTGGATTACCCTATTTATTTCAAAATCAATTGCTGGATTCTTTTTTCCTCCTAATTATATTTATTGAGGTAATGCTGGTTTATAACACTATTTGTTTTTGGGCATAGGTTCAAAGCTCTACTGAAGTATTTCTAAGAATTTTGATTGGCATTTCCTTGACTTTATACAAAGATATATACAATACTGAGAATTGCAGCTCATGATGAGATCTGTTAAGTCAACCCTGCATTCCTGGGAAAAATTCAACTTAATTCTGATATGCTATCTGATTTATCATTACTCAATTTACTGACTGTATTAGCACAAGCTGCATGCTTTAACAAACAAATCCACAAATCTCAAAGGCCTAGCAAACAAAAGTTTGTCTTATTCATACAAAGCATTTTGTATCTCAGAGAATCACATGTGAGATTATTCAGAGCCCACAGTCATTCATCTTGTGGCTCCATATATGAGACCTCCAAATTCCTAACTGGATTCTCTGTACCTGGCTGGCAAACGGGGGAAAGAGCATGAAGAGTATGAGGGCAGTATTGCACAGGTCAGGCTTGGAAGTTGCACGTACCACTTCTACTGACATTCCACTGGCCAACTCTGTCAGAGCATCAGTGCCACTCTGATAGTGGCTTGGTGTGTGCCCAAGCAGTAGAAAAGAACAGGTCAATGTGACAATAATGTCTCCCCCAAAAAAAGATGTGAACTCAAAAAAATGGACTAACATTCTGTTTAGGGTTTTACATCTATTTTCAGTGAGATTGACTTGACTCACCTTTTTAGAATTCTCCTCTTTGCTTTTGCTATCAAAGTTAAGTTAGCTTCATGTGAGAAAAGGAGAGTCCATCTTTCCCTGTTCTCTTGGAAAAGTGCAATGTTGGCATTATTTCTTTTTAAAAAACATACTAGGACTTGCTTATTAAGTTATCTATCTGGATTGAGGTTTTTTGTGGTCAACTTTATTATAAGACTATTCACATTTCCTGTATTTTCATGAATCTGTTTTGTTAAATTATATTTTCCTGGAAATTTGCTCACCGAGTTAAAAGTTCTGAGGCTCCTCAGAGTATATATGTTCCTGAGAATATATATATTCACAACAACACGTGTATTAAAAACAGCAGTTGAATAGAAAAGCGGTACTTTTGTGACCATCCACATAACTCCTACCTAACAGGAGAATATTAAACCTGTTCATTCTATTACAGCAAACAGCTATTAAGTGGCAGAACTAACTCTTCTGATTTTTAGCTTAGTGCTCCTCTCACTCTGTTGTGTTAATTCAGTTGATTCAATGGACTGCATCAATCAGTCAACAATAAAGGGAGAACTGCACAGAAGGCTATTTTCTGGCTACACTTCAGCCAGCTCATTTCTTGAGTTAGTAGTAGCAGGAATTATCGTCATGTCCTTCCACAGCTGCTCCACGATCTTATTATTATCTTTCTCTGTAATAACGCTCAGGCTATGATTTTGAATTTTAAGGTCTTACCAAGTTTTGATACATCTGGATTTGACTGCAAAGATTACAATGAATGGCAATGATACTACTACCCTCCTCCCCCCCAAAACCAAAGTTTGTGGCCCTTGTCTTCCAGGAGTTAGATAATGAGCAGCCCACTAGTCTCCCCTCATCAACAGGGAACACTGCTGGAGAGCTCCACCTATAGACGATGCTTAAACAGAACTGATTCACCTGGGTCATAGTTCTTCATTATCCATCTGTGTGTTTTTAAAATTGTACAAATGAATTTTTTTCTTTAATCTAACAAAATTTACTGACAGCACTCTGCTGGGTTTGATATGTATTGATAAAATAGACATGCATCTTTCTCCACATGATGTTTGTGGAGGTCATTTAATGTTCCCATTAAAAGCTACTTTTTTACTTTGGCAGTCTGACTTGGTTTTGGTCCCTTCTTCAAAAGCCTGAGGTGATTTATTTGTAAAGCTGATGCAATGATATTTTACCTTTATTCAAGAGAGATGTAGGGCCTCCCTGGTGGCGCAAGGGGTTAAGACGCAACCTATGAAGCTATCCGCAGCCACTGCAGCACGAGTACAATCCCTGGCCAGGGAGCTACACATATGGCGCAGCAGACCTCTCCTGACTTGCCCGCTGCTGCCCTCAGCAGTGTATTTCAGTCAATTTGCCTGTTCTATTCCCCACTCTGTCTCTGGTGAATCCTCTCACCCCCTACACCTCTGGCCTGCACCCCAGCTCTTGTATGCATAAATAAATAAATCTTTTTAAAAAAAAAATGTATTTTCTGGGTATAGAATTCCAGGTTGGATTCCAAGATCCTTCTTTCCAACACATTTAGGGTACCATTTCAGCGATTAAAAACTTCATTTGCTGCTGTTTAGGATCAGTCAGCAGTCATCTGAATGTAATCTAAGTTTTTCTCTGTCTTTTTTCCCTGCAGTTTCACTCTATCTATACAGAAGACATTTAAAAGAAAAAAAAGTTTTACTCTGTATGGGATTTGCCAGGTTTCTTAAATCCCATCAATCTAAGAAAATTTTGTCATTTTCTCTTCAAATATTGCCTCTGCTCCATTCACATTCTCTCTCTCTACTTCTGGAATGCCAATACAGGCTACAATTTCTAACCAATTCTCCTGTTTTACAGTCAGCCTCTTAGTGCTTTCTAACTCTCCATCTTTTTGTGCCGGTTTCTATCTAATTTCTTCTGTCATTTTAGGCTCTCTCGTCACCTATAGCAAATCTATTTCCAACATATTTACTAATAGTGAAGTTTTTTATTTTTTTTTAAGATTTATGTATTATTTACACAAGCACTGGGTACAGTCAGAAGCGTGGGAGGGTGAGAGAATTCACCAGAGCCAGAGCGGGGAGCAGAACAGGCAGAACGACGAAAGACACTGCTGAGGGGAGCAGCGGGTGGCAGGAGAGGTCTGCATGCCATGTGGGACCCTCACCGGCGGCCGAGGATCAAACCAGCGCTGCAGAGGCTGCAGGCAGCTTTGCAGCCCAGCACTCAACTGCCTTGCCAACAGGGGAGGCCCAAACAGTGAAGTTTTTCAAAATGTTGTATTTTTCATTTCTAGATGTATTCAGTTCTTTTCAAATCCGCTGTCACTTCTGTAATTTCCTATTTCTTGAATAATTTGAAAGTTTGCTTTTTATTAAAACATTGAATATGTTTTATTCGTAATAATTTCATTTATTCATAATAAATTCGTAATAATTTCACCTAAGTAAATTATTACCTAAGTAAAAATTATTATTACCTAATTAAAGTAACAGTATCTGAAATATGTAGGTATTGGTTTCTGCTATTTCTTGCTGCATTTTGTTTATTGTGCATTATTTTTATACTGGTTGTCTTTGTATAATGGGTGCTCATGGTTTTAAAAGGTTATCTAAAGAAGATTTTGAAACCTAAAATAAAGTGAATTTTTCCAAAAAGAACATATTCCCTTCTTCCAGGTACCTGGGGCATGTTTCTTGGGACTTCTTGTATTATGTGACTGTTACGTAACTTGTGATTCCACACAATGCCAGTACTTGTTTTACAAGTTCTCTTCTTACTGTTCTTATTCTCCTCTTCACCCCATTTGATAAGCATAAAAGAAGTCTCTTGCAATCCTTTGATAGTGGAACAAAGCAGTAGATTTCCCTCATCCTGGGATCCTGGTTTGATGTGGGGGTAATCAATTAGATCCAGAACCTAGAAATGTCTTTCCCAATGCCCACAAAGCTTAGTTTTTCAACTGCCTCATGCAGGTGTAGAAATGACTCAGGATAGCCAGAGCTTTCAATACTTCTTCACCTTTTCAGTTCTCTCCTTAACTGTTCTTTGATGCTACAAGTTTTTGTACATTTCATGTAGCGTTTTTAGTTATCTTCAGCTGAATAACTGCTCCAGATAACCTGGCTCAACATTACTAAAACTAAAATAAACCCAGCATTTCTATGGGAAAAATGAACCAAGCATTTTCTGATGAAAACTATTTTTGTTGATGTTTATGCTTTTCTTAAAGTTAAATGTAAGAGTTCCGTATTTTCCAGAGTTCCACCAGTAAGTTCCTCAAAAAGTTAAATACAGAACCACCATACAACCCAGCAAATTTCACTCCTAGTTAGATACCCACGGAAATTAAAACATGGCCACATAAAAACTTGTAGACAACTTCCATAGCAGCAATTTTTCAACAGTGAAAAGATGGAAACAATCTAACTGTTCATCAACTGCTGCATAAACAAAATGCAGTACACATACAAGGGAATGTTATTCAGCCATGGAATGAAGTACTAACACATGCTACAATATGGATGAACCTTGAAAACATTACACTAAATAAAAGAAGCCAGCCACAAAAGACCACATACTGTATAATTCCATTTATATGCTATACCCAGAATAGGCAAATATATAAATACAGCTGGTTAGTGGTTGCCAAGATATGAGGGAAAGGGGAGTTGACAGAGACTACTACTGGATATTAAGTTTTTTAGGTTTGATAAAAATGTTCTGGAATTAGTTGACTACATGAAAAAGAATATACTAAAAATACTGAATTATATAATTTGCAACAGTGAATTTTTGGGGTCGGCGACTTATAATAAAAATAAAGTTAACCTCAGATATTCTTCACTAGCATGTGAAATTGAACACATATTTCAATTATTCATTACTGATAATAATGATATTCAGAGAAATGATTTATAAAGATACCAAGTAACATGAAAGCACTTCTTGTAAGTAATTGGAAGCTATGGGAAAGTTTTGTATGATAATTAATTATCACAATGGAATTTAGACAAACTCAATCCTATATTCAGGTATATTATCAGAGGACAACTATGTGAAACAAAATCAACAGAATCTATGAAAGTAACTTTTCTCTATACTCCAAAAGAAACTATAAAGAAACTACAACTTCTCTAGTACTATATAATTTTCTTTTATATAGCAGCCCTTTATTCAGATGAACATAAGCTGATATTTCTTTAAAAAAAAAACAAAACCACTTTAGGATAAAACAATACAGTCTGCTCTGCTCTACAATAATGTATTTTGGAATACAAAGTAGCTCATATGCTAAATGTAAATAGGGAATGATATATATCAAAAAAGTCACTTTGGTTCACTGGTCACTTTTAATAAGCAAGCAGAGCTAGGAAAGTAGAGACAAAATTATTACCTTTAGCAGAAAAGGAGAAATTCCTCCTGACAGCAGGAGTATCTATAAGAAAATTTTAAATGAGGGCTTCAGAGGATACTCCCAGCCTTGTTGCATGTGGTATACTATTTCCCATGCCCACTTAATGGCGTTGCCCTGTTCCTTCCCCCGTCCCCAAGTTCATTGCTACACCAACACCGAAGTGTCCTAAGACCCTAATTCAAGTGTCACTGGTACTTCTAGTCAAGTAGCATCGCATATAGAGAGATTGATTAAAGTGAGGACTTAGGCTGTGTTGTAAAGACTACAATAGATTGACACATGCCTTTTCTTAGTTGATACATAGAAAATTTAAGAACTATTTGTTAAGAAAGGAAATGTTTAGAATGTTAATATGATCAAATATTATTTCGTAAGTAATCTTTGTAATAACTCTAATGTAGCAATTTTAATGAAAATATTTTACTTAAAATCACTATTATTTATCATACAAAAATCACTAAATGACCAAAATTACTGTGAAAGGGAGTTTATATGTTATAAAATGGCTTATACTTCATTTAGTTGATAACTAAAGGTCATGGCAACATATGACAAAACTAAAAATTAATGTACTGCGGAGAGCAGTTTTGCTATTTAAAATTAAAACAAAATACCTTTAAAAATATAATTTATCTGCCTCTCAGAAATAGGAAATGGGAATAAATACCCTTATTTTAAAAACCAGTTTCGGGCCTCCCCTGGTGGCGCAGCGGTTGAGCACTGGGTGGCAAGGCTGCCCGCAGCCTCTGCAGCACCAGTTCCTCCCCCGGCCGCCAGCGAGAGGGTCCCTCCCACCCAAAATAAATAAATAAATAAATAAATAAATAAATAAATAAATAAATAAATAAATAAATAAACAAACAAAGCAAAAAATCAACAAACCAGTTTCAATCAGGTCTTTCAATTGTTCACAACCAGGAAGTCTAAGCAATATGAAATAGTTTTCAAAATTTTTTCACCATACATTATTCTATAATTTGACTACCTGTCGGACACAGCTTTTCTTTCATGTGTCTTCAAAATCTTCAAAATGTGTGGGTCTCCCTGGTGGCACAAGGGGTTAAGACGCAACCTATGAAGCTGTCTGCTGCCTCTGCAGCACGAGTTGGATCCCTGCCAGGGAGTAACCCACATGGTGCAGCAGAACTCTCCTGTCTCGCCCACTGCTTCCCTTAAGCAGTGTATTTCGGTGTATTTGCCTTTTCTGCTCCCCACTCTGTCTCTGGTGAATCCTATCACCCCCTTCACCTCTGGCCTGTACCCCAGCTCTTGTATGCATAAATATTAAAAAAAAATCTTCAAAATGTATCTTCAAAATATCTCAAGTGGCCCCTCATTCTGGCCATGTTCTACTTAGGCAGAGCCAAAATCCTAGGAACTCTTATCAGTGGTCCCCCAGTATCTTTCATTTTAGATTAATGAAACCTATCTTTTCAAATCTAACCTGACAAAGTTATTCATGTCAATTAAATTCACTGCTGTCCCTGCACCTTCTCATTCATTCATTTGCACACCCAGCTACATTCCATTCACCCTCCCAACATCTACCTCTTTGACCTTCTCTCTCATTCCCTCCTCCTAACTTCAGAGATCTCAGTTTGGTTATCAGTCTGCTAGTTTGTAACTGTTTTGGCTTATCAGTTCACCTGCTTTGAGTCCTCATTTTACTCATTTATGTGAAAATGACCAATATTTGCTTTGCTTTTCTGACTCTTTTGCTACACATAATTTCTTTAAGCTCCTTCTAGTTTGCTCTAAACAGCAACATTTCATCTCTCCTTATAGTTGAACCATATTCCATTGTATGGATATAATCCTCCTTCAGCTATCACTTAGGTTGTTTCCAATTTTAGTTATTGTACAAAATAATGCTACAATAAAGTTGTGGAGCATATCATTTTTTCGGCTGATGGCTTCGTATTTTTCAGGTGGCTACCCCAAAATAGACTGCTAGATCATATGGTATATTCATGTTAAGATTATTAAGGTAGGTTCACACCACTTTCAAAAATGGCTGCACAAGTTTACATTTCCACCAACAATGGTGCAAGGTTCTTTTTTCTCCACATCCTCTCCAGCACTTGTTAATGATGTCTTTTTAATGTATGCTAACCTCTCAGGTGTAAGATGATGTATCACTGTCGTTCTGACTTGCAGTTCCCTTGTTAAAAGTGATGATGATTAGAATTTTTCCATATATCTGTTGGTCTTCTGTATATCTTCTTTGGTAAAGCCCCTTTTCATATCTGCTGTCCATTTTTTGATTGAGTTACTTGTGATGTTAAGTTGGTTGGTCCTTTGTATACCTGGCATACTAACCCATTATGGGTTGTGCGATATCTAAATATTTTTGCCCATTCAATACAATGCCCTTTTAATATTTTCTTTCGTAGTAAAGTTTTTTAACTTGAGGCAGTCTTAATTATTTTTGCTTTCATTTCCCTTACTTTAGAGATTCAGTTTCCAAAGACATACCTATCTCTGAAGTCAGGAAACATATTCCCAGTGCTTTCATCTATGTATTTTATTGTTGTAGGTCTTATATCAAAGGTTTTATTCCATTTTGAACTTATTTTTGTGCATGGAGTTAAAGCATGCCCAACTTCATTCTCTTACATGTGGCGTCCAATTTTACCAGCACGATTTGTTAAAAAGACTCTGGCTTTCTCTATTGTATGGCCATGGCTCCTTTGTCACAAATCAGGTATTGAGACATGTGTGGCTTTATTTCTGGGCTTTCAATTATGTTTCATTGATCTGTGTATCTAGTTTAAGGGTATAATGGTATTACACTGTTTTTATGGTATTCACAGTACCATGTTGTTTTAATTATTGTTATTTTATAGTCTAAAGTCAGTAACATCACGGCTCAAATTTCTAAAAATTTAACTATGAAAATGTGGAAAACAGCAATAATATTTTAATTATACTATAGGATAATCCTATGTGAAAACTGGTGGCATAAAAAAGCAAGATGAATTATAAAATTCCTGTACAAATACTAGTTGCTTTTCTAAGCTCTTATTTCCAGAACATAAATATTTCTGAGGTTTTTCAAGACAAATTCGGGAAATTACAACTCAAGTCCATAAATGATCACAAAATAATAAACCAGCTACATCAAAGTGAAATTTCTATTTTAAAAAAATGCATGACAGAACAGTATCTCTACTGAATTAGTAATAGGTAAATCCCAATATGAATAATCAAACTTTGGCTTATTCTCTAAGGCTCAAGCACTTAAAATGTTATTGCTAAGTCATTAACATTTTAAAAACATTTAAAAAGTTTACTGCTTATAAATAAAAAGAAAAACTACAAGAAAAATTTTTTGAGTAAAGAAACATAATCAATCTATTCATACGACTGGGTTGTCAGAAAAGTGATGATATATTTTTTCTGTGCTTTTTAAGCAAAAATGTGTCATGACTTTTCCGACAACCCAATATTTTTCATAGAACATTCTTTAATACCCTTAGGAAACACAAGCATCAAAGCACACACTGAAAGGTGTGAATCAACCCACTACACAAAAACCTAGAAAATTATAAGGTATGTTGACTTTTCCAAATTATAACAAGTCCATTCCCCCATATAGAATTGTTTATAGGTACAGTATTAATTGCAACTATAAAGTTTAAAATATAATTAAGATAAATCTATTTTTTTTAATAGAGGCATGTTTTATTTATTTATTTGTTTGTTTGTTCTGTCTACACATGCACTGGGTACAGTCAGAAGCGCGGGAGGGTGAGAGAATTCACCAGAGCCAGAGTGGGGAGCAGAGCAGGCAGAAGGACCGAAGTACACTGCTGAGGGGAGCAGCGGGCGGCAGGAAAGGTCTGCGCGCCATGTGGGACCCTCCTCCAGTGGCCGGGGAGCAGCCGGGGATCGAACCGGTGCTGCAGAGGCTGCGGGCAGCTTCGCAACCCAGCGCTCAACCGCTGCGCCACCGGGGAGGCCCAAGATAAATCTATTTTAATCTCTCTTTCTTTAGACTCCAGATCCCTAAATGAAGTCTGAGAACTGGCTCAGGAAAGTTAACTTCAAAATAAATAAATAAATACACACACAGACACACACACACACACACACAATCATTTAGACTATAAATCTCACTTTATAGGCATACAGAGAACATTGTTAATTATGGTTAGTACCAAACATCTCATCTTTCTAATGAGTTTCTAGTGCTAACAGCAGTGAAATATTTATATGCCAAATGACATGGGGTAGAAAACATCAAAATCTTGGGACTCTAAATGTCTTAAACTGATATTGAATTATATTCAACCAATGGACTTCTGTAGTAGGAAAATAAAGTAGCCAACATATCTAACATGCTGTTAGGAAAACAACAGAAATGTTACCACTGTAACCCTACTGCCCAGCACAATGCCTGGCACATAGCATGAAATAAATGAGTACAACAAATACTCAGTACTTTTACCCTTTTTCTTTAATCCCTTTCAAAAAAGGTAATGTAATTCTAATACAATTTATAGGCTGGGAACTGCAAGATAGCCATTAAAACCTAAACAGTATTATAGTAAGCTCTTTTAATAGGTACCCAAACTTTCAGGAGAAAGTTAAAGACCTTGGACTCCTCTTTGGGGTCCAGTTTCCTTTTAAGCTTAGCTAGGTTCCACTCTACACACTATACTATACTACAGCTATATTTAATTGATTTTCATTCCATAAAGTAACTGCTGTGACTTTTTTTTTTTAATGCGGAAACCTTTTTTCTACCCTTTTTCTTATCCAATCCAATTCTTTAAAGGACTCAGGTGACAGTGTCACCTCTAAAGGAAGTTTTCTCTGACCACTCTCCTAATTCTTGTTATGTTCTATCTCTCACTACTTAAAAATTTGACCAATATGCCAAGGAAAAGAAGAACAAGTTATCTGACTCTTAAAACTAAAACATTCAATTGCTGACATACAGGCACATAAAAAGGACATAGGGTATCCATCAATAATCACAAGAAATACATTACAAAATGTGCACTATATTACAAAGTAAAATTTTTAAACCTTTCCCCATAAATTCCTGTTTATGTATCAACAACATCAATCTCTGATGAAGGAAAATCTGACCTCAAGAAAATAAAAATCACACGTAGAGATGCAGAATCCCTTGTAACAAGCACATAAATGAAAAGCAGTAATTGCATGATAAATAATATTCAAATACATAGCAAAATAAAAAGAGTCAAACTGAAACTGAAAGGGCTACAGTGATTGCTGTGTGAGGTGATGGTGCAGGAGGTGGGAAAAGGAAGAGGGCCATGAGGATTGCGTGCCTCACCCTGTGGGTCACCATCCTGCTGCTTCAGGTTCTGTTAGGAATAAAAGAGCAGGGCAGGGGGCTGGCGGTGGAGGTAAGCTTTGTCTTGTCTTCAGATGCCTCATTATTTTTTCCCTTTCCCTGCTGCTCCACTGCAGCCCTGTAAAACATTAGGCAAGCCTCTTAAATACTCCCTGTCTGTTCCATTCCTCATCTGTAACATGGGCAGAAAAAACTAATTGGCTCAAAAAGGCTCTATGAGAACATTTATAATACTGTGAGAAAACCTAAGCATAATCACACCTCCAATTCTGTAAGGTCATCCCTAAAAGATCTCAGGAGACCAAAGTCATTTATAATTTTCTGCTCAGTTTTGGAACCGGAGTCCATCTCCCACACCTCCCATTAAACCCCCTACAACACCCGAAGGATTCAACTAGACAGGACTAAATTGAAAGTAGTCCATAGAAATGTATTCCTGACTTTTCAATCACACCAATATTACTATACAGTTTTGAATACTTTTTAGAGGGTTTAAAAATTTGTGTTGGCTCACTGCTAGAAACTATTTCAAAGAATATCCTTGGGAATAAAAAGTAAGTTGGATAACTACAGCCAAGAGATTTCATGTTACTTTGAATCTTTGGTGTCAAGAGAACTTGAGACAAGTTAGTTCAAGTGAATACAAGATTGCTGAGGTTTCATCTCAAAAGTTTCTGATTAATAGATATGGAGTAGAGTCCAATACTTGCATTACTAGCAAATTCTCTGGGTGAGGCTGATGCTGCTCATTTTAGATAATGTCTTCCTTATATTATCACTTTACCAGCTGTTCTTATTTAATAATTGACAGATTTGTCTTATACTGATTCTCTATCTTCTTTAAGATATTATTCCCAAATTCCTTTGTAATTTGAAAGCAGGAATTATTGTTAAAAAAATGACTTTCAGGCCTCCCCTGGTGGCAACAGGCGGTTGAGCACAGCACTGTGAAGCTGTCCGCAACCTCCACAGTGTGGGTTTGAACCCGGCCGGCCGGCAAGATACCCACATGGCACTGCCGACCTCTCCTGTCTTGCCCGATGGTCCCCTCCTTAGCAGTGTATTTCATTCAGCCTGCCTGTTCTGTTCCCCACTCTGTCTCTGGCGAATCCTCTCACCCTCCCGCACATATGGCCTGTACCCTATTCTTGTATAAATTTCCTCAACTTACTGTCAAATGGGGACAGTAAGAAGGGTTCAATAAGACAATATAAATTAAAGGTTGTAGAGGAATAGCAGATCATATTAAGTATTTAAATATTATTAGTCTTATTTCAATTATCTACACAAATTTTCTAATTGGTATTGAGGAAAGACTTACTTGTGTTTGCTACATCTTATACATTACTGGCATGTACATAAAACTTTATTTTTTTATTGCTGAAATATTTCCGGTCCAAAGGATTCAGTGAGTTCAAGAGCAAAAGTGTGTGTGGGGGAGGAGGAGGAGTAGAAGGTGAGCCGGCAGAGTGTGAAGAAGGTAGGGGAGGGGTTAACCCAAATTCTAATTCCAGTCTTGTTAGTAAATTGCTACCCTGCTCTACGCAATCACTGAATACAAGTTTCAATTTCTATTTCTGAAAATGCTTATTTCGAATAGGAAGATCAAATAGGGTAATGTAAGTGGAATTTTTCTTAAGTACTGTAGTATTCCTATAGTGAAGAAAACACTTCCGTATGGGACTCTGTCCCAAGACAGCAACAAGAGAGTGAATGGCCAAGGCCCCTGTATTTACATCCTTATATGACAGTATAGCGATTAGAATGGCCACACAAGCTATTTATTTCCCAGTGCCACCAAATCATGGCTATTTTAAAAGTATTTTGAGGCGCATTTAATGCTTCAAATATTTTACTGCAAAGTAAGGGGGAAAAAATGTGGATACAAAAGTAATCTCAGTTGTTTATTGTGTAGCGGCAACTAAAACCCTCACTTCATGCCTTCAGTGTCATTTTCATTTTGATGCAAAGCTCTTCTATTGGGTCTAGGACAAGTTTTTATGTAGCACTTGATGTGTATGAACAATGACAAGCCCCTGGATTGGTGATTTCCATCTCTAGTTTCTAATACTGTGGGTTACACCTACTGTTCTTATAAAATTGCATAACATAGTTAATTTTTTAAATCTTAATTTACTGAAAGAAAATTATGGTGTTGTAAATTTTCTAGGTACATTTCAATTAAATTACCACTCTCTATAGGACCAAACAAATCTGCCACCTATTCTTTTCACCAATGATGAATATCATAAAAAGATAAAGAATGTCTTTGATGACATTCTTTGCAACATGTCTCCTTATAAAATATAGGAAATAAAGTAATAAAACTCATTTTTGTAAGGAATATACTTCTGAAAAGCAGAATATAAAGATTTTCAAATAAGACATCATTTTAAGCACAGCAGTGATATTCTCCATTTCAAAGAAACCCAATTATGATAAGCCTTTATAAAGTTTACCCTGAAAATCTCCTAATTGTTAAATGTGTGAATTTCCATTTTCATATACTTAGCTTTCTCATACAGACGGCATATGCATTCTAAAAGACACTGCAAATCTTATCTCAAATACCTAAATACAATTTAAAATATGTACATGCTGTTGATATTTTAAAAGCTACATAGAAATAATTCCTCACATTTTTATCAACAATCAAATGTTAAAAACTATTTAAAATTTTAACAATTTAAAATATTTAAATTGTTTTAAAACACAGGTAATTGATTTAAAATATAGGTAATATGAAACAAGGAAGAGTAAAGGTAAAATACTATTCTACAGATAGGTATCCTATAACAATAGTTAAATAAAATTAAAAGGTAGAGAAATGTGTGTACCAAGTTATCGTCTGTTTGTGATCACAGTGTTTAATCACCAACTACTTTTATTCTATTTATTCAGTGCTCCCAAAAAAAGGCTAAATCTAATTCCACAGGCATAACACACGTGAACCCTCATGCCACGGACTAAGCAGGTGTGGTTACCACCACAAGACTATTAAAAAGCACACCCATTCATCCTACTTTCCTTCATAGAAGAGCTTATGTGTAGGATACATAAGAAGAGAAATACATCTACAGAAGACTTCATTTTAATATACTCAAGATTCTGTCTTAAGAGGCCTTATGAAAGTTGTTTACAAATTTTTCAGTTAATTTTAATATTGGTCATACGCATAAAGAAACTCCAAAATAGATCACTTATAGCTATTTACGCCTCATGTATTACTAATGAATTCAGCCAGATGAGACGGCAAAAGAGTCCATCACATCAATTTGTCTTAAGTTTATAGATACAAAATTTTCAGTTGATAAAATTTGTATTATCTCCATGATTTACAAAAACGAATATTCTTGGGGCTTGAAATCACTAACATTATTTTTGCTGAGTCCATGGCACACAAGAGTGCCTCAAATATTATTGTCAAACGAACAAATGACATTAAAAAGTCTGCTTCCAATTACAACTGTTTGGGGGGAAAACTGTGAAAAAGGGAAAAATACTTGCAATGGTATTCTAAAAATATCCATAAAGGAAATATTTATAAAGTACTTAGAAATCTTTTGGCCCAAAAGGAGTTCTATATAAGTGCTTGTCATTAGTGTTATCATGTAAATCTACTTTGGTTCACAACAATCTTTGTAGCTGCATTAGTATAACTCAGTAAGTCATTAAGTCACTGGTAAAAAGAATTCAAATATGTAAGCATCAATAGTAAGGATGTAATTACCATCACCTATTTTATATGTGGGGGAAAAAACATATCTTACAAATGAATCAACATTTTCCTTCAATGATGGTTAACCCAGTAAGACTTTAACACACAAGAAAGGTGAATTAAATCTTAAGAGTTATCCTACATCCTCCATTAAAACAAAATAATCCCTTATAGTTCAGTATGTCTTTTATCCAGTGTATTTATATAATTCAGAACTTTGTAAAGAACTACTGTGAGTCATTTCCACATATAGCTAATAAATTTAATGAAAAAGAAAACATCAAAATCCTAAGTGATAACAGAGCTATGAAAATTTCCCTTCTTATTGAAGCAGATTTTAATATAGGAGAATGCTAAAAAAATGTTTGGGATTTACTCTTACACTTTGGTTGCTGACCACAAAAGAGTTCGTGAAGACTGAGGTAGTTTGAAAATTCTGTGAGTATTAAAACAGACTATAGTTTTCATTCTCTAAGGAAGAATGCTTTGGGCTATGTGAAGTACCCTCAACTTCCAGGGACTAAAAACAACTGCTGCGATGAAAGAGCAGAGTAGTTAGGGTTAAGGAGGTGGCCATCTTCTATCATGAAACTAGCGAGAATACCTACTTGTTGACAGTATTAATGTCAGCTACATTTCTCTGCCTCACTTAAGGCAGTGGAATTGTGAAAAAACATACATATTTTTAAAATAACATGTCATTTTTAAATACGCTAGGAACATTCTCTATTTCAAGGAAATCCAATTGTGAAATCTCTTCTAAAGGTTAACTGAATGACGATCCCCTAATTTACTGAAGTATGATTAAAAACTTTATTAAGATGAATATAAAACTAAAGTTTACTAGTTTGTGTTGCATGTAAGTGGTAAAATAAACCATAAATGCTAAATAATATAAAAAAAGTGATATAAACATAACTGGGTAAAAGGGTTTGGCTAACCATGTAAGCATGTAATTCAACTGGAATGAAAAAAAAACCCCACAAAATCAAAACCTTCCAGTACATTTCAGGGAGGTTCACAACAGTGAGCCCTTTAATTAAAACTGCAGGCAAATTAAGTAACAGGGATGAGCGATGGCTGCAATTACGCTATCCTTTTACTTCACATTTCAAATAATGGATGAATTGCTAAAAGATAAATAGATTTTTTTAAAACAAATAGCAAAAATTTTATAATAACAATCTAAATCAATTACTGTCCAAAAAGGAATGTGTAGTTCTCTTTAAGGCAAAGAAACATGGGGGAAATTGTAAATGAATTTTCAGAACTGTAACAATCCGTGGAGATAAATAAATTCGTTTTCTACACAATAAAGTCAAAGCACCTTTCTCTAGATTTTAATCTCAAATATATGAATAAAATTTACATTGGACTTCATTTCTTCTGTTAAAATTAGCTATGCATCATGTCACGTGGTTTCAGTACTTTCACCAAGGAAATCCTAATACACTGAAACATTTTCTAATATTAGAAAACTAAGCCAAAGTATGTTTCTTTTTAAGTAAGTAAATCTTAGCGTTACCCTACATCCTCCATCAAAACAAAATAATCCCTTATATTCAGTATGTCTGAAAAATCCCTGTTTTACATTAAAATAAACACTAAATATTAAAAAAAGACAAATATGAAACTAATTAAAATGTTACTAGATATATATGCTGAAATCTTTGTAAGATTTTGCAATGAGAAAATTAATAGGGAAAGTATACTTATTTTCCTTTGTGAACTATTTTTATTTTTGCATAGAATAACTGGGGTGTAGGCCAGAGGTGCGGGGTGGTGAGAGGATTCACCAGAGACAGAGTGGGGAGCAGAACAGGCAGAGTTACTGAAATACACTGCTGAGGGGAGCAGTGGGTGAGACAGGAGAGGTCTGCTGCACCACATGTGGGTCAGCTCCGTGGCCAGGGATTGAGCAAAGGCCATAGTGGCGATAATGCTGAGACTTAATCCCTAGGCCCTGGTTTTCCTTTTTGAAGATTTTGTTTTAAAACACTATTTCTACATAGATGAATCTGCTCTAAATATTTCCTTATCCTTATTTTTAACTTAATTAGGTTGAGAGAACTACAAGAGATAGTGAAAGGCAGCAGATTGAAAAAAGAGAAAACATATCCTCCCCTCACTACAAAAGCACTATTAACACAACATAAATACTATTTACATCATTTCCTTCCATTTCTTTAATGTTCCGAGGTGTAGGTAGTCAGTGACATAGTGAAATGATTAACTCATTAAAACTAACTTCTGTCCAAAATGACAGTTTCTTACCATCTTAATTTTAAAAACTCATACAAGTAATAGATGAAATGTTAGATTTTACTGGTACACAGGGTACAACAGTCCAGTTGGTTTTTCTGAATGAAAAGAATGTTTATAACATAAGTGGGTGGACATCATATAGTGATAACTAGATCCTTCTAAGAAATAATTTACAGAAAAGACATATCTATAACTAATTTCTGCTTTGTATGTAAAATGCAATCTGCAGGTTAAATTGCTAAATGGAAGATTTAATTCTTGCTTGTAATTCCAGCATTACTAGATATGCGCGTTACCTCAACAATATCCGAGTTGGTTCTGCTTTCGTGAGGTTCATTATATTCTGTATACTTGAGAAGGACTTTGTCCATATCAGTGCTGGCGTACTGGAACAGTTTGTTAGAGCTGTTGAAAATGATGAGTGCTATTTCACAGTCACAGAGCACACTAAGTTCATAGGCTTTCTTCATCAAGCCAAACTTTCTCTTTGTAAAGGTGACCTAGACAACCAAAAAAAAGGTGTATTTTTATTAAAAGCATTAGTAGTACCTGAATAGAGGCTACCTGAAGATTAACTCCTTTTTTAATATTGGGGCCGGGTTTCAACAACAGAAATAATCCCCGGTCCCACGCTCCACGTGAGCATCTTCTTTCCTCTCCTTGCTGGAGGCCTACATTTACCTCACATCTCTACCAGCTCTGAGAACAGAATCTTTAGGCAGTATTCCCTTATCCTTGACTGCACCCCACTGCATAAGATGAAGAACCAAAGCAGGAGACAGCTGATCAGTGTTATCATTCATCTTAAAGTTACCATTGGAAACCGCAAGTCCCACTCCCAAGTAACTCATCGTCATTCAAACTTTAATCCTTAAACAACTAACCATATCCATAAATCTAACTCACATTTGTCCTCCCTCCAAAGCCCTTCTATTGCATTCACTGAAATTCAGTCTATGATCAACAAATTCCCCAACATCCTCAAATTCTTCTCTCAATATTTCTTTCTCTAAATGAAACTCTCAATTAGAGACCAACTCTTGTTTGTTTTCAAGTATCACCACCCCTATACTCAAGGCCCTGAAGCCATCTCCTTTTTTTTGCTTCCTATTTTCTCTTCCAAATTATTTTTCTTTCCATTCCCTTCAAAAGCCCCAGATATTTTGAAGATTATACCATGAATTACACGACCCAATGATCCCCTTTGTGATGGACACCAAATGGCTCTGGTCACTCTCCTTCATGGACTGATAAATGTATTCTCTTTCTAGCCCTACTCTTATCTCTGCTGACTTCAGCACCTGCAAAACAAACAAACAAACAAACAAAAAAAACTGCCTATACCTTGGCCAGTTCTTTTATGTCCCACCCTTCAAATGATCAGCTTCCATCAGACATCAATCACCCATTCCTGCTGTTACACCTTTAACTCTGCAATCAACTATAGTCATATCACCTCCAAATCTCAATTCATGCATTCCACTTTGTCTCCTCTTCAGCTCTATTTTGTATTACCTCTCCAGAAATTCTTCAACTTTTTAAGCAAGTCCTCCAATCCACATGACTCACCACTTCATTACTATCTATTCTCAAGTCCTTTCTCCCCTCTTTAAATTCCATGATCTACTACTCTCTTACAAACATATTAAGACCTTTACCCTTTCATCATCAACAAGTTTGTCCAGGGCCTGATCCCCTATATATACACTCAATCATCCCTGTCATCTTTATGCAAGTAGTTTATAATTCCTAGGAACAGGAACTAACACACACACGCAGTTTCTAACCTAGTCTAATTCTCTTGCCCCAGTTTTCATATTCACACCACTGTAACTCACACCACACCACTATAACCAACAACAACATTATTTTTCAAGAGCATATGGATTACTTAACCAAAATGACAAAAAGCTGGGTCCTAACATGTTTCAACATTTCACATGACACAATCAAAATCAAGCTAAAAATCATTAACTAAAAATCATTAACTTTAATAACAAAAATCTCCAATTTCTTAGAAATCAAGCAACAGATTCCAGCAAATCATGGGTTAAAGAAGAAATTTCAGTATAAATTTGAAAATATTTTCAATAGGAAAATGACAAAATACTAAAACTTGTGAGACACAGTTAAATCAATGTGTCTCACATTCACGTTTTCCCTTATAGGGAAAAAATTAGTGCTATATAAATTTGTCAGGGGAAAAGAGGAAAGCTGTGTCAATGATTTAAGCTTCCATCTGAAGATATGTAAAAGAACCACTGTCCAAAAGCTATCCAGGAAGATAGTATCAAGAAAAAAACAGAATTAATGCAATTTAAAACAACTATACAATAAAGACTAAAGTTCCTTCTTTGAAAGGGTTAATAAAACTCTCAGCAGGACCAATCAACTAGGAAAAAAAAACCCACAAGGAAACACATATACTACACAAACTTCTCTAGAGAACATATCCCAACTTAATTTATAAGTGAAATACACCTTGTCATAACCTAACAATGATATAAGAAAAAAAAAATTCCAGACGAGGGCATCCCTGGTGGCGCAGGGTTTGTTTAAGTCTCAGAGCTATCAAGCCATCACCAGCCACTGCAGCATGTATTCAACCCCTGGCCAGGGAGCTGACCCCCATGGTGCAGCAGACCTCTCCTGCCTCACCCAATGCTCTCCTCAGCAATGTATTTCAGCAGATCCACCTGTTTTGCTCCCCATTCTGTCTCTCACACACCCCCATACCTCGGGCTTGTAACCTACTTTTTTTTAATATTTTATTTTATAAAATTCTTACATCATTTTTCATCTTTGCACAATGTATGCATTTTCATTTTGGTTATACTCCCCATACAATTGCACCCCCCCCTTATTTTGACTCTAGTCCTTCCTCTCCCTGACCCTCCCCTCCGCCCCGTAGTGTGTCTCTGGTTTATAGTTGCTTGTTGATTTTGATTTTTACTTTGTATTAATTAGTCTTTTTCCTGGTCTCTTATATTTAGGTTTTCTAAATTCCTGCTATGAGTGAGACCATCCAGTATTTTTCTTTTTCTTTCTGGCTTATTTCGCTGAGCATGATCCCTTCTAGCTCCATCCATGTTGCTGCAAACTGCATTACACCCCACTTCTTGTATGCATAAATAAAAATAAATCTTTAAAAAAAATTCCAGACCAATCTCACAAATAATTTATGCAATAATATAATATAATAAAATAAAATAAGAATTTTTAAAAGAAAATAATCTATCACTGTTCAAAAGACTTTCTTCAATCCAGTTTACCAGCAGGTCTAATTATTCCTACTAACATATCTACCAGCTGCTCAGTTAAGTTTTGTCTCCAATTAAATCAGTATTACCAGGTGCACAACTACTCAAATTCTGCAGATCTTCAGTATTGTTTTTGGAATTTTTCCTGATATGCAACCTACCCAGAGTAGTATTTTTTTCTATATATGGGTTTAAGCTGTAATTCATTTATAATAATGTATATAATTATTTTTCCTTCTTCTCTCTAAACCAACAAGTTGACTTTCTCAAAGGGCTAGAGAGTAAAGATTTTATTTAGACCTATTGGTCATACAGTTTCTGTGGCAACTAATCAACTATACTGTTGTAATGTAAAAGCAGCTATAGACTATCCATTAAAAAATTAGCATGGACTACTCTAATAAAGCTTTATTTGAAAAAACAGGCAGTCAGCCCTAAAACCATAGTTTGCCAATCCTGTTCTATATTCTTCCAATTTCTGGTGTCCACATGTCAGTAGTATTATAATAATCCTAAATTTATAGAGGTTCACTGGCATTGGCACTGAATATAAGTTCACCGCATTTTATTAATTACAGCTGAGTATTATACATAAATGTTTTATAAATATTTATAATAAAGAGTTGCAAAAAAAAAATCAGTGTTTACTGCTTAAGCAAAAAATTTAACCCACTAGAATACATTTACTAACAAGTGCAGTTATATATTACCTAAATTATGAAAGAGGTAATAACTTAAAACAATGATCAATATACAGAAAACCAGCAAATATAATCAAATGTATAAAAGATAAATCTATATAATGAATAGTAGTGACAGTACTGCAATGATTTTACTTTCCATCTTTTGCCTATATTTTCTATAATTAACATTTGTGAAGTCTGTAATGATGGGGAAAAGGAATTCGTGAAAAGATACAGGAAAAAATGCCAAAAGTTTGTGATTGTTAATATTTTTTCACAGTTTTGGAAATAAAAAATTTAGACTTGAAATTAAGAAAGACTTAGCCATTCTATACTATGTTCCTCTTAAAAAATTTACATTAAATAGGTACATTAAAAATTTTGTTTACCTGTCGGTTCCTTTCATCCATTATGCGTGTGATTTGTATTTTCTTCCGCCCCATTTTCAGTTACCTTTCCTTCCTTATATTCCAAAAATTTGATTCAGAAATTAATTTTCTTCAATACCCTAATGCATCGTACACAGTTTTGAGTATTTCGGCTTTTAGTCCAAGGGTTACAGCTGAAAATATTCTGTAAGATGTAAAAGAAAACACAAATTAGAAAATTTTAAATTCCATAAATCTGCAAAGCATGATAGTATTATACAAGTTTCAGACCTATGCTGCACACAGCATAATTGACATTTCTGGTTATAGAAAATTAACAAGTTGAAGCTTTTCAATTTTACCTCTAAAACACCTCATGATAATTTTCATGCCTCTAGTTCTGGCAATTATAACCTTTGAGTTTTTCTGAATTCATACAATAACAGTAAGAACAAGAGCCAATACTGAGATTTTTCTATGTGCCAGGCACTTTTTGAAGTACCTGATATGAACTAATTCACTCCTAATTGTAATCTTAAAGTTGTTTATGATTATCATTTCCATTTTATTAATAGGGGTACCTTACCGAGCACAGAGATATTAAAAGATGGGTCCAAGGTCAGTAAGAGAGGGGAAGAACTTAGGATATGAACTCAGGGAGTCTGGCGCCAGAACCTCTTCTCTTAAACATAATGGAATTGCCTTAAAAACTTCTGATGGTTTCTATATCAAATGATGACGTATCCAATATGCTTTTGCAAACTCTTCTTGCAAAGGGTCTTAATCACCGGCAAAATTACTATTCACTGATATCATAATGGAATTGCCTTAAAAACTTCTGATGGTTTCTATATCAAATGATGACGTATCCAATATGCTTTTGCAAACTCTTCTTGCAAAGGGTCTTAATCACCGGCAAAATTACTATTCACTGATATCCAACAAGACAAAATATACTTTCATAATAATATGCACTTAAATGAAGTACTATTTCTTTAAACATTTAAGAAACTCTTTATGAGTCAAGAGTCAGTTCAAATGTCATCACCATGATGAAACAAAGACCAATTGACCTAATATAAACTAAAGTAACCTATCTATGAATGTGTATACAAATCCCAAGTCCATTTTCCTCTGAGACTGAATCCATCAAGAACAAAATTTTTTATTCCATTTATCTCTACAACAGAATGACTGGTAATGAAATGATATAATCTGATATAATCTGAATGGTTATGTCAAAAGCCTAAAACTTTAAAACTTACATAATAACATGTATGGGTAGACAGAAGAAAAGTAACAATTTCTCGGGAATTTTGCTGAATTACTTTTAGTATTGTGCATGTATATCTATAAAACTTCAATTGTACTGTGCAAATCCTGTGTTACTGCTCAAATCTGGCTTTTTGCTCAAAACCAAGGAGGCTTTCATTTCTTACCATGACCAGCATGTATTTCTTTCCTCATTCACACAAACATTAATTGATCATCTACTAGCAAAATCTATAACCTACTAATTTATTACCTGCCTGCAATAAGTGTACTTTCAAACACTGACCTAGACACATGAGTGTTCAAGAAAAAAAAATGATTTCTGATCTCAGAGTTCAGTCTATAGGAGAAAAAAGAACATTAAGCAAACCATCATAAAAATAAGCTTGTACAATTCAAAATTTTAAATTTCATTTATCTGATTTAAATTCATGAGTCAGGGAAGGCTTCCCTGGGTCTAAGAGCATATATACTAAGCAGAGAGAAAAACACACAAAAGTCCCATGACAAGAGGGAGCAGGGAACAAGAGCGGAACTGAAAGATGACTAGTCACTGGTGGGAACCCATCAAGCAAGCAGCTTTGTTGTAGAATATTTTCGTTTTCTTAACAGATTACATTGTAAACAGTGTAAGTCAGCTTCCTCCAAATCATGTTCCCTAACAGATCACATTGCATCTAATTCCCATTATGACAATTTGCACTGTAGTAAACCACAAAAATATTCATATATTTTACAACAGAGATATTATACCTGTAAAATAAATGCACTATAGTATTTTGTGTAATATTAAAAATTCTGAATTCCAACACACAACATCTGAGCGTTTTGTTTCTGACAGTGAAGTAGGTTGCTTCAAGACAACCTTCCGCTGAGAAGTAAAAAAGAAAGAAAAAAGTAATCTGTTTAAAATCACCAGGCAACTTTAAAGACAGTGACAATTTATACTGAGAAAGAACAGGTGAGAGTAGACATCATGATTAATATCTAGAAGAAATAGGTGAGAGTAGATGTCAAACTCATTTCCCCCCTTAAGTTATTCGGAGATACTAAATACACTGGCCGAGAAACTGAGAAATTGAGCAGTTTTCAAGAATTGTATTAAGGTAATGTGAACTGACTAGCGGCATTAGTTTAGCTAATGCTAGTAAGATCTTTATTTTAGCAAAAGTAAATATAAGCACAAAGATATCACCAAAGTTCAAATTATCTTATTTTTCATACAAAATATACAAAAACAAAAACAAAAAACACAGTCAAGACCTGACTGAAAAACCAAGATTTTATAATGTCAATAGAAATAAGACACACAGTAGATTCAGGTAATAGTATTGACAAAAAAAGGACTCTTAAATAAGGTCATTTAATGTGTTCAAAGTATTAAAAACCAAAATAAAGAATTTCAGCAGACAATAAAAAGTATGGAATACATGAAACCAAAAGATACAATTTTGAAAAGAGAAATTAAGAAATCAATAAAGGAGTTTACTAATAGGTTAGATACAATTGAAGAATCAATAAACCAGAAGAAAAAAAAAATCTACATCGAAGTCCCAAAATACACAAGAATGGGAAATTCAGAAGAGTGTGAAAAAAAATTATATAAATGGAGAAAAGATCTCAAATACTGCAACTGGAGTTGCAGGACTGAAGGGGATAAGATATTGAGAAGAAAAAATTTGAAGACAAAAACTTTTAAAAACTGATAAAAGACATCAAGTCACATTCAAGATCTACAAACACCCAAGCAAAACAAATACAGAGAAAGCCATACTTTGGGCACATCAAAGGGGGTAAAGATCCAAGATCCATTTATAATAATAACTCTCCAAAAAAATGAATGGGACCTATGTAAATATTATAAAAGCTGTATATGACAAACCTACAGCCAGTATCACACTCAACAGTGAAAAGCTGAGAGCAGGAACAAGACAGGGATGTCCACTATCAACACTATTATTCAACACAGTTTTGGAAGCCCTAGCTGAAGCAAATAGACAAGAAAAAGATGTAAAAGGAATCCCAATGCAAAAAGAAGTGAAACTGTCACTATTCGCAGATGACAGCCTAATGTATACTTAGAGAAACCAAAGGATTCTACCAAAAAACCTGCTAGAAATAATAAACTAATAAAGTAGCAGGATACAGTCAATACACAAAAACCAGCGCATTCCTATATGTAATCAATGTATAAGAAAGAAAAACATATAGTTCCATTTGTAGTTGCACCCAAAAGAATGAAATACCTGGAAATAAACTGTAAAACTCTGTTAAAGGAAACAGAACACCAAAAAATGCAAAGATACCCCATGTGCATGGATTGGAAGAATTAGCATCATTAAAAATGGCCAAATTACCCAAAGCGATTTACAGATTTAATGCATTATCTATCAACTACCAACAACTTTTAAAGAAATAGAGCAACTGTCAAATTTATATGGAGCCACACAAGGCCTTGAAAAGCTAAAACAATTTTCAAAGAAGAAAAATGGAGGAAGCACACTTCCTGACTTCAAACAATATTAGACAGCAACAGTAATCAAAACAGTGTGGTACTGGAACGAAAACAGAAACTCAGACCAATGGAACAGAAGTGAAAGCCCAGAAACAAGTCATTATCAACATGGACAGTTACTCTTTGACAAAGGAGTTACAGACATACAATGGAGAAATGATAGCATTTTCAGTATATACTCTGGGAAACACGGATAGCCACAGCCCCCAAATTAAGGAAGTATTAATTTCATACACACAAAAATTAATTCAAAATGGATTAAGATTTGGACATAAGAACTGAGACCATAAGGTACTTGAAAGAAAATATAGGGGACACACTACAGGACATCCACCACAAAGATATATTTGGGACTCAATCCCAACAGCAAGGAAAACAAAAGCAAAAATAAACAAGTGGGACTATATCAAACCTAAAAGCTTTTGTACCTCAAAAGAAATCGGGCCTCCCCTGGGCACAGCAGTTGAGCACTGGGCTGCGAAGCTGCCAGCAGCCTCTGCAGCACAGGTTCGATCCCCAGTCACCGATCCCCAGCCACCGGTGAGGGTCCCAAATGGCACGCAGAACTCTCCTGCTGCCCGCTGCTCCCCTCAGCTGTGTAATTCATCAGTCTGCCTGTTCTGTTCCCCACTCTGGCTCTGGTGAATTCTCTCACCCTCCCGAGCTTCTGACTGTACCCAGTGCTTGCATAAATAAATAAATAAATAAATATTAAAAAAAATCATCACATACACACAAAAAGGCAACCTACAGAATGGGAAAAAACACTTGCATTCCATACATTTGAACTATTTACACAATCCAACAAAGAAGCAAATGAAACAAAGAAATGCCTAAGAAACACCAACAGACACTCCTCTAAAGAAGACACTCAGATGGCCTACAGACATAAGAAGTGCTCAACATAATTGATAAGAGAAATGAAAATTGAAACTACAATGAGATATCACCTCACCCCTGTGAGAATGGCCCCTATAAAAAAATGTAATTAATTAATATTGGGGAGCAGGTAGTGAAAAAGGAACTTTTATCCACTGCTGGTGGTACAAGCCCTGTGGAATACGAGATAGAATATTTCTCAAGAAAATAAAAATGGAAATTCTGTATGACACAGCAATACCAGCAATTAGGTATTTATCCAAATAACACAAAAGCTATTAATACAATAAGATTTATCTACACCTATGTACATAGCAGCACCAGTCACAATTGCCAAGTTATGGAACCAACCCACAGTGCCCCCCAACAAATTAGTGGTTAGAGAAACTGGAGCATATATTCAGTGGAATATTACACAGCTATAAAGATGAAACAATGCACCTGGGACAATATGGATGGACCTCCAAGTGATTATGCTAAGTGAAATCAGTCAAAAAGTGAAAGATTTGGGATGGCTTCACTCATCTGTAGAATATAAACACCCCCCCAAAATTATACACAAACACTAATAGGAATAAAAATATGAACTCGACCAAAAAAAAAGAAGACGACACTGATTACCAGAGGGAACAGATGAAAGGTTGAAGGGGGTGGGAGAGGGAGGTATATGTGGTATGGGCATGGGTGGTTTGGTAGAGGGAAAATTAAGTAAATAGACATATGAGACCTCAAAAAAAAGAAAGAGTGGGGGACAGTACAAAAGATGTGAAAGAGGTCTCCTTGGTGACACACAAACACAAATTCCTGTCCACTGTCCAGCCATCAGAGTTATTTCCTAGATATATATGACTTTAGGTAAATTTCTTTTACCCCTAACTTTCCAATTTGTTAAAATGAGAATAAATTTCATACAGGGTTTTATGAGTATTCATTGTGATAAAGTACCCTGCACAAACCAGGTGTTTAAAAAATTATACTCTCTATTATTGTTGCATTTATTCTAGCTCCGGGTACCCATTTGTTAATCATACAATTAATGAGGGTAACAAAAGCTTGCCTGCCACCAAGGAAATACCGGAAAGAAAATTTTATTATTTTTTTTTTATTTTTTTTTTTTTATTAGAGGCATGCTTTATTTATTTATTTTATTTGTTTGTTTGTTTTGTTTATACATGCACTGGGTACAGTCAGAAGCGTGGGAGGGTGAGAGAATTCACCAGAGCCAGAGCGGGGAGCAGAGCAGGCAGAAGGACCGAAGTACACTGCTGAGGGGAGCAGCGGGCGGCAGGAGAGGTCTGCGCGCCATGTGGGACCCTCCTCCGGTGGCCTGGGAGCAGCCGGGGATCGAACCGACGCTGCAGAGGCTGCGCGCAGCTTCGTAACCCAGCGCTCAACCGCTGCGCCACCGGGGAGGCCCCGGAAAGAAAATTTTAGATAAACAATCCATTTCTAATGAGAGTTAAGAGTTAGTTATTTGGAGGAAAACAATCGTCCTCTTTCATGAAAGGAAGAATCATCTCCAATTTTACCTACAAGAGCATTTTTTCTTTTTAACAAGTCTTAATTTCAAGCCACCGACATCATAATAAATGAATTATATTTATCAACAGAATTCTTTATTATCTGAGGAACTTTTGACTACAAAGAGAATCACTCCTTATTCTCCAATGTTCATTTTCTTTACTGGGTGTATATATATAGCATTTTTAAATAAACATTATTAGATACTTAGAAGATAATTCTTATTCCTTTAGTGTTAATGAGGAAAATAAAATATGAAACAGTAAATAACCTAGTATCTCTAGAAGCAATCTGGAGTAAAGAAATCTGTAACTAATCATTGGTCTTTTCCTCCCACAGGAAGAACACAATATAGATAAATCACAAGGAACTATGCTAGTAAAGACATTTACAATGAAACGGTAGAACATGAAAATGAAAGAAAAGACAGAAGAAGCCCCCAAGCTAACTACCCCTGCAACCACCCTTCCACTGAATTTCTTGTTATAAATGACAGTAAAATTTTATTGTTTGAGTTAGCCTCTCTGTTACTTGCAGCACAAAGCAATCCTTCATATACACATAGTTTAAGAGCTGATAATAATCTGTTCCCCAAAGAACAAGTAAGTTCTAAATCATTTTAAAATGTTTCGGGGAGGTCATTTTCATATCAAATCAAAAATATTCTTTCCCTGATCTATTAATTGATTTTGTAATATTTATTCCAGTCATAAAAGACATACAAACGGTCCAGCTAAAGTGTTCATAAAACCAAAATCTTCTATAGTCAAAATAATCAGATGATAAAGAAGGCTAGGAAAATCAAAAGAGTGTCACAAATAACAACCATACAACAAATCACATTTATAGCCTTAAAAATTAGTTTCCTTTGCAGTTCTAAATAAAGCTATGTCTGATATACTACAGGCAGGTAATCAGTGCAACGTGGTCCTTACAAGAAATAATATGTGACCTGGGCACTCAAAATCTGCTAACTAGCAGCAGTGCTAGGTAAGTCAGAAGTACACACGTCGAAATCACATGCAAAAGAAAAGGCATTCATGACTGTAACAAAGCTAATGTAGGAGACAATGCAACAGTAAAGTTCTTGATTTAACTACTCATTGCTTTCTGAAAATTCCAAAGTACCTTAATGACTGCTTTAAAATTTTCTCACATTCTGCCAACTAGTCAAAATTCAGTATCTGTTTCTGCCAGCACAGTGAGACTGGTTTTTTCCTTCACCATAGTAAAAAGCTCTGTGGCCACAGCTCTCAATGGTGTAACCATCAACCAAAAGCAACCTGGACAGCATTTATTTTACAGGCATTCAATACCCAAAAGACATTCCACACCATCAACTGAGAGCATAAAAACGAAGACAGAAGATAGGTGATTTATTTTTTTAAAGACTATGCTTTAGACTTTCTGCAAAGGAGTTACTGAAAAAGAACAATTATTTCCTATTACTTTAACCAAAGCCAGATCCTGAAAAAGAAGCTAACTGTATACTAAATTTAATTGCCTCTTGCTAGTTTTTAGTAAGCACTAACAAATACTGGTATAAAATAAAAATCTTGAACTCTGGTGCTAAGAGAAGTCAATATTAAAGATTAAAGATTCATTTCGCTATATCACCTCATTGCCTTAATTTTCATTTCTCCTCTCAAAACTAAGAAACAAAACTACTGAGAAACTGAGAAGAAAATGAAATGACTGAATTGAGTAAGATTAAAATGCAACCCTATGCTACTAACAATTATCTACTGACCGTAAAAAGTTAGTCAAGATGTCACTATTACAACACCAAAACTATGTTGGGACTCCTAATACACTTTCAGAGCACATTTTCTTTGCCGTATGTCATTTACCACAACTGTAATTATTAATTACTTGTACAACTAAATGTTTAATTTCTTTTTTCCCCTTACCAAGCTGCAAGTTCAGTGAGAAAAAGGATCAAATCTGTTGCATTTGCCCCTATTAACTCCAGCAGCTACCTAAGGGTCTAGACCAGAATAGATGCTCAACAGTTGCTTAGTTAGTGAATGAAAGCACGTCAAAGATTTCAGGGGGTGAGGGAAGGGAGATAGGTAAACAGGGTGATGGGGGACAAGTGTATGGTTATGGACAGAATTAGACTTTTGGTGGTGAATTTAATGTAGTATAAACACATGATGATTTTCAATGATGCACACCTGAACCTTAGTGTTATAATGTAATACTACAGCTAGCTAGCTGTCTAGATAATCTATCTAAAAGAAAAATGTTAGGCCCCAGGCCATGAAAACTAAGAGACAACCCTTGGAAGGCTGTCAGCAGTTCTTCATTGAATTGCAAAAGGGTAGATAATTAACACTTATCTACATGTGCCAGTAGCTCTATTATAAACATTAAAATATGTTTGTCTCATTTATTAGTCACAATATGTTTAGTGATTAGCATTTACTCCACTTCCTAGATGAAGCAACTAGAAGCACAAATGGCTAGTACTCACACAAAATGACACAAGGAGGTAGAGCCGAAGATTTGGCTCTAATGCCATGTCTTTCTACAACAGTGTAGCCTGATAGCTGAAGAAAGACTATTAGTCAAAAATATCAAGGGAAAGGCCTCCCCGGTGGTGCAGCGGGTTGAGCGCAGCGCTGTGAAGCTGTCAGCAGCTGCTGCAGCACCAGTTTGATTCCCAGCCCACCAGAGAGCAACCCACATGGTGCAGCAGACCGTCTTCTCCTGTCTTGCCCGCTGCTCCCCTCAGCAGTGTATTTTGTCAGTCTGCCTGTCTGTTTCCCGCTCTGTCTCTGGTGAATCCTCTCACCCTCCCATGCCTCTGGTCTGTACCCCAGCTCTTGAATAAATAAATATTTTTAAAAAGTATCAAGGGGACATTTTTTGGATGGGAGTAACTCAAACTCCAAAATCTTTAAGGGGCCATCTATTTCCAATTTCATGATACATGCTACTTTGCAGTAACAGAGTATTACGATAACTTCTACCAAGTTATGCACAGTTGAACAAGAGAAACTAGAGATTTAAAAAAGACCACAACATTGCACTATGTCCTCTGCTACCTCCAATATCCTAACATTACAAAAGGCTATCAAAAAAAAGACAGGGGAAATTACCAGTTCAGAGCAGTTCTAACCTCCTAAAAGGGTCCCATCTCCCAATCCCTCCTATTTTCACAGCAATAACAACTTTCCCTGCCCACCAATAATATCTGCAAAGGAACTTGAACTGCTACTTATTTTCCACTACTATCCCTGCTTCAAGGTAACCTAAAAGTAAGGGGGGAAGGAGGAGGGAGGAGGAAGAGGGGGAAGAGGGGAGAGGGAGAAGGAAAAGAGGGGAGAGGGAGGAGGCGGAAGGGGGAGGGGAGGGAGAGAGAGAGAGAGACACCTCCCAAATCTAAATTCTTAAAGGCATCACAACTTCTGGATTATCAACAGTGCTGGGGAAGGGGGGGGGGATTCTAGACTGTTGTTCCCTTAGCTGTTTACTATTTATTTTTAATAAATGGATCTATAAAATTGATTGATAAAAGGCAGCGACTCTCAATTTAAATGGATATTAAATTCAACTGAGGAGCTAAAACAATTTGTATGCATGAATTTACCCTTGTCTCACAATAAAAGTATCAAATCATAATTGCAATTAATGTGCAAGCAAGAGTAATTTTTCAAATTTGCACCAATTATGATGATGCATATCCCTAGTTTGGAGCAAGTGTTTTATCATAACACCAAACTCCCTATTCAAACAGCAACTGGCTATGTGTGAGCGTGAAGTGACAAAATCACATGAGTCAAGTCCTAATTGTATTAAAATCTACACCCTGCATTTGATAGCTACATTTATAATCATTTCCAGAAAGAAATATTTTCTCTCCCATTTCCTTGAATTTCATGGTTATGTTTTTCTTTTACTCACATTTGATAAAGAAAGGCACAAGAAGAATTTTATATCCTTCAAATTTCTGTATGAGGTATGAAATCATTTATAAACACACCAGGAAGCAGGAAAACATATATCTGGTTACATGAAACAGATAGCTTGATCTCTATTACTTGGGTATAATTATTAAATAAGAGCTCTCACTTTCAAATACAACTTGGTTTGCCAATAAGTCAAAATCTTAAGTAGGGCACTGCTTGTTTTTTAATTCAGTTCTAATTCATATATCATAGAACTGATCTTTTAAAAAAGTATATAATTCAGTTGTTTCTTTTCGTTATTCAAAGTTGTGCAACCATCCTCACGGTCTAATTCTGGAACATAGTTATCATCCCAAAAAGAAACCCAATGTCCATCAGCGATCTTCTCCATTCTTCCCTCTCTTCAACTCCTGGCAATTAGTGATCTACCCAATGTCTCTATGGATTTGCCTATCCAGGACATTCTATTTAAATGGAATCATACCATATGCAGTCTTTTGTGTCTGGCTTCTTTCACTCAGCAAGATGTTTTCAAGTTTCATCCGCACTAAGTACTATCAGCACTTCATTCCTTCTTTGGTTGAATGATACTGTATTTTTTTGTCTAGTCCATGTTTTAACTCTGTAACAGTTGATTCAGAGACACCATCTGCAAATATATTCTTTGATTCAGCAGGTTACTTTTTTAACTTTCTTGATAGTGTGCCTGGAAGCATAAAGGCCTGTAATTTTGATGAAGTTCAATATATCTATTTCTTATTTGGCCGCTTGTCCTAGTGGTGTCATGTCTAAGAAACCTTTCCCTAATTCAAGGTCATAAAGAGTTAAGTTTGTATAGTTTTAGCTCTTATATTTAACTTTGATCCACTTTAAGTCACTTTTGTACAGAGTGTGAAATAAAGAACGAATTTCTTTTTTACATTTCGATGTCTAGGTGTTCTGGCACCATTTGGCAAAGATTACTTTTCCCCAGTTAATGTTTCTGACATCCATATCAAAAGTCAAGTGACCATAAACATATGGGTTAATTTCTGGACTCTAAATTCTACTCCATATCCATAGGGCTGTATTTATCCTAAGTTAGTACTGCAATCTGGAGTAGTGAGCTTTGTAGTAAGTTTCTGAGATCAGAAGTGGGAGTCATCCAACTTTATTATTTTTAAAGGTTATTTTGGTTAATTCTTGGTATCTTGAATTTCCATATGAATTTTAGAATTTTAGAAGTCTGTCAATGTATGTAAAAATATCAGCTAGGATTTTAAGATGAATTGCACTGAATCTGTGTGGGAAAATTACAATCTTAACAATATTAAGAATCCCAATCCATAGACACAGTATGCCTGCATTTAAGTCTTCTTTAAGTTCTTTTAACAATGCTTTATAGTTTTCAAAAGTACAGGAGTTGCACTTCTTTGTTAAATTTATTCCTAAGTATGTTAGTCTCTGATGTTACTAGAAATGAAACTATTTTCTTAATTTCATTTATGGGTTTTGCTGTTAGCACCCTATATTATCTCTTGATTCAGAAACCTGCAATGATATTTTTAAAAAGGGTAATTAGAAAAGTTTACTGTGAGCAAGTAAGTATAAATACCCTGGGTCATTTAATTATCTACTAGAAGAGGGGGGAACCAATCTGAACAAAAACCAGTGGCTATCCACTTAGCTAAATGATCACCTTGAAAAAGCAGAATCAAGAAACCTCAGATAATTATAATCCCAATTCAGTCTCAAAAATGCAACTACATTTCTCTCTCTCTTTCTCTCTCTCTCTCTCTCTCTCTCTCTCTCTCTCTCTCTCTCTCACACACACACACACACACACACACGTTTCCCTTATAAAATACATAAACAAAACCACTCAGTCAAACTTGAGGGAAACTATCTTACTGTGATTTGTAATTCAGACAGAAGGTCTTTGCCCTTGCAGAATTATCTTTCAGTTACTTTTAATATAGAAACATTTTTCTTTGTCTCCTCTAAAATAGAATATTTTCATTACAGTTTACAAACAATTAAATCTAGGCAGAAAATCAAATTCTAAATTAATTTAAGGCTATCATTAAACTACTGTTTTGGAAAATGACTGAAGCATTCCATTTTAGCCAGAATTGTGCATGCTGTATCTAATTACACTTTTTAAATGTTATTTGTATGAACACAGTGGTGGCTACTAGTATTTCAACATGGAAAACAAACTATTTTTTATATAAATCTCTTATACTTATGATCATTATTTGAAAATGTAGTTTTGCTGTGTATAACTTTCATAAAGGGAGACCATCCGCTACAAACATTCACATTTTAATTTTATAAAGTTCTGACATACAATATAAAGTTGTAATATTTTAGGTAAAATTCAAAAACACATCTCACTTAAGAAATAAGATCAATAAAGGAACAGAACAGATAGCATTGAGAAAATAATCCCTTACTAACTGTAACTAGAAAAGGGACTGCTTAAAGAATTCTCCAGTATCATAACAGATATTCTACCCTGCAAAGCAAATCAAATGCTATAAATCTATCAAAAGAATGGCAAGAAATCATTATAACTCAAGGTCATGAGGAACACTGGTGAAGGCCAAACCCATATGGGAGACAACAGAGGATGACTGGGGACTGAAATCCAGTTTGTTCTCTCCTCTTTAAGTCCTGAGCCTAGCAGAAGATATCATCCACCTAGCAAGGGTCTACCTGTGGCCAGCTATGACTCTTTTAAAGAACTACTTGTTAGAAGAGTTAGGACAACTGAAATACTGAATATTGCTGCCTTTGCCTGAAATCATAACCCTACGGTATCAATTCTTACAATGTGTTGACAATGTGTAAAATTATCAATATAGCAAAACATAAGTAGGTTGGGGAAAAAGAGAAGTCATCTAAAAATCTAAACAGTGGCTTAAGAAATGGTCTCATTCTAGACTCAACAACAACAAAGAAAACAATCCAGTCCAAAAATGGGCAGAAGAGCTAAAAAGAAACTTCTCTGAAGAGGAAATGCAAATGGCCAACAGGCATATGAAAAAATGTTCAACATTGCTTGTCATCAGGGAAATGCAAATCAAAACTACCATGAGATACCATCTTACACCAGTGAGAATGGCACATATTAAAAAAACTAGCAACAACAAATGTTGGCGAGGGTGTGGAGAAAAAGGAACTCTTCTGCACTGTTGGTGGGAGTGCAAACTGGTCCAACCACTATGGAGAGCTGTGTGGAGATTTCTGGACCTACTAAACATAGAGCGTCCATATGATCCAGCAATTCCACTCCTAGGTATTTACCCGAAGGACACAGAAACATCCATTCCAAAGAACACCTGCACCCCTATGTTTATAGCAGCACTGTTTACAATAGCTAAGCTATGGAAGCAACCCAAATGCCCCGAAATAGATGACTGGATCAAGAAGATGTGGTACATATATACCATGGAATATTACTCAGCATTCAAAAAAGATAAACACATGCAATTTGCAGCAACATGGATGGCGCTGGAAGGGATCATGCTCAGCGAAATAAGCCAGAGAGAAAAAGAAAAATACCGGATGGTCTCACTCATAGCAGGAATCTAGAAAACTTAAATAAGGGACCAGAAAAATGAATAACTATAAGAAAGTGAAAATCAAAATCAACAAAAAACTATGAACCAGAGACACTTTTTGGGGGGTGGGGGCGGGAGGGGAGGGATTGGGTTCAGAATGGGGGGGTTGCAATTGTATGGGGGAATATAAAAATAAAATTTATTATTAAAAAATGAAAAATGATGTAAAAAACATAAAATTAAAAAAATTTAAAAAGAACATAAAGCCAAAAAAAAAAAAAAAAAAAGAAATGGTCTCATACTATGTAATCTAAATTTCTCTGACTAGTAACAGGTTATATATATTTATATTGCTTGAGCCTATGTTTTTGGGGTGAGATGTTTAAAAACTGAACGGTCAAAAATAAGAGGCTTAAGGGTTAAAATGTTAAGAGACTTCCTATTTGACTCTATTTCTATTAGAAAAATATATAGTTTATTTTATACAACATAAAACAGAGTGCTAACAATTACGTATTGGTCACAAATACTTATACTAAAGCATCTTAAACTAAAGCTGCAGAAATTAAATTTGATGGAAACTAAAAGTAATTTTTTGAATGTCAATGTCACGCATTTCATTTAATTGTATTGAGAGCTCAAAGTTTCTGTAAATCATGCTTACTTAAAGCAAGACAGATCATTATCTTAAAATTATACAAATATTAATCAAGGTAAATAATCCAAACTACTGATTAAAGACTTAACTTCAAATTTTTTATCAAAAGGGCCAATCTATAAAAATATTTTTTTCAAGATATACCAACAAATTAGCCAAATCAGAATTCACTTCCTTACTAGCTCAATCAGTTCTACAAAGCAGAGCAAGAACATAACTCAAACTCTCAACAGAAAATTATGAAGATATAACCACAAGGTACCTAGAGTCTGTTACAGATCCACACAATTAAAATTACCATGAGAGGGGGCCTCCCCGGTGGCGCAGCAGTTGAGCGCTGGGTTGCAAGGCTGGCTGCTCCCCGGCCACCAGAGGAGGGTCCCACATGGCAAGGACCTCTCCTGCCGCCCGCTGCTCCCCTCAGCAGTGTACTTCGGTCCTTCTGCCTGCTCTGCTTCCTGCTCTGCTCTGGTGAATTCTCTCACCCTCCCACGCTTCTGACTGTACCCAGTGCTTGTATAAATAAATAAATAAATACTTTTAAAAAAATAATTAAAAAAATAAAATAAAATCACCATGAGAAAGGAAACTGTCAACTGCTTATACTAACACCAAAAAGCCCATCCACATATGACCTTTCATTCCCAGATAAATCATACCTAATAAAAACAATGTCCTGTCTTCACGTGGGACACTCAAGAGAAATAAAGAGCACAGCAAGGCAAGGTACAGAAATGAAAAATGAGATCCTAGTGCTCCAAAACCAACAACTTACTCTCAATATTAACGAGTCCTTCATTTGTAAAATGTAGTTACTAAACATAAAGAAAAAGAGGTATGCAAAATTCTGTGCAATCTCTGAGCCCATCCTTCCAATCGCGACTCCAAAAACTTCAAATTATAGGGAAAATCTCTAATTTGAAGCTCCTCTGTCAACATATCAATCTATTCATAAGGAAAGAACATTTCACATTTAAGTACTCCTAAGCATGTAGTTATTAACTCAAGGGCAACACTAAGAGTCAAAAAACAACTGCCATAAAAAGACACTGTCTACATCTTTCGAGCCTAATGGAGGAAGCACCCTAAATAGTCCCTAAAACTTAAACATGACTCAAATTATAACAGCTGAAGTTACACCTACAGCTGTCAGTGAGATTTAGACAAAGTGCAAAGTTCTAAGCTATGGTCATGAGAAAGGCTGAATTCCTACAGTGTTTTAACTCAAGTCAGAGTTTTAAGTGATTAGCAGACAAAAAATTATCTGAGAAATTTAAGTAGGATGAGAAAAGAAAAAACAAACACTCAAAGTTTACAGAAGAAAAAACAAGGTTTATATTTTAAAATGAGAATTAAATTTTATTATTCCTATCAGACATTTTAGGTCTGTGACCCACTTTGAATTCATTTTTGTATTCGGCCCAAGGTAAGTGATGAGCTTTATTTCTTTGCATTTGAAAATCATAGAAATGCCAGAGGCATTTTAGAAAATATTCTGTTTTCTATTGTGGAATTACCTTGGAACCTTTGTTAAAGATCAGTTTACTATTATATCTGGGCCTTTGGATAATTTGCTTCAAATGGGAAAACAATGCTTTTCTCCTTGTTTCCCAAACTGAAGAATACCACTATCCTTCAGTCAAGTTTAACAAGAAAAATCCATAGGCATAAGAAACCTAAGAAACCAAAATAATGTATGTTAACAAAGAACTCATTTTCTAAGTTCATAAAATTTCTACCATTTAATTATTCAAGGAAAATTTCAGACCTTATGTTTAACAGCAAAGTCATTTTTTGAATGTCAAAAACAACAAAAAATGTTCTAAATTACCTTTCCCAAGTTTTTTACTGGGTTTGACCAATGATTTCTAATATCTAAAATGTTAGTATTAAATAAAACATACCAAAGAATAAGCCCTACTACCATTTTTCAAAGTAACATTATTTTTAAATATTCTAGTATTACATACTTTCTTTTCCATTTTGAGTAGAAGACAGAAATTCACTCATAAAAACTTTTGAGGTAGACTACACATCTTTCTGATTTTGACCCACCAGCTTAGGCCAATGTATGTGTTTAAATCAAAATGGTCTTCTTCAGAGCTTTGCAGTATGAACCCATAATTTAAGGCAATAACTTTAAAGTCACAAAAAAGCCCAATTTGTAAAAGATCTCCTAAATTTGCTTTATTTTTTACCTTTCCCACCCTTTAAGAAGGCTAATCTGTCTCCTTTGTCATTCATTTGAAAATATTTCCCCAGTTTATATAATGCATGTCCTCAAACCCTCCCTCCTATTTATGGACTACATAGTTCAGACCTTTTTCTTTTCAAATAAGGGTAACTGATATAGAAAATGGAGCTGGGAAAGATGAAAGAACCTGGGATTATCTCAACAGTGTAAAATATGAGAATCTACAGAAGTACATTATTACTTCAACTGGATTTTACAAATTTCCTTAGTTAATCTACACTAACTCCCAACATAAGCTCTAAAATCATTCCCATTCAAACTCACAAGACAGTATAATTTAAAAAAAAAAAAAAAGTCCATTGTGTTTACTTCATAACACAGAAAAGGGAAAATATCTTACCAGAAATGATGCATTCAGCAAAAAGTGCACTTAGATATGATCCATGCAGAAAACGCTTCTGTTTCTTTTTCAGAAAATGCAATTCCTTAGTAAAGAAAAAAAATATAAGATGCGTTAGTATTTGCTGGTAATGCAAAATAAAATTAAATATGCATTTCTTTACAAATTCCAACCCTCAACCCTCTTCCTGGCAGATAGCTGCACAAAGGCTTTGAGTAATAGACAAATAGAGCCAAAAAAGTTATTTGACTTGTCTAATAAAAATAGAAAAATATTTCAGCCAATTGAGTATTTCTAATGTTACTAATTCATTTTTTTCCCAAGAAGTGTTACTTAAATTCCATGCACCCCTAGATTTGCAAATTGGTTTCCTAGGTCCCATCTCCCCATCTTCTGTATCACACAGTATGCTTTGTATTTACCCTGTACACACAGTCTATGTTTTGATAAAATAGTAGAAAAATGTTCTTTCTATTAAACTGTCATTTAGAAAATTGTCAGTGGGTTAGTTTTTGTACTGCCTTAAATCGTGTTTCAATACAATGTGTATACTTGTAGTTTCACTATCTTTTAAAAGGAACAATGGCAATAATGAACACACTGCCAAAATTGAATATAAAATTGAACAATGTCAAAATTCACATTGATAAAAGAAAACTGATGAATGGTAAGCAATGGATTGCTCGGAAATAGGTTGAAAAGAAAAGATGATAAAAGCCCCCACTTTCACCCTGATTGGCCAGGATCAACTGTGATGTTAAGTTCAAAAATTTAGAATTACATGGTTGAGTGATTCTACCAATCCCCAAGTAAATCTTCTTTAGCAAATAAAAATGATAATTTCCACACAGAACCACCAACCTTTCTAATCTGACTGAACAATATTAATTATCAAGACATTGTAATTTTGTGTCTATTTAAAAACGAACACTTCTAGAAGGGAAAAAAATGCATAAACTTTCAAATTATTTTATATTAAGTGTTAAAAGCTTGAACTTTAAAGATACATATGCATACTCACAAATAAGCCCCTTTTGCAAGGTCTAAAGGAGTTTGATTTAAAATGTTACATAAGCTTTTAACCAAATTGCACTGAAATGCAGAAAAGAAAAAAGCCGCTCAAACACAGTTTTGGTACCAACTTCTAAAGACCAGAAATTCAAAGTGAAACTATTCTTAGTGTGTGCAAACACATCAGTGGTATATATTCTTATATCAAAATTCATTCATCAATTCTCTAAGAAACTGCTAATGATGACTTACATTTTATATAGTCCTCAAATGGTTTCTAAAAAAATCACATTCTAAAAATCAAGTTTTTATAGTTCTTTTTTAATAATCTATATTGAAACAACTTCAAAACATAAAACCAAAACTAAAATGTTAGTCCTCTGTAGTCAGTTATCTTTAAATTTTATATACTGAACCTCCAATTCACTGCTTTTGTCTAAGGAAAAGCTAGACAATCTGTACCTTCAATGTCTATCCCTCCCAAACCTAGTCCCACCAAAATCCTGGCTCCCTCTACTTCTTTTTTTTTATTTTTTTATATTTTTTTTTTTATAGAGGCATGTTTTTTTTTATTTATTTATTTGTTTGTTTGTTTTGTTTATACAAGCACTGGGTACAGTCAGAAGCGCGGGAGGGTGAGAGAATTCACCAGAGCCAGAGCGGGGAGCAGAGCAGGCAGAAGGACCGAAGCACACTGCTGAGGGGAGCAGCGGGCGGCAGGAGAGGTCTGCGCGCCATGTGGGACCCTCCTCCGGTGGCCGGGGAGCAGCCGGGGATCGAACCGGCGCCGCAGAGGCCGCGTGCAGCTTCGCAACCCAGCGCTCAACCGCTGCGCCACCGGGGAGGCCCTCCCTCTACTTCTAATTAACCTACAATGTTGTTAGTCTGAACTACAAGCCACCGCGCTAACTTCCATACTCCAAAACTTTGTTCAAGTTTTTAATCACTGCCTGAAATCAACCTTCTCCCTTGTCTCTCATCTAGATCAACCCTCAAGTTCATCAACACCTTCTGTGAGGACATCCTCTGGAAATCTTCACCTACCTACATCATCACTTACAAGGGAAAAAGTACAATTTTTAAGTATGAGTCTCCACTATAATACTATGTGGTTTTATTGAGAAGGAATTTTGTATTTTTTTAATATTCCAATGTCTAGTCAGTATCTGGCACACAATTCAATAATGCTTTCAGAAAATATATACTGAGCATTCCGTATATTCCAGGTACTTTTCTAGGTACTAGGGATAAATTCCTCTCTATCCCTAACCTCACAGGGCTTACATTCTAGTGGGGGAGAACATACAGAGTGAAAAATATATATATAATATATATGGCAGATTAATTCAGAAGTTCCTTAATTAGAGGGGGGTAAAAAAAGCACAGATGGAAGTACTGACATTGGGAGGGAAATGATATGTAAGCATAGGTATCCCAGGAAGGCCTAAGGTGATAACAAGAACAACGACAACAGCAGCAGTAATATTGGAGTATGTAACCCATCCTAATTAGTATCCTAATGCTTTATGAGTTATTAACTGATGTAAATTAACAATAACCTATTATCCTCAAGAGGAAATAAATATTAAGAAGCAACTTGCCAACATTATACAGCAAGTAAAATGAAAAGCCAAGATTAGAATCCAGGCATATTTTTAACAGTTAATGCTTTTGTTGAATGAATGGGGGGGGGGGGGGGCAGGGGAGAGTTTGAAAAGGTAGGAAAAGAGAAAAGGAAAGATAAAACAAGTTTAAAAAATACAATGCAAGAAGATGGGACTTAAATCCAGTGATATTCAATATCCCAATTAACAAATGGAGACTGTCAGGCTAGATTAAGAAACATTGTCAAACTGGATCAAGACATACACACTTTAAATTTAACAATAATACATACAAGTTAAACATGAAAAAGAATACACCATACAAATAGTAATCTTAAGAAAGGTGAAGTGCCTATATTAATCTCAGAGAAAGTACAAGAGTGGGAATATTACCAGGTATAAAGGAATATATATCATAATGTTTAAAGTATAAATTTATCTGAAATATGAAATAATCCCAAATGTTTATGCTGCCGATAGCAGTTTCAAAATACATGCAACATGTATACATGATGTAAAGGGTAAGCAGATAAATCTAAAACAGTAACTGGAAGTTTGAATACTCCCTCACCATAATCAGTAAAACAAGTAAATAAAAGATCAGTAAAGATACATAAAACCTACACATGTTCAGTTTGATATAAATGAACATTATAACCAACCTAAGAATAAATGTGCATACATGGCACTTGATATAGTCAACAGAGAGCACATACTCTGGACCATAAAAAATGACACGTACAAATTTATGAGAACTGAAAACACAAGGAAAGAATTAGTAACAAAAACACATTATCTGATTACATGTGGTAGAGCTAAGGATTAAGGGTACTTGGAAATTTACAGCTTTTAAGTATTCATGCTAGAAAATAATAAAATAATAAAGGGTTTAACATTAGTGTTCTAAATTAGCTTCCACATTAAAAGCTGGGGGGAAAAACATTAAACTAAAGGTAAAAATAAGGAAATGATAAATAGAAAGTGCTGAAACAGATGACAGAAATAATAGATAAAATAAATGAAAAAAGCTGGTTGTTGCAAAGAACTCCTAGCTAGTCCAGTAAAGAAAGAAGAGAGAAGACACAAATTACCAACATCAGAATTAAAATAGGACATTATTGCAGCTGTCTCAAACATTAAAAGCATATTAAAGTAATATTAAGTGCAATTCCATGACAACAAATTTGACATACGAAACAGACAAATCTCCTTGAAACATGCAATTACCAAAACTGACAGAAAAAAAGTCTGAATAAACAATCTAATAAGAAAACTGAATTCAAAATCATAAAGCTTCCCCAAAGAAAACTCCAGACTTCCTAGTGAATTTTTCAAATAACTAAAGATATTAGTGTCCATCTTTTACAAAATCTTTACGGAAACAGAGGAAGAGAAAACACTTTCTAATATTTAACAAGGTCAGCATAACCCTAAGAACAAAATAAGATGAAACCACAAGAAAAAGAACTTTCATAGCAATATCACTTGATTATACGGATGCAAATATTATTAATACCAGCAGGTCAAATCCAGCAATATATAAAAAGGAAAACATCAGCACAAGAAGGGTTTGTCTCAAGAAGCACAGTTGGTTTACGCAAAGTTCACAGTGTAATTCACTACAATAACACGCTAAAAAAGAAAAATAATAGGATTAATCCCCACAGGTGTGGAGAAAAATATTCATGATAAAATGCCCATTCATAAGGGTAAGGGGTACTTCTCAACTTAGAGGTACCTTCTTAAATTAGGATTAAAGGGAACTTTCTCAACCTAAAAAAGGCATCTATGAAAACCTGCAGTTAACATATTTAACAGAAAAAGACTGATTTCTTTCTCCCTTATGATTGGAAGGATGCCCATTCTCATCATGTCTATCCACCATTTTACTGGAAGTCCTAACAACTGCAATAATGTACAAAATTAAAAATAATAAATATATAAACTATGGAATATAAAAATAAAATACAAATAATTAAACACAAATAATAATAAAGAAAAAAGGTGTCCAGATATAAAAGGAAAAGATAAAGCATGTCCATTTGTGTATGACATGACAATGCAAGTAGCAAACACTAAGGAATCTACAATAAAGTTATTGGAACTAAAAAATGGATTCTGTAAGGATATAGGATACAAGAGCGACATTTTTTTTAAAAAAAATTTATTTATGCATACAAGAGCTGGGGTACAGGCCAGAGATGCAGGGGGTGAGAGGATTCACCAGAGACAGAGTGGGGTACAGAAGAGGCAGGTAGACTGAAATACACTGCTGAAGGGGAGCAGTGGGAGAGACAGGAGAGGTCTGCCTCGCCATGTGGGTTGCTCCCTGGCCGGCCAGGGTCATGCTGCAGAGGCTGCGGATCGCTTCGCAGTGCAGTGCAGTGCTTAACCCTTTGCGCCACCAGGGAGGCCCAAGATCAACATTTTTTAAGTTATTATGTCTATGTACTAGTAATGACAAAAGCAAAATTAAACTTTTTAAAAATACTATTCAGGGCCTCCCCTGGTGGCGCAGGTGGTTGAGCACCACGCTATGAAGCTGTCCAAAGCCTCAGCAGTGCCGGTTTGATCCCGGCCAGCGAGGGTCCCACATGTCGCGGCAGACCTCTCCTGTCACGCCCGCTGCTCCCCTCAGCAGTGTATTTCACCAATCTGCCTGTTCTGTTCTCCACTCTTATCTCTGGTGAATCCTCTCACCTTCCCGTGCATCTGACCTGTTCCCTGGTTCTTGTATAAATAAATAAAAAAATAAATCTTTAAAAAAAAATACTATTCACATCAGCACCAAAAGTATGTAAGTATTCAAAGACAAACATTGACAATACACACATGCAACTACTGCCCTAAATACTAGAAAACACTGAAGAAGGAAATTAAGATCTAAATAAAGAGATTAATATCATGTTCATTGATTCAAAAACTCAGTTTTAGTGATACTAATTCTCTCCAAAGTTATCTAGAGAGTCAATTTAACCCCACTCAAAATTCTAGCCAAGTGAGATTGCTATAATCTCACAGAAATTGGTGAGATTCAAAATTATAAATATAAATATGTAAATATAGCTAAAAGAATTCTGAAAAGAAACAAAAGATGGAGTATGTATGTTTTATATGTGTGTATGTGTCTCTGTAAAGAAATAAAACCACACAGGTATGGTCATTTGATAATTCAACAAAAGTACCAAGGTAATTCAATGAAAAATCTTATCAACAAAAGCATGTAAATGAATCTTGACACTACCACTTACAATTCACAAAACTTAACCCAAAGTGGATTATAGCTCTTTATGCAAACACCAAGCTACAAAACTTCCAAACACAGGATCAAAAAAAAAAAAACAAAACAAAACAAAACAAAACCACCCACTGTCCTGTGTAAGGCAAAGATTTATCAGATAGGTCACAAAAAACAGATACCATAAAGTGGGGGTGAGGGGAGGGAGGAAGACAGCATTTCAGCAAAATTAAAACTTTCTCTTTCAAAGACGCCATTAAGGAAATAAAAATCAAGCTAGATAAAAGATAAAAATAAGCAGCTCTGGTAGAAAATATACAAAATACAATGATGGAAATGAAAAAAGATTTCTAGCCAGGCTCGATAAAGATCTCTGCATAATTTAGTTATAAGGCAAATGATCCAATTAAAAATGGGCAAAAAATTAGAACATTTTACCAATGACAACACATGAATACTCAATTCCTAACTAAAAACTCTTAATATCATTACTCATGAGAAATACAAATTAAAACTATAATGAGGCGCCAATATATATGCACTGAAACAATACAAAGTGTTGCTGAAGATAGGGAGCAACTGAAACTGATTGATAGTGGGACTATATACAACTACTTCAGAAAACAGTTTCACAGTTTTACCTTATAAGGTAAAACATACACTTCACCATCTGATCCAGAATTCCCACTCACTGGTATCTACCCAAGAAAAATGAAAGCACATGACCACACAGAGGCTTGCACTGAAATGTACATAGCAGTTTTATTCATAATAGCTCCAAACTGGAGCCAACCGAAAGTTCCATGAAAGGTGGATGGAGAGAGCATACAACAGAACACTAGACAAGAGAAAATGGAACTAGTGACAGACACAAAAATGGATGAACTGCAAAAACATTTTGGTGAGGGGAAAAAAGTCAGATTCTAAATAATACAGAGATTGATTTCACTTAAGAATAAATGACGAACTTCTGCATCAACACCAAAAAAAACAAACATCCACAATTCATAGATTATGAAAACCTTCCTCAACACTGGAAAGTACATATACATGATTAAAATATTTTTCTGATTTTACAAAGTTAGACCAAGGATCATCAGCATCATCTTCTGAGTCTTAATTTCTTCATCTATGAAACAGTATAGTACTAGTTCATGCACTTCATAGATTTAGCTATGAGAATTAAACAAGCATAATAGGTGGTTAGCAGTGTGTGGCATACAGCATGAGCTCAATAGTGCTAGCTAATAGGATTTTTTTAAAAATCATCATCATCACTATCATAATTACTTATGGGGGGACAAATACATTCATAAATAACCCAGAAAATGGGCTAATGGAACAGATGGAGATGCCACTGGAAATCAATTCATTAACATCTCTAATAAACAGTCATCTCTTTGTCCAAGGTAAACGTCACAACAAAAGTCACATGAGAAATTTTGGAAAATATTTGGAATCATTCGATATCTGATACTAGAACCAAAAACAATACTAGTAAAGCTTTAAAAGGACAGATTTATAAACATATAAATAGATACCAGGTCACAAGAAACCATCTTAAGTCCATAAAATTTCACAGAAGCAAGCATTTAAAGAGGAAAGTGACTTTAACATGAAACTAGGGACTGCTCCTGCAACTAAGAAAAATGACAAATTTGAGTTGATACAAATAAAGTAGGGTATAGGATAATGACAAAAATTGCAGAAATTAGAGAAAGGCAACTAGAATGCCACATAATTCCAGTCTTGACGGTAGGGAAAGTTAAAAAAGTTGGGCTAAGCAACCCCCACTGAAACACAACCTACTGCATTCTTGGCTAGTGCACAGGAAAGGTAGCTCTCTCCATCCACCTTTCATGGAACTTTCGGTTGGCTCCAGTTTGGAGCTATTATGAATAAAACTGCTATGTACATTTCAGTACAAGCCTCTGTGTGGTCATGTGCTTTCATTTTTCTTGGGTAGATACCAGTGAGTAGCATTTGTGTCATAAATGTAGAACAGTAGATACTAATGCCAAGAGATCTACTTTCCCCAAACCTTCCCACCTCCATCTACATCCCCCCAAACTACCCATGAGCTCCAACACATCTCTTCTGCTTTTTTAAAAAGAAAAAAAAAAGTTCTGATGAGATACAATTCACACACTATACAATTTATCCATTTAAAGTATACACCTGAATGTTTTTTCTATTCACAGGAATTCTCGACCATCCCCATTATCTAACTCCAGAACATTTTCATAATTCTTAACAAAACTTAGTATCCACTCGCAGTCACTTCCCACCCACACAACACCCCACCCCCCAGGCCTAAGCAGTGGGGCAACTACTTTTCGGCTCCAGCACTCTGCCTATTCTCACCGTTTCAAGAATTGAACATATAACATACGGTCTGTCGTTATGACTAGTTTATTTCACGTAATATATTTACGAAATTCATCCATATTGTTTCATGTGTTTCATCATACTTTATTATTGCCGAATATCCCACAGTATGGAAATCATTTTATTTATTCATCAATGAATGGACATTTGGGTTTTTTCTACTTTTTGCCTATTATGAAAAATTTTCCTATGAGCACTGATACATAGTTCTTTTGTGAACATATGTACTCATTCTAGCTTCAGTTCTTATAATAAAAAAGAAAAAATCTTCCTATTTTCTCTCCTATCATCGTACTTTATTATATTACATAACACTCTCCCCAGAGTGATAACATGCATCAATATGACACAGGTATTTTAAATAAATAATACCTATTTTCTTCTCCCAATTAATTTACCATTTCTCCAATCTTCAGTCAGCAACCATATCAACAGTTTTCATATTAATGTTTAACATTAATATTTATTACATGTTCTGATGATGCTCTCGTTCTTGAAGTGGAGGATCTGATCTCTCATATTGACATTCCGTTTGTTCTGCCTCTCAAATGAACCTTAAGAGCTAACACTCTCAGTATTCCTTCTCAGGCATAGTTACTGGGACCAATCTTTTCTGAGTTCGCCATCACCTTACTCCAGTAACAAGGAGCACATTTTGTCATCAGTAACAACAAAAGTTGAAAAATGAGCACATTTAAAATGTAGCACTATGCACTTACACAATAGCTAAATATATACCAATTTGTTAAACAGTATGACTGGTAAACTGGCAAAGTCTGTCAAACAGATGTCCATACTAATAAGAATGTTGGCAAGAATCTAGAAATAAAGTTTAGACACTGTATTCATTATATTCTACAACACCCTAAAACCTTGAACTGGAAGAGGACTCAGGTCTTTCTAGGGACACAAACTTTTAAGCTTATCTAAGTGAAATGGATTCAGGAGTAAAATCCAGATCATCAGTCTAATGCACATTAAAAAGGGGCTCTAAGTATTTACAATAAACAGACAACAACACGAACTAATGTAAAAAAGGAAATCCAAAAGGTCTTAAGGTTATCTTGAAAGGTAGACACCATAACTTGACATTTCTCTTGCAAGTAATCTGATGCTCCTCAAGTGCTGGTTTGAACTTTAAAATAGAACGACTTCAGATTATCTTTGTAAGCGTTTGCTTGAGTTCTGATAAGACTTTAAAGTGAAAGAGAACTGGAAAGATTTAGTTACTGTCCTTAGAACTGCACACTATCTATTACTTGTTATATCTACAATATATTCTAGGATAGTAGTGGCAATTATAAATTACATATACTTGACTTCTCTGAATGTAGATCCATGAAGGACAACTGTCAAAATTTCATGTGCTGTTTTTCTTACAGCAGAGAAAAAAAAAAAAAGGCTGAGAACCACTGATCTATACCAGCGGAGGCAGTGAGGACTTAAAACCATCTTTTCAAAACTTTCGCTCAATCCAAATGCAAAATCTAGGGTAAATTGAAAGACAGCAATGTAACAGATTCACATTTCTATGTACGTACTGAGAATCTACATGAAACAACTGCAAAAAGAACTAAAACACAAGCGTAAGAATTTTCAGTGCAGCATGCATTATTTATTACCTCTGACATAGGTGAAACATGTTAATACACTAAGAGGATTTCCAAAGAAAAAACTTCCAGTTGAAAGAAATTAGCTCTTTATAGAATACACAGCATTCGGTGTGGTCTCTAAAAGGAGATCAAGAGGAAGAGAGAGGCAAATAAGAACACTGTATCTGCCTTCTACTTCAAAGGCATGTATTCTCACCAATTCCCTTCAAATAGTTAAGAATGAGCCTAGCACAGACAACATCTTCATTGTTTTATAGACAGTCACATTACAGAAATCCCTGGCTACATCCAGGTTTAAAAACTTTCAACACTTCTTCTTGCCTGAAGAACAAAACCCAAACTGTTCAGCTTTCGAAGCGCTCTACAATCTGGCCTCAAGGTCTCTTTCCCACTTTACCATCTTCAACTTCTCAAAAGCCCTCCAATCTCACTAAACTACATCTGATACCGTAGCTCTCGCTTTTCTGATTTTATTCTTTTGCTCAATCTTCCATGGAAAATCTTTCCCACATCTTTGACAGTAACACTGGACATTCAGTTCTTCTATAAGGCATCTTCTGATCGCTTCTGAGCTCTTTCTTCACTGAACTCCCTAACCATTTTGTCTAAAATCCACGTATCACTTCATAATTAACATGTCATCATAAAAAAGAACAGTTTACTCTCCCTAAGTCATTATCTTCTACTATATCTTACAAGTGTTTATATTTCAGACTCAACAACATAAAAACAATAGTTAAAGCAGTGAGAAAGGGACAGAGTCCAAAAGTGGGAGTAAGAAAGCAGATCTATGGATGTTGCTCTGGGACTACCACATTCCCCAGTCAAAACAAAGAGGAGGCAATGATAATAAAATGTATAAAGAACCTGTCAAGTCATTATTTAAGACTTGCAGAAACTGTAAAACACAGAAATGAAAGCTCATAAATGAGTTTCAAAGACAGGCGGCTGGGATAGGTACTAGCTGACTTTAAACACCATTAGAAAGGTGAAGAAGAAATGTATAATATAATGAAACAAGTCAATTTCCACTCCAACAAAAAACACTAGACAACAAAATAGTCAAAGTTATGGAAAGAAATGCTCAAAGGTAATAAATATTTTAAACAACTAAATTCTAGAAACCAAGCATAAAGAACTTATATGCATGATTCAAAGTTTGTTAATTTCTCATGTTAAAAAGACACAAATACAAAGCAGAAAAGATAAAGCCAATTAACATTAGCTATAATAAACAGATCTAGTGCCGCCTTATTAAACATAATAAGGAGTGCAGAGTGAAGGGGAAAACACCATATCTGCCATTTTTTTTGTGATCGAAGAACAGTTGTCAAGACTACAAAATAAAACTGAGAAAACCAAAACAGTAGGGAAAAAATGAAAAAGATACCTGTAGTATCATTTCCAAAGACCATTAACATCTATCAGAACAATTCCCAGGCTTACAAGTCACTTTTTCAGAAACATCACATATGAAATTGCCATTAGAGTAAGAGAAGTACCAAAGAAGCCCTTGGCATAAGGTAGGCCGATAACTCATTCAATGGTTACCATAAAACCAAGGCACTTCCCACTACACATTATAGAAACAAACCTTTGATTTGTTCTTTCTAAAGTTTTGATTTAATAACCCTACTCTTAGAATAACTAGGAACCTGTATTTGCATACTATCAGAATGTGGTAAGAATATTTCAATTTAATTAGTTTATTTCTTTCTACAAGGTTCTCCTGGAATCCAAGCTCACCAGTGAAAGCTGGCGGCCCTTGTTTTTACCTAACTAAAACCTGTGGAGCACTGACAGCAATAAACTGCTTCCTGCTCTGCCCTCCCCCAGCAGCAGATACTTAAGTGAGGACAATGTGGTAGTATATCTAAGTAACTAAAAATATTCCCCCTAAACCAAGTGAAAAAACAAGAAAGGAAAAGGAAATTTCACACAAAACCATTCTTTCAATGTAGCCCGAACACAAAGAATGCAAAACCCATGAGTCAAAAATCACCAAATCCCAGCACTTGATCTCTCAGGCTGTCACTCTACCCCTACTAGTCACAGGCTTTGTAGCAAGGCGGCAGTAAGGGTCATTTCCAAGGTCATTTACTAAAAAGTAAATACATCCTAAATCTGAAAATACTGGTAAAGTGCCTGGGCAAATCAGAATACAGACTACATGGAAGAAAGTGCAAAGTTCTGATAATTTAAAGGAACAGGCACCATTTAAGGTGCTAGTTGCCATGTAAAGGGGCACAACTTTGAATGTGTAGCCTCTGGGGAGAAAATAAGCAAAAAGAAGGGAAAAGTGTCCCCTAGCAACTAGGTTGGGGAGGGGTACGGGGGCGGGGGGGGATTTTAATGTCTTACAAGACCAAAAAGAATCATAAAATTGAAAGTCTCACAACTTTCTCCTTCCTACCATTAAAACAAACAAACAAACAAACAAAAAACAACCACTGAATAGGACAGTTCTATACTGACAGAAGAGGGCACCACTAAACTAAGAATACTATATAAACAAACCCAATGCCATAAAAATGAAAAACTGAAAAGTGCAGTTCAAGAAATCAGTAAAGAGAATTTATACCTATCAACTGAAGAAACCCCCCCAAAAAACTGTACGTCAATACTCCAAATAGAATTAAATACATTCAAATAAGCAATTGAGATTACGAAAACCACCTTGAATCAGAAATTCAGAAACTAAAAACAGAAATTGTATAAAATACAATGACAAATTAGAAGCACTGACTAAATTCAAAAAGAAATGGGGGAAAAATTTAAATTATTATAGAAATGAAGACTAAATTGCAAGGTACCCAAGGCAAACTTAATCAAATAAAAATGAGCTACCATAGTCTGCCAGATGTTATGAGCCACATCCATCCATATCTGGTGTTACGTTTCATTTGATTTCAGATAACTCAACCACTTCACAATAACTCTCAAACCACAACTCTTCTGACACATAAGCAATCTTCTTGATTTTTTTCAGTGAAGAGCCAGGTTTACTATACATGTATGTATTCTTTACCCATTTAACATGCCTACGTAAGTATATAAGGTTCCTATCTCTTCTTTATGATGCATTACTAACAAGTTTTCTGAATACTGTTCCCCACGTATTCCACCCCATGGTTTTTACTGTGTGACTCTACATAGCACAGTGATTTTTAGGAACGCATAAATGTCATTTTACAGAAGAAATGACTATAGACGTGTGTGTGTTAGAATTCACACACACACATTTCTTAGTCCCGCGGAGAAGGCTTATATAAACAGTGACACGGCAGTAGCATGAACACACCTACCACTGTGACCTTGGTTTCTAAATGCCATCCTCCAATAAAAGGAGCAGGGCTCTTTAGAAAAAGGGATGATGCCAGGGTAGGGACAGGTAACATACAGGCAGAACCTGGAGTTTCTTGTAGTACCAGAATGTAAGAAAGTTTTTAAAATAGATGGGGACATGCCAAAACGTGACAAACGTCAACCAGAAGGAATTCTCAATGGCCAAAGCTGAGAAATCCGAGCAATAAAATGAATAATGATACATCAGATTTTAACCTAAGTAAAATATCTGTAAGTCTACACTGAAATAAGTAACAACAAATAAGGAAAAAGGGACATCACTTCCTTATACACAAACTTTAATAAATGAAAAAGGAACAACAAAGCTACAAAACTGTTACAGATAAATCCCAAGGGTGAATGAATGGATGCAAGTTTAAGGAAATTAATATAATCTCAAAGTATTTCCCCCAAGACACTCATTTTCAAAGAGAAGAACTGTGACTTTACAATGAAGAAACGAGCAGGGGCCACCTTAATGAAATGATTCAGAACATCAGTAATAAGACACTGCCATCATACATACCCTGATATAAAATGCACTCCTGGTCTGATGCCATTTCTTCACTGGTATTATTGCCAAAAGCACCAAGTTAGTCATAAGCACCAGAAAAACCCAAATTAAAATACATTCTACAAAATAATGACCAGTATGCCTCAAATCATCCAAGTCACAAAGATAAGAAAGAATTAATATTACACGTTTGAGAAGACAACACTATAAATGCAACCTGGGAATCTGAATTGGATCCTAGAACAGAAAAAATTCATTAGGAAAAATGGAGAAAATTCACATAAGGCATTTAATTAACTGTATCATATCAATATTTATCTTCTGGTTTTGATCATTATGATTATAAAAGCTGTCCAACACTAGGGGAAGCTGGGCAAAGAATATTTACATTTTGTACTATTTTCTAAACAGGGCTCCACAGTGTATTTGTTTTTACTAAGGGAGTATAAGAAAGGAATACTCCTGAAATGGTTAAGCTATACAAATTGTTGCTAAGTATATTATGGCAATTCTAAATATATTTCATCAATGACATGTTTCATGATTTTGTTCCAATGTTAACATCCAATTCATTATACTGGAAAGAACAGATGATTAATGCTGTGATGAGATTATCTACTGAGACACAGGTTGCAGAAGGTTATGCAGAGCTAGATATCCTTTAAAATTTTTTTAAAACATGAAGAACTGTATATGGCTTAACAAGATATATGTAGTTTAAGAAAATGAGACAGGTAAATTCTTATTTAAGATGTTTACCTCTGACGAGGTTAATTCCTCTGAAGTGGACTGAGATATTCAGGGCATTCATTCATCACATTATTCACTCTACTTACTTTCTGTATGCCTGGTATGGTTCATAATTTTTAGTCACTATTGAGGAGCACTGACACTTTTAGCTAGCTATCTGGGACAATTAAATAGTCTCCTCCTCTGTTTAGGGAAAAAAAATGTTTTGTTGTTGTTGAGGTTTTTACTTTTTTGGTTTTTGTTTAAGACACCATTATTGAGAACACAGTATTTGAAATTTTTCATTTCTATTTTCCAAAATCAAACACTGAAAACCTTGAGATCATCTAAAACAAGGTCCCCTGGGCCTCCCCGGTGGCGCAGCGGTTGAGCGCTGGGTTGAAGCTGCCAGCAGCCTCGGCAGCGCCAGTTCGATTCCTGGCCGCCGGGTGAGGGTCCCACATGGCGAGCAGACCTCTCCTGCCACCCGCTGCTCCCCTCAGCAGTGTACTTCGTCAGTCTGCCTGCTCTGCTCTCCACTCTGACTCTGGTGAATTCTCTCACCCTCCTGCGCTTGACTGTACCCAGTGCTTGTATAAATCACTCACTCAATCAATCAATCTTAAAAAATAAAATAAAACAAGGTCCCCTGCCTTAGGGCAGAAACGTCCTTTGATTTTTCCTTTTTTTAACAGATAAAGCCTCTTCAGACCTTCTCTCCTCTTCCTACTCAAATGCCTACCACATGGCCAAATCCATACGCCTCGTCAGGACCAGGAACTGTTGCGCTTCTGATAGTAAATCACACATCCCACTCTCTGGCTATACCTTCAGACACTCTCACAAATAAACACATGATCTTCCCTTCAAGTTTGCTCTCCCTGCTGGGCTTTTCTTATTTCAGTAAACTGCCCATGTGCTCCTTCAAGTGCCCAAGCCATGAATTTGGTCAAGAGCCTTAACTTTCACCTTCTTCCACTGAGTCCTTCCCATCACTGAGTCCTTTCATTCTACCTCCTCCATGTCTCTCAAATCCATGTATTGTTTCAACCTTCATCCCACGACCACAGCTGGGGCTACTTGAACTCTCAACAATTTTGTAATACCCTTTTAATTATTCTCCCTGCCTACCAGTTTTATTTCTCTCCAAAGAGTTAAACATTGCACTCAGTGTTAGCTTTTCAATTAATTTCTTCTGAGGCAAAAACGCTTCCATTTTCCTTAGGTTAAAGTACAAATTTCTTAAGAGAGCTTGAGGGATCTTCATAATCCGGCACCTATTTATCTCTTCAGCCCCATTCTTCACCACTCCTATGGTGCCTGCGCTTCTGGCACTGCCTCATCCATCCATACTATGCTCCTAAGGTTTTTCCAAGCAATCCAAGCTCTCTATCTCTTCATTTGCCATTAACACAGGTCTAGCAAACTCCATCCACCCTCGTCACAAAGCTAAGTACCTTTCAGGGTTCAACCTAAGCTGAAGATGTCACTTCCCCTGGGATAAATTTCCCTGGCTCCCTGAACTGGGATAATCTCCTCTTCTAAGTGTCTCTGTAACAGTGTACACATTTAGCACTTAATCAAAGTGTACTACAATCAGATACAAGTCCACACCTCAACTGACTGTGGAAACCATGTTCACCAATATTCACCATCACCTAGCCCAGTGGAATAAGTGAGTGAGATAATTAAATATAAATCGCCCAAGCAACACAATGCTTACAAAAAATTAGAACCCAATGGTTCTTGGTTCAGGAACACAATATTCTTTCCACTGAACTTCATGGCACTTAATTTTACTTTCATAAACAATTCAATGTTAATTAGGTATAAGCATGTAGCACAGAGTTAAAAAGAATCTAGATACCATCTTATTTTATAATTAAAGTGATGCCCAGAAAGGTTATTACATGCCAAAGACCAAAACACCATAAAACAGCAAAGTCAAGATTAGGCATTTTGATGTTCTTTAATTACATACTTTAATCTCATGAATTAGGTTTTTTTAATTGTTTAAAGTGAAAAACCTTAAAGTTCATTTTCTTCTAGGACAGCAATGTTATTAAAAACAGCACATGAATCATCAATTCATGAGTTTTCACAAAATCACCTAAAATGTTACTAACATACAAACATTTCATTATGATGTAAGATTAATGAAGATATTATTGAATCATTATACATTATAAACAACATTTAGGCATCAATCATGTTGAAGACACTGTGGATGTAGTCAATGACTATGCAAAGAGATAAACAACAGAATTCCTACTCTTAGGACGCTTAAAATATGTTTTAGAAAACAAGAGCCAAGCATTACAGAATTAAATAGAAAATTAGGTGACTGTAGTTAAACTGTTAAGACTTTCAAAGGAAAAGATGTTCTTCTAAGGAGTTGAGGCAACTGTAAAAATACATGCAACCGAGCGCCTGGGAATCAGCACTTCTTAGCTTCATCAGCTGAAACAATGAAACTTCAGTATCAATGATCATACCCTACTACCCAGTTCCAAATACTCCTGCCCAGTTCAAGAAACCAGAACTCCTTGAATAAGTGACTAATTCTAAAACATAACTGGAAAAAGCAGACGAACCTGGCCTATCTTACTGTTCCAAAAGTAAGGAAGTACTCCAAAAGTGATAGAAGCATGTCAAACAATCAATGAGTTAGTTGAAATCAAGTTCCTACTGACCAAATCTCAGTTAATTTGAAACATCAAAATAAGTACTGGTAGATAATAGATTATAACCTACTTAATCTGAATTCATATTGATTTTATTTTTTTAAAGATTTATTTATTCATTTTTTATTTATTTATACAAGCACTGGGTAGAGTCAGAAGCGCGGGAGGGTGAGAGAATCCATCAGAGCCAGAGCGGGGAGCAGAACAGGCAGAAGGACCGAAGTACACTGCTGAGGGGAGCAGCGGGCGGCAGGAGAGGTCTGCGCTCCATGTGGGACCCTCCTCTGGTGGCCGGGGAGCAGCCCGGGATCGAACCGGCGCTGCAGAGGCCGCAGGCAGCTTCGCAACCCAGCGCTCAACCGCTGCGCCACCGGGGAGGCCCTCATATTGATTTTAAATGAACAAAGAAAAGAACCGCCCTTCTTTACAATGGAGTGCTAAATGAAAATACAGAAAGAAAAATAAATAAAAAAGCACCATTTTGGAAACACTGTGTACAAACCACTGTTGCTTGATTCTTCCAGACAAGAAACATCAGTGAATGCTAAAACCATGTGAAAGCTGTTTGGGAAGACAGAATATTTACACAGTCTCAAACTGTCTCCTCACAGGTTATTATTCAACAATAACTGAGAGAGCAATGATAATTTTTACATGGAGAAAACTGGAAGGCAAACCTTAATTAAGTGATCCAAGTAAACATCACCGACAAACTGACAACAAATTGCCTCCTGCTGTGATGCACTGAGGATATATCATCAGTTATTCCTGCCCAAAACGTGTAACCTGAATTTAACCACAAAGAAGCAATATGACAAACCCAAAGCCATAGACATCCTACAAACAAAAGTTCTGTACTATTCAAAACTATGAATGTCAAGAAAAAGAAAACAGGACTGTTTCAGATTAAAGGAGACAAGACAACTAAAATGGAATGGACAAGACTGTAAGAGAAAAAAGGGTATTAAAAAATATTACTGGCAAAACTAAAGTGATTTCAACATGACCTATATATTATAGTGTCAATATTAAATTTCTTGAATCCATCATACTGTGGTGATACACGAGTATGTCCTTGTTCTCAGGAACTATCAACTGAAGCATTTAGGGGTAAAGGATCATGATGTGTGCCACCTGCTTTCAAGTGGTTCAGAGCAAAAATAATTATATTAGGAAGAGGAAGAAAAAGAAGGAAAGGGGGGGTGGAAGAGGACGACAGGGGAGAGGAAAAAAGGAGCTCTAGAGAGCAGATTCCTGCTATCACATCACAAGACAGAGGCTCAGTGACAATTTATGACCACATATTAAACATAAACCGTCAGCAAGCACATAGTGCATTAATGCAGTTTCCATCCATCCTTCGTGTGCATCTGATGATACACACCTCTGACTTTAACCAAATAAACTTGCATCTTTGGCTTGTTCAGGAAGATGTAATCAAGGAGTCAAGCAGCTTCAAATCATAATGAAATAGCTTCTGTTTCCAGACCTCTACAAATACAATTAATAATAAACAAATCTGTCAAATGTTAACAACTGTTGAATCTAGGTGACAGGCACATGGACTTCACTGTACTGTTCTTACAACTAAGTTTTTCCCCAAAACAAACAGATTAAAAAAAAAAAAAAACCTAATTACTTTTAAACATAATTACTTTGGGAGAACTGAGCCATTTTTGAAAAACAAAATCTTAACTTCCAGATTCCTCTTCCCCTTTCTTTTCATAATCTGTGTCAAATTAAGTTTAACACAATTAAGAAAAAAGTTTTTGGTATCAAAATGAACATTTTGCCAAGGCAGTCCCCAACCTGCAAATAAGGAATGTTCCAAAAGTTCATCTACAAGTCAGCTATTTAGAATGTGAAATAATTTTCATTATGACAAACAGTGGTTAGGTTTCTAATGCTGGCCACAGAAGCTTTTCGATAAATCTTCCTTAGCAATTCGGCTGAATTAGGAGTACATTTCACAGATACTGTGGTAAAGTGCACAGGGTCCCCTTCTTGAGTCTTTCCAAAAAACAAACAAACAAACAAAAAAAACAAACATGAAACTAGCTGCATAAGCTATATGGAGGGAATTGAGACGATGGTTAGTAAGGAGCAACTAGTAACTAATTCTAATTTCTACAGTTTTTCCAGGGCTATACACTTCAAACTAGAAATACAGCCATCAGATAAGTAGGCTGGCTACTTACCATCCAATGTGGCGGCAAAATGCAATCTTAGGAAATGCTACTCGTTCTTGGAGCCTTCTAGCCTGACCAAAAATTCTGATGACAAAGTTATTAGTATGTACTGAAAACATTTAAGGTAGTTTTTTTAATAATCTGAAAGGTACCTCTCTAATTTTTAAAGTCTAAGTTAGTAAAACTGGTTTCTGGCTGGTCCTTTTAATTGATTAGGATGACTTCCACTTAATATTTAGTAAATGTTCACTTATCATGATAGACTGCTGAATACTGAGCATACAAAAAAAGAGCAAAAACAGTCTTTGATATAGGAATTCAATCTAGCAAAGAGTGACATCAATTACAATACTCTATCTAGTCTAAAACAGGTTGTATTCTACAAATGTGTATCAACAGCAAAGGAGAAAAACTTTTTCTAAAGTGAGAAAAATGGGCTATCACAGATGACATTTAAGCCACAACTTAAATAGTTTAATAGGTATATGAGCAAGGAAGCATCCAATCCCTATAAAAACATGAACAAAGATACAGAAACATCCGCGTAGACATTTACTGTCTTGCCAGTGCCGGCAGTGTGCTACTGGATGCTGTGGATTCAGCTGTCAACAAGACAGACAAGGACTCTGCCTTCATGGAGTTTACATTCAGATAATGGAGAAAGACAATAAATAATCAATATCTAAACAAACAAGAAGTGACCAAATCACAGTGAGTGTTGCCAAGGAAATAAACATGATGCATGAAAGAGTAACTAACGGAGTGCAACATTAAATAGGATGGTCTGAACAGACAAGCAAGATGTGGGCCAAGTTCCAAATGGTCTGGCCATGCCAGTCTTACAAGCACATCTCAAGCAAATTAGTACAAAAAGTGCAAAAGGCCTTAAAATGGGAAAGAACACAGAGTTTGAAGAACACAGAGGCGCTTGCTGCGGGCCTCCAATAAATGAGGGGAAGAAGGATGTGGAGAAAAATCCTCCAGGGTTATTCAGGCCATGGAAAGGAGAATGGGCTTTGTTTTAAGGGGGAAGAAGAAGTTACAGGGCAATGTTAAGCAAAGAAATGACATGATTTAGGCTCTTAAAATGATCCCTAGGGCTGCTGTGTGAAGAAAGAATTGGTGCGGTACCAAGAAAAGTAATTAAGAACTCCACTTAGGAAGTAATTCATGCAAGAGATGATGCCTTGAAATGAGTAAGTGGCAGTGAAGACTGAGAAGGGTGGACTAGCTCAAGGTAAATTCTAAAGACACAACAGAACTTATGGACCGGTTGGACTTGAGAAAAAAGAAAAGACTCTAGAATGATACCTTAAATTTGGGGCTTGAGCACTGCCAAAAACTTAAGAGATGGGGAAGGCTGGGAGACATCAGGTCCTGGGTAAAAGGGAGGAAAGACGAAAAAGGTTTAGAAAGAGGAACAAAGAGCTACAATTTAGTCACATGGCTAATATTATGCTTGAGATTCCAACCAGATTTCCAAGTGGAGATCAAGTACAGGGAAATTCTGGGCCAGAGAAATAAAAATGGGAGTCATCAACACGAAAAACCATGACCTTTTCAGGGACAGCAAACAGACGGCCTTCACCAGGTCATACAAACTGAAGGGCAGTGGCTGACGATGTGTGTGGAGAAACAGGATAGAAAATGATGAAGTTAGCCATGACCTAGTAATAGCAATAACAGTAACAGCAATGGTAGTAATATGAAGGGAAGAAATAATAGCCTATTAGGTACCAGACACTGCTAAAGGTTTTATAATATACATCCCATTTAATCCTCTCAGCAAGCCTAATGCAGATAATATAATCAGTATTTTATACAGTACACATCAAGAAGACTGAGAACTTGCCAAAGACTGCAAAGTGCTGCAGTGGGTATTCCAATTGAGGCAGTCTGGCCTCCATTCTAGAGGCCAATCTCTTATCCCCTGCATTACTGCCTCTGCTGATTTTATATGCCTTCAAACTTTTTCTTAGAAGAATGACATTTAGATCTGAATTTTAAGAATACAATCTCAGTCTCTATATAAAAGATGGATTGCCAGAGGAAGGGATAAGAGGTGAGACAGGCAAACACAGTCAATGCAAAAGCACCTTGTTTTAATAAAACAACTGTTGCAGTTATCATCCCAGGTTAAATGAAGAGAATCCCTTTGTTCCACCAGTCACAAATCATACTACAAACTAATTCAAATCAATCTGTACATGCATGTTGCTCCTAACAAAAATAATCCAGTAAAAAGATTCAGTTCATGCAGTTCCATCCACCACCAAAATACTTCTCAAACATATTCATTAAGTTACATTTTTTTAAGACATATACAAATTTCTTGTATCAATGAAGAAAATAAAATAGGTACTGAGTTCAAGGCAACCATAATAAAATGTGCCTTGCTCAATCTTTATTATAAGTCTGAATGACTAGTGTCTGCTTTTCCTTCCCCTAACTTTCAGCAACATCATTTCTTAAACTGATGAAGAGGTAAATTAACTGCTGTCATCTGCCAATGTTCAAATATTTGGTATGCCTCACAAATGAGCTAATTTTTTTAAACACTTATGCCTGTGGGATTATCTCAAGTGATTACAAAAGCAAACATATAATTATATTTAATAAAATATTAAGCTTAACAAATACAAATAATTAGTAAATCATTAATAACAAACATCTATAATAAAAACGTTTATTAAATATGTGCCAACACATATCCAATGTTATGCATGGAACTTATTAACAAATAAGATTTTACTCTCAATTATAATAAACTGGACACAGGGTCCATTCATTGTAGAGTACACAGACAAAGTATACACAGATAAGGCATACACAATAAAATCCTTTAGTTCCACAGAGCAGGCAAAATGAAGTATAAAGAATTACAGATTACCTACTAAAGAAAATGTTTTAAAAATACACCTATTCTAGGTAAGTTATAAACATATTTTTCTAATTTCAAATTTTAAATATTGTATTTTGTAGACAACAGTAATCCCTAAGAGAGATATTTCACTGAAAAGTAGGGAAAACATATCTGACTCTAATTTTTAAAAATATTTGGGGATGTTATGAAGGTTAGGCTGAAACAATGGCTTCATATCAAACACCTAACAGAATTCCTTAGCCCACACTAAAAGCATGCTATGTATAATTTGACAATGAACGTAAGATGCTGGGATATTTTATCCCAAATACATTCTATATTTACACAGTATAAGAAGTTCTTTTAGTCAGACACTAAACATAAGCTTACAGAAAAGAAGGGATATATGTAGAGATATAGAGAGATATACAGATACATAGTTATATCTGGGGGGGAAGTGATGAAGGAAGATCAGACATTAAGTATTTTAGTATTTTAGTATTAAGACTCAGGCAGTGTGCTAGAGACTTTCACACCCATTAATTCATTTAATTTTAACAATTCCACAGGGCAGTTAGTGAAATTCCTTCCCATTTTACAGAAGATGTCTCATAACTTTTGTCAGGGGAGGAGCTGGGACCTGAATCAAAATCTGATGACTAAGTTAACAGCTTTTTTTTTTTTTTTTTTTTAATGAAGGCTTGCAAATCAGCTCCACCTGTTAAAGCATTCTCTTACAGGAGTATATCTAACTGGAAGATTGGTTTGATTCTCCATATTTACACTTCTCAATTCACAAAGAATATTCTCAGGTTTTCTTTTTAATGTGGAAAAAAGCAAAACTGATCATTTTCAATCCACAAAGCTGAGTTTTCACTGACCCATCAGACCAAAAAGAAAATGTCAGCTAGACTTTGTAACATTCACATTAATGGTACCATGAGTTTATCTTCCAAAACAAAATGGGAGCATGGACTGATTAAAAAAGATAGACTATATGAAATTAGGAATGTCCACAGAAGATCTAGGACCATTATGAGTTGTGTTACACTAAATTCCTCTTGCAAGCATCAAAGGGAGGGGAGAACGATGGTTTTCCAAAACCTGACTTGACAATACACCCAACTCTCCATTAACAAATTTACTTGAGGCTTTCTCCTCTTAAATCAGGACACAAATCTACTTAAAAGATTTAATTTAAAAGATTTAGTTTGAACTACTTCAAACTTCAAAATCACGTTCTAATAAACACGTTCAAAACTACTCAACCACCCTCAGAATACACTTGTCCTATTTCTTTCTTAGTAACCAAACAATGAGTAACATCACAATTGTTTGAATTTTTTAAACAGTGGTATTAATCTTCATTGCATTCAGAATGGGAAACACAAGCTATGTGCAGCTGTCTGAAAAATCATCACTCAAAAAAACACATCTTTAAGATTTCCAATTCCATTTACAAAAAAACAAATGGGTACTTGTCACAAATAACCACTAAAGAAATGCAAAAACTAGGAATGCGACAAGAGACTAATCTCAAGCCATACTTCAACCCAGTGACATTAAAATTATTAATATCTGAGCCCCAATGAGCTATTTTCCTTCCATTAAAGTCTCCCCATACCACTTACTCCCCTCAATAATTTAATTTTTTAAAAACTCTGCTGAGGATTTAAGGAGCTAAATATAATTTTATCACCTTCGTTCCGATGGGAATAAAACTGTAGTTTTATGTATGAGGGTAGTGTGAGTTAAATGAAATAGACAAGCAAGCAGCTGTTTAAAGAGGTCACTATTACTTCAGTGTTGACCATATAAGCTTCTAGTAGAAGCACTCTTCCAACAAAATGGTTAATCTAAAAACTGAGTCTACAAAGTATTACAATCACTAGTTTCACCTCTTCAGAGTATTTCCATCATTATAATGCCATTACCACAACTTTTTACAATTAATTCACCAAGAATTAAGTGATTCCATAATCAATTAGTGCATCATACAGAATACTAACCTTGACGGTACACATGACAGAAAGCGTGCGCTTATTACGTCTGCTATAAAGTCTTTTTAAAACTGGCCAACTCTCCAGTGAAAAATCACATTTGACTTTTTTCCTAAAACAAAAGTTGTCATTCACAGGTAAAGAAATAAGACGAAAGACTAAGATCTTCAAAAACGTATCTTTAAAAATACATTCAAAAGCCATAATAGCACTATTTTACCCTCACTTCCTAAACTCGTATTATTAAAAGAAACGCTATTTTGTTTTCAAAACCATGTTAAAACTTTTGTTTACCTATTCCACAGACTGTTCAAGTACTGCCAAAGTAACACAGATTTTAAAACTGACAACTGGATTGCTTGTCAGCAGCCAAAACAACACAGCTGGATTCTTAAAGGGAAAGTCCTCTTGTGTAATGTACACTTAATTATAGCTTTAGGAAAACTTCTCTTCGCGTAGTAATAGATGACACAAGACACAAGGGAATCATGCTGTGCTACAAAGCTTGACAATTTTTAGACAGTATTTAAAATTACACAGACTATTGATAACACATCCCCGCAGGCCTTTCTACCTGCACATTTAGCAGCACCCCCATTTCACTGTAAACGAAAATGCAGGTGTACACGCTGTTGCTGTTGGCCAATCTCCACATGGTTCCCTGCTGGACCACGGCCGGAGACTCGATACCTGCCTCAGGAATCGCCCCTCAGGTCCGAGAAACACTTTCGAGTTATCCTTTCCCAGGGGCAGGAGACGTTTTGGTGTCTGATGCAGAAATGCCCCCCTTTTCCCAACTTGTCTGCACGGTCTCCCCAACGAGTTTAACCCTCAGTTTAAAAAGAGGTGAACTGGAGCCAAAGCAAACGCTAAGTTTCCATCACACGCAACCTTCCCCGCGCCGCGGGATGGACGAGGACGCCCAGGGGCAGCGCAAGGGCCGCCTCTGCGCACCCCCCGCCCCGACCGCCCCAGCCCGGCCGGGCGCCCGCACCTGCAGGTGCCCCCGGCCCGGGTCCCCGCCGCGGTCCGTCCCCCAAACCCACCCGACTCCTCCCCCCGCACACGCGCGCACACCCCGAGATCGGACCTAACGTTCCGCCCCGTTACACCAACCTTCCGAAGCAGAAGTGGGGGAACTTCTCCAAGTCCCCCGAGCGCGCCGCGCGCCCCGACACCAGGGGCCACCCCTTCGGGGAGACCCCGGCCGCCGAGGGCAGGGAGGAGGCCGGGGCCCGCGGGCGTTGCGTCCCGGGGAGGCTCCCGGGCCCCGGGGAACTCCTTCAACTTTCCCGAGGGCGACGTCCACCACCGCCCCCCGGCTCCGGCGCGCCGCGCGCCCCGGGAGGCTCCGCGCGCCCGGCCCGAGCCGCCGCGCCGCCCGCCGCCCCCGGCGAGCCCCGGGCCCGCCCTCGGGGCACCCCGCCCCCACCCGCCCGCGCCTCGCCCCTCGGCGCCGACCCCGGCGCGACCCCCGCTGCCCGGCGCCCCGCAACCCCACCCCCGCGGCGCCGCGCCGCGCCGCGCGCCCCCCGCTCGGGCCCCGGCCGGCCGCGGCCCCGTCCCGGCGCCCCCGGAGCCCCCGCGCCCCGCGGGCGCCCCTCCACGGCCGCGCCGCCCCCCGCGCCGGGCCCCCCAGCCCGCCCCGGCCCCCTCGCCGGGACGCCGCTCCCCACGGCCCCGCCAGGCCCCGGCCGCGGCGCTCACCGGGTCTCCGGCGCGGCTGACGGGCGCACACACGCCGCTGCCCCGGCCCGCCGCCCGCGCTCCGCGCCGCCCGGAGCCGCCTCCCTCAGCCCGGGACTCGCCGGGACAGCCGCGCACGGATCCCCACACCGGGGCTATTTTTAGGAGCCAGGCCCCGGCCGGACCGGAACTCGTTCCAGCCGCGCGCGTGCGCACTGCGCGACGCGCCCGTGTCCCTCCGCCGGCCGCGCCTCTCCCGCCCTGGCCCGGGGCGGCCTTTCTCTCCGCGGGCGCGAGGCCGCCGCTCCGCGCTGACTCAGCCCCGCGCTGGGTCCTAGAGCTCTCGGCCGGGGCAGGGCGCGGGCGCGGGCCGCCTCTCCCCGCGGGGCGACGGGGCCGTCCGCAAGGGCGCGCGGGCGGACTATGTTTCCGGGCGGGCGCGGCGACGGAGCGCCGGCGCAGGAAGGGCTGACGGGGCTGGCGCCGGGGCCGCCGCGGAGCGGGGCTCCTGACGGGATGCGGGTCACTTGAGGAGGCCGGGGCGCCTCCCAGGGCGGGGCGCCCCTCCGCCCCCGCCGCCGCCTCCGGGGCCAGCCCGCGGGGCCGGGCTCCGGGCGGCGCGTGGCGGCGGGGCCGGCCCACCCGGGCGCCGGGGGCGGGGCGGGCGGCGGCCCCGGGGCGGCCCAGACACCCCCCGCCGGGCCGGGGGCCGCGCCCCGCGCCCCGCCCGCCCCGTCCGCCCCGCGGCGCGCTTGGCCTCCGCGGACCCCGGCGCGCCACGCCCGCGCCCGCGCTGGTTGCGGTCGGGGCCGCACCTGTGCTCGCGCCGGGCCGGCCGCCAGGCCTCCTCCCGGGCCGCACGGTGGGGAGCCGGCCCCGGGCGCCGCGGCCCCTCGGGCTCCGACACCCCGAAAGGAGGCGCGGGGTGGGGGCCCGGGAGGCGGGCGGCCCCCTTCAGGGTGGCCGGCCCCAGTGCCCAGGTCCCCAGGGGGACGCCGCCTCCTGGGCGAGCCCCGGCTAGTCACCAGCGGGCCTGCAGCGCTGACCTGCGTGCTGGAGGCGCTGCTCGGGCCCCCTCGTGTATTCCTGCAGCCTCCCCGCGAGGCGGCTTCAGTTTCTATTCCCATTTTACGGAGGAGGAAAGGGAAGTTGGCCGCTGATAGGACTTGTCCGGGTCACAGAGCTCAGGAGGGCGCAGAGGACTTGAACTCCTAACCGCTCTGCCCACCGCCTTTCCTGCGATGCCCAGGGCATGCGCTTGGTACAGCCTTTCAGTTTAATGGGGTGGGTTTCGGCAAGGCCAGGGGGTCTAGGGGGTGAGCTTGTGTAGGTGCTTGCATCCTGAAGGCTGCTCACCTCTGGAGGTTCTTCTCCAACTTCTCTGCTGCATCCTGCCTGCACCCGCGCCCAGAGGTGCCTGCGCAGTGGACACAAAGCCAAATGGTTATTTTCACTTGAAGATGCGATGTTCGGTGCCACAGCAGGACGAAGTGAGTGGGGTGGGTGAGCAGATGCGCAAAGCTGAGGGCAGAGGAACTGGGAGGTTCCAGAGGAAACTGGAGGCTGTCAGGCTTCCTCCCTCAAGGACCAGGCAATGTACTGAAGAGAAGCCAACACAAAAGCGACACATAAACACCATGCATTGGAAAATAAACCTAAGTTGTGCCCAGAGCCCCGCAATGTGTGCAGAGGAGCCAGCAGCAGGGACGGTAGGGAGGTTTTTTAACCACGTTAAAATTCGATATAAATCAGTAAGTCGTGTGGGAATGCATGCTTTTTAACCTGCCAGGAGCTGCCGAGCCAGCTGGATTTGGCCTCTGATCTGGGAAAATAACTTGATTCTCTCCCTTCAAAAGTCAGGGTATGAGGTGGGGAGGCGGTGAGCAATGGCTGCCTCATTCCCACCTTCCCTTCACACTCGAAGGAGAAGAGGGACAATGAGAACAGACTGTTCCAAAGGTTTTCACCCTCTCATTGCCCCACCTCATCTGCCACCCTTGCAGAAGCTGACTTCTGCCCAAACTGCCCACCCCCTGCACGCTATTGGTTGCTGCAGAAATGAAAAGAGCATCTCTCTTCCCAGCACCCCCTGCATATCAAAGCCCTTCTCCAAGAATTTCAGGGAGTGGTAAAAGGAAGGAAGGAAAGACGAGAAAGAGGAAGGAAGAAAGTTTAAGAATTCTAGAGCACAGCTGTTCTAAAATGCATTAGCAAAGCATAATCGCCGTTATGCTTTGCTAGGACATCACCACAGCCTCTGTTCAGGTGTCAAAAACATGTACCTGAAGACTTGTCTCCAGAAACTTCCAGTGCCAGGTTTGGGGTCATTCACGTGTTGAGCACCTGTGTGTGTGGGGGGCCTGGGGAGCTTGGAGGGAACATCTAAGGAGGAGATTCTGTCACTCCTGTCTGTCTGGCCCCCTTAATGCTCATGTATATCTGAACTGAGCTTTTGTACTAGGCACTGAAATATACAGGTAGGGAAATGAGGCCCCTCCTTGAATGGGGTGGCAGGCCACTGGGGAAAGATAACCTTAAAATACAAGCCAGCCTCATAGCCACCAAGAAAGGACATTTCCTAGGATACTAGAGATGAGTAAGGAAGGAAGAGAATTAGGGAAGGCTTCTTGGAGGAGGCAATCCCACAGTGACTCTAGAAAGCCTCCTAGAAGGATGAAATATTGGTCATTATGTCCGGATCTAAAGAATAAAACCAAGAATCCCCAGGAGACAGGAACCCCTGACCAGCTTCGTCCTCACAGCTTCCCACCAGAAACATCACCACCCCCATCCAGAAATCTGAGAAGGCTGCACACACAGGCAGTTTCCTCCTGTCTGCAGGGGTAAATAAACCCCCTTTTATCCATCATGTCTCCACATGAGCCTCATTGTCTCAAAGACAATGCTATAGTTGAAATGTTTATTCTTGTCTGTCTCCTCCCCTTTAGAGAGTGAGCCCCTTGAAAACAAGAACTGTGATTTACTCCTTATTGATTTGCCAGGTTTAGCACTGTGCCTGGCAGTAGTAGGCAATCAAATCAATGTTTATTAAATATTTATGAGCAACCTCTAGGCCGAGGGCCTGCTGTGTGCAGAGCCCCCTTGAGTGTGGCTCCAGAGAGAAAGCACAGCCACTGGATGTGCAAGGAGCCTGGATCCCATGCTGAGGGGTGGTAGGAGAGGAGGCTAAAGGAGTGGGGACCATGAGATGGTGGGGTGCCTTAGCACATCAGGCCACTTGAATTTCTGAGAGCAATGGGAAGCCACTAACAGATCTTATGCAGAGGAATAGCTTGATCTATTAGGCATGTTAGGGGGATGACTTAGGGCAGTAGTTGGGGGCTTGGGATGAAGCAAAACTGGAGGCAAGACAAGAGGCATTAAAGGTGTAGACCCCACCCTTTCAGTCCCCAGGGGTCTCTGTAGACTGTCCCCACACAGGTCAATGGCTTCCTGTGTGTCTCTGGCCCCAGGGGAGGGGTCAGATAGGTAGATAAATACTCTAGCTTCCTCAGGCCTCTAGAATACAATTCTAAGAGATGTTCCCCAAATCTCTGGGGGATGGGGGGTTTGGTGTCCCAGTGGCTAGGCCCAGTGATTCATTCATTATCACACTTGTCTCTCCTGCCTTCCTCTGTTTCCCTTCCCCAATCCCTCCCAGCACTTCACAAGGTCACCTTCCAAATAAATACCTGTACCAAAACCCTTCTTGGGGGTCTGCTTTTCAGAGGACCTGTTTGAAATAAATGGTAGCTGCAATTAGGAACAAAAGGGACCTGAATGGAGACAGTTGCCTAATGATAAAGAGAGCACAGCAACAAAACTCAGAGATAGTTAGACAGTAGACTTGACTGCTACTGCTCATTTAATCTGGGGTTAGCAGCGGTATAGAAGACTCAGTTGCGCCCTAGGCTTCTGGTTCCAGCTCCTGGCTGGATCTGGCAACATCTTCTAAGTGGAAAATCCCAGAGGAAGAGGAGACTGAGGGGGCTGGAGAGGTGGGTAAATGTGTTCCACTCTGCTGATGTTGAATTTGAGATGGCCTGTGGCACGGACTCCCCTTAGCCGGCTGGGGTTAGAGAAAGATACAACTAGATGAGACAGGACAATTTAGAGGATAAGAAATTTAAGAAGGGGCCTCCCCTGGTGGCGCAGGCGGTTGAGCACAGCACTGTGAAGCTGTCCGCAGCCTCTGCAGCCACCGGTTCAATCCCGGCCAGCCAGCAAGTGTCCCACATGGAGCGGCAGACTTCTCCTATCTCACCCGCTGCTCCCCTCAGCGGTGTATTTCAGTCAGTCTGCCTGTTCTGTTTCCCGCTCTGTCTCTGGTGAATCCTCTCACCCCCCCCCAAATCTGGCCTGCACCCCAGTTCTTGTATAAGTAAATAAATAAATCTTTAAAAAAAAGAAATATAAGAAGACTTGTGAAGCAGAGGAGCAAAAGGAAATTGAGTTATGGAGCAGAAGAATGATGAAGAGAGGGATAGACACTAAAAAATGTGGAGTCATGAATGGCAAAATTCAGTTCACCTGGGCCAGGAAAACTACTACAGATAAATGATTAGGGTTAAAAAAAAAAAAGCCTCAAAATATTTAATTTGTAAGCTGCTCAAAAATGGGGATCCTGACATAACATTTTCTATCTGTATCCTCAACACTCATAGGAAGTTGATGCTTATAAAATATGGTGTGAGTCAGGCAGTGTCTCAATACATTTTTGCATGATGTCTCAATCTCATACCACTGTAGATAATTAAAAATTGAAAGGTAAGAACTTTTAAGTAAAGGTAGCACACTTAATGTGCTACCCCAAGGAGTAAAGTCTCCAGATTTAACTGTGCAAGGGCTTATTTCTTCTTGACCAATGTTACATATGAGAGAAACCACATCTTGCCAAGTTACTTGAAAACCTTACTTGTTTACATAGTAAGTGGCATAGAAAATAAGATGTCCACATTTTAACTTAGACTTAAAAATAAAAGCATAATCCACTTCGTACCATGCATTGCAAATTCACTAGTGTATATGTGCAAGAGAAAGATTTATTCATTCCTTTCCTATTGCAAGTTCTCTGATAAATACCCACATCTAAATGCCATTTTCCAACAAAGGGAACCAGAGCTCTTTAGAGAAATGATTAATTTCAGTATTGGGATAGAAAAAAAACGATGAATCTCTGGTGCCAGAGAGCAAGGACGTGCCCAAAGAATGACGAGTGCATGTCAAAGGGACACAAGAGTCAGCCTGAAGAGCTGCCAATGGCCAAAGTCAGAACAATTTGACCAACAAAATAAATAATGCATGATTGGATTATAATCATAAAATAAAATAAATATTCTTGTACCTGTTCTGATATAAATGATTGAATAAATAGAAAAATAAGAGAGAAGCCGCATATCCTCCTTAGAGGAGAATTCCCATTAAAAAAATGGAGAAGAAATAACGTCAATGCAAAGCCCCTACGAAGCAAACACTACAGTTACTAACAATGCAGGCAAAATGTCCACGGACGCAAGGGTTAGCAGGTGAAACAATGATGGTAAGTGGGACCTTTACATAAGCCTCAAAGTAGCTCCCTCAACATATTTATTAGCTACAAAAAAGAAAATTAATGTAACACAATATTTTTAAATGTACAGTAGAGAACCCCAGCAGAAACACCTTAATCAAGTAAACAAGGTTAGCATCACCGGAAACAGCACACATCATGTATGCTGTAATGTGATCAACAAGGAGAGTCCAGCCCTTCTCCCATATTCCTGCTAAAAATGTGTAACATGAATTGGACCATAAGAAAACATCAAATGCAAATAGAGAGACATTCTACAAAGTAACTGACCAGCACTCATCAAAAGTGCCCAGATCTTCCCAGACAAGACTGATCAGAGGACACCACTACGAGATGTAATCCTGGATTGGATGCTGCTACTGAAAAGAGATATTGGGCCTCCCCTGTGGTGCAGCGGGTTGAGCACAGCACTGTGAAGCTGTCTGCAGCCTCTGCAGCATGGGTTCGATTCCCGGTGGGACAGGGAGATACCCACATGGTGCGGCAGACCTTTCTTGTCTCGCTGCTCCCCTCAACAGTGTATTTCGGTTGTCTGCCTGTTCTGCTCCCCTCTCTGTCTCTGGTGGATTCTCTCACCCTCCCACAACTCTGGCCTATACCCCAGCTCTTGTATAAAAATAAGTAAATCTTTAAAAAAAAAGAAAAGAAAAGAAAAGAGATATTGGTGAGAAAGTGTGTGACATTTGAACAAGGTTAGTTGTCTATGGTGTAAAATCTGTGGTCATTTCTTCGTGTTGATCATTATACTATCCTTAGGTAAGACAATAACATTCAAGGAAACTGGAGAATTGTCCATACTAATTTTGCAGCTTTTGGTAAGTCAAATTATTTCAAGATAAAAAAAATTGCAAGTGATAAACTACTTTAGTATCCTCTAATTTACTAAACACCCCCCCCCCAAAATAAACCCTTCCTATCGAGTTAAGTGGTATAAAGTACTTTGACAATACCTTACAGTTTGGAAGTTCAACTTCCAAATGGGCTGTGTTAAAACTTGGCAAAAGGCGTCTAAATAGGAATGCTTGGAGGTGGCTAGAAAAACAGAAAATAACAAAGTGTTTCTAGTTACTCCACGAAGCAATAAAGTCCTCCTCTGCTTTGTGGCAATTCCTGAAAATCAGATAACACACACAAGTAACTTCTAATAATGCCTATTACATCTTTTTCAGGTATTAAAAATGTTTTCCCTTTTCTTATTTGAATATCACAAGGGCTTTTATTCTTGAATGCCTGATGATGAAAAGGATGAATTCAGGTTCTCAAAGAAGGGGATAAAAGACCTTTCCTTTGCTCAGTTTATGTTCTTACATGTCAAAGTCTACATCAAGATTAAATAAACGTTAAACATATAAGAAATTGAATCTCTGACAGCTGGATGTTTTACACAATCGAACTTCAAATAAGTCTTTCAGTTTCTATTATATGTTGTCATTTTGTTGTATTGTACTTTTTCTTCTGCACAGAGTTTTATTCAGACTTTGTGGTTCTCTCCACAACTGATCATACATTCACATGTCAATTATAGGAATTCCAAAACTTGAATTTATTCTTTACACTTTTTGTGTTCCATCCAAAGAGGGACTGTATTTCACATGTTCCCCTAACACCTTGCACAAGATCACAGTCTCTCTCTACTGTCCTCTATCTTTGTCACAGATATTTCTTCCAACGACTGGAACTGTCCTTGTTGCCCCTCAATATTTTCTTTTAAAATTCATCCAGGCATCGTCAGACTTTGTCATGAGTCCATTTAGGATATCCATTTAGACCTATTCCAGCCTATATGTCCCTTAAGTTCTGATACAGAGACATGGTCATTATAAAAAAATGGCCCTCACAGGCCTCTCTGGTGGTGCAAGGGATTAAGATGCAACCTATGAATCTCTCCACAGCCACTGCAGCATGAGTTCCATTCCCAGCTGGGGAGCAACCCACATGACACAGCAGACCTCTCCCATCTGGCCCACTGCTCCTCTCAGCAATATATTTCACTTAGTCTGCCTGTTCTATTCCCCACTCTGTCTCTGGTGAAAACTCTCACCCCCACACCTCTGGCCTGTACCCCAGTTCTTGTGTGCATAAATAAGTAAATCTTTAAAAAAAAATTTTAAATAAAAATAAATAAATAAATAACGGCCCCCACATTGTCACCTAGAACCTGGCAGGCTCTTGTTTCCCATTGAATTTTAGGATGTTAAAGTTTGGGATGAATCCAGGAGCCACTGAGAAGGTAAACCCACAAATTTTGGAGGCAAATGGTCCTTTGCTAAAATCACACCTCTCCCTTTTGCCCATCTTGTCACTTTAGGCAGTACATTCAACTTCTCCAAACCTCAATTTCCTACATAAGAGATGACAGATATATTGGTTTATCTTCCAATGTAACTGCTAGAATTGAAAATAGCCCTGAATCTTTCAATCAATCAATTCACGCCCCTTCAATCTTTTGGCTGACATTGGCTTGACTTTGGTTCCTGCCATTTACAGCTAAAAATATGAACTATGACCAAGTACTTCATTTGCCCTTTTTTTAAAAAAAAAAAAAAATTATGCACACAAGAGCTGGGGTACAGGCCAGAGATGTGGGGGGTGACAGGATTCACCAGAGACAGAGTGGGGAGCAGAACAGGCAGACTGACTGAAATACACTGCTGAGGGGAGCAGCCGGTGAGACAGGAGAGGTCTGCTGTGCCATGTGGGTTGCTCCCTAGCCAGCCTGGGATCGAACCTGTGCTGCAGTTGTGGATTGCTTCTTAGTGCGGTGCTTAACCCCTTGCACCACCAGGGAGGCCCCACTTGCCCTTTGGAGCAAGCAGAGAATGTCTGTTACTAACATGCTGGTGATTTAATGTATGGCTTTTCCTTTGTTTTCCCACATACGTAAAGGACAACCCTCCAATGGCTTCCAACCCATCTGGGCCCCCACTTACTCCAGCCACACTTGCCTCTGTATATTCTTTGAACAAAATGAAATAATCATGGCTCCATCTTGGGAACTTTATTTTTCCCTCTGCCTGGGACTTTTAACTGGGTCTTCATCTGGCCAGCTCCTTTGGTCACTCAGTTTAAATGTCACTGCTTCAGAGAAGCCTCCCCTGAAGCCCCAGTAAGGGTGCTGCTCAGTCACCATCTTTCATGATCTCGTGACTCTTTTGTTGTAGCCCTCTCATTATCTGGCATTTTCTTGTTAACATGTCTACTGTTCAATGTCTACATGACGACAGACCTCAGGAGAACATGGATCTTCTCTGTGATGCAAGTGCTTAGAACAGTGCCAAGCACACGGTAGAAGTCTGTGGGCTGGATCAGTGAACAAACACAGTGAGGTCCTGCTCCCGCAGGGACGTGTGATTATGTATGTAGACACTTTCAGTCTGTCCTCAAAAATTCCTCTCTCTCTCTCTTTCTCTCTCTCTCTGTTCTGTGACCTTTGTGTCTCCTTCCCTCCCAGGCAGGACCTTCCTGTCTACATCTGGACTTGCAGCAACACTGTGCTCATATTTTCCAATTCAGCCATCCCTGCCTTAGATCAAATGTTTACATTCCCCCCTCCCAAGTCATGTGTTGAAATCTATTCCCCACTATGATGATATTAGAAGGTGGGGCCTTGGAGAGGTGCTTAGGTCCTGATAGTGGAGCCAAAAGAATGGATTAGTGTCCTGATAAAGGAACCAGAGCTCTCTCTCCCCTCCAGCCCTGTGAGGACGGTGAGAAGATAGTCAGCCATGAACCAGGAAGCAGGCTCTCACCGGACCCTGGATCTGTTTGTGCATTGATCTTGGACTTCCAGCTTTTCCAGAACTGTCTATAATATTTGTTATGCAGCCTGAACAGACTAACACTATCTCCATCAAACTTTCTCTGTTTTTTATTAGCAAAATACCAGAATTGAGCATGACCACAGTCACTTGTCTTGCTCTGTACCTAGGATGGTTGTACGCTCCGGTACTTTGGGGTTACTAGGCCACCCTTGGAGTCCCAGGGGGGGAGGCATCAGATTCACCAAAACCTCAGGAATATGAAGGTCAAAAATAAGGGGAATAGCTCTCTCCAAATTGGCATGCTACATCAGAAGGGGGCTGAGCAGCAGGTGTTGACTTCATGCTTGTGTTTAGATGCAAAAGGCAGAAATGTGGTCCCTACCTTCACAACTACCCTGAGCTCCTGATGAAAAGAGACACAGATGGAAAATGGTCCATGAGGAACCAGACAGGCTGTGTTGCAAGGCCTGAAACCCCATGGCTGGCCTGCGGGTTGACTGTCACCACCTCCCAGAGTCCCTGTCCATGAAGTCCCTGTCTGTTCTCACCCAATGTGCCCCCTACATAGCTGGTGCCCCCATCAGCCAGACCAGCTGCTCCTCAAACTGCCAGGGTTATGTCCCCGCCAGGCCACATCATTATTCACATAAACAAGTCAGTTCTCCTGCAGAAATTGGGGGCATCTTCCTCTCCTGTCACTGTCCGCTGGTCCCTGATGGTTCACTCTACCCCTGCATGAAACCCTTGCATGGCCCCTGCAGAGCATGCAAAGTCCTCCCCAGACTGTGAGCATATGTGACTCATCAGCTGCATCCAGCATCAGGGGTCATGTGCTCGGCAATCTAATATTATTTAGGGCAGGGTCCCTCCTACACCAAAAGGGTGAATAAGAAGTGACCAGAACACAGATTTCAATGACTTGCTAAGAGTAGCCAGGGCCCCTTATACTGGTCACATAACTTGAGCCCTAACCAGGCATGATAAACCCAGTGCTCCTCTCATAAGATCTGGGGCCCTCCCTGCACACACCCCTTTCCAGCGTCTCGTCTTCAGAGGATCTCCTTTGTGTCTGGCCAACAGCACGGCGCCTCGCCTGCTTTCACCAGTCTAGCTAAGGGCTGGACACACAGTAGGCTTCCCATAAATGTTCCCTGAGTCAAGAATGGATCTTTGTCTTCACTCGGGCAGTGGCAAAGTGTGGAACATTCTGGTCTGATGCAACCACTTGAAAACTTGGTGTAAGTTAGAGCCAAACTGGCCAACCCAGAAAATCCAAGGATGGAAAAGCTATTTTATCCTGGGCTTTACAGAGGAGGTTAATTACTGGAGGTCAGAAGCCACAGTTTTCACTGTTCACATTCGCAAAGTATTAAAATGACCTTTTTTTTTTTTTTTTTAAAGAAAAGGAGGCTTCATTTTTATGCTTACTTTTTCAATGAGGTCCCTGTTTCCATCAGAAATTTCCACCTCTGCTGGGTAATTGCACAAGCCCTGGCTTTGCTTGGCCTGAATAGCCTTGGCACGGCTGAGGTTTTTGGTACATGCTGTAGGCAAGACTTTTATGAGGCTTGATTCTTGTCTTGACTTTATTTGATCATGTATATCTGTAATTTAGCACCTAGATGAAAGCAGACAGCCCCTCTCAGCACCTGCTGGTTAACAACATGGGGGGCGATAACAAAGTCTTTACTGTGTACATGTCTACAGGAGTGCAAAAGACCTCTCCAGAAATCACGCTTCAGCACGTTGAATTAAGCACGGATTTCAAGGAGCTGGGTCCTCTCATGGAGAATCATTTGTGATTTCCAGTGACTTGGAGAACTTGGACTCAGCCTGTTAAAAAAAAAAAAGGCCGAAGAACTTCATCAAAATTCTTCACCAGAAGCATCTAGCCTGGTCTTTGGGTCCATAAAAGGATACCTATTTGAGTGACTTGTCTTCAGAATACCTGTGCTAGAATTGAACACAGCAGCACAGCGGAGGCTATAGAAAGACTATTTTATCACTGCTTGGATTAAAAAAGATGAAAAGGTTTATGAACACACGGAGTTGGCAAGGGTGCAGAGAGCAGGTTCTCTTGAGCATTGTTAATGGGAGTGAAAATTGGTCTAATGTCTTTGGAAGGCAACTTGGTTAATATCTATCACAAGTTTAAATGTGCAAACTCTTGATCCAGCAATCCCACATCTGTGGAGATACTTAGCTATATTCATGGCAGAATTGTTAGCAGTGGCAAAATGGTTTTAAAAAGAAACAAATATCTATCAAAGTGAGACTGAGTAACTGATTTCTAGGACAATCATATGAGAGAATACTAGGCTACATATATGTAGCCTACAGTATTACCTGTAGCACAGGTATTCTGAAGACAAGTCACTCAAATAGGTATCCTTTTATGGACCCAAAGACCAGGCTAGATGCTTCTGGTGAAGAATTTTGATGAAGTTCTTCGGCCTTTTTTTTTTTTAACAGGCTGAGTCCAAGTTCTCCAAGTCACTGGAAATCACAAATGATTCTGCATTGTCTATAACATTTATATACTATCTAATATAAATACTGTATTATATATGTACACATTATATGTAATAGTATAATATATATTAATTTATATGATATAGCATATAGAGAAAATATATAGCATAGTGTTCATAGATGACGTGATATGTATTATACAGTATACATATACATAGTATTCTCTTCTATGGCTGTATATAAATAATAAAGTTGTGTGCACATACATATGTATGTATGTATGTATGTTCATATATGTGTATATTTTTACATATATCTTTATGTCCCTAGACCAGTGGTTTTCAACAGAAAGATAATATCAGAGACAGCTTCGGGGAGGTGTTACTGGCATGTAGAGTCCAGGCAAGCCACCTAACACCCTCCAGAGCTCAGAACAGTTCCTCTGACAACAAAGAATTATCCAGCTCAAAATGTCAATACTACGGAGGCTGAGAAGCCCTTCTCCTAGATGATCTCCAGAGTTTTCATAAGCAAAAGTCACTTCCCCTGATAAGGGATGCTGGAAGATGGACGTAACCCTTTGTCCTGATGAAAAATTGATATATGCCTGTATTCTCATTTAATGCACTAAATGTGAAGCAGTTTTAAAAGGTGCATTCACAGGTTCTCTCGGGCAGGGAATGAAGCAGCAGCAGGTCCACAGAAGGCATTTCTCTACCTTCTTCTGTCCAGATCCCCTTCTTGCTTAGAGCAGATTCAGTGAGTGAATTGAGGTTGAGAAAAACTGCTTTGACTTCACAAGTTCCCGGGCCATTTCTGGTGCCCCAGGGACAGAAATATCACTGATGTGTTGACTCTCAAAGTAAAAAATAGTGTAGCTTTCTTTTACTGCTTCTTTCTGCTCATATTAACTCTAGAATTGGATGTGTAGAAAGGCAAACATTCTTTCCCTTCCTAGCAGGTGCTACTGAACTGGGTGAGATCCAACTTGAAATAACCCATTTTGCACCCCACTTGGCTCTACGATTTACATTATCTGCTCTCGGAAGGAACAAAAATGATACATTTAGACACTGGAATACATGTCTTGAGAAGTGTGTGCTTGATCAAGTGCATTTGAAGCATGTACATTTTACTTTAAAGCTGTTAGCTTTAGGCGCATGCAAGGGTATAGATTTCAAGTCCTGCTCCATCCCCCGGGAGAGGTTTTGTGACCGCTGGTCCTCAAACCACAGTGGCCCAATTCATGCCCTTGACCCACACTAGGGAGCTACCTGAGTCCCTACCCCTGGTTAGCTGTCTTGTAGACATAATGCAAGGTCAATCCACCACCAACACTGATAAAAGGGGTTGTCATTGTGCAAGTCTGAACCATCATTACTTCCTAGAAATAACCCCACTGATTTTTTTTTTTAGTAGTAGACACTCAAACATACAGATTAAGGTATACCAGTAACTATCATGAGTGTCATGATAATAACATGTTCTATTTACACTCATTCAGTGGCATTGCTCATACCTGAAGTATCGTCTATATGCTATTTTACTGTGAATTTGATTTGGCCATAATTTTAAAGTGCATTTTAAATTAAATTGTCTATTTAATTTTATCACCTCTGACCCCTTTTATATTCTAGTGTAACCTAAAGTTTCTTTCACCTTGTGAAAACTCAACTCAACCCAGTCCAATGGCTTGCAAGTTCGTCACTGCAAAATTCTCACTACCCCCCACCCACCCAGCACCACTTTCCCACCAGTTTTCAAGCCCTCAGGTCTCTTTTTTGTGTTGGGAAGAACTGGGGTATAGGCCAGAGGTACAGGGGATGAGAGGATTCACCAAAGACAGAGTAGGAAGCAGAAAAGGTGGATTTGCTGAAACACCTGTTGAGGTGTTGAGTCAGGGGTGGGGAGCAGCGAGTGAGTCAGGAGAGGTCTGCTGCACCATATATGGGTAGCTCCATGGCCAGGGATCAAACTCAGGCTGTAGTGGTGATAACACTGGTATGGCCCTAGGCCATCAGGGAGGCCAAACCTGCCTCTTTTCTTCTGCAAGTTCTTCCCAGATGCTGTTCCCTTGGACTAAGAAGTTTTTCTCCTGTCTTTTTTAAAGTTGCCTCCTAACTTTCCTTTCAGTCTCAGTTTTAACTCAGTGAGTGAGTGAGAAACCTTCAGTCCTTCCCTGCTGTGTGTCTCCATTACTGCTCACACTGAACATGTCACGCTGAGACTGACCGAACATGTGGGACTTTTTCTTCCAGAAACAATTGTCCGTGACACCAGCTGGGTGTCCTACAATATAACTCAATTCTGACATTATCTACCTGGAGACAGGTTAAGGGCTCTGTCCCACATGACTGTTCCACCCATTCCAGATGCCAGTGGCAAGCTCCCCAGGTTACACCACTTCTGTCCAATATGGCTACAAATGGAAGGTCCTGAGAGCTCCTCCTTAGGTTCAAAATTAGTTTGCTAGAGCAGCTCGCAGAATTCAGGGAAATCCAGTGGTCAGCTTTCAAAGGATGTAATAAAGATACAGAGGAGCAGCCAGACGAAGCGATACTTAGGGTGAGATCTGGGGGGGATCCCAAGCTCAGGGATCCCCCCAGGTGTCTCACCCTCCAGGTGTGTGGACGTGTACACTCACCACATGGAAGTCCTCTAGATACCATACTTTTGAGATTTTTTTGGTGGCTTCACCAGATAAGCACGATTGATCATTAAATCTATTTCTGTATCTCTCCTGTCTCAAGAGAACAAAGGGTAGAACTGAAAATCCCAAGCTTCTTATCACGTCCTGTCCTTTCTGATGACCATTTGCATCCAGGAGCCCACCCAGGGTCACTGCATTAGAATGAAAGACACTCCCATCCCAGGAAATTATAAGGGTTTCAGGAGCCCCATGTTCAGGAATTGGGGGCAGAGACCAAGTCTTAGGACAAAAGATGTGCCTGGTGCTCTTATCACAAAGGAAATGACGGGGCTTTCAGGGGCCCTGTGCCAGGAACCCAACCGATTTTCTATGATCTCATGACAGAGCTTCCCTGGCCACGCTTCCAAGCAAGCTCCCTCACCCTCCATCATTTCACTCTGCTTCCCTCACGGCACTCATTACTATTTGTAATTAGTTTATGTGTTTACTTGTTCATTGTTTCGCCCTATGAGAGTCTCAGCTGCTGCAGAATAGGGCTGTCTGTTTTGTTCCTGGCTGCCTCTGATGCCTAATAGCTTTCCATCTGTATTGGTAAAATGCAATGTAGATTGATGAATGCAATGCGATAGGTTAATGGTTCCTAATATTTATTTGTTTGTTTATGTAGGTCCAAGAAGCGTTAAGAGCCTGATGAAAACACTTTTGACCTTTCCCCCCTGAAAAAATCACACTCTTGTAATACTATATTCAGTTTTAGGTAACCCCTGGGTTTCCAGAATCCCATCTGCTCAGGAATGAGATTAATAATTCTGGAACCCAATGGTACTTTGAGGTCTAAAATTCTTAGAATGATGGGCCTCCCTGGCGGCGCAGCCGTTGAGCGCTGGGGGTTCGATCCCCACCCCCCACCCCCGCCGGCAAGGGTCTCACATGGCGTGCAGACCTCTCCTGCCATGCCCGCTGCTCCCCTCAGCAGTGTATTTAGTCGTCTGACTGTTCTGTTCCCTGCTCTGGCTCTGGTGAATTCTCTTGCCCTCTCGCGCTTCTGACTGTACCCAGTGCTTGTCTAAATAAATAAATAAATAAATAAATCTTAAAACATAAAATAAAATAAAGTAAAATTCTTAGAATGATACACTGTATTATAGCAACTACTCTGTTCCTAATAAAGTACTAGCAAAGAAAACAATAAAGGCTTAACAAGAAGGCACCCAGGAAAGTAAATTTTTATGGGATAGTGAGAAGCAGCAAAAAATACCAGGTGGATATGTTGTTGTCCTTGAAAAACAGTTGGAGAAAGACACACCCAAAAGGAACCCCAGCAGAGCCAAGAGCCAGGGGCACCCCAGTGGGTTCCCTGGAGCCAGGTCCCCAGCCAGGAGACCCCTCTGTGCTGTTACCTGGCACAGCTGTGAAGGATTAGGGAGGGAGAACCCCCCAGAGGTGGTCAATGTGAGTTCCTCCAAAGGGCCCCCTGGAGATGTTGGAGCACCCATATTTTGTCTTCTTTGCAACTGAGACTGATGGGGAGGGAAGTGGACATAGAATAAGTTCATTAAAGGACTGTCCCAGAGCTGAGTTATGAGGGCTCCAGCAATAAATCTTCCCTCGATGAACTTCTGCAATACCTACATATTCCTGTCTACTGTGGGCGCCTATTCCTCTCGTTTCTCTCCTCCTACCAGCAGGGTACAAGCAATCAGTCCCACAGCAGTTACTGCAGGGTTTGCACACAGAGCATCCTAAGAAATGCTTGCCTAGATCATCAGTGGATCCTGGGCTGCTGCCAGGGCATTTACAAACCCCAGGGGAGTCTCTACAGGGAATGGAGGCAGGGTTGCCCCCACATTATAGAAGAAACACTAAGACCAGGACAGCTCATCCTGTCCAATGCCAGGTGACATGTGACAGCTCAATCATCAGCCTAACAGGTGCCGGCCCCTGCCAGCATAGCCGCGGCAAACTCCTGGGTACGTTACAGAGCGCAGGGTCAGCCATCTGAAGGGTAAGAAAGGGTTGGGGTAACCACAGGGGTCTCACCTGCAGGTCACAGCTGTTCCAAGCCTTAGGCAGGCAGGCTAGTAACCACTTGCACCTCATTCTGCTGTAGCCCTGAAGTTGATACTTCAATGGTTCAGCTGCTGGATATTTGTAAAGCATGTGTTGTGGGTTGTCGTGGGTGCTCAAAATTTTGAGATCGGCTTACAGATGGGCTGTTGTCCCAGTATGATTTATCTGGAAAGTTGATTTCTGTGCAAGGCAGAACTATCCTATAGGATGAGAGACACTTTTTAAAAGTCATCATCAGGATTATACATTATTTCAACTTTCAATAGAATGAAAGAATTATATTGGTATTCTAGATCCTTCATGGATGCTTTTATAGTAAAAGTGTGAAGGTAAATACCACCACAGAAGAGTGAAAACCCCTGGGGTGGGAAGGAAAAGGGAAGGAAAGAAGAATTAAGGGAGGGGAGGGATTCTGTTTCTGTTTACTTACAAAAAAATAACAAAACAAAAATCTAGGGCAAATAGAGAAAAATACCAACATCTGTTAAATCTGGGAAATGGAGTCTCCAAGGGACTTTTATTTATTTATTTATTTATTATTTATTTATTTATGCATACAAGAACTGGGGTACAGGCCAGAGGTGGGGGTGTATGTGAGAGGAATCACTAGAGACAGAGTGGGGAGCAGAACAGTCAGACTGACTGAAATTGGCTCTCCTGAGGGGAGCAGCGGGTGAGACAGGAGAGGCCTGCTGCACCATGTGTGTAGCTCCCTGGGTGGCTGGGGATCAAACTCGTGCTACAGTAGCTGCAGATAGCTTCATAGTGCTGATGCTTAATCCCTTAGGCCACCAGGAAAGCCCCAGGGACTATTATTAACATTATTCTCTGTGCTCTTTTTTTGTTTCTTTGAAACATTTATGATAAAAATAGATGATTTTCAAATGATAGATAACAAATAGCCTTTACGTGACTTTGGTAAGTATTGGGAATTATTAAAGTCCTGCAGATGGATTGTTTTGCCTTGGAGATGAGAAAAGGAAGAGAAATGTCACATTTGGCCATGAAGGCGTAATAATAATAAAAGCAAACATTTATATATAGGCTTACTGTGTGCTGAGCACAGTTCTAAACACTACCCATGAACCCATTTATTTATCCAGATACCACAACCTAACTTTCATGCAGGGACTTGGTCACCTCACAGAAATTTTGTCAGGCTGTTTCCAACTCAACCTTATTAAGCAAAATTGAACAGGGAAAGCTTGAGTCAGAAAAGATGAAGCTTGGGCCTCCCCAGTGGTGCAGCGGTTGAGCACTGGGCTGCAAAGCTGCCCGCAGCCTCTGCAGAGCCGGTTCAATTCCCGGCCACCGGTGAGTGTCCCACACAGTGCGACAGACCTCTCCTGTTGCGCCCGCTGCTCCCCTCAGCAGTGTACTTCGTCAGTCTGCCTGTTCTGCTCCCCGCTTTGGCTCTGGTGAATTTTCTCACCCTCCCACACTCCTGACTGTACCCATACCCAGTGCTTGTATAAATAAATAAATAAATATTTAAAAAAAGAAAAAGAAAAGACGAAGCTCCTGTTCCTCAGTGAGATACCTCTATCGCTGACATAGCATCCTGGTAGAACTGTGGCAGACAGACCCGGCTTCCAGAAGGACCCAGGGACCAGACTTGCTGCATGGCTATCTTCCCATTCACTCTCTTACCTTAAAGGTAACCATTGTCCTGGCCACGCTAACTCCACGGATTACTTTTACTTATTTGTGAAATTTATGTAAAAGGAATCATTTAGAGTACATCCTCTTGCCTTGCCTGTTTTACTCAACATTAGGGTTCTGAGCTCTATTTATGTGATTGCATATTCTGGTAGTTCATTTTCATCATTATAGACTTTGCCATTACATGGATATGTTATAATTGATCAAGCCAGCAAATTATTGATGGACATTTGGGGAGTTTCCAATTGAGACTATTATGAATGGTGCTGGGATGAATGTTCTTGTGTTTGTTTTTTGGTACAAATGTATGTGCATTTCTATGGGTATAGCCCCAGGGTTAACATAAGCCTATGTCCAGCTATTATACACACTGTCAAATGGCTTCCCATTTAACTCTGAAGTCCATTTTCATTTTACTACCCTATCTTATCTTATATAAACACACAGATACTATACATGTGCATATATACTATACTATATTCTATATAGTATGCTATGTTATGCCATACTATACTATACACTGCACTATACTTTATGCTGTATAAACTATACTGCACACTGTACTATGTTACACAATGCTATGCTATGTCCATACCACACTATACCGTATTATACTATGCTGTAATATATACCATACTATATTATATCATACTGTATTATGCAACCTCCTTATTTTTTAAGTGAATTTGCTTCTTGAAAATAAACGTACTATAAAGTTTCATAAACTTAATGAAATAGTCCTTAATGAGTTCAAAGACAGGAACATTAGTAAAGTCACTAGTTTGCTAGTAATGATTATCTTTTATTTCAATTTCCAAGTGATAATCAAGAATAATTTTAATATGGGAAAGAACACCCCCCCCCTTCAAATGAAACTTTCCTACAGAGAATAAATTTAAAGGTTAAGTAGTTTCCTAACTCAAGATGTAAAGTAGGGGAAATTTCTTATTCAACAAGCCCAGAAACTCATCTACATTTTCTCCAGGTCACAAGGCAGAAGAGGCCAGAGGCTTTTCAGCTTTTGTCTGAAGATGAGCAAAGACACGGGCAGTTGATGAGGGAGAAGGATGCCAAGACAAAAATCCAGGGTTCTGTTCCTGACTCTGGCACATAAGCTGGGGAGTCTTGGGCAAATTACTCATCCTCTTGGTGTTTCATTTTTCTCATTTTTAGAAAGAGATTATTTGACTAGGTAGTCTTCTGTAAGGTCTGCTCTAGGGCAAGACGGATACAAATTTGTAATATAAAAATGGGGACTGTAAATTATGCTGCTATGGTTTAAAAAACACAGCTTACAAAAGTATTATATATATTATCATCCAAATAACTTCTTATAAGGAATATAATACATTAAAAAAAAACTGTGTCTCTAGGTGGTAGGAATTTCTTCTGTGTTTTTTTCTGCCTTTTTCAATTTCTGTACAATGAATATGTATTGTTTTTGTCATCTGAAAAAAAAAAAGCATTTTGTTTTTTTTAACACATTTGGAAACTGCAAGAGGACCAAAATAGAATAAAACAACCCAAATTTTAATGTAACCAGGATACCAGACGGAAGGCCCAGCATCCCACGTTTTATGGAACGTTTTAAGATGTCAGGGGGTCAGGCTCTCATCTGACAGATGGACTCAGCAGCAGCCCCGTCCCTCTCAGCAGCATCCGGGGACAATGTTTCCATAATGACTCACAGGGACTGCGCCGGCCAGGCCCAGATCACAACCCTCTCCACTTCCAGCCCCAGAATTGTGACAGCCCAACACTGTGGTTCTCATGGAATTCTGAAACAAGCCGGGCTTCATCATAATGACTGTCTATTCAAGGCAGAAATGGGAAGGAGGATATGACTCATGTCATTTGGAGAGAGTATGGGAACAAAACCAAAAATTACAGTGACTCTCTGGTTGGGACGCACTGGATAGGAACAGAACTAGGTATTCACAAATCTAACAGCCTGTGGCTTGGCCAAAGGAGCAAAGGCAAAAGTAAACAACAGACATGCCCAATTTGTCAGTTGGGAGTGATGAGAGTTGAGGTTCAGCATGGGGGTTGGGCAAGAAACCATTTGATAGCAGACCCCTCAGCATGGATGTGGGGTGTACGGGTGGGGGACAACTATCTGAGAACCACAGAGAGAAGACCTGTTTGGCAGGAAGGAGACTTGCAATGGACTTGTGCACACTCTGTTCCCCTCTCTGCCCCAGACTGTCCACCTGGCACCTCATCATTCGGCCATTTCATACTCTTTTGCCAATTGCGTAAAATTCGCAAGGTCCAGTCACTCCAGTTTCCATTCATTAAACCAGGGGTTCTTACCCTGGCTCCACAGACCCCCTTTGAGATGTCCATGGATAGAACGCAGGGATCCTTCAACTTGGATGAGATAGCAATTGCATGTTTATTTTCCTTACTGCCTGATGGGCTTTTAGCATTTTCTTTCACAATGTGTGTTGACAACAAATCATGGTAATACTAACAATGCCTTGACATTTCAGGAACAGATAGTGTGGATATATTCAAATCACAAATTTGAACAATGACTGTGCATACATATCTCAGAATGTAGCTCATGTCCATGACCACTTGAAAATTATAGAACTTATTAGATCTAATGGCTAGCTCTGGTTACTTAACACATTAATTACGAAGTACCTCTATTATTATGGCACAAAGTCATACAGAAAAATATTCTGATTACTATATCCACCATAATCATTTTCTTTCTATGTATTTGTGTATTTGAAAAATATCTCAAGAAGCTGTCCATGGGGTCAGAAAATGACCAAAGGGTCCACGGTATAAAAAGTTAAGGATGACTTATGGGGCTTTCTTTTTCACCCTCATTCAACATGAGGTGAAGTATTTGGAATTTCACTGTCTTCTAGATTTCTGCTTCCATTCAAGACAGAACAGGAGGGACTAGATTTCCTCTCCACCAATATAATTTAAAAACTGGACAAAACATACGAACCAACCATTTTCAAGACAATGGACATCAGGTAACAAAGACTAGATCGCTGAGAGATGGGAAATGTATGAGATGAAACATACAATCTTCAATCATACTGCCAAGAGAGAATTTCTCAGTACCACTGTAAGGTGGCTTTTATTAACCCCATTTTACAGAGGAGGATAATGAAACTCGAAGAGGTTAAATGCTCAAAATTACAGTCTCACTGAGTAAATCTGAATCCAGATCTTCTATGATATACTTCTGCTTGCTACAAAATATAAGACTGTTTCCTTAAGAACTATTCCAGCTGTACCTTCAGAATGAGATATTATCTCCATTTTTCAGTTCCCATCAAAACATTAGATACCAGTTTCTGTATAAAAAACATTTCTTTTTTGAAATTTCCCTCCGCCCCACCTTCAATGGTCCTGACATAATAGTTTCACCTGCCTGGAGTTTTTCTTACATTCCTTATTGCCTGTCATCCTTACTAGATTGAGAATAGGGTTGAGTCTTACATATTTCCAAATCTCCTTGACATCTCAGGCTTTCTACAGAGTAAATGCTCCATGTGCATATGTGTAATGGACTGTAATGAAAATTACCAACCCAAAGTACACTACAGAGCCTTCAGAAGAAATTGGAATAAATTGGAAAGTCCAATATTTCTCAGTTACAGGAGCAATTAAATACTATTTTTTTTTTTTACTTTAGATCATTTGGGTTGAATTTTCTTTGTAGCTGAAAAACTGCTAACTGTGCCAGACAGACCACCAGGGTAGCATTTCAGGATTTTTTTTTTTAACAATGGAAGGAATTTATTAGATTCTAATAGCAGTTCACAAATCGCTGTCTCCAGGACCTCCAGTATTGCCTGGAAACTTAGTAGAAATGCAAAATCTCAGGCCTCACCTCTGACCTACTGAATCAAAAACTCTGGGTGTGAAGTAAATACTCGATGTCTTCATAATCCAGGCAGGCGAGTCCAATGCCCACTCAAGTCTGTGAACCACTGAACTATAAAATAGACTGTGGTCTGAAAAGCATAAGCTAGAAATACTTTGTCATTCGTGGCACAACCACAAAGGACACCATTTGTGGGACAAATGAGCTGAGGCAGGAAACCATTCCATTGCCCAGTACACGTCTTGCCTTCTCTTCTGTGAGTGTGATCGTTTTGTTTATTTTTGATTGTGGTAAAATAGCATAACATAAACTTCACCATTTTAGCCCATTTCAAGTACATGATTCAATGGCATTAAGTACATTCACAATGTCACATCATCATCACCACTATCCATTTCCAGAACTTATTCATCATTCCAGGCTGGAGTTCTGTACCAATTAAATAGCCCCCCATTAAATAGCCCCCCCCATTTCCTCTCCTCAGGCTCTTGTGACCACTATTCTACTCTCTGTCTCCCTGGACCTGTCTATTCTAGCTACTTCATATAAATGGAATCATACAATATTTGCTTTTTGTTCTGTTTTGTTTTCTGGCTTATTTCACTTAGCGTAATGCATTCCAACCTTCCCCTTTGTGTTTATAAATGCCCAGATGCCCTCTGTCAGTTTCAGCTTGTAACTTAAGCTTAATCCAATAAGATGATCATCACTTTCCTTGTCTACTATTCATTTCATCCAGCAACTTAGTCATCGCCAATCATCATGGATGTATCAAGAGTCTCAAAATATAGTAAAATCATCTGAGTCCAAATATTATTTCAAGAAATATATTCCAAGGAGGAATAATATCATATGTAACAGCACTTTCACAACACAGATACTTGTTGAAGCATTATTTAAAAATGTAACATACTCGGGCCTCCTGGTGGCACAAGGGGTTAAGCACAGCTCTGGGAAGATCTCCGCAGCCTCTGCAGCACGAGTTTGATCCCCTGCCAGCCAGGGAGCTACCCACATGGCGAGGCAGACCTCTCCTGTCTCTCCCACTGCTCCCTTCAGCAGTGTATTTTGGTCGGTCTGCCTGTTCTGTTCCCCACTCTGTCTCTGGTGAATCCTCTCATCCCCCACACCTCTGACCTGTATCCCAGTTCTTAAAAAAATTTTTTTAAATGTAACACAAAAGAAAGACGAAGGAAGAAAAGAAGGAAAGAAGGGAGGGAGTGAGAGAGACAGGAAGGAAAAACAACAAAATGGAATCTGGTAATCCCCCAAATAAAATTATGGCTATGTAAATGACTGTAAACCCCAAAATGAAAGAAAATAGGTATATAATTATGAGGGCTTTCTTATCATTTCCAGTTTTTCAGAATAAACATATGCATTACTTTCATCATTTTTTAAAAATTATGACAAAAAGTTCTTAGCCAGATGGCATGGCGCAGCAAAAAATCTGCCTATTCTAGAGTGAAAGAGAATAGGAAAAAAAGCTGTTTCTAGGACCATATCGAAATCTAAAATTCTGTAATTCTCTGTTCTCTCTGGTTAGCTACAACTGAGGGAATGGACTGCAGCTTCCATCACTGGGTGGTCATTGGTCCCCATTTTCACCCCTATGCTTCTTTCCTGTTTTCTTTTAGGCTGATATAAAATATTTTGGGGACCTTTTCTTAATTGACAAAAACCATTAAAAATCGTGAATGAGTATGTGAATAATACTATACACAGAGTTGTCTGGATCAAACATCTTGGGTCTTTTCCAAATTTCTTTAAAAATATTAAAATGGAAAAGCAACATAGCATTTACTCTGCTGTTCCTTCTGTCAAGAATGTTCTTTTCCACTTCATGCAGCTTACTTCATTTCATTCCTGAACATTAAGCAGGACCAACACTACCTCAGTTAAATCTTTCTGGATGCCCCCAGGCTAGATTTGGTGCTACCATGTGTTTCTGTACAACCTGTTTCTTTCCTCTATTGTAGGAGGCAACTTTCCCCAGCACCATCTTTTATGTCCCCTTGTCTTGTTCCCTCCCCCAACTTAACCCCAGAGCCCTTCGTGTTTATGAACGTGCACTAGTTTCTGTAAGTATTTTACTTCCTCTAATCATCTGCAATGTAAATGCCCAGCATTTGTTTACTAATCATTCTGACTGGCTTTACTGCACATAAATCCTTCAAACTCCCATTTTGTTGGCAATGGCTGCATTTCAGCAGTCAGAGGTCTCAATAGACAGTGTCCATTGTATGCTTCATGGGGGCAGAGTCTATGGCAGAATGTTCATCTGAGCACCCCTGCTTTTTTATTCAGCGCTTAACACATAGCAGCAATTTGATCCATATTTGTTGAGTGAATGTATGACTTTTTTTCATCAAAACCAGTGAGCTGATGCTAGTAAGAGATTTCTGTTAGTAAGTCTGAATTGATCACAATACAACATATTTTTTGACATTGTAAGATTTTTCTTCATGTGTGATAATTCCAGATTCACATCTGTGGGCATCAAGGGTATCTCACCAGTGTTCCCTCTCCTTCAAATTCACTTTTTCTACCTGATTGTCTTTGTTCACATGTTCACTCTGAACTCCATTGAGTTACATTCGCTCTAAGTGTTCTGAATTTGTCTTAAGTCGTTGTCTTTTAGACTCATTCACCAGCTCCTTAAGACCAGAGAATGTTTTTACTTTCTTCAAATCCCTACAAAGCATTCCAAAACAATGTATTGAATTATAACATAATAACATAACATCATTCAACATAATATATTGAATCATATGTGACTCCTGATGGTTGATTGCCGCTAACTTGCTTAACCTCTTTAAGTATCTGTAAAGTAGAAAATAACCTGACCATCTGACAATGGTGATGGGTTGATTTTGTTCACAGTGGTGTTAGCTAATGTTTGGAGATAAAAGTCTCCTTTTAGAATGATGAGAACTAGGCACTTCCTGGAAAAATGCTCACCAGGCAAAGTGCAGATATAGCAAACTTAGACTGGGTATATATTGAGCAGAGTGCCTAGTATAAAAATACATGTGCTTAATCCAAATCAGTGGTGTCTGTGATGTGTTCTCATCTTATGAGATCATATTCATGAAAGTCTACATAGAACCTATACCTTTGGTGGCAACTATTTGGGAAATCAGAGAATGGAGGAAGAAATGACCTCAAAGTTACCTGCCATGTGCCTTTGTGCTGGGCCCTATATACGTGATCACATTTCATGACACAGCAATCCTGAGACAACTGTCATTGACAACCACTTACAGCCCAGGAAACAGAGCCTCTGAGGATTAAATAACTAGTCTGAGATAACTAGTTTCTAAGGGGCAGGGCCAAGTTCACAGCTAGGTCCATCTGGTGCAAAAGCCCCACACTGCTATAGTGCTTAGCAGCTGACTGTACAATGACAGTACTCACTGTGGGTTGCTGGGTAGACATTTTTCTCACAAGTCTTATAAAGCGTCTTTTTATTTTAGGCGTCAATATTTCAAGTGCAAAAAGTATTAAAAGTGTCCCTGAGTATGTGTAGAGAAACATTTTGGCAATAATAAAGTGAGATCTTAGAATGAAAATGAGAAAGATCTTATTATTTTGCCATCCACTTGAGGAGCTATGAAACTCCGTTATCGTTATTCATTTTTTTTTAAAGAAAAAAGGGCATCTGATACAGTAGTTCTAATCCCTGTTAGTCACAAAACCTTCCTTGAAAACAAAATTTTGTATTTTTTAAGATGCCATAATAAAATTTATAAATAACTTACCTACATACATAATTTCAAAATAATGAATATGCTTTAAATGTACTATCAAGAACGAAGAAATTAATTTATAATAAAATAATAGGTATTTCAATACATAGATAACTCAGACATGTCTAGACTAGAAGACATAATGAACTAATCAGTTTTTTGCACCAATATATGGGATCACACTTACAGATACAGCCCACTCCAAGAGTGTTATATTAAAGATTAAAGTACCAGGAGCTGTGTTGCTAATGAAGATAAGATTTTCTGAAAAGGTGAGCAATTCTCCATGGAATTTTAAAAATATGTAATATCCTTTTTAAATTTTAGGTAACAGTTGAATTTTGAAAAATTCAGGACATGATAAAATGTGTAAATGTTATTTTCTGTTTATGTACAAAACAGTGTTACAAACACAGAGAATTACAGTTTCCCCTTCCACTCTCCTCTCCCCCATCAATATCTGGTAAGATATCGTAAAGTTGTGTGTGGTAGGACATAATTCTCCCAATTTCAGGGCTGCCCCATAGTCATTGTATGGTGTTCTTGGGCCCTGATCTCTGAATGCCAGTAGTGTCTCCCTAATTACTGTGGTAACCACATACCCTGCCCCCTCCCCTACCACATTCCCCAAATCTTCCATCATGAACCACCAATCTAATATGTGCCAGACACACCACCAAATTCCCTGCGAATATCATTAGTAATTTTTTTGCCATTCAATAAACATCACATGCCCACTTACATGCCAGACACGGCAACAGTCAGCTGTACAGTTGTGAACAAGATAGCCAGTGGCTCCTGACCACAAAGAGTGAAAGGTCTAGAGACAGAGCACATTATCATACAAAGTGAATATAGAATCACAAACTATGTCATGTGCTATGAAAGAAAGTCTTTGGTGTTTGGCTTCTATCACAGCCTGTTTTTGAGATTTTTCTTGCTGTAGCATATGTCAAAATTCTATTACTTTTTCTGGCCTTATCATATTTCATTGTATGTATACACAGTTTGTTTATTTGTTCATTGATGGACATTTCCACCTTTTGGCTGTTATGAAAAGTGCTGCTATGAGCACTTGTATACAAGGATTTGTTACAGTATCTGTTTTCAATTTCTGGGGATATAGACCTAGAATTCAACTCCTATATTTAACTTTCTTTGGAACCATTATGCTATTTTCCAACATGGCTGAACCATTTATATCCCATCAACAATGTACAAGGGTTCCAATTTCTCCTCATCAACACTTATTATAAATATGTTCTTGTTCTGGCAGTCTTGTGTGAAGTGGTATCTCATCGTGATTTTGACTGGCATTTTCCTAATGATATTGAACATCTTCTCCTGTGCTGTTGCCTATTTGTATATCTTCTTTGGAGAGATTATCCATCCATTTTTGATCAGGAAAGTTGATGGCCTTTGGCACTGGAGAGATGAATTCAAATAGTTTCAGCTATTGACCGTGGACCTAGAACTTCTTCAGGTTTCATTTTCTTCTTTCATTTCAGTGTAACCTCACATGGCTGCTTCCTTGACAACCTTCAGGTCTTCCCTTAAATTTTTGACCCAGAGATATTCAACAGCCCAAACAGAATCAAATCCAAAAGTTGAGCTGCAAGGGATCCTGGGAAAAGTGGTTGTTAACCTTCCAGTCTAGTGGTGTAGAAAATCCCACCACTACAAAGGCAAAATGGACTGTATATTCACGCACAGTATCCTCTACACCCTGCCCTCTGTAGACTATAATCTGAAAGGTATTATCAAAGTGCAAATAATGCTGCAGTGAGTATGGGGGTGCATATAGCTCCTTCAATTGGTATTTTCACATTATTTGGGTAAATATCCAGAAGTGAGATCATTGGAAGGGAAGTGGGTAGGGAGGTAGATAAATCAGGTAAAAGGAGTGATTTGTATTGTGAAGGATGGAAACTAGACTTTTAGTGGGGAACATCATGTACTGCATGCAGATGCTGATTTATAAACGTACACATCTGAAACTTATATAATGTCATATACCCAGGTTACTTCAATAAAAAAATAAAACACAATAACAAAATAATAGTAACAACAACGATCGTAAATATCTGCAGCTACTATCTTCATCATTTCAAGAAGATATTTAGTACCCAAAGCAGAGACCATAATAGCTATTTGTATAGAAATCTAGAAAATCTAACTCCTTGTCTCAGTCTTGTATAGGTTGCAAATCCCCAGGGAAGGAGCTGTGTAAGATAATGACTTCTTTATCAAATTTCATTCAGATTTAAGGGGATCTGAGAAAAACTCAGAGAAGCTGCAGCTATCAGACATGAACTATCCCCTGTAGGAAGCAGTTGCTCTTCTAGAAGAAGGCTCCTCAAGTCATATTTTTCTAAGTTTTGGTAGAGTTCACAGATGACCCATCAGATGGGTCACTGAACTGTCTTTTTATGCCAAGGGCAAGTTCCAGCTGTCCCTCCAATTTGCCCCCCTAATTTGCCAAACCATAGGAAAACAAACCTGCAATTAGAGTTGTATTTTTAAATCATCTAAATTTTATGTGGCACTTCCCCCCACCCCCACCCCCCCACTACACACACACAGTCTTGCCAAAATGCTGTTATTTTCTCAGAGGAAATACAAAGAGTGGGTTTAAAATGACAAGTCACCGTCTAAGTCAGAAAAAGGAAGTGAATTTTCTCGGGCAACCTCCAGGCTGGACCCCTTGCAGTTGTCCTGACCTCACCAGCCACAAGGTCCAGCACCTGGGATAGCCACGTGCCTCTGAAATGTGAAGACTCCCTCCAGTTGTTCTGTGCAGATCTGTGGCGCCTGGTTTGCCACTAAATGTGTGTGTGTGCGTGTGCATGTGTGTGTGTGTGAGCGCGTGCATGGTGTGTGTGCACATTTTTGATCGGGGTCCAGGAGAGGGAAGTTCATCCCTGGCTCCACATCATTTAAATGTCAGCTATGTTCTCATTGCCTCTGTTGGTGAAATGTCCCTGACCCACACTTTGCTGAAACTCATGACATTTTATCCGCTCTAGAAATGACAGAAGACAGGTCCCTCTGGGATTCACGCGCCTCTGCTGGGATTTTCACACCATTCGCCATGTTAACATGAAGCAACAGCTGGGTTGCAGAGAGCCGATAAAAATAGCAACATCACGCTGCTAGCAAGCAGCATGGAAAGAGGGGAATCAAGGATTGAAGGCGGGGTGGCACTGATGACTTTTTTTCTGAATCCAGAGCTGCATTTCTTGAAACACCCACTTTTTCACACAGAGCAAAGTGAGTTTAACTTCCACCTTAAGTGTTGTCCAGGAGAATGTGGAGAGAGACGTTCGGTTCTTGCTTTTCCTTGCTCCCCACTTGTAGATGTCTGGCACCCAGATTGTGAACCATGGATTATATGAACCTGCCAAGGTGGCTCCTGAATGATTGAGTTTTACTTTGAGAACTTGGTTTTCAAGGTTGCTGCAGGAACTTCCTGCTGTTACCCCATCTTTCCATTCATTAAAGTGTAGCTTGCAATTGAACATTCTGACATAACATAGCTGAGATTTTTGGCAGCAGTTTTAACCATATTCAAGAGTTTCCTTCAGACGATGTTAAATTTTCATGTCCTCAGGAGCGCTTGCTACCTTCTTTCGCTAACTTGAAAAAACAAGTTTCTCTCAGGAACTTCATTGTTCTAATATTTTTCTAGCACACATTCACTCCTTTACGAAGGCTGTTAGATGGGTGCATATTTATAGAGGCAGGGTGTGACTCGTTGGGTTCAAATTTGATATCAAACTTATAAAAAGTCAGTAATATGAATGAATCTCAGAAAAGTTATTACAAGTCTAGCTTTTTCTTCATATTTTTCTCCTTCTAAACTACTTGGTCATTTCACCAGAAAATTATATTTTGGGAAGAAATAAAAGGTACATTCACTAAGTCTAAACCTTGGGGTTTTAAACAAGCTTTTTACAATAATGTGTAGAAAATTCACAAAGGGGAGTTGGTCAAAGGGAGGTTTTCTTTCTTTCTTCCACAGTAAAAAATTTAGTCTTACTATTTACAGTGATCTAGGGAGGAATTTAAAAATATGGAAAATTGGGGACTTGCTGGTGGCGCAAGGGGTTAAACATCAGCACAATGAAGCTATCCGCAGCCACTGCAACATGAGTTCGCTCCCCGGCCAGGGAGCTACCCACATGGTGCGGCAGACCTCTCCTATCGTACCCGCTGCTCCCCTCAGCAGTGTATTTCAGTCAGTCTGCCTGTTCTGTTCCCCGCTCTGTCTCTGGTGAATCCTCTTACCCCCCACACCTCTGGCCTGTACCCCAGCTCTTGTCTGCATGAGTTAATCTTTAAAAATATATGGAAATTAATTGCTTTAAATATCTAGCTACTTTAGATCACTGGAAAAAACTTAAAGCCCATTCTCATTAAGATGCAAAGAAATGGAGTGAAAAATGCAATGGGAAGCCAACATGATTTTGTAATGTTTAAGTGCCCACACAAATGGGAAGTTCGTGCTTCTCTTTGGGTGTGCAAGTGTCTCAGTAAGTTCTCACATCCAAGTGCAGGACTGGTTTGCAGGCTGACTTACTGCAGCAGAGTCATAGTTACCCAAAACATTTACAAGTATTATGTAGCAGGACACAATGTGGTTCACTGAGATTTTAACCCAAGTTATAACATTAGTGAAGCCAACCAGGTCCACTTCAATTTGGGCCTGACCCTGCTCTGGGTCGCTGACCAGCCACCCAGAGCTAATCCACAAGGTGGAAGCCAGCTCGCGCCCAGCACTGATGACTCACTCACTTAAATTCACATTTTTACTTGACAAGTGAGGAAAGTGATGTTCAGAGAAGTTAAGAAACTTGTCTGAGCTGATGCAACTGAATGATTCCATCAACGAAACCCTGTCTCAGTGTCCACAGCCTTGGGGTCCCAGCCAATGCCAAGAGTTTGCACTGGTTACCTGATCTTTTGGGGTCTGTGTCATGCAGCTGGCTGGTATCTCTTTTCTTTGGATGAATTAAAATTAGATCATGATTTTTTTTTTATTGACTTCATCCCCAAACATGTGTAATACCAAACAGAAAATAAAAGATCACAGATGGGATTCTGGAATTTAGTTTCTGCGACAAATTATCTTATAAATGTATCAGGCCCAACTTGCTTGGCTGGCCAGATGCTAAAATTGTCTCACAGAAGTTCAGGCAGCTTCTGAGAAAATGGGGCTGCTTCCTGTGTGCTTTGTCAAGTCTGCTGTGGCTTTATCCTCCCTCTCCCACACTCCCGCCCCACCCCGCCAAGGCACATCAGGCCAGAAGGTGTGATTTGGACAGACAGATGGGTTCCAGCCGGGCCAATGGCCCAAGAACACAGAACTGGGGAGCACTCATGGAACCCCCAACATGGGGGCATGTGGACACCTGATGTCCAAGAGGGAAAAATGTTGTAGGAAAAGTGGGCCAGTAGCCAAAAGTACATAAAGGTCAGTGACCCAAGTGGAAAAAAGTAGGCAGCGCCAGGAGAGAATTCCAGGAGTTGTGAGGGTGAGGAGACGCAAGAGACTGTGAGATCCAGAGATGATGTGCTGGGAAGGGGCAGTGCAAGTGGACTGACACCAAGAGACAGCTGCTTCGATGTCCAGGGATATTAGGAACCCTTCCCCATACCCCTTGTTTTAGTCAGGCCACTCTTGTTTGGGGGTGTGGAGAGAACTGCCAGTGGGCAATGTTTACGTGAATAAGAGGAAGTCATTGTCTTTATTTTTTTTTTAAAGATTTATTTATTTACACAAGCACTGGGTACAGTCAGAAGCACGGGAGGGTGAGAGAATTCACCAGAGTAGGGAGCAGAGCAGGCAGACTGACGAAATACACGCTGAGGGGAACAGTGGGTGGCAGGAGAGGTCTGCGCGCCATGCGGGACCCTCGCCCGGTGGCCGGGGATCGAACTGGCGCTGCAGAGGCTGCGGGCAGCTTCGCAACCCAGCGCTCAACCGCTGCGCCACCGGGGAGGCCCAAGTCGCAGCCGAGCTGTGGGGAGGCCAGGTGAGCATGTGCTGTGGAAACACAGGGAAATGGAAGCTGGATGCAAGCCCACTGTCTTCGGAGCCTTGGGCCTCTCTTGGTGAGAAGGTTTCTCTGACTCAGACTGCTTGACCATGAAGCAGGAGATGGGGTGCCTGGACTTTGGGTTCTCCTCTCTACCCTGTCTTCAAAGAGGTAGAGAGCAGAAGGCATATGAGCAGAAGGCAAGGAGGAAGAAACTGCCCCCCACTCCATCCCACCCCACTTCGCTCCTATTCCTTCAATTTGCAGTCATGAGAGGGTTGGATCAATGCCTACCACCAGGGGCAGGTGGAGAACTGTGACTGGCCGAGATTAGGTCATATACTCACCCCCTGGGCCAATCCCTGCAGCCAGGGGCAGATGAGGTACTATGATTGGTCCAGATTAGGTTATATACTCACCCCTGGGCCAATCCCTGCAGCCAGGGGCAGATAAGGAAGTATGATTGGCCCAGATTGGGTCAGGTACTCACTCCCTGGGCCAATCCCTGCAGCTGGGGGCAGATGAGACACTATGACTGACCTAGTTTGAGCCATGTGGTTGTCTTTGGAGGAGGTGGAAGTACAAAGGTTTTTATCTGGTTCAGGGCAGATCAGAGTGTTGGACAGATCAGTGTAGGTTGGCTTTCCTTTGCACACCTTTCTGTCACCTCCTGACAATGGCTGGATCTATCAAGACTTGATTGAGAACAGCCAAGTTGTCCTTATCGGAGGGTCACAGCAAGATCTCAGGCAGTGGAGTGTATTCAATTATAAAGCATATTAAATTATATCATTCAGTTCATTTGCTTTGACTCACCATAGTTCATTTTATTTGAATTTTCAAAGAATATTGAAAATGTTTACATTTATCAAAACCACACACACATGGATTAAAATGGTTTGAGAAAAAAATGTCTCGCCAGCAGCAGAAGCCCTTCCTGTTCTGGCAGGTGGACTTGGTCTCTAATTCCTCTTTGCAGTGAATAGAGGAGATGATCGTACATGGTCAGTCACATTCAGAGGGAGTGGTGGAGGGAAGGAACCACTATGGATGGAGCACCTACTGTGTGTCAAGCACACAGTGCGCGCTTGCCCAAAGGGACACATTTCATCCTTCTGGTATCCCGGTGAGATACTGTCTCTCAGCTATCTATCATTGATGTGCTGGCCTTAAGACAAGGGTCTTGGCAACTTGCTTGCATCATTTTTCAAGGTGCTTCCAAATTTGCTGCATGGCCAAGAGTCCATTGTGTCCATGTCAAAGTGCAGAGAGGGCTGATGAGATGGTGTTAGCAAAACTCCTTCTGTTCTGAAACCTTATTAGGATACTGAGCGTGCTTTCAATCCAGAATTCACTAGGGGAAATTGGTCATGCTGCAGCCTTGAAAACGACCAGCCTGTTTCCATTTCCTGCTCAGAGCTGGCTCTCAGCGGAAAGTGGTGGGGTGAGTGAAGGGCTGGGTGACCACAGGCAAGACACCTCTGGAGCCACATCACCTTCACTGTGAAATGGTTGCAACAATGCTGACCTGCAGGGGTTTGGGTGAGGGACAGAGAATGACAATGTGAAGTTTCTGGCACCACGCCTGGCACATAGGATTGCTGGATGCATGCAGCTAGTGTTACAAAGGGAGCACAAACATCTGCCAGCTTATTTTTATTTTCCTTCTTTCTGCCCTTAGCTCGGAGGCCTAGCTCTGCTCAGCTCTCTGGATGCCAGCCAGGCTAAATTAACACTCTTATCTTCTGGCCCCTGTAGCTGGCAGGCACCCCACAGGTCCTGGAGGCGTTTGCTTTGGACTCAGCCATGTCCTGGGTCATCCCAGGGATCCCTTTGCCACATGGGGGTAAGACCACCCTGGGCTCTGTTTCTGGGACCAGCAGAGCCCAGGATTCAATGCAGACAAAGGGAGGTCAGTGGGGAATCCCTGAGCGCTGCACCCAGCAGAAACTAAACATTTTGCCGTCAAGGTAAAGGAGATATTCCAACTCAGTGGGCAAAAGCTCACCCAGTTTTGCCAAATCAGACTCGACTAGATATATTTGCTTTATCTGCTGCATGAGCTGCTCCCCAGAACTTTCCTAGGCTGCCCCAGGGTTTTCCTAGGCTGTGCTTCTTAAACTCAGAAGTGCAAGCTAATCCCCTCGGGACCTTGTTAAGACAGATTCTGGTTGAGTAGGTCTTGGGTGGGGCCTGAGATCATATAGTTTGAAGGAGTTTCCAGGCTGTGCTGGTGACACTGCCTGGTGAGCACTTTTGGAGAAGGTGGGCCCAAGAGGTTTTAGCAAACTGAAGTCATGGTCCAGACCATCTATTTTATATCTAATACTTTTCTTCAAACAGACTACCTTTTAACTTAAATATAACTATACGACCATGAAATCACAGCTTTGATGAATGACTTTTGTTTTACAAAGGCAATATCATTAAATAGGAAATAGATGATTTTATGGTCCACCAGTGGTTTAGTATATCATCTTGGTCCAAGAAGCACCACGGACAGAAGTTCCAGAAGAAACCACAGCCTGGATGGCCTAGACCTTGTTCTTTGGGTTCTTAAATTTCAGCGAAGTCTATTTCTGCAGAAGCCCTGGGGATTCTGGGAGGAAGTTGGGGTGATTTTTGGACATCATATTCACTGCAGCCCAGAGTGCCACGCTGTGTGGGAGCAGAGGATCGAAAGCTGGGGCATCAAAAATGACAACTGGCAGCAGTGACTCCTCACCCAAAATCATATCCTAATCACCTCCTCTACCTGGCCACAGTTTTGTGAAAACCTGTGGAAAGACTGGAGAGTTAAAAAAAATAATAACAACCAAAAAATAAAAGCCAAATTCCCTTCCCTCTCTGAGGTGCTTGTTTACAAAGTAAAAAGTCCCTGGTGAATCATTTCATTTATAATTAAATCTAATAATAAGCCATTGTGGCTAAATTAATTTTGAGTTAATTCCACAGGAACTCCATGTCCTGGATCACTTCTGAACAAAAGAGTGAGGTGTCATGCAATCTGACTCATTCTGAGGCCAGGCCTCGAGGAATGAGCTCCAGGAGGCCAATGAATAAACACCATGCGAAGAGAGCTAATGCTCGGGACCCAGGGAGGTGAGAGACACCTGCGTGATGGGTTCCCATGGGTCCTGGAAGCTCCCAGAGATGAGGTGTGGGTGTTTCATAGAGACTGGCTTTCTGCCCAGAGCGCCGACCGCTGATCAGCCCTGAGTGAGGCAAAGCTTTCTGCTAGAACCTGGTCCCCTTTGGTCACAGTCTAGAGCCAGCATCTGGGTCACAGTTGTCTCTGCACAGGTTCCTTGGTCCTAAGAACACCCTGATACCTTCACAAATGGGATTCCACTTCATCCTCAGCCTGAGAGGTCTGCAGGAATCTCTATTTCTTACTGATGATTAATAATGAAGCACAGAACTACCCCCAAGCAGTCACCCCAAGATCAAATATGAAGGATGGCTCAGAGCCAGGGTTCCTTCCCCGACTCAGTGAGTTCGGTCATTCTGTTCCTTCATGGAGATGGTGACCCTGAAGGACCCCTCCTCATCTGGGTTCTCCAAATCTTAACAATTTGGACTCAAGTTTCTCTAAAGTTTCTCTGGAATCTTTTTCCTTTGAGCTTCAGATTTGAATCTGATTCACAGTTTGACTGATGTTAGTCACTCACACTTGAGTCTGAATTATTTTGAGAACAAATTTTGAGCCCCTTTGCACTGTGGCAGTGGGAGTGGGGGAACCATGAAAGGGGGAGGCTGGGATGGCAAGGACAAGCTTGTGGGGTTCCTTATCCTTAGAAGAAATGACCACACTCACTCTTCTTTGTGCTAGGCTGTCATGTTCAGTTTGCTGCACTTCTCACTTTGATTTACTTGTGTAACCAAATAAAATAAGTCTGTAAATCTCTCTTGGGTCGCACAAAGGATCTCACTCAATTTGCCCTCAGCTGATTGCATCCAGCGGAAGACAGGGTGACAGTGCTCACAAAAATGGACAAACCCTTGAGCACCCCCATTGTCTCTGGAATTAAGGTGACATGTGAGTCTTCATTTTCCATAACCCTGAGCACCTGCCTGTGGGTGTTTTCAACCAGATTCGAATTTTTTCTTGGTCATGCAACTGGTTTGAATTATTAAGATGACCTTTGAAAGAATTCACTGAGCAGATCCTTTGAAGGATTTCTGAAGTAATGCATTTTAATTTGGATTGGTTTTGCAAACGAAAAGATTAGGTAAACGATAGTGCTCCTATTTCCTGTTGGCTTGGTCTTCTTAACCCAGACAGGTGGTATCTGAAGGCCAACGCAGGTCTTGGTTGGGGGAATTGGAGTCCTGGGGAGCAGCCACTGTGAGGTGGATCGCCTGCCTTGAGGCCTGGGGACCGTGACCTTTATGTTCCTGAGCAGACTGTAATTTCCAGCTGAATAACCTGAGCACTTCCTCAGCCTCTACTTCGGCCCCAACTGTGTGTTAAGTGCAACCAACTTCTCCTTTAAAATCTCCTAACAACAACCTGAATTGATGCGGCTATTTCACTTCTAACCAAAGGAAGTTGGTGGCATCAGCAAGCAAGGCCATCCCTGGGCGAAACACATGGCCTGAAGCCACCTCCACCTGCGACCCCCACCGCTGAGGCTTGGCAGGCAGTGCCCTGGAAGCTTCGTTTCTCTTCCTGCCGCCTGTATTCTCTGTCATCCGCCGCCTTGCACTCTGACCTTCCCAACAAAGCTTGCGAAACGTAAGGATCGCTGGAAGGTGAGCTTTAAGTGGAAACACCATCCTCGTGGATGAGAGGCTTCGGGTGAAAGGCCACCCTATGGGCCGACAGGAAGCTGCCTTCTCATGCCCCCGCCCCTTGTTGGATGGCAGCTGGTCTCTGATACTCACCAGCAGAAGCTGAGGTCTTGGCCTCTTCTCCTTGCACTGGGCTAATGTCAGCAGAATCTGGCTTCAGCTCAGTGTTGCGCTTCCAGTCATGGTGTGGAGGGAAGGGTGCAGGCCATTATTAAGTAACTTTACCCTTGGCTGGTCAAGCGCTCCAGGGCACAATGGTCTTTCCTGGTGCTTAGTCACAGCTTCCAGTCCCTCTTGACCCTGACCCAGTCATCAGGGGAGGCCCTCGTCATCCAGGGATGAGTCTCCCACCCACCCTCTCACAGTCCCTTGACCCTCGTCATGCCTCTGCTCCTCCAGCCCCCGGGGTCAAATCTCTTGGTCCCTCAGCCTCTCACCTGCTGTCTGTGGGTGGAGTGTCTGAGAAGATCACAGAGATGCCTCTGCCTAACTCTTGGTCTTTCTTATGAAGAACAGGACCCTGCTCGTTCCTCTTGGTTTCCATCCCCCTCATCCTTATCTGGAGAATTGCCAAGGCAGAGCCACATCTCCTGGAGGCATCATCATGGCCAGATACTTCCTTTCCCAGCCTGCCTTGCAGCTGGGCCTAAACGTCGGGGCCTCTCCTCTCTGTGGTTTAAAGACCAGTTTTGAACCTGTCCTCTAGTCCTCCACATGATAGCCTTTAAGAGACTCCCTCTCCATTTTGCCATAATTGGTTTCTGTTGCTTGCTCAGGAGAACATTCTGGTAAAGAACATCTGGCTCCCTCCCCATTAAAGCACATCACAGCTCCTGCTGTTGAGATTTCTTTTCTTCATCCTGTTTTCCTAGTGGGCCTGCAGCCTCTATTAGAAGAAAATGGAAAGAAAAACATTTGAATTTCAGAATGGATTTTTCTTTATATGTAGCAGTGATGACATGCTTTAAAAACCCAGACTTCATTTTCTGCAACAAATAAATTGAAGGGAAGGGGTACAGAGGGGAAGTAAGCTCTTGGGGAAGCCCATGTGCACCACCACACAGGCAGAGGCAGCCTGGTCTTGCAGAGAACATCAGCAGATGGGCCACAGGAAGTTCCCCAGAGTCCCCAGCACCCAGGGTGGGGAAGTCAAGGGTTCAGACCATGGAGGAGACAGAGGTACCCATGAGAGCCACTTGGGGGATAAAGAGCACACAGAGGGACCTGCTTACATCTGGCAACCAGAGAGTGGAGGTAACACAGATTCAGGTGTAGTAGAGTAGGTGCTAAGGTCCTGGGGCCAGTGAGCACTAACCATCTTAATCACAGCCACAGTGCTTCTGAATCTATAATGCATCTTCCTCGAACTTAACACCTGGAGAGAGAGAGGAAAACGAGGTATGAGGAAAGTATTTCCTGATTCCATTTTTAAACCAAAGGGCACTGAAAAAAATCTGGTGGTGACTGTAAACAAGGGTTGGAAGCTAAGTTAAGTTCCACCATAGGAAAATACTGAATGTTCTTTGCCTTCATGGGTCGGCAAAAATTATACTCTCACACTTTGGGGATTACCCGAGCTTTGTTATGTGCTGGGTTTTAGAAGGGGGTGGAGATCAAAGAGAGAGAACCATCCTTCCTCCAATGAACCTTTATCTTTGTAAGAATTCAGGCTTTCTGAACTTGATGCGGCAACATCTTTGAACTTACTGGCAAGACACATATCTGCAGGTTGACCTTGAAAAGAAATGCTTACAGACAGGTTATCTAGAAGGATTAGGACTCTTGTTCTGAGAAAGTCTCTCCTTTCCTGGGAAGAAAAATGCTATAGTTAATCTACCTTCACAGTCTGTTTCTGGAAGCTCGACTCAGTTTGTTGAGATCCTGTTGAGGAAGCTTGCTGAAAAGATCAGCGTTCTTGGGTTGGTGTAGCTAGCCACAGAACCCTGGGGAGCCAGTCCTGCCATTGCAGGGTGCCTCCCGCCTCACAATGTCTTAGAAACATCTTCTTTGATTGAATGTGAATGGATGGGTCAGCCTCACTCTGCCTCTTGCTTTAAAGGCAACTTTCCTTAAACTCCGTGGTGCTCAGGCTGACCCCACACCTCCTCCCCCATGGCTTTGCTGTTCAGTGCCCTCCACCTTCGAGGAAAGACATGCTGCCTGTTGTGAACTTGAGGCAGGGATTTCGATGCATGTCCTAGACCATCTCAGTGGACTCAAGTAAGCCTCACTTTATCCCATGTTCAAGGAACTCTCTCCTATGGCACCGCCTCTCACTGCAGTGGACAACTTATCTCACACAATCCCCCATCACTTTGCCATTAGCCACGTTGTCTCCTTGACCTAGATTGTCCATTGCTTACCTACCACATTAGGATGTCCTGGGCTCTCCTAATGCCCCTTTAGGATAGAGAGGCCAGGGTGCAGGAAATGTTAAGGGGGAAGTCTGAGAAACCACAGTCAGCAGAGGAGCAATTAGTCTATCTAAAATGGGGCCTTGAGCCAAAGCGGAGTTTGGGCCCTGACCAGATATATGACATTAATGGATCGTCCAAACTCCCTAGGCCTCTGCTTCCTCTTCTGTGAGCTGATGGGCTGGATGGATAAGCCCTGTCTACAACATCAACCTGCTACTATGATTCTGGACTTGCTTCCAAAATAGCTCACTCATATGACCTCAGTTCCTTGTACGCAGACTTCTCCCCAGCCCTGCCTGAGTGTCCTTGCAAGATGACCAGTGGCATCCCCCAAAGCAAGTGACTTAAGAGAAGTGGACAGCCACAATATCTCTATAACCTCAGCAATGACACGGTGCCTTATTCTCTCAATCATACCAACCAACCCTGATCCACTGTGGAAAGGACACTGGGGGTCGGGCCCATTGACGCCATCTTGGAAGCTGGCTACCACAGGCTTCCAGCCAAATTTGTTAGACTCATCTGCATTGTCAAGAAACCTGTCTAGGGATTTCTTAGGTGTGCTTCCCTCAGAGTCTGGATCCTGCCTCTTTGATGCCAGGAGTAGTAGGTCCTGTGGAGCTGGACAGTACAGAAAATTATTGCATGAGATGGAGTAATGCTACCTGCAGATGGCAGGTGTCAAGAAGGGACTTGAGGGCCAAAAGCTTTGAGCTGTCCAGAAGCACATTGATGTTTGGGGGCCCAGACTAGGAACTAAAGTTGGAGCTGAGTGTGAAAATACATGAGTCTGTGAAGGAGGGAATAACTCCTTTGTGAATACCATTGAAAAAAAGTGTGTTAAGATGAATACCTTGACTTATCTTAATGTGCTTTTTTTTTGTTTGTTTTTTTTTGCTCCTTCCTTGTGGTTTTCCCTTATTTAGCCATGCTTTCCATTACTTTTGTGAGTAGTATCTGTGATGAAAAAGGAGAAGAAATGAAGAGAGAATGTTGAGCTTCAGATATTCAAACAAGTTCAGAAAACAATAAGATTGAAAGCCAAAATTCCAACTACCAGATGCAGAGCAATGAGCGAAGAAAGGGTTTTCTAAATCCAAATAGATTTCTGTTCAATGTAGCAATCTTGGAGGATGTACATGGAATTTTTACTGTCGACTATGGAGTAGGAGAAGATGGAATCATGACCTAAGGGGAGGTTCCAATCCCACAGAAAAGGGCAAAGCCCTTCTTGGGCTGGGACAGCCTAACAAAAATTGGAGACCTTTCCTTCCCTTTCCTTCCCTTTTCTTTCTTTGATTTATTTATACAAGAACTGGGGTACAGGCCAGAGGGGAGAGTAAGAGGATTCACCAGAGACAGAGTAGGGAGCAGAACAGGCAGATGACCAAAACACTACTGAGGGGAGCAGCGGGCGAGACAGTAGAGGTCTGCTGCACCATGTGGGTAGCTCCCTGGCTGGCTGGGCTCGAAACCATGCTGCAGAGGCTGCGGACAGCTTCACAGCTCTGTGCTCAACCACCTGCGCCACCAGGGAGGCACTGGAGACATTTTCAGTTGGTTATCAACCCTCATCAAATTGAGCACAGTGCTCCTTATTATGTAAAACAAAACAAAACAAAAATCCTCTTTACTCAGTGTTTTGGCCCAAGTTCTTATAGCAGAATAACGAGGCAAACAGATTTAATGTACAAACCCCAGAAAGCTCTGCATTTTGGGGGGGAGTCTACCTCTCCTCTCTAGTTTAGCCCATTCCACGTGTACACACACAGTCACACACACTAATATACACTCAGACTCTCTCACACTCACATACTGGATCACATAAACACTCACATGCTCACACTCAAACATACTCATACTCTGCCACACCCTTACATTCACACATTCATGTTCTCATACTTACACACAGGCATGCACACACTCATGTGCACTCACGTTCACATTCACACTCCCACTCCTATTCTCTTCACACTCTCATGCACTCACACACTCACAGACTCCCAGGCACTCGTGCACATATTCATATGCACTCACTCTCACATCCACACTCACATGCACTCACGCACATGCACAAACAGTCACATGCACTCACACACAAACTCTCCTTTACTCCCAAAGCCCCTGCAGCATGCCCTCCCACTGGGCGAACCCCCCTCCCCACCCAGCACTCTGTCCCTCTGTTCACCCCGCCCACACACCCTCCACCCTGCTCCCCTGGTCTCTAACTACACTAAGAGTCATCTCCGGCTCTAAACCTCAGCATACCCTAAATCATAGTTTGTGTGTATTTTTTTAAGTGAAATACGGATGCTTTTGAAACCACTTTCCCCTCCAAAGGCCTCCTCCTTCCTTGTTAACTGGGGCTGAGCCATCTCATAAATAATGCAGCTCCTGCTCTCATCTCAATTACAAATGTGGACGTCTCCTTGTTTTCAAAGTTCACACTGGCCTCTTCCTTGTTTCTCAAGTTCAGCCAGCAGTGCCTTTCGCCCGCCCCAGGGCCCCAGGGCAGTAGCTAACCTGTGCGGTAGGCCTTGTCTGCCTGGTCTGGGCCCCCGGCCCCTGTCACCTTGTTAAAAGCCCATAGATTCCTCCTTTCCTGAAAGCAGGACAATAGCTCAGCTCCCTGCCTCCAGCCTGTGTACTCCAGCCCTGGGCCACTGCGTGGGAGGTTCCTTTGTGTGTGCAGTTCCTGGGGGGCAGGCCTTTCTGCAGGCTCAGGGCACACCCTGTCACCAGCCCCAAAGGACGAACATATTCAATATCCGTGTCCAAATTTCCATGGGCTGAGCCCCTGCCCACTTTATTGGAGGGATTCTGAGGCTCTAACTCTCCAAATAATTACTGACCCAGCAGCGGGCAGATCCACTCCAGTTAGCAAAGCGGAAGGTCCAGCAAGCCAGGTCCTGTCCGTACACCTGTCCTGTCCCATTGCCCAGCTCTGCTGGTGGCCTCAGTGGAATTGGAAGACAAAAAGCACCTTTAGTCCATCTGCTGAGTGCTAAGCCAGGCTTTCCCTGGCTGATGGGGATAGACACAGTCCAGGAGCCCAGCTCATCCTTAGAATTTCTACCCCTTGAGTTGCTCACCCCAGGCAATTGGGTTCTTGCTGACAGGGCATCCCACCTGTCCTAGTGCCACCTGCTGACAAGACAGGTCACTTACCCCTGAGAAGAAGCTGGTCCTCCTGTACCTGGCTACTGGGTAAAGAGTCTGTTCAGGCCACTGTCCTGTGGATGGGCTCCCGAGAACTCAGCCCTCTGGGGTTGAGAAGAGGTGGACTCTCTCCCAGGGCTAAGGACAAGGAGACCTGCTGGATTTTCTGTAAAACATCTGGGAAGGTCTTACCTGAGAAATAGAAATGTCACAGGTGGAGAGAGTAATTAAGTCTGCAGCCCAGCCCCCACTCAATTCCTCATGGGTTGAAGTAGTCAGGCCCTCTGCCTGGGTGGAAGAAAATGTGAATCTTCCTTTATATTCTCTACAGTTATTCTAGACACACTGTCCAGCATATGTTAGAACCTTCTGAGACGTAAAGAGGCAGGACAATGTGACCAAGAGTAAAAAGCCCCTGATCAAGGACTTGAGAGTCAGCAGTTAAGGACTTAAAAATAACTAGGATAATATATTAAACAAGGCAGAGGAGGGCCTCCCTGGTGGCACAAGGGGTTTAAGCACAGCACTGTGACGCTGTGTGCACCCTCTGGAGCACGAATTTGATCCCCAGTGTAAGGGCAGGACAGGCCACAGCGCAGGTTTTCTGATCCTATGCAGACTGGGTAAAGGAGGAATTGGAGTCCTCAGTGGTTTTGCAGGTTTTTTTATTGAGGTTCACCAGGCATATGGCAGGCAAGGGTGCTGGGGGGCCGGGAGGCTGGCAGTCCTCCCAGCCCGCAGCAAAACCTCACTATCTGGGCTCTCCGGCGTTCTCTGCTTCTCTCTTGGCTTCTGCTGCTGCTTTCTCAACTTCTCTTCTGGCTTCTGCTGTTGTCCCCGTGACGCCGCCCTTAAAAGCCCAGTCTCAGCCCAGGTGAATCTCATCTACCTATGTCCACACCCTACTCCAGGTGCCCGCCATCAGGCATGCATTCAGGACAAGGATCTATCATCTATCCTGATGGCGGGAGGGCAGAAAAGCCTGACATTTTTCCTTACCCTACAGTCCACCCCCTCAGGGTTTTCTGCCGTATAGTCTTCATCTATACAATTTTCTTAGCAAACATAAACAATGCAGCCATGGCCCACTGTAGGGTAAAGAAAATGTCAGGCTTTTCTGCCCTCCCGCCATCAGGATAGATGATGGATCCTTGTCCTGAATGCATGCCTGATGGCGGGCACCTGGAATAGGGTGTGGGCATAGGTAGATGGGATTCAGCTGAGCTAAGACTGTGCTTTTAAGGGCGGCATCACGGGGACGCCAGCAGTAGCAGTAGCAGTAGCAGCAGCAGTAGAAGCCGAAGCGGAAGCCGAGAAGCAGCAGAACGAACTCCAGAGAGCTCAGATAGAGTGAAGACTTGCTGGGGGCTGGGAGGCCTGCCAGCCCCCCAGCCAGCACCCCTGCCGGCCATATGCCTGGTGAACCCCAAATAAAAAACCTGCAAAACTACTGAGGACTCTGACTCCTCCTTTACCCGGTCTGCATGGGATCAGAAAACCTGCACTGTGCCCATGTCCTGCCTTTACACCCACAAAAGCAAATACATCACAATATAACAACAAAATACAACAGAACACAAATAAGTCCAGGCAGGGCACCAACCTAGTGCAAAAGACAATTATTGGTACCAGCAGATGAGCCACCAAATTTGCTGCCGAAGGCACTGCTCTTACGAGGGAGGGGAACCACTCACGGCATCTACTGTAACACACCAGGAGCCGTCAGGCTTCCTGGCCTTCTCTGGCTGTAGTCTTGGCTACAAGCCACACACCGCATCCACCCCCAGGATACACTAGCTCTGGGATTGGCGATTCTATTCTGTTGGGGTAATCGCCAACCCTCAGGGTTTCTGTCTGCAGTCTCTCCAACACTCGGCCTTCATAGCCACCCATGCGACTTGCAGAGCCCTGCACTCAGGCCAACCCACTGCACAAGCACATGGGTCAGGGATCCAAACTCTACATTCGTTCCCCACCCGTTCCCCACCCGTCCTCCAAGAACGGGTTCCTCAGCTCCTCACCCTCACTCGACAACGAGCAGGGCATCACCCACAGGTGATTTTACGAGACTCACAGGGCTTCAGCATACTCAGGCTGCTTAACAGCTGCTCAGGGCTTCCCAAACTTAGCATCAGTACCAGCTTTTGCCTTCTCAGTTGGCTTTTCTCCTCTGCCTGGCTGCTGGGCATACACAGGCTGCTTTTGGCCATCAAGGCCCAATGGCCACCCCCAGATTCTCAGAAAAACATAACCTGCCAAGGTCCTCCGCCTCCTGGCAGGATTGTCAGGCCAAGTCCATCAGTCCAAGTCCATTAGGCCTCTCCCTGCATCAGCACTGGTGAGCTCCAAATCATGGTCCTCTCTACGCTGATGATTCTTGCTGCCTCAGGGGTTGTTGGCTGGTCCTCTTGGGCATCTCCTCCTCCAGGCGTGGTCTTGTCCCGTAGCTCCTGGACCTTGTGCACCTTCTGTGCTGCCATGGTGCCTCCAGCGCTGTCACTGGCACACACAGTCTGTTACCTCTTAGTCCCTCCAGGTCTTCGGAAGGCTCCATAACCTTCTGGATGGATCATCTTGCCGACTTACACCAATTGTAAAGGCAGGACAGGCCACAGCATAGGTTTTTATTGGGATTTACCCGGTACACAGGCAGGGGTGCTGGGGGGCCGGGAGGCTGGCAGTCCTCCCAGCCCCCAGCAAATCCTCACTATCTGGGCTCTCCGGCGTTCTCTGCTTCTCTCTTGGCTTCTGCTGCTGCTTTCTCAGCTTCTCTTGCGGCTTCTGCTGGCGTCCCCATCACGCTGCCCTTAAAAGCCCAGTATCAGCCCAGGTGAATCTCATCTATCTATGCCCACACCCTACTCCAGGTGCCCGCCATCAGGCATGCATTCAGGACCGCGAGGATCCATCATCTACCCTGATGGCAGGAGGGCAGAAAAGCCTGACATATTTCGTTACCCTACACCCAGCCAGCCAGGGAGCCACCTGTATGGTGCAGCAGACCTCTCGTGTCTCGCCTGCTGCTCCCCTCAGCAGTGCATTTCAGTCAGTCTGCCTGTTCTGTTCCCCACTCTGTCTCTGGTGAATCCTCTCACCCCTGGCACCTCTGGCCTGTACCCCAGTTCTTGTTTGCATAAATAAATAAAGCTTTAAAAAAAAAAAGGTAGAGGAAAAGATGGATAACATGGTTAAAAAGATAAAGAATTTACAAAAAAAAAAATTGGAATCTATGAAATAAACCATGGCCATTCTAGAATTGGAAAACAGGGCATGTGAAATCAATACCTCTTGGAAAGATTTAATAGCAGCCGGACACAGATGATTCAATGAGTGAAATGAAAGGAAGGCCAATAGGAAATATTCAAGCTGGTACAGAGAGAAAGATTGGCAGGAACAAAATAGGGCTAATAGACAAGTGGGCACCAGCAAATGTTTCCATATCATAATTACAGGCCCAGAAAGAGAGATGGGAGAATGGGGCTGAAGAGGTATTTAAAGGAGAATGCTGTTTCTACTGGAAGTAGAAATTTCCAGTTCTGGAAAATTCTTTAAAAATAATCGCTTAAAAAGTAATCAACTTTTTCATTAAAAAAAAAAAAAAAACAAACCACTCAGTAAATTTCTAGCAGGATAAACACAAAGAAAATCCCACCTAGGTATGTCATCATTGAAGTGCTGAAAACCAAGAACAAAGGTCAAATCTTAAAATCTACTAGAAATTTTACCTGCAGGGGAGTAACCCTAAGATGCTGTAGGGTAAGTGAAAAATTATCAGGCTTTTCTGCCCTCCCACCATTAGCATTAATGATGGATCGCTGCAGTCCTACATGCATGCCTGATGGCAGACACCTGGAGTAGGGTGTGGGCATGCATAGGTGGGCATACCTGGGCTGTGGCTGGGCTTATAAGGGCGGCGTCACAGGGATGCCAGCAGAGCGAGAGAGAAAGAGTAGCAGAATGAGAGTAGCAGAATAGAAGGAGAATGAGAATGCCAGAGAGCCCAGAAAGAGTGAAGACTCACTGGAGGCTGGGAGGCCTTGCAGCCTCCTGGCCCCCTGGCAGCCCTGCCTGCCAAGTACCTGGTAAAAGTTCAATAAAGGCCTGAAGAGGCCACCGAAGGCTCCAGGACTCTCCTTTATCCGTCTGCTCGGCTCATAGAGATCCTACCCTGTGCCTTCCCACCGCTACAGATGTATGGCTGAATTTTCAACAGAAACCATACAATGCCCAAAGAAGTACATGCCCCTAATCCCTAGAACCTGTGACTCTGGAACCTTACATGGAAAAAGGTCACGGCAGATATGAATGAGTTCAGCATTTTAAGGAGTGGGGATGATCCTGGATTACCCAGATGGGCCCAACATAATCACAAGAGGACTTACAACTTACAAGATAGATGCAGGGAGAGTCAGAGCAGAGAGCTGATGCTGGAAGTAGGGGTCAGAGTGATGTGATTGCTGGACAGGAGCCATGCGCCAAGGAATGTGGGCAGCCTTCAGAAGCTGCAAAAAGCAAGGAAACCGATTCTCTCCAGAAGGCACACAGCTCAGCCAAGACCTTGATTTTAGCCCAAATGAGACCCATTTCAGACTTCTGACTTTTAGAACTGACTTTTAGATGATCAATTTGTGCTCTGTTAAGCCACTAAATTTGTGATAATTTGTTACAGCAGCAAAAATGAAACTAATACTCCACAGAAGTCAGCCAACTACGAAAGAGCCTCTTGCCAGTGCTGAATGCAGTGAAGGGTGTGGTACTGTGCACACACAAAGAAATAGATTAGCTGCCTCTTTGGTTGGCAGACTCCCTACCTCCCTCTGAGGGCTCAAGCACAGGAACCCCATCAGCTCACCACGAGACTCTGATACAGATGCCGACACTTCTCCTGCCCTAGACACAGACTACATTCAGTGGCCCAACCCCAGCACACCTAACACACAGTTATTGAAAACAGGAGATAACATTGAAAATGAAGGAATGATTTTTTTATTTCATACTTACTAGTCAGTGATCTCCTGGTTTAGCAAGGGCAGATGGAGATGACTAAAATTGATTAAGAAGCAAAAAAGACAATGTCCATTTCTTGACATCAGGCTAGGTTCTGGAAGCCCGTTTCAGAAACAAGAGTCTTCAGATTGGTAAGAGCCAGGTACTTGAGAGAAAAAAGTCTTCTAAACTCCAGAAACATTTCCTATTAAGAACCCAAACCAAGGCCTCCCTGGTGCTGTAGGCGGTTGAGTGCTGCACTGTGAAGCTGTCCGCAGCCTCTGCAGCACAGGTTCAATCCCGGCCAGCTGGCAAGAATCCCACATGGTGCAGCAGACCTCTCCTGTCACCCGCTGCTCCCCTCAGCAGTGTATTTTGTCAATCTGCCTGTTCTGTTCCCCACTCTGTCTCTGGTGAATCCTCTTACCCTCCCACGACTCTGGCCTGTACCCCAGATCTTGTATAAAAATAAATAAATCTTAAAAAAAAAAAATAGAACCTAAACCAGAAAGACCAAGCATGGAGTTATATTTCTCTATGGTAAAAGAGACACGCAAGGGCCTCCCCGGTGGCGCAGCGGTTGAGCGCTGGGTTGCGAAGCTGTCCGCAGCCTCTGTGGCGCCGGTTCGATCCCCGGCTACTCCCCGGCCACCGGAGGAGGGTCCCACATGGCGCGCAGACCTCTCCTGCCGCCCGCTGCTTCCCTCAGCAGTGTACTTCGGTCCTTCTGCCTGCTCTGCTCCCCGCTCTGGCTCTGGTGAATTCTCTCACCCTCCCGGCTTCTGACTGTACCCAGTGCATGTACAAACAAACAAACAAACAAATGAAAACACATGCCTCTTTAAAAAAAAAAAAAAAAAAGACATGCAAAATGTTATCATTTCTCTTTTTTTAAGATTTATTTATTCATGCATACAAGAGCTGGGGTACAGGCCAGAGATGTGGGGGGTGAGAGGATTCACCAGAGACAGAGTGGGGAACAGAACAGGCAGACTGACTGCTGAAATACACTGCTGAGGGGAGCAGCAGGCAAGACAGGAGAGGTCTACTGCACAGTGTGAGTATTTCCCCTGCCAGCCGGGATTGAACCGGCTGCAAAGGCTGCAGACAGCTTCACAACACTGCGCTCAACCACCTGCACCACCAGAGAGGACCCAAAATGTTATCATTTCAACCATTTTCCAGTCTAGTTCAGTAGCATTAAGTATTCGCCGTACTGGGCAGCCCTCACCACCACCCACCTGGAGAACTGCATCATCTTCTCAAACCTGAACTCTGAAACAGTGAAGCCCTGCGTCCTTATTCCACTCCCTGCCAGCCCCCCACAGGCACTCATCTCCCGTGTTAAAATTCAGCTATTCTTGGAGCCCTGCAGAAGTAGAAAGTTCTGTTTTCAAACCGTAAAATGGAAAGGGAGCAGGGGGTAGAATTTGGGTAGTTTCCTGCTGCAGGGGAATGCCACTCATATTTTCTTGGGCTGGAGGAAGAATCAGAGGGGGCTAGAATAAAAGAGTTGAGAAGTGAGCATGTGGTCTCTGTCCCTGAGTGAGGAAGGATAGGGACGGAACCCCGGAATGTAGGGCACTTGCCCTGCTTCCTGCCCAAAGGAGGTGGCCTGGGGGCCAGGCCAGATAAGACTGCCCTGGGGGCCCCATGTGCCACCTGGAAAGACAGCATTTCTCCAAAGGAACCAAGTCCAACGCACTAGGTGGTAAACTTGGTGTGACCACATCTTCCTGGAGGGATGGGGTTCATTTTTTCCTACTTGAGTGGAAAATGGGTTTCTCAAAACACTGAGCTTCACTCTAGAAAATCAGGGGAGTGATTTTTCCACGCCTTCTTTTCATCCATGCAAGTTTTATACCCATTACAAATACCCTGGCTTCACATTCATCTGCGTCCCCTGAGGGGTTCAGGGCGCCAGTCCCTTGGCTTCCCGGCTCTCAGCTGGGTGGGGCCGCACCAGGAACAGAGAAAGCTGTTTCGGATTTCTGCCTTGGGCAGCAAGCCACACGCACATGCCCTGCGCGCTGAGGACTGAGCCCTACGCACTGGCAGCCACGCGCGGCTGCTCCAACCTCAGGCCAATGCCCGCCCCTTCCCACACTCTCTCTTTCCTGCCCTGGCCTCCCAATGCTCTCTCCAGCTCCAGGAAAAATATTGGGACATTGAACGTCCCTCTTGGCAGGAAACACTCTCCTGGAGGAAGGAGGGTGAAGGCGAGGCCCGTGGAAGCCCAAGTGAGGCCAGAGCTTGTTCTGCAGCCCGTGCCTGGGCACACGGGGTGCACACTGGCTGCCAGCTGGGGAGGCCCCACGTGGTGGCAGGAGGGCTTGCAGCAACCCTAGGATGCCCCCCACCCACCCATCATGTCCTCATTTCTCACACCTCTGAGGTGAGCTCCTTGAAGGCAGGGCCAGACTGGTTGATTCAAGGCCTCAGGTTTTTTGTCCTTCCACTTGGGCAAACCCCCTCCACCCTCCCTCTGCTCCCTCCTCCCGCCCTTCCCTCCCCACAGTGGTTCCACCAGACAGGGTGGGCTCCTGTGCCTCAGAGCAGCAGCCTTGCTGAATTCAGCAGCATAATTCAAAGTCAGAAATTAAGTTGGTAAGGAGTGCACCCCACTCACATTTCCCTCAAATATTTAAGTCTGCAAAACCCCTCATAGCAGAGCCACACTCTCCCCCCACTGCCCCCCCTCCTGCTTTTTCTCTTCTCTCTTTCTCCTTCATCTTTCTCCCAACTTCCCCTCCCCTTGTCACAACAGCCCAGTCAACCGAGAGAGAAGAAGGGATGGAGCCTGCCTTTTGGGCCGAGCGCCTTGGGGCCACAGGCCTTGTTTTGTGTGTTCACCTTTGTTTTTTATTTTTATTTTTTGGTCTGGTTTTTATCTGCATCCCTTTAAAGCATGTCATTAGAGAAACCATGGCCTCCTCTGAGCTGGGCCTTGAGTATGCATTCTAGCCAAAAAAATTGCACCCTAATTAGCTTCATCTTTTAACTCCCCCCCCAGACTGGGGCACCCTCCAGGCTCCCCTTGAAACAATGAGGTCAAATAACAAGCATTTTCTTTCCTTTTATTGCAGTCAAATATATACCTACCCTCTGCCCCCCAAGAGCCTGTGTACCCAAGTACAGTAGATACAGAAAGCTACATCCAAGACCTGGGGTGGTCTGCAGAGACCCTCATCCAGCAAGGACCTGGTGTCCTCCTGCATCTGGGGACCAGGGCAGCCAGGCCCCTCTCCAACTGCCAAGACACAGTCTGGCACTTTCTCGACTCAATTCCTCACCTGTGAAGGAGCACTTAGGGTATCAGCTTCCACACAGACTCCTGAGGGTTAATAGAAACTTCAAAGCCTTCCCCATGATCAGTACTTATGTAGGGATGCCTGCTAGGCAGTGTGCTGATTGACTCTTCACCACTGCCTCATGAAGTAAGTATATAGTCTTATTACCTCTCATTGCACACATGAGAAAGTTAAGACCCAGTAAAGATAGGGGATTTGTCCAAAATCACACAAGACACAAGTGGCAGAGGCAATACCAACCTCAGGCTATCCTCAGAGCCTACTCTCCTGCCCATGCTCAGTTGGCTTAGGTTGAGAGGCAGGGATGTGGATGACAAGATGCCAATAGGACTCATCCGGGCACCAAACAGCCCTTCATGGGTATGACTACTCCTTAACCACAGGCCATTCTTTCCACATGGGAGAGTAAGCTTGGTGGTGTCAGAGGCTTCAATATTTCAAGAGAAGCTGGGGATTGGATGTTTATGTGAAATTCCCCAATTAAGAAATGTCATCAACCAATTCAATCTTTTCTGAAAACTAATGTGAGGAAAAAACAAAACAAAACAAAACAGAACCTCATCTCTCCAGCTCATAGGCTGTTTATCTCCAGCCTGTAGCTGAGGCCAAAGAAGACAGTTGATTTAATCTCCTATGTCAACTTCATTCCATTGGTGGTGGCTACCTGGCATTCCATCTGAGGAAGGATGCTGAGCATGAGTCTGATCTTAATGAGGAAGATTGCTTTGATCCATTAGTAATGTCTGCCATGGGCACTGCCTGGAAGAGTGACAGCTTCTGTGCAGTGCGCTTCACTAGGTTAGTCACACAGAATGAATTAGCATTCAATCCCTGTTCCTCCAGAAGTTGATAATTTAAGCCCTCCCTCGCACTTCCCCCCAGCACTGCTCAGAGCACCCTCAGATTCTAAGGTCAAATTGCCTCTAGAGTCATTATCTGGTTTGGTCAACAGGTACTAAGTCAGCTCATTATAAACCCTCATGCCAATCTTGTGCATTTGAGCTTATTTCAGCCCCACCCAACCAGGAACTAGAAGTCCTGTGTCCTTCACTATTGTCCTAAGAAACACAACCCCCACCCAGGCACTTAGTGATTTTAGTGAGGCTTTTATAGGTCTCAAAACGCATATTGTTTTTGTTTGCAAAAATGCCTCAGGAGACAATGCTCTTGTCCAGAGCATCTCTTCCTCACCCCACTGTGGGGCTTCTTCCTCCCCTGACACATCCCTCCCACCTCCTTTCAGGTTCTGACCCCACTTGCTCTTCCCTCATGAGGCTTTCCTTATAGAAATTCTCTATTCTTTATTCCTTTCACAAGCAGCTACCTTCTGCGGCTTGAGCACACCCTTTGGACACACACTTTATCCCAATTTACTAAAAAACAAAATAGACTTTCTCCAGCAAAAAGGAGTATCTCCTTAAGAGAAGGTCCCATTCCAGTTATTAATAGAAAATGGAACTCACAGTCATCTTGATTTTCACAAAGTCAGAGAAAACCCGTGAGTCACTGCAAATGTGTCAAATTTGTGACATCTAGGTGGCCTTACCCACACATTTATTTTATTTTCTTCATTATAGACATATTTGTTTGGGGTTTTCCATGCATGGTTTAGCACTTCATCTGCTCCTTTATTCTCCCTCATTGTGAAATTGTTTTTCTAAGTCAAATGTTGATGACCCTGAGAGCAGATCCTATTTCTCTTATTTCATTTGCTCATCTGAAGCACATGCTGTGAGCCAGACCCTATTCTAGAACCCAGGGAAACTGCACTAACAACAACAGAGTTTCTATGCTCTTGGAGTTTATCTTTCTCTTTCTCTGAGTCACGTGGCTGTGGGTGCCTGCAAACACTCTGATCTTCAGGATTCTTGAGGTTTCCTTAGGCACAGTTATACACTTGGAGCTTGTCCCAGCTTGCACCAACTCCATAATATTGGCTTTGGTTTCTCCTGTGGAGGCTTCTTTTTCTAGCTGTGTTGACACTAGCCCTGAATAAAGACCACCCTCTCCATGTTCAGGCCTTGCTGCTTGATCCTGGCAAGGCACTTGAATTTTCTAAAGCCCTTTCTCACCTGTCATGGACAGATAGTCTACATGACAGCTCATTGCAAGTTGTAAGTGGGGTTAGGCATATCAGCCTGGCACCTATGTTGCATTACTGCTGCGCGATCAGGTTCTATGATAAAAATTCAGGCTCCTCCTTCCGTCTCCCAACATATCCTTATTATTATCCTGATTCCTTCAGGGTCTCCTTTTCCTGGGAAAGAGAAGATAAAACAGAATACCAATACCAAGAAATCCCAATTTTTTGGTTTTTGAGTTTTAAATCAACCTTTAACATTAAAAAACAGAAGAAAATCTTACAAATCTAGACTTTTTGCTATCAAGAGTGTTCATGATTAGTCAAGTTTCACGAGAGAAAGGAACAAAACAAATAGCAGTCTGTCTGTCTGTCTGTATATCTATCTATTATCTATTAATCAGACCAACATAAAGAAAAAACAGACTTTTGTATTTCAAGATTCTCAGTTTGGGGAGTTGTTTGTTACTATTGCATAGCCTCACCTATCCCGACAAAAACAAGAGTCATCCTCTGCTGGTCCCCATGGAGATACACACTGTTCAGTGTTGACTATCAACATTGGTTTTCTTTGGTATCTGTTAAAGCAACCAACATTATCTTTTACCAGTGTCTATGGAATTAAAATCCCTCCACTTGGCCTCTGCTTTGCATGATCCAATCTGCCATTAATGTCTGCATCTTCTTATCAAGTCCCCAACATCCTTTTGGTCACCAGTCTACACCCTCTGCTGCTTCCATCTCCATCTAAGGGGCAAATGAAGTCTGGCTACTCTTCTAGTGTCTGTAGGATTATGGGCCCCCCCACCTATGTTTTCTCACTCAACTGCTCTCCTACCAGGAGGATGGTGCAAGATTTTTCTATTCCTAGATTTCATCTAGGAGTTTCTTTATCTTCTCCTGAGCCTGAACAATCTTGGCAGACAGTGGGAATCACAGGTTTCTCCTCTTCAGATTTTCCCCATGGCCTTGGCAACCTGGGTCTGATCTGCATGGCAGGTGGTTTATTTGGCTTCTTTGGTTTCTTCTCCTATCCTTCTTCCTATTCTGGTATTTGTGGAATAAAATTTATATGCTTTAATTTCTTTAGCGTTCTCTAATTTCTCTTGAAAACTCAGCTGACCTTTTCTCTTCAAAATCTCCACCCTTTGTGATGGCTGACTTTGTGTATCAACCTGACTGGGCTAGGGGATGCCTAGACATTTGCTCAAACATTATTCTGGGTGTAACTGTGAGGATACTTTGGGTGCAGTTACTATTTAAACCAGGAGAGTGAGTAAAGCAGATTGCCCTCCTCAATGTGAATGGCCTTCATCCAATCCATTGGTGGCCCTCATCCAACCTGAATAGAACAGACAGGCTGAGTAAGAGGGAACTCCTCTGGTCTGACTGCTGAACTGGGACATAAGTCTCTTGCCTTTGGACTAAAACTCACACCATTGGCTCTCCTTGGTCTCCACCTTACAAAAAACAGATCTTGAGATTTCTCAGCCTCCATAATCACATGAACCAATTCGTTATAACTCTCCCTCACTCTCTTTCCATATAAGTGTCTCTATGTGCTTTCAATTATGTATATAATATATATAATAGATCTATTCATTAATGTTTATATGTATACATTGTATATGTGCATATACATTTGTGTGTGTGTTTGTGTGAGTGCATTTGCAATGAGCTTTAACTTAAATGGAGAAATCACATCACTCTACTGGGTTTTCATCAAAACGAGTAGGCTACAATTTTTGTCATCAGGAAGAAATAGGGGCTAAAGATAGGAGGTAGTTTCAGGTATAAGAAACACAAATGAAGCTGGATCTTTGCCCACATGAAATCATGGGTTATTATATCGTTACATGGGCCATGACTTCATTGTGGATTATGTATTTTTATAACTGGAAAACGACTTACAGATTGTTGGTCAGAGGGAGAGTAGATAGTGCAGTGGCTCATGGGTTCAGCCCTGGGTTCTGCTCCTCACCAGCTGGCATAAAGGTTAAATGGGATGAAACAAGGAAAAGCTCAGCTCTGTGCTGGATATGGGCTAAGCTCAAAATAAAGATTAACCGCTGGAAACATCCACAGTTGAAAGAAAGATCTAGGGATTTTAGTTTCCAATCTGGTGATTTTCCATTGCTTCTGTCTCCAAAAGCTCTTGTCATTACGTTTCCACTGCTAAGATTAATAGCAAAGATGAGAGCCTCCCTGATGGTGCAAGGGGTTAAGATGCAACTTATGAAGCTATCTGCAGCCACTGCAGCACGGATTTGATCCCCAGCCAGGGAGTTACCCACATGGCACAGCAGACCTCTCCTGCCTCGCCCGCTGCTCCCCTCAGCAGTGTATTTCAGTCAGTCTGCCTGTTCTGTTCCCCACTCTGTCTCTGATGAATCCTCTCACCCCCCACACCTCTGGCCTGTACCCCAGTTCTTATATGCATAAATAAATAAATCTTTTTAAAAAATAATTAAAAAATAATGACAAAGCTGAAGAGGAGGAAGAGGAGGAGGAAAAACTACCATTAACTGAGCTTCCTGCAACATGTCAGACATCGAACATGTCTTATTCAATCCTTAAAATAACTGGGAATTGGGTATCTTTATCACCATCTCATCAATGTGGCAATCAAGGATTATGGAGGTTGAACAGCTTGAGCAAAGATACTGGGGAAGCTTTAAAACATATCCACATTGAGGTCCTGTCCTTCACTAACTATCCCACCTTCATGCTCTGTGATTTACTTTTACTTCCTATAAAAGGGAAAGAGAAATAAAACTGACCTCCCAAAACAAAAAATCCACAAATTCTTTGTCCTTCCTCCAGAGAACAGTCCAGAATCTGGACTGCCAACCTTAGTGACTTGCTTGTAACCAGTAGAATAAGGCTCAACTTCCAAGGCTCTCAGAAAAGGCCATGCACTGTCTGCCTGGCTTCCTGGGCACCCTTGCCTTTGGAGCCCTGAGATGCTGCTATGGGTTGAATTGTACCCCATCAAAAACTTTTAGGCTGAAGTACTAACTAACACTCAATATCTCAGAACAGGACATTCTTTGGAAATAGTCTTTGCAGAAGCAATCAAGGTAAAATAAAATCATTAGGGTGGGCCCTGACCCAATATGGCCAATGCCCTTGTAATTTGGAGACAGAAACACAACATGAAGACAAGGGAGAAGACCACCCTTGGCAAGCAGAGGGGCCTACAACAGATCCTCCCCTCAGTGCCCTCAAGAGGTGTCAACCCTGCAGACACCTTGATCTTGGACGTCTAGCCTCCAGGACTGTAACATCATACATTTCTGTTCTGTGTTAAGTAAGATGTGATCCTAGCAAATGAAAACAGTTGTACAAGGTCTGAATGCCCTCAGCTTCATGATGTTAGGAATTCCGCCAGGGTACATGGGGAGCTACCTGTAGGTACCTGGTAACAGCCACAGCCAAGGTCCCAACTCACAGCCAACATCAACCACCAGACAGGTGAGCCAAGATGCCTCCAGATTCTGGCCCTGGGTTGTAAAACACCTCTCCACCCACATCTCCCAGTGTTCCTGGCCAAGGCCTAGGAGATCACAAAGTAAGTGGATCCTTCTGTACCTCTGTCTGAATTCTCTCCCCAAGAACCCGTGAGTATAAGAAAATAGGTTTCTTGTGCCATCACATTTTGAGACTTTTTTTGCAGCAAGGAAAAATCTCACAGCTAGTGAGGGCCAGAGCTATGTCTCTGTGGCTCTGTGGCTCCTTGGCTCCAGAATACCAGCCTTTTCCCTCCTCCCTGATGCAAACTCAGCAACCTTGTTGTCTCAGAGGGTGTCTGGGTAGGAGAATCTTTGCTGAGTCTTGTCTCCAGGAAGCACGTGGGTCCTCATGGGCCAGACACTGGTTAACCCGTGAACACTGTCTGGTCTCTGAGAGGCCAGCTCCCCTTCAGCCTTTTTCAAGTTTCTGGGACTGGCCAGGTACCCTAAGACAGCCAGTAAGTCTGGTCTCTTCAAGGTCTGACTACTTGGTTGGGGACTGGAACTCTAAGCATTCCTTGAACGCGTCCCCACAATCATTTTGCTGATGACTTTGTAACCCAGGAGAGTGGCTGGGACACAGAATATAGTAGGAATGTCTGAGGCCCTGGGATTAAATTCTGGCTGTTCAGCTTACTAGTTATAAGGCCCTAAATGAGTTACTCATCTTCCCAGGCTGATTTCTCCATCTGCATGATGGTGTATTGAGAAAGGTCTAGCACATAGTCAGCCTGCAGCTAAGAGAGCTGCTATGGCTACCCATCAGCTTCCACAGTTGGTTTGCAGGGGTGTGTTGGCAGACTAATCTTCCACACAGGCTAGCTGAGTTTCTGGGTGCTTCCCTTCAAAGGAGCAGAAACCTGCTTCAAATAACCCCAAGAATGTTGCACTCTTTCAAAGGCTAATTTTTTTTAAAAAATGGTTCCAGACCAACATAAGGTAGCATTGTTGTTACGGGTTTTATTGTTTCAAACAGTCTTGAAAAATTCCTAACTTTGAAGCCACAAAGGGCAGCAATTAGATCCTTCTTGAAAGCCATGGCAGCGGAAAGCCTCACCCTGGGGTGCCAGACCTCATTTCCTTCCCCATTTGGGGGCCACCATGTCTGAGTCCCACTAGCACCCAAGCAGGAGAGGTGGGAGGGACACGTGGTCTCCTCGTCCCCGTGTCTCCCAGAAAAAGGAGGCGGATGGGGTGACTCAAAGTGAACCATTTCCTCCCTTCACCCACGCCCCCCCACCCTGCGCGCTACCCTGACAAGCCCCCTCTCTTGGGGGGAGGGCCAGCCTGAATCACGCCTCAAGGTCTGGGATGGTTGCTCCTGGGCTCCTGTCCAGGGTGCCTTTATGAATCCCAGCTAATTCCCTTCTAACAGCAGCCTGCCCCAGGGCGACGCTTTGTCAGAAATGATCTCTGGGCTTGCTGCTGGCAGGCTGCTTGCTGGCTGCTAAATCTCCCTCCTGTTCCACGCGGGGCAAGGCTTGTCCAAATATTTGCCTTGATCCTGCGTTCTGATTCATCATGTGCAGAAACCAAGGTAATTTCATCTATTGCGTGACTCAGACCCGGGCTGTGCACAAGCCCTGCACGAGGCGGCAGGCGCTGGGAGGCCAGGCCTGCAGCCAGCTCCGCTGCTCGCCCGGGGCTCTGGGAGAGATGTGAGATGCGTTGCGCTCCACACCGGCTAGCCTCAGATTAAATCTCTTTTGTCTGATGTGATTAATGGAGCCCCAAACACGCCTCGGCGCAAGGGTGTGAGGTGCACTTTGTACCTTTTCCAAGGTTTTTTTTTTTTTTTTTTTTAATGCTAAATCCATTTGCATCTCATAAATTTTATTGGCTCCAAAATGAAATGTTCCTGACAGCAGCAGGCAGGGTGTGGGTTCCACTGAAACATTTTCCCCTGAAGTCCCCTCTCTGGCTCCAAGACCCTAGGAGAAATCCTGCTGGCACCCAAAGGAGGAGGGGAGGCAACAGAATGACCTAGATTCCAAATCTGCCAGACAGGTAGAGCCGGCCGGCCTGTCTTCAAAAGGCTGCCCAGGCACAGGGCATCCCAGGTATCAAAGGAGCAACACGAGGGAGGAGGCTCGCTCTCATGCTCCCGCCTGGAGCCTCCCGCTCGTGGGTGACATGACCATTTTCTCCTTCAGCAGGTTTGTCTGCTTAGGAAAGACTTCGAGTTGGGCTGGTGGGGTCCTTGGCATCACCTGCCCATTCCTGGGTGATGCTTCCTGGACAGGGATGGGGGGACAGCTGAGCTAAGGCATCCCCTGTGGAGGTGTATGGGGCACAGGAAAGGGAGCTTTGCCTTGTTTTGTTATTGTGTTATTTTTTATTGCGGAATCCTGGCTTACAACCCTGGAGTTCAGAGGCAAGACGGGGAGGCCTGGGCCTGGCAGCTCCGACACAGGGGTCTCCAGGAGTCAGACAACGCATTTCGCTGGTGGGGGGGCATGTTTTCCCAGCACAAGGCCACACTTTCCATCCAAATGTTCATTCCTCGCTTCTTAAATAACTAACTGAACTGTTTGTCCCCACCGAGCAATCAGAGCAAAAGGCATGTGTGTGTGTGTGTGTGTATGTGTGTGTTTTAATTTTTAAAATTTTGTGCCAAGATTTCTTTTATGTATTTGTTTTCTCATTCCCATTGCTTCTACCCCTTAACCTCTTAACCTCACTTCATTTGTGAATGCCCAGTAGCTTATAATTATTTTGCTTTGCCATTTTGTCCAACATGTTTCCTTATTTTATTCATCTATATGAAACTATCCTATACTTGTCTTACCTTTCTGACTTGCTTTGCATACATAATTCTCTTGATCTCCTTCCATTTTATTATAAATGGTACCAGCTTGTGTTCCTTTATAGCTGAATGGTATTCCATTGTGGGACTAGGCCACGTCCTTTTTATTTTTAAAAGATTTATTTATTTATGCATACAAGAACTGGGGTACAGGCCAGAGGTGCGGGAGGCGGGGTTGAGAGATTTTACCAGACAGAGTGGGGAGCAGAACAGAGGGATCTACTGAAATACACTGCTGAGGGGAGCAGCGGGCGAGCCAGGAGAGGTCGGCTGCTCCATGTGGATTGCTCCCTGGCCGGGGATAGAAACTCATGCCGCAGCGGGATGTCTTGACAGGGCTGGAGATGGCTTGACAGGGCTGTCTTTAACCCCTGCACCACAAGGGAGGCCCTAGACCACATCTTCTTGAGCCCATCCTCTGTAGTGGGCATTAGGGTTAGCTCCAAGTCCCAGGAACTGTCAATAATGCTGCCATAAACATCACGGGATGTATCATTTCTTGAGTTGATGGTTTCATGTTCTTCAAAGATAAATGCAGCTCAAACTCTTCTTCCACCCCTTTCCAGCTCTGTGACTTTGGTCAAGTTACTTGTCCTCTTTGAGTCTGTTTCTCCATCCATTTATTCATTCCATGACTACCTTCCTAACACTCCCTCTATGTGGGGCCTAGACATACATTTTAGACACTCCACAAGTGAACACAATCGAACATGTATGCAATACTCCAGGAGGAGCTAAGTACTGAGCAGATTTAGAGCGAGGAGTGAGGTGTGGGCCGGGAGCTTAGGGCATTCCATGAGCCCTGACCTCTGCTGTTGGGCCGATGCTGCGAAGATGACTGGCTCCTGCCTGGGAGACAGGAGGCACAGGCAACAAGGCAGGAGGGGCATGGCGAGAGTGTCTAGCACTCAGAAGAGTGCGTGGGACACGTAGTAGGTCCTCAGTACCATGCTGCTGTTGTTCTTTGACAGGGTGATGAGCGCAGCGATCTGCTTGGGAGTGAAGATGCTGAAAGGAAGGAAGAAAAGTTGCTTGGAGGGAGATGACTTCAAAGCCACACTGCCGTCCCATGTGGGTCTGTCACTTTCTGCCACTCCCTGCCCCCTCCAAAGCACAGGCAGCCTCACTTCACACCGTGCCCAAAAGGTCAGCTGACTAGGGTTTCATGAGGGGCATTCCAGCTGGGGGCCCACACAGGGAGCACTCTGCCCATGGTCAGGCCTCCAAGTTCCTGTCCAGGACCAGCTGCCAGAGCTTTGACCCTCCCCAGTTGGCCACAGCTGCTGCCAGGCAGGGGTGGGGTGGGCGAGGAGCAGAGAAGTAGGCCCCAGAGCAGCTGTCCCGGCCCTGAGAGCCAGAACTGCGCCCGGGCCAGGGAGCCCGGGCAGGGACACCCCAAGGCTCTGCAGGGAGGAGACACAGCAGGAGCCTCCATGTATATGCAAATGCATGTGCACACACAGCAGACACAGGCATGCTTTATTTTTTGTAATTTTTTTTACCCTATTTTATTTCCCAAGATCGCAGGCGGTGATTATTGCCGAGACCCATCTTATTAAGAAGCAAAAACGAGCCTCAGGGAGGCCCAAAGGAAATGAGCCAGTACAAAATTTCAAACCCTGTGTCCTGCGTGTTCAGGTGACGGTCACCGGACGAGAGGACACAGAGTGATGTTCCTTGGGTCCCGCTTCCAGTGGCAGCATTTCTTCATGCTCCACTGATCGAAACAAAAAGAAGTCTTCATGTCTTTTTGCTTTTAAGGCTGGAGGAGAGTGAACAGAAGGGAGCAGGATCTAGACCATCCCCCTCTCTGCCCACATGGGCAGTGCTGGCTGGCTGTCCGTGGCTGTGCGGCCCTCAGTGTTCCTGCAGGGACTCTGCGGATGGAGGGCTCCCTTAAAAGTCACACTCAGCACTTTCTACCACCTCCTCCTTCCCCTTTCACTTCCGGACACTATTTGGGTCTGTCCAGCTCATCTTGGCGTCCTGTGCTGCCAGGCGCAAGGAACTGCCATGGGGGAGGGAGGCTCCCTCTCATTTTGCACCTCTGTTTCCATCAGGGAGATGAGAAGGCACTGTACGTACCCCAGGCCAGGGCATAGTTTGGGTGACCTAGCGGCAGCGTGGAGCCTCAGCTAGGACACATTCCCAGGCTCCCTGTGGCCTGGCCAAGAGGACAGAGGCTGTGAGTGACCAGGCAGGATGCCCACCGTGGCCTCAGCGGGCAGCAGGCCGGCCTGCAACAGAGCAATTCCTCTACACAGCCACCGAGTGGGCTGCCTTTCTGATGGGGGTGGAGGAGCTTTAAAGAAAATAAATGAAAGTAGCCCTTACATCTTGAGGAAGCTTAAAGGCACCCAGAGAATGAAATCTTAGATTTTTCCTTCCTGAAAGGCGGAGGCTGGGCATAATTCTCTCTTTGTTCCCCTCCTTTGTCTTGGGGAAATGTTCCTGGCCACACTGTACCTGTGGTTTTATTGTCATCCGTTTTGGAAATGGGCAGGGTATAAATCAGTCGGTGAAATTTCAAAATGTAGCTCTTTGGTCTAGCATCGAAGTAGACAAAGAAGAAGCAGGCACTTAATAAATGCCTTTGGAGGCTGGTGATTTGCATGGGGCTTCCAATAAAAGGCAAAGGCATTGCTTTGAGATTACACGCACTGAAGCCAGGGAGGTCCTCTGGTATCTGGTCACAGCAGGTGCGATGCTGGTGCCAAGACTTCTGACCCTGGAACCCTCAGCTGCAGCACCATCTGCCCCGTGGGCCCTTGGGAGGACGCTCCAGACAGGGTCTCCTCTCAGGAGAGGGCTCAGGGTCTTGATGCAGCCAGCGACAGACTTGCCCCCTTGATTTCTCCTTCTGCCTTTGCTGCCCCTCCCCTACCAACCCTTGCTTCTCTGCTGCCATCAACTGCCCCAGGTCTTCCCTGGGTGCACACAGAGGTCTGACAGGACTGGAGAGTCAGGGCTCCTGGGAGGGTGCCCACTCAGTGATGCCAGGTGAAGGTTGGCTTGTCTGTAAATATGCTGGACACATGGGGTTAGAAGTCGTTGGGCTTTGGGAAGGAAGACGGACCATGTCACTGCCCAAGTGGAGGACTGAGCAGAGCTGGTAGCAGGGGCAATTGGGGGAATTGGGGGCAAGACCAAGGAAGGGTTGTGGAATATCAGTCAAGGGATAAAGTCAGATGCTTTAAATACTTGGGTCTAATTGTGAAGGGAAAAGATGTTATGACAGGTCACCCAGCTCTGCTCTTTAATTTGGGAGGGCAACTTCATGAAAACCAAGGGAACTCAAGGTCAACGAGGAGTCCTGAGTCATTAGTAGGTTAATACAGAACAGTCTAGACAAATACATTATATCCAGAAGCTGCCAATGAGCCCTTGGGGTTGACATTGAAAGGGTCTGTTATGAGAGGGAGAGTGATGCCTGCTTAATTTTGTTCGAGCTTAATTATTTCATTTAATTCTTTCATTTCATCTAAGGTCAGAAGGAGGACCTCAGCCTCAACTCAGTATGACAGCATTGGTCTCTTTTCTCCCCAACCCTCTGGGATTCTTAGGGTGGGTTCCTGATGAGTAGAAGTCTAGGGTTTCAAAAAGATTCAGCCTCCTTTCTGGGAATTGCAAGGACAATTTTGGTTGACAGTGACAAAACCCCATTCAAACTCATGGAATATATTGGGAGGAAATCAGATGCTATCTCAGAACCCAAGATAAAATTGAATAAATTGGCCTCAAGAGAAGTGAGAACCAGGTGTAAAAGTTCCCCAAAATACGAGACATTGCTCCCTGTGTCACAAGTTTTGCCTCTGACTCTCTACGACCACGCAGGTGTGCTCAGCCCCTGGGCAGAATCAGAAGTCATTAGCATGTAAACCGGCCCATTCATTTACAGTCAGGCAGGACGTGGTGACCCAGGGCCTAAGAGGGTGGAAAGGACACAACATTCTCTTGAAACCACTGTCAGAGGCAGATCTGGGAGGTTAGGCCATGGAAACTCCAATTTTTGAGCTATGCACTTTGAATGAGTGAGTCAGTGCTAATGGATGATTTGAACTTAGCAGAAATCAGGCCACAGAAGGAGACTACAAGGCCCAGGAGAATTTCTGAAGGATCTTCTCAGAGTGGTTAGAAGTGAGAGCCAAGGGGATTCTGTCCTGTCTCCAACGTGGCCACAGCCCACCCATCACCAAGCCCCTTTGGAAGGGGCTGCTGACAGGGGAAGGTCACCTGACTGGAAGGGAAAACTGGAGAGGGACACTCAGGGCTCTGCTGGGTTGGGGAGGAGATTTCAACAGCCCTATTCGTGTCGGTCTGTCCCTGTCAAGGGAAAGTAAAGATGGCCGAATCTGGGTTATGGCCCTGCCTAAGAGACCATCCAATTTGTCACTAAAGGAAATCATGGCCCTGTGACCAGAGTGGGGGACATGGCTTCTGGGTGAACATTGACCAACAAGGCAGCCCACGCTGTGTCCTCTTCATCCTGTCTACAAAATATTTCTCAGACACATTTCAAATATATTTCTCAAAATATTTCTCATTCCTGACCTTCTGATTTCCGGGCCTCTCTACCTTGTCACATGGTTCTTAGCTGCTGCAGCTCTGTCCTCCAGTTTTCCTGCTCTTCATCCACTTCCCCTCCACCCAGCTGTCAGAACTCCCTTGCAGAAATGCACCACCCTGGTGACTCTCATCGCTCAAACTTCCCACGGCTCCAGCAGCCTGCAGAACAAGAGGATATCAACATGGGGCCCTGAGTTTTCTGTCTGGCTTCATGCCCATGTTTCTGGCTTTAGCCATGGGTTACCTTCTGCCTCCTGCTTCTGTCTATGCTGAGCCTTTCGCTTGAGAAATCAACTCTTGCTGCTCTACCCAGTTCACTCTTCTTCCTTTTCAGGGTTTCATTCAAATGCAGCCTCTTCTCTACCCTGTCCTCACCCCACCCCTAAGGGCCTCCAGTAGCTGTGCTTGCAAGATCTCATGGGAACCTGGTGACTGGACTGCCTGGGGCTCTTGCCTGGATGGAGAGACCCCGGAGAAAAGGGACATTGGCTGACCAGTGCCCAGGGCACAGCCTGGCTTTTCCTGAAGTCCAGGCGCCCTGGCCCTGCTCACTGCTCTGCTTGGTTGGCGGTGCTACCTGCACTAAGAGGCAGGGAAAACCCCAGCTGGCGCCATTTCCTATTCTCCACATCCGCATGGGTCTTCTTTGTCCCAGCTTCTTCCTCCCCAGAGAGCCTTTATCTGAGGATGGTCAAGTGCACAGCAGCAGGCCTGGAGGAGCCGTCCTGCTGATTTCCTGCCTGGGCCACTCTGGACTTGAGTCAGAAGGTCTGGGTTTTGAGCCAAGCTCTGACTACCTTTCCAGCTCCGTGACCTTGACCATGGCTTTCACTTCTGCTAAGCCTCAGTTTCTTCATCAGTAAAATGAAGCTTTTTCGTGTTTGTTTGCTTAGTCCACATTTGTTCAAAGTAAAGCATGTCTGTCTCCTAAACAATCCTTTTCTCTGCGAGGAATCCTGCTAATACTATACAGTGTGCCCTCCCAGATCTTCCTTGAGACACTTAGAAACATACTCAAATTTTATCTTGTCTGTAGAAAATGAATCACATACAGATACACTTCTCTATCTTCTCTATCCTGCTGTCTTTACCCAACACCAAACCCAGGTGCCTTCTGTAGAGCTGCTTATCTTGCACATGAGCCACAGTTCATTTAGACTCCTGACAATAGATATGTAAATGTTCTCCTTAAAAAATTGTTGTTAAAGATGTCATTTTGTGATAACTGTAGGTTCACATGCAATTATAGAAATAATACAGAGAAGGTCTGTGGACCCTCCACCAATTGCTAATGGCTTTTCAAAACCACCGTCTAAGATCATCACCAGGATGTTGACATTGATGAAGTCAATAGATACAGAATATTGGCCTCCTCCGTGGCACAGTGGGTTGAGCACAGTGCTATGAAGCTGTCCACAGCCTCTGCAGTGCGGGTTCGATTCCCCGCCGGCCAGGGAGATTCCCACATGGCATGGCAGACCTCTCCTGTCGTGCCCACTGCTCCCCTCAGCAGTGTACTTGGGTCAGTCTGCCTGTTCTGCTTCCTACTCTGTCTCTGGTGAATCCTCTCACCCCCCGCATCCCTGGCCTGTACCCCAGCTCTTGTATGCATAAATAAATAAATCTTTTAGAAAAAAAGATACAGAATATTTCTGTATCCCCCAGGGAGCCCTCCGATTGCCTTATTTTAAGCCACACCTACTTCTCTCCCATCTTCATCCCAGGTGCCCTATCCCAATCACTGATGTATGTTCTATCTCAATATTTTGTCATTTCAAGAATGTTATATAAAAGGCAACATACAGAATGTAACCTCTGGGATTGGTTTTTTCCTCTGTATATTTCCCTAAAGACTCATGCAGGTCATTGCTTATATCATCAGTTTGTTCCTTTTTTATTGCTGAGTAGTATTCCATGAGATGGATCTGCCAGTTGTCACACAAAATTGCTATGAACATTGTTTGTATAGATTTTTCTGGGAATATACATGTTTGTTCTCTAGGATAAATACATAGGAGCACAAAATTCATTTGCATGTTTAGTTTTATAAGAAACCTCCAAACTGATTTCCAGAGTGTTTGGACCATTTTCCATTCCCAGCAGCAGCGTAGGATGATCTGTTTCTCTATTAAGTGTTGTTAGTGAGCATTTGATGTTGTCCCTGTTTTTAATTTCAGTGATTCTAACAGGTAGGTAGTTCTAGCTGTTTGTGCTTTAAATTTGTATTTCCCTAATGTCCAATGATGTCGAACAGCTTTGGTGAAAATCTCTTCATGTCATTTTCTAATTAGCTTTCTTATATACTTTTAAAATGTTAACGTTTGAGACTTCTTTATATTATACTAAATCTCAGTTGTTTGTTAGATATGTTGTTAGCAAATGTTCTCTCCCTGTCTCCAGTTTGTCTTCATGTTCTGAACAGGGTCTTTTGTAGAGCAGAGTTTTACATTTTGAAGTCTTATTTATCAGTTTTTGCTTTTTTTTTTTTTGAAGATTTATGTATTTATTTATACAAGCACTGGGCACAGTCAGAAGCGCAGGAGGGTGAGAGAATTCACCAGAGTCAGAGCAGAGGGCAGAACAGGCAGACTAATGAAGTACACTGCTGAGGGGAACAGCGGGCGGCAGGGGAGGTCTGCGCGCCATGTGGGACCCTCGCCAGCAACCGGGGATTGAACGGGCCCTTCAGAGGCTGTGGGAAGCTTTGCAGCCCAGCGCTCAACCGCTGCGCCACCAGGGGAGGCCCTGTTTGTTTGTTTGTTTGTTTGTTAAAGATTTATTTATACAAGAACTGGGGTACAGTCAGAGGCACGGGAGGGTGAGAGAATTCACCAGAGTGGGGGAACAGAACAGGCAAACTGACTGAAATACACTGCTGAGGGGAGCAGCGGGGGAGAGAGGAGACATCTGCCGCACCATGTGGGTTTCTCCCTGGTCAGCTGGGAATCGAACCTGCGCTACAGAGGCTGCGCCACTGGGGAGGACCAGTTTTTGCTTTTTTAGATTGTGCTTTCAGTGTCAAATTAGGACTCTTGACTTAACTCTACTCTCAAAGATTTTTTATGTTTTTTTTCCCAAGATTTATAATTTAACTTTTACATTCAAGTCCATGATCCATTTTGAATTTGGTGTGAGGTTTAGATCCATGTCCACTTGAAAGCTGACCTTCCTTCACTGAATTGCTTTTGCATCTTTGTCAAAGATCAGGTGGGCACTTTTGTCTGTTTCTAGGTTCTCTGTTCTGGGCTGTTGCTCTAAGTCTACCCCTTTGCCAAAACTGCATAGTGTTGATTAGTAGCTGCGTAAAAAGTCTTGAAATCAGGTAGGTCAATGGTCCACTTTACTCTTCCTTCTCATAATTATTTTTAGCTATTCAGCTCATTTGCTTTCCTATATGCATTTTAGAATAATTTTGTCAATATTGACACAAAATCTTAAAGGAGTTTTGATAGAAATTATATTAAACTTGTAGATCAAATTGGGGAGAATTTACATCTTTACTGTTTTGTCTTCTAGTTCACAAAAACAGTCTCTCCCTTTTTTAGACCTTGGGTTTCTTTCATCAGAGTCTGGTAGATTTTAGTACTTAAGTCCCTGTGTTTGTTAAATTTCCTTGAATCTTTTTTTTTTCACTATTTAAAAAATTATTAAACATCATTTTTAGTTTTTTCACAATATAGGGTTTCTTCCCTCAGGTGGGGTCACCAAGTTTTCCCAACCCCCAAAGTGCCCACGGTCCTTCACCACACTCCACTGTGGTTCTCCCCTGGCTCCACCATTCTCTACTCTCCCCCTGTCTCGTCCCTTCCCCATCCCCTCCTATAGTCTGCTTTCTTTTTTTTCCAAAGATTTATTTATTTATACTAGCACTGGGTACAGTCAGAAGCACAGGAGGGTGAGAGAATTCACCAGAACCAGAGCGGGGAACAGAACAGGCAGACCGACGAAATACACTGCTGAGGGGAGCAGCGGGCACGGCAGGAGAGGTCTGTCACGCCATGTGGGACCCTTGCTCGGTGGCTGGGGATCAAACCGGCACTGCAGAGGCTGCAGGCAGCTTCGCAGCCCAGCACTCAAACACTGCGCCACCAGGGGAGGCCCTACAGTCTGCTTTCAAGGGTCAGTCTTACAGTCTTACAGACAAAGAATTAGATCTGATCCTTGTTTTCTCTAGATTCCATATATAAGAAAAAACATCAAGTATTTACCTTTCTCCTTCTGGCTCACTTAACTTAGAATAATCACTTCCAATTCCATCCATGTTACTGCAAATGGCAGTGTCTTTTGTTAATCAAAAAAAAAAAAATCTTTTTTGATTTCTGAGTAGTATTCCATTGTGTCTGTGGACCACACCTTCTTGATCTACTTGTCCGTTCTGGGGCATTGAGATTGTTTCCTTATCTTGCCTCTTGTAAATAGAGTTGCTATAAACATAAAAGTGCAGGGGTTTTGTATTCTTTGGATTGTCGTCACTTAAATTCAGAGAAATGCAAATCACAACCACAATGCGATAGCACCTCACACATGTAAGAATGGCCCATATCAAATAAACCAGAAACAGCAAGTGCTGGCAAGGGTGTGGAGAAAAAGGAACCCTATTATACTATTGATGGGGATGTTGAGTGGTGCAACCCCCTCTGGAAAGAAGCATGGAAGTTCCTCAAAAGATTAAAAATGGATCCTCTATACCATGCAGCAATTCTACTCCTAGGTATCTATTTCTGAATTTTTTTTTGAACAATTCTAAGTTGTTGTGAATTATATTTTTAATTGCTAATGATCATTGTTAGGCTGCAGAAAAACAGTTGATTTTCGTATAATTATCTCGGCTCCTACAGCTTTGCTGAACTCATGTATTAGTTCTGGAAGGGTTTTCTTCTTTGCAGTTTCTACATAGAAAATGATGCCATTTGAAAACAGGGACATTTAAAATTTTTGTGATGATTAAGCGGTGTCACTTTTAATATTCTTAGATCAAAGACACTTATTTCTTCCTTTACAAATGGTATATCTTTTATTTATATTTTTTACCTAATAAAAAAAGTGCTGGTTGGGACTTCCAGCACTGTGCTGAGCAAGAGTGATGAGAGTAGGCATCCTTCCTTGTCCCCCAATCTTAAAGGAAAAGCAGTGACTCACAATTTAGTGTAATGTTTGCTGTGAGTCTCTGTAGGTGCTTTTTCTCAGGCCGAGGTTGTGGCTGTTATATTTTGTCTGTACTTTTTCTGAGACCATTGACATGATCGTATGATTTTTATTCTTTAGCCTGAGTATATGGATTGTATTGACTGTAATTGAATGCTGAGCAGCCTTGCATATCTGGAATAAATTCCATTTGGTTTTGCTGTATAATTTCCCCCCATATTACTAAATTCTACATACTAAACCTTTGTTAGGGTTTTTTTTTCATTTACATTCATGAGTGATGTTAGCGTTTAGTTTTATTTTTATGGTTGTTTTGGTGTCAGGGTAAAAATAGCTTCATAAAATTAATTGGACAATGGTCCCCATTCTCCTGTTTTTTGGAAGATATTGTGCAGAGTTCTTTAAAGGTTAGATAGAAGTCTGTGATAAAACTCTGTGGGAGATTGCTTTTGGGAGGAATTTTATTTTATTTTTATTATTTTTTTACATCATCTTTCATTTTTGTACAGCGTCTGATTTCTCCTCTCAGGTATCGTCCCTGTAGAATTCCCACCACCTGCAATCTAAATGCCCAACAACGTGACTGGATCAAGATGTGGTATATATACACAATATTCAGCAATCAAAAAGATAAACTTATACCATTTGCAGCTACATGGGTGGAGGGATTATGGGAGGGATTATGCTCCGTGAAATAAATCAGAAGGGAAAAGAAAAATATTGGTGGTTTCACTTATAGGAGGAATAATAGGGAACTAATTAAGAGATTGGGGGAATTTTAAAATGAGTTCATTCTTAATAGTTACAGGGCTATTCAAATGATTTATTTTGCATTGGGTGAGTTTTGGTCATTTGTATTTTTTGAGACTTGGGCCCAATTCTTTGAAGTTGTCACAGTTGTGTCTGTGAGTTGATTGTGGTATCTCCTTATTATTCTTTTGATGTCTGCAGTGTTTCTAGCGCTGCCCCTCATTTTGTTCTCAATATTGTCAATTTGTGTTTTATCTCTTTTTTCCTTTGTCAGTCTTACTAGAAATTTGTTGGTGTTACTGACCTTCCTTCAAAGAATCAGCATTTTGTTTTTCTTGAATTTTCTTTTGTTTTTCTGTTTTCAAGGCCATTGATTTATGCTGTTAATTATCTCCTTTCTTCTGTTTGCTTAGGGTTTACTTTGCTATTCTTTCTTATGTATACTTGAGAAAGAAGCTTTTTGCATCTGCATTCATAAGTGACATTAGTCTTTAGTAGATTGGTGATTGATTCGAGACTTTTCCTTTTATCTAATATAAGGATTTAATGTTATAAATCCCAGTCAGCACTGCCTTAACTCTAGCCCACATTTTTTGAATATTGTACTTTCATTTTTCTTTAGTAAATACATTTTTTTAAATTTTCTTTTGACACTTCCTCTCTGACTAATGGATTATTTAAAAGTGTATGCTTAATTTCCAAGTATTTGGAAGGCTTCTTGTTTCTTTTTGTGACAGTTTCTTACATCTTCCTTGTTTTTTATGACCTTGACAGTTGTGAGAAGTAGCAGTAACATATGCAGAATGCTCCTCAGTTGGGATGTAGCTGATTTTTCTCATGATTAGACAGAAGTTTTGGGTTCGGGGGAGGCTCCCACAAAGGTGAAGTGCCAGTCTCATCACATCATGTCACCAGCACAAGCTCTGAACATGAGTCATCACTGTTGGTGTTGACTGATAACCTGGCTGAGGGAGGCTTTGTCAGGTTTCTCCACTATAAAGTTACTCTCCTCACCACCCACCCTTTTCCATACTGTACGCTTTGGAAAAGAAGTCACTATGTACAGTCCATGCCTAAGGAGTGAGGTTTATGTTCCATCTCCATGAGTACAAATATCTACATAAATTCCTTGGAACTCTTGAACTGGGAGATTTGTCTATGCTCATTACATATTTATATTTTCAATAATCTCACAGCAGTAAGGACTCAGGGATATTTATTTTATATACTGGGCTATATATAATCTAGTTTTTCTTTATTTATTGCTCAAATAGTGTTAACCTTAGTCTTTGAGAACTCTTTCTATTGGCTCCTTTGTTCCCTTGACATACTTTTATTAATTTATTTTGTGTTGGCTTGGTTTTGAATACTCCTTTATTTAATGGCACCACAAGATATTCAAGAATCCTCTAGCATATTCCTTGTCCCAATAGAGGATCAATCGTTTCTCAAGGAACCTTGCTTTGTTATATTGGAGAACAGTATTGGAAACTAAGATCTGGACATTAGTGCTCCTGGGGTGTCATTGAGTCTACGCTCTCTTACCTGAGAGAGAAGCCAAATCCATGTGTATATACTAACCTGTGTATACACAAGTATCTATAAATACCTCTATAAGTTCCACCTATAACTACATTAGGCTAAACATGAGTTCATACTGATAACTCCAAATCTAATACAACACCCATGAATGATTCTAGCCTTCTCCCTTTACTTATCTATAACTTGTCATCCCAATTCCAAAGGTGAGAAACTTGGCTTCCAACTTTCACCATTTACTTAATTGTTGGGTTGCCATATACACATATTTGTTTGAGAATTGCTGATCAATGCCACTGTGGGAAGCAACTATCAGTGAAAGTACAGTGTTTATGTACAATTCTTTTTATCTTTAGCTTTACAATTTCTGTTCATTTGCAAACCTACTTAGGTCAACACCTTCTTCCCACCTCCTTCAATGAGGTTGTTTTATACATTTGTAAGTGCAGTTATGCTGTTTTGTCATAATCTGCATTTCATTCTTGGTTCTCTTGATCTCCTGCTATTTCTAATTTGCATACATACATTAAGGTTCACGTTATGCTATAAAATTCAGTGGATTTTTACAAATGTGTAGTATCACAGATCTACCAATGCCATGCAGATTAGTCTTTTAGTGTTAACAATATATTTGCTTCACCTCCTCAACCCTTATCCGTCTTCAAACCCCCAGCAATCAGTGATCTATTTACAGTACAGTAACGCTTTACCATTTCCAGATTTATATAAATGGAATTAGAGTTTTCAGCCTGTTCAGATAGACTTATTTCAATTAGCAACATGCATTTAGAATTCACCCCCCCACCCCTTAGTTTTACAGCTGATTTCTTATTATCATGCAATAATATTCTAATATACAGATGAGCCAAAGTTTGTTTACTTATTCATCCATTGAAGGACACTATGGTTACTTGCAGTTTTTTGACAATTATAAATAAATATGATGCAAACTTTCACATATGTGATTTTGTGGATGTAAGTTTTCAGATTTGTTAGGTAAGTAACTAGGAACGTGATCTGGATAGTATGCTTAAATTATGTTTAGCTTGGTAAGAAACCATGTGTCTCCCAAACTGGCTGTATCATTTTGCATTCCCACCAGCAATAAATGAAAGTTCCTATTTAGAATGCCCACAGCAATTTGTATCATCACTTTTTACTCCTGCTTTCTTTTAATTAGCATTTGCACAATATTTCCTTTTACTTTCAACCTACCTCTACCATTGTATGAAGTGACTTTCTTGTAGACAGCATATAGTTTGCTCAATGTGTTAAATTCACACTGCCAACCTCTGCCTTTTCATTATTTTTAGACCATTTATATCCAGTGTTATTATTGACAGGTTAGGGCTAAATCTGCTGTTTTTCATGTCTCTGTTTTCTCCTTCCTAACTTCTTGTAGATACTTAAACATTTGTTAGTATCTCATTTTGATTAACCTCTAGTGTTTGAGTATATTTGTGTAGCAAAAAGTGGTTTCTTTAATAATTACATTATATCTTATAGCTTATCATGGTTTATTGGTGTCTACATTTTACCAGTTCTGGTGATATGGAGAAACCTTACTATCTTTTACAATCTTTACCCTTCCCAATTTATAATATCACCGTCTTGAATATTTTCTTATACACACACTGTAACTACATAAGACAGGGCTATGATTTTTGCTTCAACTGTTAAATATAATTTAGGATACTCAAGGGGAGAGGAAAATGTGTTGTATCTTTATATCCTTCCATTGTTCTTTCATTGTTTCTGATGTTCTAAGATTCCTTCTTTTATCGTTGCCTTGTTTAGCGAACATTCTTTAGCCATTCCTTTGGTCTCTGGTGACAAATTCTTAGTTTCCCTTCATCTGAGAATGTCTTGACTTCCCTTGATTCCTGATGGGTATTTTCAGTGCCGACAGAATTCTTTTTTTTTTTTTAAGATTTATTTATTTATACAAGAACCGGGTATAGGCCAGATGTGTGGGAGGGGAGAGGATTCACCAGAGACAGAGCGGGGATCAGAACAGGCAGACTGACGAAATACACTACTGAGGGGAGCAGCGGGTGGCAGGAGAGGTCTGCAGCGCCATGTAGGACCCTCGCCAGCCGGCCGGGATCGAACCCGCGCTGCAGAGGCTGCAGATAGCTTCACAGCCCTGCGCTCAACTGCCTGCGCCACCAGGGGAGGCCCACTGATAGAATTCTTCATGAGATCTCTTTTCTTTCAGACTTGGAAAGTTTAGTGACATTTCTTTTTGGCTTCTTAAGGGGAAAAAAAAAGAATCCCATTGTCATTTGAATTGTCTTTCCCTTATAAGTTAAATGTTGTTTCTTGCTACTTTCAAGATTTTTTTCCTTCCCTTTGCTTTTAGTTTTTAGAAGTTTCATTACATTGTGTCTTGGGATAGATTTCTCTCAGTGTATCTTATTTAGGGCTTAACCAGCCCCATGAATCTATGCCAGATTTTGCCAGATTTGGCACATGTTCAGTAGTGATTTCTTCAAAGTACTTTTCCAGCCCAGCCCTCTTCTTCCTCTCTGTGTCTTCAAAGACATCAATGTTATAAACTGTTGTTGTTGTTGTCATAGTACCAAGGATCCCCAAGGCTCTGTTATTCTTCTTTTTCAGTCTGTTCCCTCTATAATTCATATGGGGTCTCTTCTATAGTTTTTACCTCCAAGTTCACTATTCTTTCCTCCATCCTCTCCATTCTGCATTCTCCACTGAGTTTTTAATTTCAATTATGGATCGTATTTTTCAGTTAAAATTTTCCATTTGGCTCTTCTTTATAGCTTTTATTTCTTTGCAGAGAGTTTCCTTTTTTTTTTTTGTTCTAAGTGTGTTTAATATAATCACTGCAGCATTTTTGTAATCATTTCTTTAAAATTCTTGTCAGATAATTCCAACATTTCTTGTCATCTAAATATTGGCATGATTTGACTTTTTTTTTTCCACATAAGTTAAGGTTTTTGTTATGATGAGAGATTTCTGACATGATGAGTGATTCTCAAGATGATAAGTGATTTCTGATTGAAACCTGAACATTGTGTGTATGGTGTTATGAGATTCAGGGTCCTATATAAACTTTCTGTGTTAGCTGGCTTCTGCGATTTTTCCAGCAGCAAAAGAGGGGATACTGCTCTATCACTTCCAGGTGGAGGTAGAAATCCAGGTTCTCCACCTTCTATTAAGCAGCTGGAGACTCCATGTTACTGCCAGTCCAGGATGGGAACTCCAACTCCCAATTGGGCCTCTGCCAATGATAATACCCCATTGAGAGGGGAAGGGATACCTCATTACTGCCAAGTTGGGAATTGAGGTTCTCCATCTATACTCCACTGCAATGCAAGGGACTGGGAGCGAAATAGTTTTCCTTTGAAAAGAATTGCTGTATGAACAAAGGTGTGTTGAATATTCGGGCTCAAGTGGGAAGACCTAGAATCTTGCAGGTGCAATTGCAGGGAAAGGAAGGTGCTCATGGCACTGTGAGAGCTGTGGTTTTCAAACTGAGGCTTCCATGGGGTGCTCAGGGCTTCATGATGGGTCAGGTAGGTGAGGCTTTGGGTACTGCACCCCAATGCCATCAGAGATGCTTCCTTCTCTGGTGTCCTATTCACTCAACTTTTGGGTAGGATTTCATTTGAAGAAGTAATTCCATGGCTAAAAAGAGAAAAACCACAGTGAAAATATCTGCATTTCTTTCCATTTGTGAGTTTCTGTGACAGCATGAGTCATAAAATATCCCGGCTGTGTTTTCAAGGCAGTTAGAGAAAGGAGACATGAACTTGAATATAACTGAATTTATCCGTCTATGAAAAATAAAGAACTTGCCATAGAATTATTTTAAAATGCAAACCACTCTGGTGCATTTAAAACAGCATTTGTTTTATTAAAAAAAAAAAACTAATTAACACAGAATTCTTTACACACACATCAACTCTATGAAGCAAGTTGTGCCTGTTCTAAAATCCCCAGGCTCACAAGTTTGCAGTTTGAAGCAAGCCTCGGTTGGGATGGCACCTCAGAGAGAGCTGAGAGGTTTGAAACGAGGTTGCTGGGGGAGGAGGTTAGTTGCAAAAATGACCCAAATGTTCAGAGAAAGGTCCCTTGCTAACGTTTATTCCTAAGCATCTCACCTCTGGCCTCCCACCCACCACTCCCACCCTGCAGGGGGCGTCTCACTTCCCGGGACAGCTGCCTTCCATAACACCCTCAGAAGCTCTGCTAATAAATGCATATCGGAAAAGTGTTCAGTCCATGGGGACCAATTTCTTTTTCCATCCCCCGTGGCTGCTCAACGTGAAATTAAAGGCAGTAGCGAGCAATCCCAAGGTTCAGTTGCTGCCAGGAGACCTGGTGTGTGTTCTTCTTTCTCTCCTTCCTCTCTTCAATCCTGGCCCAGCCCAGTGCGGGGACTTGGCTTTTTCACAAACATGACACTGGAGTCCCTTTGTCAGCGTGTGGCTTGGCTGGTGGGTAGAGGCCACATGAGCTGCTCCTCAGAAACCTCTGAGTCCAGCCCAGCCCGGTGGGGTCGCCTCTCCAGACCAAGACCTGCCTCAAAGTGGAAGTCCAGACCAGACCACTGCTCCCTATGTGTGTTCTTGGGGAGTCTCTGGAGCTGGCCCAGAAGGGCTTCCTCAGGACTTGCTCTAAGAACAAGTCGTAGAGGAGAGTGTCTCAGCTCAGGACCCTGAGTGTCCCCGGGGCTACCTCACCCTGCTGGACAGGACTGGAGGGCAGCGCTCTCCTCAATGGAAAGCCTACTAAATGGAGGTTCTTCTCTCTGCCTGGGGAAGACGGTAGGAGAGAGGGGGGACTCCTCCCAGTGCCCATATGGCCCTGGCCAGCGTCCCCAGTGACACATCGCAGTCTCATGGTCAAACTCAGGTGTACAGAAAAAAAAGCAGGGAGGTTTGCCGAAGCGCTGGATATATGCAGCGCAGAGACACAAGAGTGGAGGGCGCCATCATGGCTGGGGCCTGAGCTAAGAAAGAATGGAGTTTGCTGAGGTCTGAGGAGGAGTAGCTTTGGGGGTGGAAATCAGGAGCGCTGGTTTGGGGAGGAGGTGGCTGGATTTATGGGCCCAGAGTTCGGGGAAGTGGGGGTAGCCAGGGCTGGAGATACAAATGTGGGAGGCATCAGACAGTTTGCACATTCTTTCCCCAACTACTTCATAACTGGCAGAAGCCCGCGCCCCCCGCCCCCTGTGAGTGAGATGCTCTCTCTTCTGGGTCCCCTGCCTACCTGCCCTCTCTCCCTGCAGACACACAAGAAGGTGGGGAGGACATGGACCCCTTCCACCGGCAGGCTGCTAGGCCAGCCAGCTCTGTGTTTGGGCCCCAAACAGACGACCTCTGATAAGATCGCCCAGCCCACTCGTGGGTGCCCACCCACACCAACCCAAGTGTCACGGAAGGAATGTGGTGGCAGCTGGGCCCGAATAACAAGACAGAAACACCCAGGACACACATGTCAGGCTGGGAAGTACCTCCTGAAAGGGAGAAGTCCGAACAGGCCGCAGGGTGTGGGGGTGGGGCGGGTGGGGGTGGGGAAGGCTCAGAGGAAACCAGCCCGGGTGACTCAGCCTGCAGTTCTGTTGGACGCAGCAGCGTGTGTTGCCAGAGAAAACAAATTCCTCAAGCAGTTTTATCTCTTCGTGGAGGAGGGATAATCAGCAGCATGAAGTGGCAGGGACAGACGCCATGTGCTTCTGCCCCAGCCGCGCGGCCTGTGCCAGGGTCAGCCGGGCAGAGCTGAGGGTGGTCCAAGAGCAGCTGGTCCCAAGATGGAGGAGCTGGTGGCCCCGTGTAGGGGAGACGCCCTTCCACCACATAAGCCAGATCAGCCCAAGTGGTCCCGGGGCTGGAGACCACAGGGCGGTAGGGTTCTGGGGCAAATATGAGGGCCAGAGGGGAAATGAGATAAAGCCAAGGTGGGCGCACAATTTCTGAGGCACCATGTGAAAATCTCCATGGAGACATTGAGGCTTCAGGGGGAAGCCTGTTCGGCTTGACAATACCAAAGGGTACAGCTCACATCCATGTGAACGGTGGCCCCTGAATCTGTACAGTGCACAAGTGCCCAACCACCCCTTAGCCCTGGCTGCAAGGTTCCAATTTGCCATCTACACCCACACAATTATTTAGGAAACAGCTTCCCACCCTCAGCAGGTGCATCCCATCCCTGAGGAGCCAGGCAAACACTTAGGAAAATAGGACCAGATGGGCCTGTTCAGTAGTACAGGTCGCACCTAACAATAGCCAGATGCAGCCAATCTTGACTCTGCCTCTGCCTCTTCTCTCTGCTCCTCTGCGGTTCTCAGGGTGTGGTCCCCAGGCCAGTGGCAGCAGCATCACCCGGGAACTTGTTAGAAAATTCTTGGGTTCCCCCAAGATCTGCTGAATCAGAACCTCCAGGAGTGGGGCCCAGCTCCCTGGTTTGTCTTTCAGGGAATTCTGACGTCTGCTTGTTTGAGGGGGATTCACAAGTGTGGGGACCAGGTAGCCATGCCTGGGTCCCACCCCAAGAGACTGAGATTTCATTGGTCTGAAGTTCTACCTGGATATTAGGATTTCCAACTGTGTCCCAGGTGAGAACACTACTTGGCTCGGGAGGATCGGTCCCTTGGTGGAACCTGCACCTGCCACCTCATAGGTGTGCTGCTCACACTCGTGGAGGCAAATCAGCTAAGGGAGAGGCCCTTGGGCTTTGGGGTGCACCCAGAATCATGCCAGGGCTGTTGGGGGAGACTTCATGATACAAGGCCCCCAATTTAGTAGGTCTGGCGTAAGCCAGGAATGTGCTTGGGGAGCAGGTATTTGGATATGGGGTTCAGAAATCCCCCTTTGAGTGCCACAGGTGAGGAGCACCTGGTTCTAGTTCCACCTGCTCCATTCACCAAGTATCTGCCCCCAGAGAGTCACTTCATCACCTGTTGCCTCATCTGTGACTTGGGAGGAGCAGCAGCTGCCCCGGTGACCTCAGGACTGTCCTGATACCACAGAGGGATGGTCATGGCTGACCACCGTGGATGGCAGGAAAAGTAAGGAATTGCGGGGCAGCCCCCACCACCTGACAGCTGAGCCTGAGTGAAAGTCCGTCCGTCCTAAGAGAGTCAGGCAGGGGTGAGAGACATGACTGAGAGACCCCAAGTGGGCAGGTGCCACTTTCAACTCCTGGCAGCCTTGGGGAGGGCTGTGGGTCAGAGTCAGGCTTTGGAGTGTGGGTGTGTGTGTGTGTGGGGGGGGGCAGTTCTCAAGGTCTTAGAAGCCAAATCTGAGACAAAAGCTCAGTGGGTAAGCATGAGGCCCCCAGTCCGGATGGGCTTCAGGACCTGAGGCTTAGGATTCTGTGCGGCCTCCCCGGACCACCACCAATCACAGGCCCTGAGCCTCACTTTCTCAGGCCTAGGAAGCAGACAGGGCTGCCGCAGCCACACAACGGGCCCCAGGCCCCTGTGAGCTCCGTGCTCTGCCATCACCAGACAGTCACCCCCGGCTGGACTTCGCTTCTGCATTTGGGCAGGAAGGGCAGGAAGCAGCCAGGAGACAGGGCGGTGACCGTCTGGAGCCAGCCTTCCCCCAGCTTCCCGGCATCCTGCCACGTGCCACTCCTTGCTGAACTTGATCACAGCTAGGTCCCAGCTGCAGGGGAAGCTGGGAAGCCGGAAAGGAACGACATCCAGGTGGAGCGGCGGGAGGTGCTGGAGTGGGCCCCCGAGCTGGTCATGGTGGGCGCAGATACGAGACTGGCATGGTGCCCTCTGTTGCCTCCTCTGCAGCAGGGTCGCTCAGGCTGTCCTGAGGCTGAGAGGAGCTGAGTGTCTCTGGTGCTCCCCGGCTGCCCACTGGTGCATCTGAGAATAAAATGAGGACATGAGCAGGGGACCTTCTGAAGGGTTAGACTCTAATTAACTCCTTTCCTGCAGTGTTTCTCAGAATGACTCAATTCAGACCTAGTCCTTTCTGCCCAGGTCGGATTTGCATTCGCGGCCCCAAGCATGTCTGCTGCTTCCAGCAGGGGGCGCTGGTGTCGCCCTCCGGCAGCTCCTCGCCCGGAATATTCCTGCCCCTCTGGGCCAGGGTCTCCCCAGCAGCCTCCCAGCTGCACCCGCCCCCGGGCTCCCCGCGTGGCACGGGCTGGCCTCGCTGTCCCAGGCTGCAGGGTGTCTGCTCGTGACCTTGGCCCGCTGCTGGGCCTTTCTCGCTCAGCACTTCTTCACCTGTCAAGAGGAGATAATGACGTTACCTTGACTCAGGCGGGCACTGGGAGGAAAGCAAACAAAAGACCCAGCTCTTGGCAAAGCTAAACAGCTCTGGAAATGCTTCATAATCAAAATGCCTTTCCCCCACTTTGAAAGCAGCAATGGAGGGAGAATGTGCAGGGCGAAGAGAGAGTAGAGCAAGGTCGCAGCTTCCTGGCAGGAGGCAAGGGTGGGGGTTGCGGGAGGGCATTTGCTTGAGGTAGTGGAGGGGGCTGGGCTGGGAAGGCTCCCTCAGGGAGGCTGTGAGGTCCATCCAGGGACACTGTGATGCAGGGACTCTGCGCTCCACTCAGCAGGTGTGTGTGTCAAGGTGTCCTGTTACTGACCCATTCACAGGGTGTCCCTTTTCAGGGCCTCGGAAGGGAGGGCTCTGTGGACATAACTGGATCCCACTTACTTAGGCCGGAGAGCGCCCACAAACTGCCAGTAGGAAAGCTGCATCCCTGCAGGGGGGTTCTTCTGGGGACCCTAACTTCACCATCATAGTAGAGAGGTTCCAAATGATGTGCCTCAGAGAGAACAAGCCACCTGAAGGACAGCCCTGTCTTCCTGTTGACCATGGCCTTGCTGAGCCAGCGCTGCTCCTCAGGGTGGGATCAGTTCTACAGAGGCAAGTCTCGGGGTACACAGGCTCCTAGGATTCAGGTTCTGAATTTTTGGCTTGTTCCAGGAAAGTTGTCACCTTTCCACCCAGGCAGGTGTCCACCATCCTTTTTTTTTTTTTTTTTGCATTTCTCTAACTTAAAAGGGCAAGCTGGGCCTGTGATTTGGGGCTACACACCCAGAAAATGTGCTATAAATGCGAGATCTTAGAAAGAAGACACCTCCAGGGGCAGGGTGGGGGAGTCTGCTTTGTGTTCCTTCAGGGTGGTGGGAGATTTGTTCCTAGTGTGGCTCGTCCTCCCTAAGAGCTGAGGCCTGAGAGGGGGATAGGACGTGGTGTGGGTTGCTCTGTAAAGGGGGGTAAAGGTACCTGCTCCGTCAAGCCCGGTTGTGTGCTTCTTTCTGGGTGTCTTCTCGTATTCTTAACCAAAGAAGCTTAGAAGTTTAGATTAACCAGGGTGCAACTGATGGCCCGTTGGAGCAGGATGCAGGAACAGATGGATCCAGGACCTCTCAAGTCTCAGCAGGGACATTCCTTGCACCTAGATATGCGCTGGCCTCCTTCATCAGTGATTCTCAAACTCCGAGGAAAAAAGGTGCATGTTCTGCTCCAGGGGTCAGCAAACCCCAGAGGAACTGGGAGTCCCTGGGATCCTGTCATGGGCCTAATTGTGTGCCCCTCAAAATCATCCATATGTTGAAGTGCTGAACCCCAGGATCTCTGGATGTAACCATATTTGGAGACCGATTCTTTAAAGATAGGTAATTCAATTAAACCGAGGTTACTAGGTGACCGATGTCCTTATAAGGAGAGGGAATTTGGACAGTCAGGACAAAGGGACACCCAGGTGAAGGCAGAGGGAGAAGATCACCACCCACAAGGCAAGGAGAGGGACTTGACAGATCCCTTTCCTTCAACCCTCAGAAGGAACCAACCCTGTCAACACCTTGACCTTGGACTTCGAGCCTCCAGAACTGTGAGAACACGAACCCCTGTTGTTTAAGCCCCCCTCCTCACCCCCACAGTATTTTATTACCTCAGCCAGAGGAGACTCAGCCACCTGCCCTGGCCCCTGGGGCTCAGGCCTCTGACTCCCTAAACCTCAAGTTGGGGTGGGATTATCTGGGCATCTTGCTTACCCCTAACCTCATGCTGAAGACCATGAACAGGTGTAGACAGCTGTTATCTTGTCTGTCCCTCTTCCCCTACTGGATAATCTGCAAGACGATTCATGAGGCTTTGGGTTTGGAGTAAGACGAAGGCTAAAGGGCAGGTGCTCAGGCTCTGTGTGAGGCCTTTTCTCACTGAGTGTGGACAGGAACATCCACGTGGACCTCCTGAAAACCACCCTCTGAAGACCCTCTGAGGCCTGCAGACGGCTGTGGCGAGAGCAGGGATGGGGGTGCAAGAAGCTGCCCCCCATAGGCCCTGTGCTGGAGTGCCCAGCCAGAGGGTAGATGGAGGTTGATTTGGAGAAGTGGTGAAATTCTGAGATTTCCAGGCTTTCTGCAGATAGTGGGCATGCCCCAGGCATGTTCCTTCATCTGTCTCAGGCAAGCTGGGGACCCCAACCCCAGTCTGGGGGGGAACCAAACCAATACAAGTGCAAGATGGGGCAGAGAGAGTTGGGAAGGCTGGACTGTGGTTTCGCAGCTCTTCTCCAGCTTCAGGAGAAGCAACCAGAAGCCACGCACTGAAGGAGCAAATGGAGGCCAGTTCTCATGGTCAGATCCGGAGACAACCTTGCGTGGCGACCACATGCCTGCCTTTCCTTTCCCACACGCGTTCTGACAGAGGCTCTCCACGCAGACCGGGCGGACGCCTCAGGGAGCGTCCCAAGATAAGGTCTCTACCCTTCCCAGGCACCTGGACCTCTGCATGGCCAGGCATCCCCTCCACGGCCTTGTGCACCTGCAGGTCCCCACCCACCACCCCAGGGCCCAGCCCCGTGAGGAGTGGCATGGTGAGGGGTGCACCCCTACTCCTGCGATTTGGACCTGAGACCCAGACAAGCTCAGGTGCCTGTCCTCCACCCAGCCCTGCCCACTTGGAGGAGGCCATGTCTGCTAATGAACCAGCTGCCAAGGAGTGGCTCCCAGCAGCTGCCCTGGGCTGGCCAGGTGTGCACAGCCCGGGGCTGGCAGACAGCAGGGCCGGCTGAGCACCACGTGTGAAGGGTAATAAGCTGGTGCAGCAGGATAATCGCTCCTTCCTGGAGGCAGACGTGATCTCATTAGCAATCATACAAGGTCAGGGGAGGACTGAGTGCTCCCCAAGGTGGGGAAGGCCCTCAAAACCAGGAGTCCCTCAAAACCAGGGGTCCCCATCTGTTCCAGGTGCAAATGGGACCAAGCACCAAGTTTGGGGAAATAATGGAGAGATAGGCAGGGAGATAGAATACGTTTAACAAAGAAGACTCTGGTGCTCCTGGCTCCCTCCCTGGTCATGCTGAGTCCTGGCTGCACCCCAACCTGGAATGCACCCTCCCCCCAGCCCAAAGGGGCCCATCTCTGCAAGGAAGGAGCTCTCCAGTAGGTAATCCTGTGGCCCTCTCTTTCCTCTGAGTTCCTGTAGTGTGTCCCCTGTACCTTTGGATTGGAAGGAAAGACCTCACCACACCTCCCAGCGGGGAGTCTTCCCAACTGCAGCTCCCAGGGCTCATGCTGGCTTGCAGGATGCCCAGTGGCTGCTGCTTGAGCCAGTTCCACTGTCCTGATCTCATGCCTCTAACTCAGGGGTTATCATCCTTCTTTTAAACCATCGTCACTTTGGGAGCCCTGTGAAAGCCTTGAACCTCTTCTCAGAAAAATATATGTAAAAATAAAATGTTGGAAAAATAAAATAAAATGTTGGGTTCTACATCTGGGAGTTATGGAATTTCTGGAGTCCATCCATGGATTCTCCAAGCCAGTGGTCTCCATAGCTTCCTGTGGATTAGAATCAGCTGAGACTTGTCAAAAATATGGACCTCCTGGCCTTTTGGCTGGTCTCGGACCTCATGAGGTATCTGCAGGTCAGGGTCCCAGGTGGTTTGATGCAATTTCTAGAACAGCGCTGGGAGAAACGCTGCTGCCAGGAGTGGACAGAGCCCAGGTAAGAAGGCTGCTCCATTTTTGGGCATTTGGGTTGTTTCCAAAGCTTAGCTATTGTAAATAGTGCTGCTATAAACATAGGGGTGCAGGTGCTCTTTGGAATTGATGTTTCTGTGTCCTTTGGGTAAATACCTAGGAGTGGAATTGCTGGATCATATGGAAGCTCTATCTTTAGCAAGTTGAGGAATCACCACACAGCTCTCCATAATAGTTGGACCAGTTTGCACTCCCACCAGCAGTGCAGGAGAGTTCCTTTTTTTCTACATCCTCACCAACAGAAGATGTGGTACCTATACACAATGGAATAATACTCAGCATTCAAAAAAGATAAACACATGTAATTTGCAGCAACATGGATGGAGCTGGAAGGGATCATGCGCAGCGAAATAAGCCAGAAAGAAAAAGAAAAATACCGGATGGTCTCACTCATAGCAGGAATCTAGAAAACCTAAATAAGGGACCAGGAAAAAGAATAAGTATAAGAAAGAAAAAAATCAAAATCAACAAACAACTATGAACCAGAGCCTCACTATGGGGGTGGGGGGGCCCGCGGGGAAAGGAGGGATTGAGGTCAAAATAAGGGGGCTGCAATTGTATGGGGAATATAAAAATAAAATTAAAAAAATAAAAGGCTGCTCCAGGCCCATCTCCATGTGTTGCCTTTGCAGACACACAGGGCGTGACACCCTGAAGAAAGTTGCAGGCTCCCTGAAAGAAGGAACCTAGTCTTAGCTCTTTCTGTAACCAGTCTTAGTTTTGGACCTCATCCATTGTGGTCTCAATGACTGCCAAAACTCCCTAAGTTTCCCCAAGAGGAGTCTGGCAAAACTCTACAACCTTACAAATATGGGGAAGCCGTATGTCTTGGACCACCAACATTGCCTTGTTCATATGATGGGATTCCATCCCTCTACTCCATTCTTCATCATGGGGGTACAAGCAACTGGGGTCCACTTCCAGGAGAAATTTCTACCTTTGCAAAGGGCTCCTGGTTTTCCTGCCCTGACTCCAGCACTGAGCAAGCTGCTGATTGGGGGGACCATCTGTGGAGGCATTGTCATGCCTCTGGGTTCACTGGTTTGAATTTGGAATGCTAATCTGATGGACTAAGTAACTTCTACTCTAATGAGAACAGTAGGGTTTGTTCTTAATCTGCAACCATTTAATCTTCTGAATCATTAATTGTACAAAGGTCTTTATGAATATGTAGATTGGGAAGGGAACAAAAGATTATTTGACCTTGAAGAAACACATATAAAATAGGTGTACACAGTCTCCCAGCCTCCTGTTTGCTTTTATTATGCAGATGCAAAAATTGATACAGGTCCAAATCAGGGTATTGTGAGTTATCGGCAATCTTGTAGCCAATTGGGACACAGCATTCTGATGAGCCAGGGAAGTTTAATAATTAGTATAGTATTTACATGCGAGCTCCTTGCTGTGAATTTGCATGTAAATAAAAATGTGGCTATCAGAACCTGCCAGAAATGTTCACTGATGAAAAATGTCAAAAGGGTCCGTGTGAGACAGGAAACGCCTGGAAAAGAAGAGGAGAGAGTTTCCTCGGAGCAGGTCAGTCCTTCAGGAACACTCATTTTCAGGGTCAGTGACCTTCTGGATTTAGCCCCCCTTTTTCCCCTCTAGAAATAATGGCGCAACATCCTCTTCACACTGGTTAGCCAGCTAGATCCTGCCCCCGCCCCTGACCGGCCGGGGCCTGTCTGAGTCTTAATTTCCTGTCTATAAAATGGGGGAACCCCATCTCCCCCCCAGCCCTGCAAGGCTTAAGCTAAATGAGATTGAACTGGAAGCTCCTGAGACACAAAGGCTGCCCATAAAATGTCCATTTTTTTAATTTCCTTTCTTCCCTCTGACGACACAAATGGAAGGCAGGGGAGAGAATATTTTCGTAGCTGCTGGATGGATCCACAGGGAGAAATCCGCTCTAGCCTCCAAGGAGAACATCGAGGATGGGGGGCGGGGGAAAGTCGAAGCTTTCCATTTAGCAAACCCTGGGATCTTGTTATGCCAAGTGAGGTGTAAGAGTCAGAGGCAAGTGGGTGACACCCACCAGGCGCAGGGAGGTGGAGACCTGTGGTTTGCGAGGTTTGGCCCTGGTGTGATGGCGGGATTACTAATGGGCCCCTTTTCACTTCCGAGCGCCCCAGTTGGAACCATGAATTATGCAGTCAGTGCTGTCAGGGCTGAGCTGCTCGGGACGCTCAGGAGGTCTGCGTGGGAGAAGGCGACTAGAAGGAAGGGTGAGGGTGTGCATGGGGAAAATGCAGACCTGGTCCCTGCAACATGGAGTTAAGCCTCTGCCGAAGGCTACGGAACTCTCCAGGGTCCCCCTGTCTTCAGCATGTTGCTCCTTATTATTAACCTGTTGTGGATCTGAGTGTCTTGCGGGGTGAGGATGGTTTCAGCAAAGGCACATGAAAAAGGAGAGGGCCCCCCGGAACACAGCTGAGGGTCAACAAGGGCTCCCCCTTCCCAGTGGTGACCATCCTGGAGGTTAAAACCCAGATATCCTTCCCAGCTGTGGCCCCATAACCCCTGCGAGCCCCCTGCAAATTGCCCCAGAATCTCTCCTGGGCAGCCAGCACCTCACAGGTGAACACCCACGAGTCCCCAGAATGTGGGCTCCTGGCTCTGGGCTTTATGTTGAGCTGTCACAGCTCCTGGTACCTATGTCTGCACCAAGCTCCAGATTCAGCTGTAAAGTAAAAGTCCTGATGCCCAATCTTTCGAGGAGACTTGGCCTGGTCTTCACGCAGGCACCATATGTTCTTTTTTTTTTTTTTTTTAAGATTTATTTATTTATGCATACAAGAACTGGGGTACAGGCCAGAGGTGCAGGGGGGGTGAGAGGATTCACCAGAGACAGAGTGGGGAGCAGAACAGGCAGACTGACTGAAATACACTGCTGAGGGAAGCAGTGGGCGAGGCAGGAGAGGTCTGCTGCGCCACGTGGGTAGCTCCCTGGCCGGCTGGGGATCAACTTATGCTGCGGTGGCTGCCCATAGCTTCAAAGTGCTGTGACTTAACCCCCTGAGCCACCAGGGAGGCCCCAGCCATAGGTACTCTGTGATGTATTGAAGTGGCCGCTGTAAAGAACAGAGTTGGCACCAAAGCACCGCTCTCCTCTCGCTGATTCATACCAGGAACCCTGGTGTCACGGGTGTTGGAAAGGGCAGGGCGAGGCCAGGGGCTGGGGTGGGGTGTTGGCTGGCTGGGGCTGGATGAGCCCTTTGGTGCCTGGACTCTGACATAGCTTACTTATTCTTCCTGCTCCAAGAGCTTCCGAGGAAGGGCTCGTGTGACAAAGTTGGGGTGTGCGCTCCCCCACTTGCTGACTTCTGAGACAGAGAGGGACATGCAAGCTGTTACTGCTTTTCCTCTTTACATGTAGATCACCTGAAAATGGAGACCTTTTAATATTTAATCAGCAGTTTTCAGACCACATATTTCACATTCTTTTTGGTATTCAAACACCAGAGAGAGAAATTCTGGCCAAAAAAGTCAACCCCATAGATGCTTGAGTGATGGAAAAAATAATAGTGACACGGTTTTTCCATTGCAAATCAAAAAGATATGATCTTATGTTCGTACAAAGAAATGTTTCTGAGCCGTGATATTGGGGGGGGGGGGCAAAACAAACGTTGGCATGTGCACACCAATTAAAAGTGGTTAGAAGAGCTCTAAATTTCTCCAGCAGAGGGGATCTCCAGGAGGAGGGTCAGATTCTCATGAACACCTGGATTCTCATGAACACCGATTCTCATGAACACCGGGTCTTGTGCAGGGACAGACAAGGAGGTCGCATCCCCTGCTGTCCAGGTAGCCCAGCTGAAGGGAACCTCAGATGGGCCAGGTCGGGCTGGCTCTGCAGGAAGCAGGGCGAGGGAAGGAAACAATGATGCGGAGGAGTGTCAGGGACAGCTTGTGCACAAGACACACCCAGACGCAGAGGGTCAGAGGTGTCCCGGGGAGTGCAGGCCATGCTGGGCTGATAAGACACCGCCCTTGTGCTGGAGTCTGGGGTAAGCAAAGGGCTTTGAAATGGGGTAGGAGAGACACGGCCTTCAATTCCACTTGGTAATGTTTGAGCAGAAAATAACTTGTAAGCTTTTTCTATTCCCCAAAAGATTTTATTCGTTATTTTAACTATTGTAATGGGCCTCATCATACACACAGCAGGACTCCAAATGCCCTTATGTGGTTTAATCTCCTCCACCCCTTTGGGTTCCCAGAGTGACCTCCTCTCGTCCCCTCACCCAAGGCTCCTTCTTGGTTCATTGCTGGAGGGAGTGGAGGGGGTTTGTGGGGGGGAGTGGCAGGTCAGAGGTGACCACACCCACTTTGCTTTCAAAAGATGGAAAGTTAGGGCCTCCCCTGGTGGCGCAGTGGTGGAGCGCTGGGCTGCGAAGCTGCCAGCAGCCTCTGTAGCGCTGGTTCAATTCCCAGCCACAGGCGAGGGTCCCACATGGCGCGCAGACCTCTCCTGCCGCCCCCGCTGCTCCCCTCAGCATTGTGTTTCATCAAGTCGGCCTGTTCTGTTCCCCACTTTGTCTCTGGTGAATTCTTTCACCCTCCTGTGCTTCTGACTGTACCCAATGTGTGTATAAATAAATAAATAAATAAATCTTTTTTTTTAAGGTTTATCTATCTATTTATCTATTTATTTATTTATACAAGCACTGGGTACAGTCAGAAGCGCGGGAGGGTGAGAGAATTCACCAGAGCCAGAGCGGGGAGCAGAGCAGGCAGAAGGACCGAAGTACACTGCTGAGGGGTGCAGTGGGCGGCAGGAGAGGTCTGCGCGCCATGTGGGACCCTCCTCTGGTGGCCGGGGAGCAGCCGGGGATCAAACCGGCGCTGCAGAGGCTGCGGGCAGCTTCGCAACCCAGCGCTCAACCGCTGCGCCATGGGGAGCCCCCTAAATAAATAAATCTTTAAAAAAAAAAAAAGATGGACAGTTAGAATGGGGATGAAAAAAAGCACAAAAACAGACAACATGCTTCGGAAAGTCCAAGATAGCATTTTGCAAATCAAAAAGGACGCCAGAGATAAGCATAGAGTGTGCATCTTAATGATAGTGTAGAGGGAGCAGAGAACAGCTCTTCCCTCAACGCAGCAAGCACATCTGGGCTGGGGGAGGGGCAGGAGCTGGGTGGGTGAGAATCCAGAGGCAGGAGCTGGGTGGGTGAGAATGAGGGGCTGGGGGCAGAGTCCCCAGGAGAATGTGGGGTCTGGGCTAGGGTTGCCAAATAAAACATAGCTTGTCAGCTAAAATGGAATTTCAGATCAACAATGGAAACTTCTGACATGTCCGTGTGTCTCAGAGTTTACAGTAATGCCCTAGACAAGGGAGCCTCCGCGGAGGTTTTGGGTGGGATTGGACCGAGGTGAGGGCCCCCCAGCTGCAGCAGTATTCCAGACCCTCGTCCATGGAGACTGGTATCTGCCCCATCATTCCATTTCATCTTCTGGAAAACCTGAGACCCAGAGGGCGTTGGTGACTTGCCCAGTCTCGTCTTGCTCACACTGTCAGTGGTAGATCTGGAACCCAGGCTCCTGCTGTGGCCCTTTCGCCTCGGGGAGCATTGCCCAGGACCTCACTTAAAACCTCTGGAAGGGAGAATGCATCAGTTGCTATGACATGACAAAGAGCATCTCAACCACACCCACCTCCTCTGGGAGTGGGGGTGTGGAAGCCCCACATCCCAATGCCACCTTCTAGAGGCTAGAACTGCCTCTAGCCCACGTCCTTTGTGCACTTCCTTCCTAATGGGGTCAGAAGTAAGCTGAGAAATGGAGGAAAAAACAGGCCTGGGAGGGACACTAGGATGAGTTTTATCCTTGAGAAAGAGGAGGTGTGAAGTTAACCCCCTGGCCTGAGGTCCCCCAGATCTTGAGCAGAAGAGCAAGAGCACATACATGGTCTGCATCTAGCTCATGGGTGCAGGGTAACCCCTGGTGTCCTGTTTTTCTGGATGATCCAGGGGTGCCTATGTGACGCGTATCCATAGCTGCCTGCTCTGCCCCCCTGTTATGAGGAGGCTGCAGAGGATGTGATTTGACTCCCTGGCAGCAGTGTTTTCTAGACACCCTCTCCTCCCTGTGCCCTGCTACCCCAAGGGGCAGCACTTACAGACAGAGCTGTGGGCCCTTCCACCTTTGCATTTCTGGAAGGAGCCTTTTGAAGTAGCAGATGTGGTGGTTTGGCAGGAAAGAGCAAAATTCAGAGTGAGAGCAGGCTGCAAGATGCATCGCCGAGACGCTGTGCAGGTGATGGAAAAACCAAGTTCAAGTAGGCTTACCCCCCAAAATATAAAAAAATGTGTTTCCATAAAGCACTTCTTTGCTGTGGGGGCTATTTCAGTCTCTTATTTTATAGATGAGAAAATTGAGACCGAATGTGGTTGAGAGGCTTGTGGCTCACACAACAGATGACAGAGCTGGGATGGAACCCGGAGGTCGTCCCGCTCTGACCTTGGCCTGGCAGCGTGGACACCACCCTGGCGCTTGTGGGAAATGCAGAAGCTCAGGCCTTCCTTCCACAATGAGCATGCTAGTTCCCTGGCCCGTAGAGGACAGCCCAGAGGATCGTCCTCCATGCTGCTTGTGGACCAGGTCGCCGACATCCAGGAGCACGGCAGGCAGGGCTCTGCCTATTTCCACTGTATTTGGAGCACCTACAACAATGGCTGGCATATATTGACAATGTACGCTCATCAAGTGTTTGTTGAATGAATGCATGAACTATGAATGCATGAATGCATGTAGGCGTGTCTGAGTTAGGCTCCAGACGCACAGCCACCTTGAAGACCTTCCCCAGTACCAGCATGAGCTTTCTGCCAGAGCAGATTCTTCTCGCCAGCCATTTTGTTGGACGGTGGGAAGGGATTGAGTGGCGTCTCTGGCCAGAGGAATCGGCCATCTTGGCCTGTTGCCTGCTTCTCTCCTTAATGGACATGGTCAGCAGTAGCAACACAGGCCCCATGTTGGATCAAATGCTAAAAACCCCTGAAATGCTTTCGATGTCCTGGCTGCTGCCTCTTGGCCTCACCACCTTCCCTATTTCTTGCCTTTGTCCGTGGAGCCATCCCCCGCTTGGCCACGAGAGCTGCTGTTCTGCCTCACGAATCTCAGCCTCTTTGCACAAACCTGGGAGCTAGTTCCCTCGGCAACATTTCTCTGTGAAGGGTTTTATTTTTGTTCGGTGAAAAACCTTCAAAGCCCTCTCTCTGGGCTTTGAGTTTGGCGGAGATGATTTGGGGATGAGTGGAAACACTGAATGGCAATTGTTATGTTTTTTTTTTTCAAGGAAGAATTATTCTCAGTCAAGTCTGGGACTGGCGAGAAGGAGGCGGCCAGACATCCCCAGGTAGAAGGAGCGCCCTGCTGGTTTTGGGTAAATCAAAGTAAAAGTGGCAGCCCCCACAGGCCTGGCCTGACCCCCGCTTTTCATGTTCAGCGGCCACAGGGAAGAGAAAAAGCACAAAACCAGAACAAACCCCCCAAAGTAAAGGCTTAAAATGAAACCATTTCATAATGACAATACTCTGTTCTTTCAACTCTACCTAAGAACAAATGCAAGTCTTTTTTCAGTGGAAAGACTGGGTTGGGGCTTTCATCCTCAGAGGCTTTTATTTTGGGTACCTGCCCCCCCTACCATCCTTTCATTATTTCAGACCTTCTTAGAGGCTGGAGTGGGGACAGGGGAGCACAGGCACCTCCAACCTGGCCCAGCTGGGGACCGGCGGCCTGGGCCTGGGGACGCTTGGTCTGGGGCCAGCTTGGGCTTGGGGGACAATGAAGGGGCTGCTTTCATGTGGGCAGTCCGGAAGTAGCTCAGTCCGGGGGAGTAGAGGTGCTGTTGCCCTCCCCATTCCCCTGCCACCTCTTTTGCAACATGCATTCACTGACAGGGTCACCGCACAGCTGGCGTGGCTGGGGGACATCTCGGTGCTCAAAGAAAAGATGGTCATGCAGCCCACTTAGCCGAGGGACTTTGTGCCCCCACTTTGTACCCAGAGCAGACGCAGCGGGAAGGAGGCAGGCCAGGCTGTTAGCCACACAGCCACCCCTGCAGCCCGCAAGGCGAGTGGCTCAGGCAAAATATCAGGGGCTCGGCGTCAGATGCTGCTAATCATCCCAGCCCTGAAAGCAGCACTGGGGTGTAAGGAAGCCATGCCCGGGCTTCGAGTGAGGGTTGGTGTTGCCTCAGTACAGGCCTTTACAGCCAGGGTGGATGCAGGGGCCAGTGTGGCCCCTGGCCAGCACAGCCCTGATCTGCTTCTCATCCAGAGCTCCTCACCGCCTCACGCCAGACCTCAGGGTCACACCCCTATCTGGAGGCAGCCGGGAAGCCCAGCAGGTAGTGAGAACCCAGGCCCTAGCTGGATGCTCCGGGCCCTGCCCAGCAGGGGTAGACAGGCCACAGGGGAAGTGCCCAGGAACCCATGACCAGAGGGGGCTGCACAGTGGAGGTAACTGGGAGCTGTCCATATGCCTCCCCATCTCCACAGCTTCTCCTGGCTCCTTGGGGTCCCTGGGCCTGCCTTGCATGGAGGGCTGTGAGCCCACCTTCCTCCCTGTCCCCCTAGCTGAGTCAAGGGGCTCCCCACAGCAATTGGGACCTGTCTGCCTGTCCACCCCTTCTCTGAGACACCCTCTCCCCTGGGTGATGGTTTCGCCTTGCTGCCTGATGCCCAGGCCCAACTCCAGACCATCCATGCCGGAGTCCTGGCCAGGCAGGAGGTGGGCAACGTGAAAGGGCCAGCTGCTGTCACCACCCCCTCCAGGCAGCAGCCTTCTGGGAAGGTGCAGAGGAGATGGACGCAGGGGAGGGGTGGGGAGAGCTGAGCTGGAGGACACCAAGGAGGGCCTGGGCACCTTTGCCACAGAGGGTTCACTGTGGAGGGGGCCAGTTCCAGCTCCTTGTCTCAGCACCTCTTTTGCCTGTGTGTGGGCCCCACCCCTCTGCTGTAACAAGCCCTCCCAGGAGCAGAGAGCAGGGGAGACCTTTAGGCCAGGGGGTCGGCTGCCTCGGTCTCTAACTCCCAACACCCCATTTTTTTTTAAGATTTATTTTATTTATTTATACAAGCACTGGGTACAGTCAGAAGCACGGGAGGGTGAGAGAATTCACCAGAGCCAGAGCGGGGAACAGAACAGGCGGACTGACGAAGTACACTGCTGAGGGGAGCAGCGGGCACAGCAGGAGAGGTCTGCGCGCCATGTGGGACCCTCGCCAGAAGCTGGGGATTGAACCAGCGTTGCAGAGGCTGCGGGCAGCTTCACAGCCCAGCACTCAACCGCTGTGCCACCAGGGGAGACCCCCAACACTCCATTTTAACATTGGGCACACGACAGCAGGGAAGAGCAATGTTCATAGGTGGGGGGATCTGGGGATTCCTGAGGATCCACACAGAACAGTCTGGGACAGTGGCCCCCAGGGCTACCCTGGGTGGGGGCAGAAGGCAGTCCCCAAAGGCAGGGGTGCTGAGGTGACGCAAGCCCTATGTCCCCATGCAGCCTTTCGTCTGGCAACCTCCACAAATGTGGTCCCAGCACTTGATCACGGCCCAATTCCACCCCCACTCTTCGGGGTCAAGTGCAGCGTTGTTCACCAGTCATCGAGAAAATGCAGATGGACCCTGGTGGGAGGGAGAGCCTCAGACCGAGGAGAGCTGGGGACTTGTCACTGGGAGAGCTTCTGGTACGTTCTTTCCATTTTACTCTGAGGAAGGGACCCAGAAGAGTCTCCCCAAGGTCACATGCAAATTAGTCTTAGAGGCTTGTGTTGGGGCAGCTGGGCACGGCAGTGGGGCTCTGTCTGGCCCTCCCAGGTACACGGCAGAGGGGAGCTTGCAAAGGGTGGGGACAGGCAGAGTAGGGGCCTCCTCTTGGGAGGGGTGCCATTGTCTGGCCAGTGGCCCAGGGAAGGTTCCCCGGAAGCAGTGGGGAGAGGGGAGCATGGAGATCTACTGGCTTGAGAGGGCAGCGAGCCAGGCGGGGCAGTGCACGGAGGAGGAGCGGCTGAGCTGCACATCTTAGCTCCTCTGGCCCTGGCTGGTCTGCTTTTCCTCTGGGCACTGTCTCAGGTGAACTCAAATCGCTCTTGTTCCCTGACTTGCTCCCTTGTGGGACTCAAGCCCCAGGAGGGTAACATCTGTGTCGCCCCGGCTGGGATCCCAGCACCCAGCTGGGAGCTCACCCCCACGATGGCTGATTGACAGCGGGCAGGGTGAAGCAGCGATGGGGGGTGTAGAATGGGGTGTTCTCACCGTGGGATTTAGGTGGGCCACAGGCTCTCTGTGCCCCGATGCCCTCTCTGCAGGGGGAGAGTGCCTCTATGTCCCTCCATGGAATTCCAGGGTGCTGGGGATCCTGCTGACTATCTCTAGGGTGCTGGGGACCCCAGGGTGCTGAGTATCACTCTGAAGATCTAGATGTCTCTGGAACCAGTTCAGACAAGGCAAACAGAGCTGTCCACAGGAAGCCTGGAGCTTTAGCTCCGGGAAGCCTCCTGCAGGCCTCTGCAGGTCCCCGAGGCACTGTCCTTTGGGTGTCATCCTGAGGGTGGGGCAGTGAAGGGTCCGGCCTACTGGCGATAAAGGCTGTTAGGAGCCAACTTGCAGACCCGGGGTGGGCTAGGCCAGAGGAGCCCGTTGGGCTGCTGGATTCACGCTTTCTCCACTCCCTGGCCCTCAGCTCCTCCTCTGTCATCCTCTGGGCCCCCACCCAACAGGCAGAGGTGGTTGCCATCTTCATGCCACCTTCCCCTGGCACGTCCCGGAGGCTGGCACACCCTGCAATTACAGCTGCTGTTTCCCTGGCTTTCCATGCGCCTGCCTCGCCTCCCTGCTCTCCACGGCTAATTGCAGGGTTGGCCCTTCACCGTTGGGGTAATGCAGGGCCCGGCCCCCTCAGCCGAAGGCGCTGACTGTTTCAGTAGCTGCAGAGAAAAAAGAAATCAAGATGATTTCAACAAAGCATTTCCCTTCGCCTGAGAGAAGGCTGTACTCGTGGCTGTCTCAGACTCAAACTTGTAGGGCCAGGGATTTTGTTCAGAGGCAGACTCTGGTCCCGCACAGCCCCCAGGAGATGAGATACTGCAAGCCTGGTCGGCTGCCAGGAGGTGGTGTGCAGGCCTCAGTGTGAGGATGAAGGTGCAGGGAGAGAGAGCACAGCCGACCTGGAGGCTTGAGCTAGCTGGGCCTGCAGTCGACTGCCCACCACTGACCTCAGGGTCCAGGCCCAGGGCCCCCCAGATTGCGATGAAGATGAGGAAAGGGGTGCACGTGATCCTCGCCGGGGCAAGATGCACCAGGAGCGCTCGTAGCAGTGATGGGAACCCGGGGGTCTTCCTTTCCAGCCCTCCTGAGGAAAGGTCCTTCTTACCCTTCTTCACCGAGCACTTAGCACCCGCAAGGCGCAGTCTAGGCTCTGGGGCAAACAAGGTAGCAGAAGAGACGGCGTCACTCCCTCGTGGAGCTTCGGCTCTTCAGGGGCGAGGGAGGGGAGAGACACTGTGCAAGACGAGTGGGTAAAAGAGAAACATGTTTGGGGCCCGAAGCGCTGTGGGAGGAATTAAGCAAGAGCGGCAGGTGAGTCCAGCTAGGCGGGGTGGGGGCTGCGATTCCAGAGAGGGCAGCCGTGAGGATACCCAGGGGTCCCCGCGGGCTCCTGGGAGGTGGACCATGCACACCAGCCCGGAGGTGCAGCCTCTCAGAAGAATGTGGCAAGGATTTCTGCACGTGTGACAGGAACATGAGTGCTCCCGAGGGACAGGGTTCGGCCCCCAGGGTCTCACGGGGGCACTGTGGGGCACGGGAGGGGCAGTGGCTTGGTGCTCCCAGGGCGGCATGTGGAGGGGTGGGGACGAGCTCAGGGCTCTGGGGACTGAGTCATCACCCCCCTCACCCCCGTGATGCCCTGTGGGGCCTGCCCCTGGCCAATGGGGCGTCTCCTGGTCCTCCACCCTGCTCTGGGGGGAGCTGCACAGTCGCAGGCTCCCTTCCAGCCTGGGGAGTGGCCCCGCACAGCTGTCTGCCCTGCAGGTCTGCGGGGTCCTGAGACTGGAGAAGTTACCAGAAGCCCCGAGCCCAGAGGAGCCAGGTGGTGCTCCTGCAGGTTCTGCGTAGGTAGGGGGAGCCAGCGGAGTCACGGCAGCTCTGATTTTTCACATTTTCCATTTTAACAGGAACCCCAGGGGTTAAATCTGCCCTTCAAGGCAATGGTCCCCTTGTCCCCTGGCTGTGCCCCCCCAGCCAGGGTCTGCCTCGCCTGTGGCCTCTGCCCTTCTCAGCCCAGCGTGGAGGTGGGATGCAGCAGAGGACCCAGTCAGGAAGCTGCAGAAATAGCTTCCAGGGCGTGGGAGGGCGTGGTGCCCACACTGGGGGTCACTTGTCCATCCTCCAGGCCGAGGGGATTTCTCAGGCTGGGCCTAATCAGGGCCTGCATGGTCCCCACCCCACCCCGGCCCGCTTCCTCTCACCGTTCCTTACTGAGCAGCAGGTGGGGAGTGATGTCCTGCTGGCCACACCCCTGGAGGACAGAAAACTACCCGGAGTGTCCCTGTGCCTGGCACATGGCCCCTGGACCCCTAGACAGCATCTGGGCTTGATCTGGCCCCTCCCCACCCTGAGGCACGGAGCTGCTCCAGGCATGAGCGGCCCAGGTGGGGTGGGTCTCGGGTGTCCCTTCCTCTGCTTGGTGGCCAGGGTCACCTGTTGGGGGCCATCCCTGCCCCCGCACAGGGCTCTCTGTGAATCCAGGCTGCACAGGGTGCTGGGTGCTCATCTTGGGGCGACTGGGAGCAGCCAGCACATCTGGGGGACTAAGGCTGCAGGTGGAAGAGTGGTGAGGTGTGAGCCGGGCCCAGAGCATGTACTGCTCAGAGAGGCCGTCACCCTGGGGGCACCCCCCACTCAGCAGACCTGAGCTGTGTCTCCTTCCTGCCATGTAGGCAGAGTCTGGGCAGAGACCCATGGGCCCCCCACTTCTCCACCCTCTGCCAGGCAGCCTCCACTTCTTGGCTTCCTCCTAGTTACGGCTGCCAGCCCAGGGACCTAGAGTGGCTGGTCTCGAAGGGGCCCCACTGGCCAGACCACTGTTGCCAGAATCCCTGGCTGAGTCCCATCATGTGGTGTCTCCAGGGGAAAGCAAGCAGGGAGCACCCTATCCACACACCCTGGCCTGAGCACCTAGGGGGGCCTATAGATGAGCCCAGGGCTCCCTACAATTATTCCTCTTCCTCATACCTACCAGGTCACAGACCTGACCACAAGCTCTGCCAGGAGGGCCTGGTCCTTGCACAGTGGGTCACCCCGCTGGTCCCAAACCACTGGCGGGCCAGCAACCCTGTCTCCGCAGCCCTGATTGGGAGGTCATTGCACTTTCTGTGGAACCACTATTTGGGGTCAAGTGGTTCTGGGGTTCTATGGTAGGGGGCTGCTGGGGTAGCCATTGCAGAAAGATTCATCCCTGTCTTCTGCTGCTGTATGAGTCCAATCCCTTCCTCCTTCCATGGGGCAACAAGCCACTCGTCAGCTGCTCCTGCCACCCCCAGGTGGGGTCTGAAAGCCACAGGGCAGGGACCCATCAGGGTCCACATGGCTGTGGGCACAGCAGACAACCAACCCCCCCCACCCCCGTGCCACCCCCCACAATGTAACATGATAATAAAGGTCCAGGGCACCCTGCTGTGGAGTGTGAAAAGTAGGGAAAAGCAGGGTCCCTAGTAAGGGGGTGGTCTCAGCAGCGTGTGCCGGAGGGGTCCGTTGCAGAGCAGCCTCGGGGAGGGCACGGTGTTGAGTGCTCTCCTCGTCCCAAGCCACCGCCTGTGTGACCTTGGTGACATCACTTAGTTCATCTGACAAGAGGACGAGGGACAAGACTCGCTCTCTGCCAGGGGCTGGTGAGGCTCTAAGGTGCTATTTCCCATCAGCCACTGAGAACCAGTGTAACTTTCAGTGTCAGCACATGTCATTGCCAGGCGACAGGGAGCAACTGAGACTTGTCCAAGGTCACACGGCCAGCAGGGAGCTGGTCACGCTGCCCAGCACCTGCAGGAAATCAATGGGGACAGAACAGCATCGGTTTCCAGCCTCCGTCCACGGGAGAGCGGCTGAAGTTCAGCTCCCCACACAGAAATCGATATGCAGGAGGCTGTTAAAAACCACCTTCCCACAGAGCCTGCCGCCCCGGAGCTGAGGAAGGCTTGTTTCATGGCCTGCCCAGCCCACAGGGCACTCAGGCCGGTCCACGCTGCCCGGAGGTATGCGGGCTGCAAGTTCATAGGGAGGAGACAGGCCGTGCCTGCCAAGGTCACGCACACACCTCTCAGCTCCCTGCTAGCACTGCATTCCAGGAGGGAGATTTCTCCCTGGCTGCTTCTCATCCTGAGGAGACCATCAGCTCTCAGCTCGCAGCAAATCAAAGCAAGTGCGAAAACCTTCTCTGATGCCAGCAGAGGCCACAGTTCCTGGGGACTGCCAGTCGCTGCAACTCCTCAGCTCTCCCAGCAAACACAGCCCAGCTGGAGCAGGGGCCCAGCGAGATAGGGTCTTCATAAGGGAGGGGAGGGTGAGAAAGGTGTTGAAATAATCCAGGATGTGTTGCTGCAAGGGCTGCTGGGATACCTAAGTCAGACATTCACCAAAACCCAGAGAACCAGCATGTCCTGGTTATGGCTGGAAGGGAAACCTGGTGCTTTTGTGGGATAATTGAGAGTATTTGGGCCTGCCAGGCCATGCTAGGGAATGCTCAGGTGACTAATGGCAATAAAGGTTTCTTTTCAGCTCAGGGCACATGCCCATGGTGGGTTAGCAGGGGACTGACCACTGCTCTCTCTCCAGGACCTGGTTGGCATTGCAGCCACCATCTTGGGCTTTGCAGGCTTCTGTTCTAGAGGGAAGGAGATCTCTGGAATGTGCGCACCAGCATTCAGATGCTCTAGCCTGCAAGTGACACAGTCAGTTCTGTTCATTGGTCAGCACCAGGCCCATAGCCCTGCCCAAACTCCTGGGGGCAGGAGGGCAGCTCCACACGGTGTCCGATCACTGAGTGGTCACCTGCACTAATCGCCACCATCAGCCTGCTCCAGACCACCCTCAATCAGGAAACACCTTCCTCACTCACTCGGTCACCTGCGACCACGAAGCCATATGGTGGCTGCACCATGAGGTTCTTCCCTAGCTGAGAGCCAGGCCTGGCTGGACTGCTGCTACGAGCTGTGTGTTTCAGATGGTGTTTCAGCTGCTGGGCCTGGAGTCAGATCTCTAAGGATGAATGCACTTTCTGGTCTCTCTGTCTCTATATAAATATATAAATGATGTATGTATTATACAATGTATACATGTTTTATGCAAATGTATACATGCACACACACACAGCAAAGCTCTTCAAACACAGCCCAGAGTCCTATATCTCTATCTCTATTTATGTATCTATCCTTCCATCCCTGTATCTATGAATCCATCCATGCATTCATCCAACCATCATCCATCCATCTGTCCATCCAGCCATCATCCACTGATCCAATCAAAGAACATTGTCCTTCTAGTTTACTGAGCTCCTACCGTATTCATCAGCTGAGGGTACACCAATGACCACGCTGAGACATTGGCCCTGGAGGAGAAGACATGACTGCTCTTTGATCTTTCCGGGGAACAATTTTTTTTTAAATTTATTTATTTATACAAGCGCTGGGTACAGTCAGAAGCGCGAGAGGGTGAGAGGATTCACCAGAGACAGAGCGGGGAACAGAACAGGCAGACTGATGAAATACACTGCTGAGGGGAGCAGCGGGTGAGGCAGGAGAGGTCTGCGCCATGTGGGACCCTCACAGCCGGGGATCGAACTGGCTCTGGAGAGGCTGTGGGCAGCTTCACAGCCCAGGGCTCAACCGCTGCGCCACCAGGGAGGCCCCAGGGAGCAGATTTTGATCAGAGGCAGGTAAGAGGGGGAAGGAAGGGAGAGGCGCAGAACAATGAAGCTGGGGCTGCAGAGGGGCTTCTTTTTAGTCACAGCACACAGAGCAAAACTGGTAGCAGCCAGTGCCCCCACCAGGGAGGGGTCTGAGAGCAGAGACCCCAGATCAGCCTATGATGGTGGGCGTGGGCTGCCCCCCCAGCACCTCTCTACACCCCCCTACCACACTCAGGGTTGGGCGAGGAATTGAGAGATCCTGCCAGACCTCAGACCAACAGGAGCGGAGTGAGGAGCACCCACATGAGAGCGTGGGGTCTGCTCCCCATACGGGAGGAGACAGTTTGAGGCCCATGGGGACTTTGTAGAATGGGATTCGGTGATTACAAGACACGCCACACTTGTTGCCACGTTATCGAATTGACCCCACATTTCAAAACACAATTTCCAGACCTCCGTCCTCTTCCATATGGCCAACCGTGACTGCTCCAGCTGGACACCCTTTTCCTTGGCCACCTCCCCAGGCTGGGACATAGGCAGGGCCTTTTCCCAGGTTGGATCTGCTGTGGCGTTGCTACTGTGCGCTCAAACCCCAGGCCTTACCTTCCGCCGAAGCCCAGGCCACTCTGCCACAGGATGCAGCCCCTGGCACTCCCAGGCTCTGTCTGCACGGGGCTGTCCTGCCACTGCTGTCGCCTCAGCAGAGGGGCAGTGGTTTCCTGTCAGCCGTACCTGCTGCACCCACTGCACCTGCTGTGACTGCACAAAAGCTTCTCTTTCCTCATCTGGAAATAGGACATTTCATAGACTCTTTTTCCCCGGAGGTGGCTATGAGGATCAAAAGGGTGTATCTCAAGCTACAAATGCCTTTAGAAGCACCTTGTGGCCCAAAGCTTGATTTTTCTATCGCTCAGTGTCATGTCACACAGTGCTGGGCATACAGCAGGTGCTTAATAAATGCAGGTGACCTTGAAGCAGGGCTGTGGCCAGTGGAGGGTAGGCAGGTCAGATTCCAGCATGGTGTTAAAGGCTTCACTGTGGGAAAGACCCAGGGAGGAGGGGGTCAGGACAGGCAGGCCTCCTCTCCTGGAGCCAGGAGCACCAGGAAGGGCACCCATGCTCCCCACCTGAGAACATGTTGGGGAAACAAGAGTGGAGGGCCAGAATCTCACTTGTTAGCCGCTGACCCATGAGCTAACTTCCAGAACGCTTTCTTGCAGGGGGTGGGGGTGGGAGAAACGGTCCCCAGTGGAAGCCTCCACCCCACCTCAAAGCACGTGTGGGACATCGATGTCGAGACCATTTAGAGAGGGCCCAAGATGGGTGCCCGGATGATGGATGGAGACCCGGATGGAATCCTGGATGATGGATGGAGACCCTGGAGCGGGCTCTATGGCAGACCAGCCAGGGTCCGGGCTCCTGCAGCCCCTCTTCCTCCTCCACATCCTGGCCAGGCAGATCTGAAAGGGCTTCCTGCAGGCCTTGCAGAATTAACCCCAGGCCCAGAAACTCTCTCCGCCTGGCTCCGTGGTAGGCAGCTTGCACTCTCCCTGCCTGAGTAGGGGCTGCCACCTTCCCCTCTTGGCTAAGGCAGAGCTAGGCTGAGCTTCAGATCCTGATGCCAATTTGGCCCTCAGCCTGAGCTCCAGAATCCCAGTTCAGCTGCAGGTGGGGAGGGCATGGCCAAGGCTTTGTGGGCCCGGATGGGGGCAAGAGAGCCACGGCCTTCTACCCCAGCCCCAATGTCCACCCCAGGACCCACTGTGGGTGTCGGTGACTCAGACCAGGCTCAGTTTCTGTCGGATTCTTGAGGCTCAGGCAACCTGATCTTGAAACAATGGCAAGGCTTGGAACAATCTTTCTCTGCTCCCCCGGAGACGCATTTCAGGCCTGGCCAGAAAGCCAGCAGAATGGAAAATGACGTTGGGAGGGAAAGGTCAGCCCTGGGCCTCCTGTGGCTGGGCACAGGTGGCTGCTTGGGCCAGAGGGCCAAGTGACATGGCCTGTGGGCACAAGCGAGTGGCAGCGACCCCACAGATCAACCTGGGCCCTGGCTGGACAGTGTGGCCAGGATACCTGGGGCTGCCAAGAGGGGGTGGAGATGGCAGGAGGGCAAGCAGAGCTCAGGGACACACGGCGTTTGGAAAGCTACCCAAGCCTTCCTCACCTAAAGAATTGCTATTTACAGAGTCAGCATTTATAGAGCCCTTGCTGTATGCCAGGAAGTACATCCGTTATTACAACTGACCCCTGAACAACATGTGTTTGATCTGCAAGTTTCCACTTACGTGCAGTGGAGATTTTTTTTTTCCCCAATAAATGCAGTTTGTCACGCTCTCGGCCTCCACATCTTCAGTTTCTTTCTTTCTTTCTTTTTAAGATTTATTTATTTATGCATTCAAGGACAGAGGCAGAGACAGAGCCAGAGACAGAGCGGGGAACAGAACAGGCAGACTGACTGAAGTACACTGCTGAGGGGAGCAGCGGGCGAGTCAGGAGAGGTCTGCTGTGCCATGTGGGTAGCTCCCTGGCCGGGGATCAAACTCGCACTGCAGTGGCTGCAAATAGCTTCTCAGGTTGTATCTTAATCCCTTGCACCACCAGGGAGGCCCCCACATCTTCAGTTTCAACCAACCGACAACTGCCATTAGTATAATCCCAGAATGCAGACCCTGTGGGTATGGAGGGCCAGCAGGGATTTGAGCACCCTAGATTTTGGTATCCTTTGGGAGGTGCTGAAAATAATCTTTGTCATATAAAATTTGGGGGGAATCAAAGACCATCTGAGGATTTTTAACCGCTGGAGGGTCAGGGCCCCTAAACCCTGTGCTTGCCAAATGTCAATTTTACTACTCACATTGGTCTTGCCACATGAGGAACAGGCCCCAACCCCTTTTTACAGAGAGAGAAATGGAGATTCGGTGACCAAGCACAGGCAGAGGCTGCGGTGCCCGGGGCTGCCCCCGGGAAGCATGTGAGACCTGTTGGGCTTCTTCCCAACTGTGGCGGCTGGGAGCTGACACAACGGATACTGAGTCCCCCCGGCCCCCTAAACCTCCTGCAGTTGGGCTCCCAGGGATGAAGCCTCTGAGGTGGAGTCCCTGGAGGGGTCTTGGCATGTGGGAAGGGACTGGGCAGCGCGGGTAGAGGGAGAAAGGGGCTGTGATATAGACTCAACCGAGGACTCAGGGGGCCCAGGAGCAGGGTTCCCCCAAGTTGCAGTGAGGGGTCTGATATCTGGACCAGTCTGTGGGCTGCCTGAAGGGAGCGTGCTGGGCGAGCCAGCTCTCTGCAGCAGGACACTCTCCCGAGGGCCGGCTGGTCTGACGCGCTGCCCTTCATGTGCCTGGCCTTATGGCTCAGCCTCAGAGGCACAGCGCTGCCAGGAAATGTGGCGATTTGTGGGGGTGCAGGAGGCAAGGAAGGGGTCAGTGCCCATGGTACAGTGGACTCCCACGGGTCCTAGAACCTTTGGGAGACCAGTTTAAACAGCAGAACCTGGACCTGACCCCCCCCCCCCACCGGGGGGTCAGCCTGGACCTGACCATTGTTTGCTAGCGCCTCAGTGTGCTGCTGTTCTCATGCTGTCCTGTCCTTTGCTGCCACTTCCTGTGTGCTTCAGGCATGACAGATGGGAGGGGGTGCCCTGGGAGGTGTCTGGAGACCCCTATTTGAATGGCCACCCACTTCCTGGCCTTTCAGACAGGCTCCTCCCTGACAGGAGGTGACAGCTCATGGCTCTGACAGGAACCCTATGGTCTGGTGCCACAAGAAGGCCACAGGCTGATCACCTGACCCTGAGCAGCTTAGAGCAGTCAACGTCTATTTATCTCACTAGTCCAAGGGCTGCTGACAGGCTGGACTCACTCACGTGTCTAAAGATCCGCTGACTGTTGGCTGGCCTAGGGTGGCCTCAGCTGGGACAGCTGGGGACACTCATTCTGCGCTGTGGAGCTAGTCGACCAGCAGGCCAGTTGAGGCTGTGGCAGAGAAACAAAAATAGCAAGCCCCATTTGCCAGCACTTTGCAAGTCTCCACATGCATCATGCTTGCTAACAGCCTGTTGGCCAAAGCGAGTCACAGATGGCTGAGGAGTTGAAGAAGGAGGGGCCTGCAGGGGACCGATAGCCCACGGCATAGATACAGGGAGGGTGTGAACTAACCACTCTGCCCACGTGCTGCCCAACAAGAGAGGGCAGGTACAGGAGTCACAACATGAGGGCTACTGTGACCTCCAAGCCAGTAGGCCCCTGACTTCTTTCAGGGACTGGACCATAATGACCATGACCAAGAGGCCCCCAGAGTCCAGAGCAAGCAAAATGCCAAAGGGGGTCTGCCCTGAGTATGGCCAGATGCTGTCCCCCCCGCCTGCCCTGCCTCACATCTGCCCTGGGCGGGGGGCGGGGGAAGAGGGTGTGAGGATATTGACAGTCTAGGCATCTGGAAGCTTCACACCTCCCAGTATAGCCAGGAAGGGTCAGCTGCCCACTGCCAGGACTCACACTTTCCCCAGGGAAAAAGGGAAATCTGCCTCTCTGTCTCTCTCTCTCTCTCACACATGCACATACACACCCCCCCAAAGCCAACTCAACCAATTCTCCATTCTTAAAATAATGAGACTGATCTTAATAGCTAAATGTAATCGTCTGTATTGTTCTAAGTTTCTGATCATTAACATCTGCTCCTCTTAACAGCCTGTGACATCAGAATGACTCCCATCCGATGGCAGAGGAAATTGAACCACTGAGGTCATCAGGAACTTGCCAAAGCCCCGCATTCCTGACCTCTTTGCTCTCCCGGCTACTCTAAAGAGAATCACAGCCTGCAGCGGCCATTCCAGGCTCCGTCCCCTCCAGCAGGGAGCGGCTTCCTGGGGACTGGAGTCCTGGCTCTGCAGGTGCCCAAGGGGCTTCTCTCTCTGCTCCCCTGGTCTCCAAGCCCGTTGCCCTCAGTTCTCCTGCTGAGGAGCCGCAGAGGGGCCGGCGAGGGGCATTGGGAAAGGGATCCAGAATGGGTGGAGCCACGGCCGAAGGGGTCTTTGACACACCTGCCAACTCAGGCAAATCGTCCGTGGCACCCATGTGCAATAGTGATCCTTGACACAGGGACTAGTCTCAGAGGTGTGACGCCAAAAAGTGAGTTTGGGGGTGAAGTGGTCCCAAAGAAGTCCCTAGCCCTCCCTCACCTAAACGCAAAAAAGATGGTCATTAAGAAGCATGAGGAAGTTTATGCTCACACAGGTAGGTGATCTGTTAGGTGGGCTTCAGGGCAGGCTTAATCCAGGGGCTCTGACAGGTCTCTCGGTGACCTCCCTTTCTCCAACTTGGCCCCTGGCCCACCCCCCAGCCATTGAGCCCAGCTTTGGGCCCAGCACTATGCTTGTTTATTGATTGGTTGAGGTATCGAGGCCTCACCAATCACAGTAGTAAAAATGGGCCAACCAGACTGAGCTCTGGGGCAGGGATGCTGGGGCCCGACCTGGGGGACCCAGCAGGGATGGAGCGAGGCTGCTGCCAGGAGCAAGCAGATCAGGGTGTAAAAGGAGAGGAAACTGTTCAAAAAGGAGGCCAGCTCCAAAACACCAACGGGGTCTTATGTCTCCAAAATTGGGCAGCTCTGCTGGCTTGTGTGCTAACGAGGAAGAGGCACTTCTCCTGCGGCTGAGACTAGCATCCGAGGCTGTCAAACTCCCCTGGCTGCAGAGACTTTTACAAGGCAGCTGTTCAAAAAGGATTGTGGGGTGTTGCTTCTCAGGAGGCTGATGGTGTGGACCCTGCTGCCTCTCACCCCCATGCTCTGGGTGATGCTTTGGATGGTTTGAGGTGAATGTAGACAACAAGGCAGCAGCTGGGGATGTGGGAGTGGGAGAAGCTGTCTGGGCCCCCAAGCTTGCTCTGCTCCTTGGCAGGACAAGGTGCTAGGGGCCCATAAGGGTTCCAGGGCCGACGCCACCACCCAGATTGGGGGGCAGTGTCATGGAGGTGTCAGCTGGCATCGACAGGCTTTCTGTAGTCCCAAGGCAGCATGCAGAGGGTGCACTCAAAATGCAAGACACGTTCACCCAATTTTGAGTGTGCCTTCTGTGTGCTTTCTTTCTTTTTTAAAGATTTATTTATTTATGCATACAAGAACTGGGGTACAGGCCAGAGGTGTGGAGGGTGAGAGGATTCACCAGAGACAGAGTGGGGAACAGAACAGGCAGACTGACCAAAGTACACTGCTGAGGGGAGCAGCGGGAGAGTCAGGAGAGGTCTGCTGTGCCATGTGGGTAGCTCCCTGGCCAGGCTGAGGATCGAACTCGTGCTGCAGAGGCTGCAGACAGCTTCATAGGTTGCGTCTTAACCCCTTGAGTCACCAGAGAGGCCCTGTGTGCTTTATTTTTTTAAGTGGCTTTATTGCCTAAGTGATCGCAGTGTTGTGTTGTGGAGGGGAAAGACTCCTGCACGCAGCTGTGGAGTCAGCAAAAGCTGGTCCTGTCTAGGGGTGCAGGCGGCAGCCAGAGCCCAGGGGAACCACAGGCGGGACAGCTCCATGGGGTCCATCTCCGCAGTGAGAAAACAGTTGCAAAGTGATAATATCCGGGGAGAGTCCGGAAACAGCACCGTGTTGGAAAGGAGGGAGTGAGGACCCTGGAGACGCTACTGGTTCCCACCTCTTCCTCCCAAGTGCAGGGCTTCCTCCAGTCCAGCTGGAGAGGAAGTCTTGAGGGGCCTTTGAATGGGACTCAGCAGGCCCAGCGGGGTGGGACCTTGTCTAGCCAAACTCAGAGAGGGGGAGGGGGCTCTGGAGGATTGCTGTGGCCAGCACCCCGTCTCCTGGGCTCCCGTCACCATGTCACAGTGTCCCCACGTGCAACAAATGGTGGGTTTAACCTGGTGATGCTTCTTCCTGGATTATATATGTGGTCTCTTCCCTCTCCACTGCCTTTTTTTCTACAAAAGTCATTTCATTCCAAGGGCTATCGATGAATATGTTATGCACGTCTCACAGGCACAGACCTTGTTCCCCACGGGCATCTCTCTGAAGGGCCTAGAAAGTCTCTGAACACCAGACACTCAGTAAATATTTCTGGAGTGACGTGAATGTGGCTCACGAAGTCACTCATCACAGACTGCAGTGGAGAGCTGAGGGAATACCCAGCCGCCTGGTGCCAGGAAGGCAGGTTTGCGGTGCCAGCTGTTTGCATGTGTAGGCTGGGGATCCAGCTACCTGGCGACTGGAGAACCCTGGGCCTAGGAAAGTTGCAGGGAGATCACCCATCCCTCCCATGAGGAGAAGGGGCCCAGTTCCAGCGAGCTCGAGGTCCAGGCGCATTGCTCTGCTCCTGCATAGTGAAGACATCTAGATAGATGAGTAATTCTGAATTTAAGAAAGAGGATCAGAAAACACTCTGGGGGCCTCCCTGGTGGCACAAGCGGTTAAGCACAGAACTGTGAAGCTGTCTGCACCCTCTGCAGCACGAGTTCGATCCCCGGCTGGCCAGGGAGCTACCCATATGGCGCAGCAGACCTCTCCTGACCTGCCTGCTGCTCCCCTCAGCAGTGTACTTCAGTCAATCTGCCTGTTCTGTTCCCCACTCTGTCTCTGGTGAATCCTCTCACCCCCACACCTCTGGCCTATACTCCTGTTCTTAAATGAATAAATAAATAAACCTTAAAAAAAAGAAGAAAAAGAAAACACTGTATAAGAAATTCAGAAAAACAAAGAACAGAAGGACGGGTGGATGCAAAAATGACTTAATGTTAGGATAAGTAGGAGCAGGCCCAACTTACCTGTTTGGAAGAGGAAAAATGGCTGGGATGTTTTAAAGTCCTGCAAGACAGGGGACAGCCTGTCGTGTGAAGCTGTCTGGTCTTCTCTGCACCCCCCTCCCACCCAGTGCCTTAGACAACCCTCAGCCCTTCCCCAAGATTTGCACGCTTTCCAGGTGCTGCCAACCACTGACCCAGGCCCTAGGGGGTTTTGTAGAATGACTGGGATGTGGGTGGGCAGCAAGAGGGCCAGGCCTGGATTGGAGAAACACCGGTGGACAGGAGCTGGCGACTCTGGCAACTTTCTGGACTTGGGGAGTTAGTCAGAGGGAGGAGCCAGGGAAGACTCACGCTGGACGCCAACAGTGGCTCCCTGGTGCCCAGGGCATGGATGCGGAGGCTGGGGGCTGGGGGCCGAGGGCGATGGGACTTTTTCCATTGTCTGTTTTGTTTCTGAAAGCTTCATGGAAACATAATTTACATAACCGAAAACTCACAAGAGGTCAGTATAGAATCCAGTGGTAATTGTGCTTACAGAGTTGTGAGGCCATTGATACAACCTTGTTCTCAAGAGGAGAGAGCTTTCCTGAGGCTGAGGAGCCTGCCAGGCCAAGGGGCTGTGGTCAGGCCTGACCACAGAGTTGAGAAGGCGCCCCCTCCAGGCCCAAGGTGTCAGCTACAGGCTGTAGTTGGTGTAAGGGTGAAGGGCCCTGCAGACTGAGTCCAACAACTTGGGGAGTGTGTTGACTTAGGGGGAGCCAGCAGCAAAGAGAGGGAGGAGGAGCCTTTGGGGTCAGATTTCAAGGGGTGGAGTCCACTGGGGAGGTGGAAGAGAACAGAAGGGGGATGATGGGAGAGGCTGGGCTGTCATGGTGACAGGAATGGAGGCAGGATGAGGGGGCAGGGAGGGTGGGCTACAGTGAAGAGAGAGCTCTCTTTTGGTGAAAGGAACCAAGGGATAGGTCAGAACCAACAGGGAGGGGGACAAGCAGCAAGATGGAGGTGGAGCAGAGCTAGGGAGATTTCACAGAGACCCGGGGCACCTCTGTCTCCTCCGCCCCTCCATCACGCCCAGTCCTGCACGGTTTAACGTCTCCTCTTCCACTATGTTCTGTCCATTCCTCTCCAACCCCACCAGGCCTCATCCAAGCACTGCCACTTCCCCCGGGCCTCTCTAGGCCTCTGCCCACTCTCTGCCCACTCTCCACAGCGTGACCTCAAAAGTGTAATGAAATATCAACCTGCCTGAAACGCTTCGCTGCTTCTCATTGTCCCCGGGAAGAAAACCTCAGCCTCTGGCTGGTCCTGCGTCAACACAGCTCCGGCCTGGTGTGTCCCCGGCTGGCCACGCTCCAGACACTGGTCTCCCTCAGGTGTGGGGCAGGCCCGGCGCTTTGCCGCTGCGGAGCGGCCGCCCTGTTGGCCCCTCAGCTCTTCCGGGACAGACCTTCTCAGATTTCCTGGCCCAGCCGCTCCATTTAGCACCTTTCCTGACACTCCTTTGCCTTCCAGCACTTGTCATCCTCTGAAACACCCATTTCTGTGTATTTTTATTCATTTTCTTTCACTAGAATATCAGCCCCCTGAAGGCAGGCTCCGGTCTGTTCTGCTCACCCTGGGGTGCCCAGAATGCAGCGCACGACACTGGAGGCGTGTGGCCCAGATGGATGGAGCTTTAGCTCCAACTCGTTCACAGTGAGGCTGTGAAGCCGCGGCATCTGCTAATTTCCCTCCAGCATCTCTTTCCTCTCAGCGCTCATGTGGGCCAACACACCTGCCAGGCCTCCCGTCCTCTGGGGCTGCCGAGGGTGGGTGGCTCTTTCCTAAGTTCTCCCCGGGCTCGGGCTGCTGTCCCACCTCTGCGAGGCCTCGGTTTCCTCGTGACATTGGGGCTGTTGGTGACAGCAGAGACCCGTGCCAACTTGTGCCTGCTGGGCTGGCTCGGGCTGGCAGAGTGGGGCTGAAACCCCGGTGGGGTTATTAGCGTGTAAGTCAAGCTCTGTGGCTGGGGGGCAGACGGGCTGGGCATGGACCTCAGGCTGCATTTTCTGGGGAGGGTGCGGCCTTCATCTACTCAAAACCAGCCAGGCCCTGCCTGTGGTCTCTCTCCCCACACCCCAGACAGGGCCATTCTTTGTCTTGTGTGATTTTCCCGCAGACTGGCCTCTCTCATGGGTGATGCCTAGCGAGAGAATGAGGTTTCTCTCCTCCCCCTGCTGCCTCTCTCCCTCCGTGGGCTCTGGGACACCAGCCGGCATGCAAGTGATGCTTTAGCTCTTCCTCTGTTGTTGTTCGAGGAGCCGTGGAGCCTGCGCTATTAACACCAGGTGCTGAAAAATTAGAACTTATCATCCATCGCCATCATCAAAGCAAGGTGGGGCAAGATGGTTTCAACTAATCCCAAATGTCCTGAAGGAATCTGGCCCCTTGTCAAGTCCCCTCTCCCCAGGCTGACGTCACAGCAGAGCCAAATCCTCTCAGCTGCCTTGCACGTCTGGGGTTTGCTCAGATGAAACCTGCATGCAATGGCCTCGGCACTAAACCCAAGAGAGGAACGGCCTCTCCTGACTGATAATATATTAGTTGTTTCTTGCAATTTGACTGTGGGACTCTAAGAATAGTATATTTTTTCTGGAAGCAGCGTTTTAACAACCTAGAAAGCTTAATGAAGCACTTCTGCTGCACTTTTTTTAATTGAGTTAGTAGCGGGAGAGTATTTTTAGAACTGAAGTGATTATTTCGTGTAATAGATACATGTCTGAATAGCCTTAAACCTCTATATAGGGCAAAACACAGCTAAAGAGTTGGCTTCACACGTCTAAAAGTATCGCTTGTTTTTGCCTACGTCATCACCGTCATCTCGATTCTGTTCATTCATTATTTATGCCCTTCATCTTTTCTTCCGAAGTACAAGGTGGGGTGGGTGTGCAGGAAAATAGCTTTTAAATGCTTTATAAACATAAGCATGGGGGGTTTCCTTCAATTTGCCTTTTCTGGCCTGGGTGAGATCAGCTCCTCTATTTCTAGGGGATGATTTCCATCATTTGTACATTCATACTTTAGTGATCTTAACCAGACTTGTGGTCACCATAATTTGCAAACTGCATTCTCCCTATTATCAATACTGAGCTCCCCTTTATTCTACTTGTATACAAAAAACCTTCTAGAAAATTCTAAAAGCTTTATTGGGACCAACTTCCTTTCTTTCCTCCCTTCCTTCAAATCTTGATCTCATCTGGAACTTTTTCTGGGAAGGGGTTATTCATCGGAACCAGCAGATCACTTAGAGGTGAATGCTTTGTGCATTACTTTGAAGAGGAAAAATAACACTCGAATGTTTCGTTATGAGGGAGCTGCAGGCTGAAAAAGAATGTAGTCCCTGGAGGAAGACTATGAAGTGTGCCCTTATGGGGCCAAAGTGCCAGAGGCATGTTTTCCAATGAAACTTCTAGGTAGATTGGATCTTCAAGATTCTCTTGAAAAGCATGACATCAAAATGGTCCCAGTGAAGCTTTTAGATTTTTCTAGAGGGTTTTTTGTATATAAGTAGAATAAAGGTGAGCTTGGTATTGGTAATATGGAAAATGCAGTTTGCAAATTATGGCGACCACAAGTTCTGGTTAAGATCACTAAAATATGAATGTTCAGATGATGAAAATCATCCCCTAGAAATAGAGGAGCTGATCTGAAGCAGAAAGTACCACAGTCTGCACAAATTATCTACAGGTTTGGCCAAGGGGCCGAGAAGCAACCTGCAAGGAACCTGAAGGTAGGGCGGGGCGGGGCGTGCTGAACGCTATTTAAGGAATTTTCCACAAGCTCTGATACATCAGTGAGATCCTCACGGAGATAGGGTCCGGGCAGGACTGTCCCAAGGAAGGCGGCATGTGAAGACAGCTCCTGGAGGTGGCCACAGGCACAGGCAGAAATCAAGTCATTTCTTGTTCGCGTTTTGATATTTGCACTATCAGATGATTCTGCTCTTTCATCTCACATTTCCCTGTTTGCCTTTTGAGTGCATTTCAGTATTTCTCCATCTCTCTTCTTCTGCCAAACACTACCAAACCAGGGAAATTTTATAAAGAACCAGGCATGATTTTGCCTGAAATTGTTATGTTTTCGCAACCAACCAGGGCTTGTTCAACGATCTGCTTAACCTCGGGGCCTCTCTGCATCTTCTACTACTCACTTAGCTCAGCCTCCTACAGGGTTAGCACAGATGTGCTAGTTTTTAGTCTGGGTGCTTCAGTAGCGGCCCTAAGTCCTGCCTCAGGAGAGCCTGCCCACCACAGAATCAAGACGTGCTCTAGGCCACCTGCTGCCCACAGTCCCCGGACAACTGTGGCTGCGGGTGAATACCTGGCAGCTGCAGAATCAGAGCCCGCCAGCCCGGGGAGCACTGTGTGTTGCTGCAGGCAGGGGTGAATACTGCTGGTACCAAATGCATGCATTTTTCTTAAATTTGGGTTCTCTTTCACTAAGCGGGATATGCATCAACAAAGCAAAAGAGGATGGAAAGAAAACATAGGTTCTGGAAAAATTATGCTCATTTTAAAGTCATGCCTGCTTCCTGAAGAGGGGGTCTTTTTCATCACTCCCTGCTTTCTTTTCTCCTTGCTGGAATCTCTTTACTCCTCGCAAGTCCTGTGTCTGCAGGGCTCCTCAGCCATTTGGAAGTGAGCCACGAAATCTCCCCGAAGGGTGCTGTTGGCTCTTCAGCAGCTGCCACAGCCCCTCCTGCGCTCCCCCCTTTTCCATGCCATTTCTCCTTGGCAGGAAGGCAGCTCTTTCTGAGAGCTGCTACTTTCAATGAAAGTTGGATTCCAGATCTTATTTCTGCAGTGACCCCAGATTATTGTACAAACTATAAATATTTTGACCGTGAACCTGGTGTAAATCAATGCTGAAATTTAGTCTTTAAACAAAAGCTTAATTGACCAAACCCCAGCTTTTTTTGTTGTTATTAAGAAATATGGCAAATGGAACTGTTTTGGGGAAAGCTTGGTATGGAGAGCTGGAAGTGGTCATGGCGCACTAGACGGTTACACAAGGAAAAGTGCATTTTGTTTTTTTTGTTTGTTTGTTTTTTGTTTTTTTAAAGAGGCATGTTTTATTTATTTATTTGTTTGTTTGTTTTGTTTTTATGCAAGCACTGGGTACAGTCAGAAGCGCGGGAGGGTGAGAGAATTCACCAGAGCCAGAGCGGGGAGCAGAGCAGGCAGAAGGACCGAAGGACACTGCTGAGGGGAGCAGCGGGCGGCAGGAGAGGTCTGCGCACCATGTGGGACCCTCCTTCGGTGGCCGGGGAACAGCCGGGGATCGAACCGGTGCCGCAGAGGCCGCGGGCAGCTTCGCAACCCAGCGCTCAACCGCTGCGCCACTGGGGAGGCCCGGAAAAGTGCATTTTGAATGAAATCTTCCCACTGGTTTCTAGTCATAGTGAATCTGACATTAAAGTTTTCCAGGATTGTTCTAATTGAGAAGAGCTAAACTGATTTTGTGTTTATAAAAATAGGTGCAATCTGGGCCTCCCTTGCGGCGCAAGGGGTTAAGAACAGCACCGTGAAGCTATCTGCAGCACGAGTTCAATCCCCGGTCGGCCAGGGAGGTGAGCCACATGGCACAGCAGACCTCTCCCGTCTCGCCCGCTGCTCCCCTCAGCAGTGTCTTCGGTCCTTCTGCCTGTTCTGCTCCCCTCTCTGTTTCTGGTGAATCCTCTCACCCTCCCGCGCCTCTGGCCTGTACCCTAGCTCTTGTACAAAAATAAATAAATTTTAAAAAATAAATAGAATAAATAAAATAAAATAAAATAAAATTCTTTACCAGTCCTGGGCCTCTCTGGTGGTGCAGGGGTTTAAGTCTCAGCACTATCAAACTATGGCCAGCCACTGTAGCTTGAGTTCTATCCCTGGCCAGGGAGCTACCCACATGGCACAGCAGACCTTTCCTGACTCGCCTGCTGCTCCCCTCAGCAGTGTATTTCAGTCAGTCTGCCTGTTCTGTTCCCCACTCTGCCTCTGGTGAACCCTCTCACTCACCCTTTCCCCACACCTCTGACCTGCACCCCGGTTCTTGTATGCATAAAATAAATGTTTAAAAAAATTCTTTACCGGTCCTATTGATTAAAACCAAAAAACATACACCTGAAGAGAACAGTCTATAACTACTGATCCTTATATGTAATTTTAAAATCCCTATCATTTTATTTAAAAATCTAGACATAGTTTTTGTTGACTGGACTAGATTGCACCCCTCTAAGAGTGTATGTAATTGGTCAGTGAATCCATCAGCAATGTTTATCATTTTCAGAGAATTATAAGCAGCCATGGCTTAAGGTATGTTTTGGAACTCTTGATAAACAGAAATATTTAATAATTACGTTGAAAAGATAGGACCCTTATCAATAATACCTCCCTGAACATTTTTGCTCTGGGTAAAGAATGGTACCAAAACACAGCGTTGTAATCTAGGAAAAAAGCAAATATAACATTCAAAGACTTTAGAGTACTTCTTAGCACTTTGCTGAATTTTCCACTTGATTATTTTTTCAAATACATTAATTTCATGGTGCTTTACTTTCAGCAGGCTTTGGTCGTTGAAGGGGCCCTCCCTGGAATGGTGACTATTTGATCAGTGAATTCAGTGAGTTAGAAAACTTACCAACTGGGATTTTTTAATTACTGCTGCATTGGCCTGATGATGGTGCTAACCAGTGAGAACAGATTCTGAAGCCAGATGAGCTGTTAACACTGTTTCCATCCATTTCACAGCCACAGTGACAGTGGTGCCATTCACAGCTTCTGGGAGAATCGTTGGTGTACCCAAAATCAGTTCATTATGTAAAGTAAGTTGCATCACGGGCTTTGAAGTTTTTTAATTGAGATATATTCACATGCCATAAAATTCACCCCTTTCAAGTGTGCAATTCGGTAGTTTTTAGGATTTTCACAAGGTGGTACAAGCATCCCCACGAACTCCAGACCATTCTCATCGTGGCCCAAAAACAACTCAGTTCCCATTAACAGTCCCTACTCATTTGTCCTCTCTCTCACCCCTGGCAACCAATAACTTCCCTTCTGTTTCTATGGGTTTGCTTATTCTGGACAGTGTGTTTAAATGGAATCTTTGGGCATGTGATCTTCTATGTCTGGCTTTGGTTATGGTGCTTTCAAGTTTCGTCCAGGTACTTCACTCCTTTCTATGCTGGGTATAGCTGATCATGGATGGAGCACAAGGAATCCATGCACCCAGCTGTTGATGAACATCTGAGCTGATTCTAATTCTTGGCTAGTATCAACATTTGTGTCGATACGTTTTTGCGTGGACATATGTTCCCTGTTCTTTAAGGTAACTAGGAGTGGAATTGCTGGGTGGTATGGTAACTAGGTTTCAGCTTTTGAGGAACTGTCAATCTGTTTTCCAAAACAGCTGAGCCAGCAGTGGTCAGTTCACTCACTGCACACCCGGCGTGCTTGTTTCTCCCCTGTCCACTTTCTGTGTCTCGCCATCCCGCTGGGTGTGTGGTGGTATCTGAGTATGATTTTGATTTGCATTTTCCTAATGATTAACGATGTTGAGCATCTTTTTATGTTCTTGTTGGACATTTATACATCTCTTTTGGAGAAATGCTTATACAAACCTTTTTTCTAATTTGTATTTGGAGTTTTCCTTTTATTGTTGAGTTGTACGTCTTTTATATGCCATGGATACTAGACCCTTACCAGGTATGTTTTAAAATAATTCTCATTCTATGAGTTGTTATTTCACTTTCTTGATAGTGCTCCATGTGACATAAAGTTGTGAATTTTGATGTGAAAAACACAATATAGATTTTTTTTTCATTTGTCACTTGTGCATTTGGTGTCATATCTCTGTTGTTTAGTGCAAAGTTATAAAGATTTATACCTATGTTTTCTCCTAAGAGTTTTGTTATTTTAATATCACATTTAGGTTTATGATCCATTTGGGTTAATGTTTGTGGATGGTATTAAGTAGTGATCCAACTGAATTCTGTTGCATGTGGATATCCAGTTGTTCCAATGTCATTAGCTAAATAGACCATTCATTCTTTCTGTGAATAGTCTTGACACCCTTATCAAAATTAAATTGACCATAAATACAATAGTTTATATCTAGACTTTCAATTCTAGTCCATCGATCTACATGCCCATCTTTATGCCAACACCACACTGTCTTGATTAATGTAGCTTTGCAATAGGTTTTGAAATTGGGAAGTGTGAGTTCTTCTTTTCAAGATTATTTCTGCTATTCTGGGTCCCTTGCACTTCCATATGAATTTTTGGACAAGGTGGCCCATTTCTGCAAAAATTGCAGATGGTATTTTGATAGGGATTGCATTGAATCTGTAGATCAATTTGGGGATTACTGTCATTTTAACAATATTAGCTCTCACAAACCGTGAACAAGGGATTTCCTTATATTCAGGAAATTTTTTCATTTCTTCAGTGTTTTGTGAGTTTCATTGTATAACTCTCATATTTCTTTAGTTAAATCTATTCCACCACTTCTATTCAACCTTGTACTAGAGTTCCTAATCAGGGCAACAGTTAATAACAAGAAGAAACAAAAGGCATGCATATTTAAAAGAAAGAAATAAAACTGTATTTTTAGATGATGTTGTGTATACAGAAGAGCCTAAGAAATCCACAAACTATCAGAGCTAATAAAAGGTCAAGTTTGTAGAACACAGGATTAATATTTTAAAAACTAGTTGAGTTTTATATACGTACAGTGAACAATCCAAAAGGGAAATTAAAGAAACAATTCCACTTACAATAACAACAAAAAGAATTAGGAATAGCTTTAAGGTGTTAAAATGGCAGTAAGGGCAAGTTAAAATATCACAGAGCTCACTGTTCTGAACTTCATTCATTTCTCTTAAATTAATACTCTGTGGATTGCTGCAAACCTTTGGTTAATTTTGAGAACTTTGAAAAAAGTTGTTTTTGACAGTTTTTAATCAATTTTCTTCTCGTTTTTATGGAGGGGAGAATCTTAGGAAGTCCTTACTCCATAAGATCTGCTGGCTTTAAGCATTTAATGACCTTTTTTGAAAAAAAGAAAAACAAAATAAATTTGGTTAAAACAATGAAGCTAATAGCACCATTAACATTGCTATGCACTCACATGGTTCAAGCTGAACTATTCTATAAAAAGTGGTAGTTAGAAGAACAACCAAACTGGAGCTTTAGGAAATATCCCAAGTGAATGTCGCCATGCGTTTTTAAGCAGATGGAATTTTAGAAAATCCTTTCTTTATACCCCCCAAAAAAAAGAAAAAAAAGGAAAAATACTGATTATAGTCTTAAAATCACTATGAGAAACAAGATCTGATAGAATCTTTAATACAGGTAGCAAGGATAATTTTCACTCTACTGTAAGGTGAATAAGACAAATTAAACATGACCAACACTGGCCAACACTTGCAAACCTCACATTTAATCCAGAAACCATCTCCAAATGCTGCACCTCCTGCCCAGACACCACCCTGGGCTGCCAGTACTTTTCTGTCTCTTAAGTACAAGGGCCCACATAGTCATGCTTCAGAGAGAACATCCTAGGCTGTGAAGTCATCTGTTTTCCTTACCAAGGACAACAGCCACTCATCTATGTTCAACTCTTTGCCTAGAGACACTTGGTCCATTTTCATATGACACAGAGAGTTACTTCCTGGCTAGGGAGGTGAGACTTGTATGATTTTTAGAGAGAAATAAAGTTGTTTTCACGAACACACATTTTACAGAAATCCTTCTGTTTAAGAGAAGAAAAGATACTCACTTAATTCTTGGGGAATGCAGGAGAGCCTCATAGGGAGAAAGCAGGAGTTTGTGGAAGCCACAAAAGTAAGACGAGCATGATAAAATGACTCGGGTTATGTAAGGATACATTTTAAAAAAAGATTCCTAAAGAGACTGTGTTTAAAGTCTGTGAAATGAATTTACATATCAATATTCAGTTACCTCAGGTTGCATTAGTGCTGGTCCAGCTTAGGAATCCATGTTCATAAATCATCTGAATAAAAGTGTTTTGATTTCTGTTAAAGCAATGTTATCATGTTTAAACCTTCTACAGTGAAGACTGAAGCATCTGATTTTTCAATTCAGGAAGCAGAAATTTAGTTTTACCACTAGTAATTTTAAAAATTTGCTTTGAAATGTCCCTAGACAATACAAAATAGGTATTTATTTTGGGGAAAACTACACGCAAAGTCTCAGCAGCCCTTTTAATTCGTAATGCTATAAATGTGGAAGAAAATGCTAAATGTGGATGAAAAGTGAGATGTAGATTAAACAAGTCAGACAAGTCAGAGTGTGAAAGGTTTTGGTTAGCGTTGAGTATCCTGACAAAAGATGTATAATGTAAACCTCGCTTCTCCAGAAGAGGGCCCACTAACAAGGACAAAGGTTTCCATCACTTTGCTCTGTTAACCAGTTAACCAACTTTTTTTCCTTTCGTGCATTCATTCATCATTAAAAAGGTTTTCTAAGTGTGCTCAAAATCTTTTTTTTATTCATTGAAGATGTAGCATTTCATCTACACAATGTTACGTAACTGAGAATCTTTTATGACAGCAGTTAGGCATTCTGAAGAAAAATGTGAGGGTAAACACTTAAGATGGAACTCCTTTATACCACAGAAGACCTGTGCCCAACACAGGTATCTTGGATTTAAAATTTTACCACTAACCACACATCAGATTCTTGGTATCAACTTACCTTAACAGACTGTATTTTCCAAGGGGCTTGTTTTTTTTTACTACTATACTTGGATGAAATATTTTTTGACCTAGCATCCTTGTTGCTCAAGAAAATAATATTTATAATAACTTTAGAATTATCTCTTCTGCAAAGCTCTGGACATAATTCAGATACATAGCATCTGGGCAAATTTTCTCCAGTCTACCACACTCCTCGATAATATCAGAAGGTTAAGAATGACACCGGTGAATCCAGTACAGATTTTTTTATAATGAACAGCACCAGGGAAGACAAAATCAAGCTCATCAGTTAAGCGGGTGTTGCCCAAGGACTGAGGCTGAAATGGCCTCAAGGGTGTCTGTCCAGCCCACTGCTGGCGTTCAAGGAACAGTAGTTTACTGTAGGTGCAGAGAGGATTCTTAGATTGTAAGTCTTTGTAAAACTTCAAAGGAGTTAAAACGAAAGTATTACATATCCTTATCTCAATGAGAACCCTGAAATATCAGGTCAGTGTATCTCTTGGCTCCATTTTAAGAGACAGGATTGTAGAAGTTTGAACAGAAAAACACTGCGACACATTTAAATTTGATCGGTAACAGCCACTTAGGCCTGAATCACATTTGTGAAGTTTCATGCCACATTTTTCACCTGCCAACTTATATACATGTAGAGGTTACACGAAAACTTCAATTATTCCAAAGGATGAAAGAAGGGTTATATTTTGCTATAGATCTTCAGTTCCTATTATGCTACAAGCCTTTGAAATGTTAAGGCTGAACAGGCCAAGTTATGAAAGGGACAAGAGGAAGGAAGAACAGTGAAAATACAGTTGGAACAGCCGGCACAGCTCTGCCTTCCCCACTCTATGTGGATAGTCTGCTTTCTGGGCAGCAGGTGGTGTGACTGTGAAAAGATCACACATTCGTCAGTAACTGTGGAGGATTTTTAGCCTCCCATTACAGATTTAGGGCAGCTAATAAAATTCCATAAACCAAAGTTTTGACAAGTCTGAAATTTCTTTAAAATCATTTTCCTACCAAGCAAACTTTCCTTGGCACTCCTTTTTGTCCTGCTTTACAGAAAACTCTATCATTAAAAAAAAAAAAATACTTTCACAGCAATTAGATGAACATCTGGCAGCAAAGCAACATTAAAATGCCATCCTCTCAAAGGAAGAGCAAATATGTGACTCCTTCATTAAGAGCATTTTTTCTGTCCAAGTGTAATCCACAGACTTTCCATTTATGGTCTTTTTATTGCAGAAGTTGAAGGCTGGATTTGGACCTGCTTTTTCTGTATTTTCTCATTGGATATGGATAAAACTGTGTTAAGTACATAAGACATCCAGGGTCAAAATGCAGATAATCTAATGCACCAGGTGTTTAAATAAATGCCCACAGGCTAAACTTAGAACCAACCTGCTAAAAACGCAGCAGAAGAGCTGGAGCCAGTTGCTCACATATTAAACAAAAATATTTCAAAGTCCATGTAAATTCACTTATAACCCCATCTAACCAGAGACGCTGGAGGTCATGTGTTTTTCTCCCCTTTCTCATTATCCAGAAGATCTTTAAAGCTAGAAACAAAATGATCGGATATTTTAAAGCCTCAAATGATCTGCAAACTCTTCTCACATAAAATGTCCAATCAGGAAAGAAAACATCTCAAAAATTATTTTTCTGTAAAGACTTTTAAAATGAGTGTATTTCATTTACAATCTACATTTTATTTTTAAAACCCTTCACAAACGTGTCTTAATATGTTGCAAAAGTCATAAACAGGGCTGTCACTGTGAGAGGGCGCCCCTGTTATTCAATACTATTGAGGCCACTGAGTTTCCTGAATTCATTAAAAATAAGGAAAACAACCTCTGGGGAAATAATTCTCTGGGGGGAAAAAGAGAGAGGAGATTAGAAGTATCGTTGAAGGTATGTGTTCAGAAGTTAATTTGATTATATTATCAGATTATAGTCTTTGGGGAATTCAAACTTGATTTAAATTAGATTTGGGGAGGCAAATCTAACTAAACAGTTTGCATATGGGACATGCACACATAAAAGAAAAACACAGAAGACAAATGGGGCTTAATTTTGGGGAGGATATATTCCAACTTGGGGGAAGGGAGACGGTGTTTCAGCTCCGTAGCTCAACCGTGACATTTCCAGAGAGTTCTGTAGTCCTTGCGTCTCACAGGACGTGATGGAAGGGCTGGTTGCTGGCCTGGTTCTGGACTCTTCTGACCCTCTGCTGCACAGTGCACCTTGGCAGGGGACTGCAGTGTCAAGCTGGCAGCACTCCTGGGGCTCTCGATGTTTGTCAACTTAGTAGGTCAAAAGTCTGCAGACACTGGGTGGAGCAGCAGTAAGCCACAAAACTAACAGTTGTCCTCCTGGAAGGGCAGAGAGGGAGAGAAAAACACTGTGACTTCAAGATTAAAGTCCCAGGATTCTTTCCATTACAGACAATCTTTTTCTTTGTCAGAATGAAGGGTGAGGTATAGTCAGCAAAGCATACAAAACAGAAATGTAATTTCCTTTTAAATTTGGGCACTGGAATCAGGTGAGGTATGTGTATTTTATTGGCAGTTTTTGGATGACAGGATATCCCTATAGTTAGCCACTAAAGAAAATTAGCCTTTTCCACATTATGTTCTGAATTCTGCTTATTAGAGTTAATAGTGCAACAACAGAATCTGAGACACATGTACAGAAAATGTCACCAATTTAGCTAGTATATTTACACTGAAGAGCCTAAAAAAATCATAATTTTAAGGAATTTATCCCTCAATATATTTGCATAAATTGCTTTAGAGGTAATTTCAGAATCTGAATAATAGAATTTGAAGGTCTTCTTCCTACACAGCAGATGAATCCCTTTGTGAACTCCCATTTAGGTACCATCACACAGGGAATCATGAGCCCTCTGTTCCTCTTGGGACAGTCCCAGCTATTATATGCCTGTTTCCCCACCAAAAGTGCTAGTCTCTGGTGAAGACAGAACAGTCTACTGTTGATTTCCCATGAACCCCTATGCTGATTGTTTTATATTTTCCCATCCCTTAATGCAGTCTTTGCATTTTAGATGAGCTGTAGCTCATCTCACTTAAAAGGGAGAAACAAGCTAGGTAACACAAGACTTATGATGCCCAAAAGCACAGGCCCACTAAAATACTGATATACAATCATAATTTCAGAACACTTTCCTCCCTCATTTCTTTCTGTCAGAGTAACTGGGGTCCAACATAACAACAACGGGCTACAGATAAAACAGCTGCAAAATGAAGACCTTCTAAGGAGGAGTACATAGAAAGACCCAAAATCAAGCAAAAAGAATAAAACAAGAACACTAAAGGAATATGCATTTGGATTTGAAGTCTCTGGCACCTGCAACACAATGAATATCAAACCCAGCCCAACTCCTAGCCAGATTAACATAAAAAAACACCTCAGTTGTTATTACCCAGTAAGATATGTCCAGCTTTCAAACAAAAAAGAAAAAAAAAAGATCAGGAAATGCCACAAGGCAAGAAAAGCACATGTTGAAGAGACTAGGAAAAATCAGAACCAAACTCAGATATGACATACACATTGGAATCCAAGATCTGTGAGACAATTTCAAAGGTGTAACATATGCATAATTGGAATATTAGAAGGAGAGAGAAAATGGAGCTGAAAAAATAATTAAATAGACAAGAAGTTTACTAAAATAATGACAAACCCAGAATTTTAACAATACCAAGCAAGACAAATATCAAAAAAAGAAAAATAAATACTGGAGAAAACCAAAGAAAAAGAGGAAATCTTGAAGCCAAAGGGAGAAGAAACTTAGCCAACAGAAGAACAAATATAAGAATTACTGTAGATTTTTTTTTATTAGAAAGTATGCAAGCAGAAAGAGAATGGTATGAAATATTTAGTGTGTGCAAAGAAAAAAATCACTAACCCAGAATTCTATATCCAGTGAAATTATCCTCAAAAGTAAAGGAGAATAAAAACTTTCTCAGTCAAGCTGAGAACTGAGGGAATTCACTGTTAGCAAACTTGCCCTGCAAAACAGGTTGAAAGAAGTTCTTCAGGGAGGAGGAAAAGGATATAGGTGAGAAACTCAAGTCTCAATGGAAATAGGAAAGTTGTTGGAGAAGTAAAAAATAAATCTAAAATAAGATCTCTTTATAATTTTAATCAATCTAAAAACTAACTTGTTTAAATGAATAGTTATAATTAAAGTAATTATTTAACCAATGTAGTGCATGATTATAACAGATGGATAGTGAAATGAATGCAGGAATGCTATAAGGTTGGGAATTAGGAATATTTTGTTACAAAATATAGGTACTACACATGGAACAGTATACTGTCATTTGAAGATGAACCTAAATTAGTTAGAAGTGTATACTGAAGACTATAAGGAAACCACTACAATTTTTTAAAAAAGAAGTATAACTGATATGCTTAGGAAGCAGATACACTGGTGGTTAAGCAAGGGGTTAAGTCTCAGTATCTCAGTATTATGAAGCAATCCGCAGCCACTGCAGCACAAGTTTGAGCCTCAGCCAGGGAGCTGACCTACATGACGCAGCAGACCTCTCTGTCTCACCAGCTGCTCCCCTCAGCAGTGTATTTCAATCACTCTGCCTGTTCTGCTGCCCACTGTCTCTGGTTAGTCCTCTCACCCTCCCGCACCTCTAGCCTATACCCCAGCTCTTGTATGCATAAATAAATAAATTTTAAAGAAAAAAAACAGGAAGTAGAAAAACATGGGGAGTAGAAAAAAAGGACAGATATAAAAATAAAAAAAATCATACCATAGATATTAATCCAACTAAATCAATAACTATTTACATGTGAATAAACATACTAATTCAAAGAATTAAGCTAGAAATAAATTATAGGAAAATAGTTGGAAGATCCCCATAAATTTGGAAATTAAACAATTAACTTCTAAATAATATATGGTGAAAATATAGGGTCTCCAAAGAAATTAAAATATTTGAACTGAATGAAAATGAAATAAAACTGATCAGAAAATGGTGGACTACAATGCAAACAGTACAAAAGGGAAGTTTATAACAAATGGATTAGAAAAGAGGAAAGCTCTGAAATCAATAACCTATGTTTCCACCAGGAAGCTGGAGAAAAAAGAGCAATTTAAGTCTAAATCAATAAAATCAAATAGTGTGTTCTCTATCCAAAAAGAAAGCAAACTAGGGAATAGTAACAGACAGCAGGAAAATCTCCCAACATGGAAATAAAACAACACAGTTTGACTTTCCATAGACCCATGGACCCCATGGATCAAATAATAATTTTCTTATGGAGTAAAGAGTATATGGAAGGATATGAAAACATGTACAAACTGAACAAAAATGAAAATACATCGCAAAAATTTTAAGATAGTAAAGCAGTGTTGAGAAATTTGTAGCACTAAATATTTATATAACAAAAGAGGAAAGGAATCAAATCAGTAGCTGAACCTACCTTATAAACCTAAAAAGGTGTGAAATAGATCCAAAGCAAACAGAAGGAAGAAAATAAATGGAAAGAAACAATTAAATCTAAAACTTCAGTAGGATCAAGAAGATCAATAAAATTGATAAATCTTTAGCAAGATTGACACAGATAAGAAAAGAGAAGACACTGATTAATGTAAGAATTGTAACAGATGATATATCACTATAGAGCATGCAAGCAGTGAAGCAATATAAGGGAATACTATGAACAACTTTACACTCATAAATTTGTGACTTAGACAAATTCCTTGAAAAATACAAAGTACTGAAATTCAAGATGAAATAGTCAACCTGAATACTTCTATAGCTTTAAAGAAACTGAAACTAATTTAAAAAAAAAAAAAAGGAAATTTGCAGGCACAGATTGTTTCACTGGAGAATTCCAGCAAACATTTAAAGAGGAATGTTCACATAATCTCTTTCAGAAAAAAAGGAGGAACACTTTTCAACTCAATTAATGAAGTCGATATTATTTTGACTCTAAAACCAGCAAAACCCAGAAAACTACAAACTAGTATCTCTCATGACTATATATACAAAAGTCCTCAACAAAAAACTGAAAGTATTAAAAAGACTGTACACCATGATTAGTGGGATTTATTCTGTGTGTGTAGGGGCTGGTTCAATATTTGAAAATTAATATTATCTACCATTCCAAAAGGTTATGCAAAATTTTGTATCAATGGACTCAGATAAAGCCTTCATTTTAACATTAACAAATGTAACATTCATTCATGATAAAGACTTTCAGCAAACTAGGACCAGACAGGATCTCTCAATTTGATCAAGAGAATCTGTAAAGGAAAATAATAAGCTACTACTTTGATCATGCTTCACATTGATGTCCTTATTTACCTCCTTAGTTAACATAGTACTGGAGTACTATCCACTGAAATAAGGCAAGAAAAATAAATAAAAGGCATATTGATGGCCAGGAAAGAAATGAAACTATTTCTATCTTCAACAGCATGACATGACTGTCTAACTAGAATATGCTAATGAACCGACAAAAAATACTCCTTGGTTATTAGGTAAGTTCAGCACCCTCTAAGATCAAACTACAAAAATCAATCATTTTTCATAAACTAATAATGAACACAAGGACACTGGAATTAAAAAATATAATATTTATAATTATATAAAGAAACTGAAATACTTGGGTATAATCTTAACAAAACCTTTAAGGATCTGTTTGCTGGAAATGATAAAATGATAATGAAAGATAAGAGTGCATGGACAGGTATGTCATGTTCATGTATTGGAAGACTCAATATTGCAAAGGTGTTAATAATATCCACTTGATCTTATAGGATGAACGCATTTCTTATGAAAAGGCAGTGCAGGGCCTCCCTGGTGGCGCAGCGGTTGAGCGCGGGGTTGCGAAGCTGCCCGCAGCCTTGCAGCGCAGGTTCGATCCCCGGCTGCTCCCCAGCCACTGGAGGAGGGTCCCGCATGGCGCGCAGACCTCTCCTGGCGCCCGCTGCTCCCCTCAGCAGTGTCCTTCGGTCCTTCTGCCTGCTCTGCTCCCCGCTCTGGCTCTGGTGAATTCTCTCACCCTCCCGCGCTTCTGACTGTACCCAGTGCTTGTATACGTAAATAAATAAATCTTTAAAAAAAAGAAAAGGCAGTGCAAGTTTTCTTTTATGCGGTGGAGAGATAACCTATTCTAAAATTGATATGTAAAAGGAGAGACACAAGAGTGGTCACACATCTTGAAAGAGAAGACTAAAGTAGAAGTGTCATTCTAACTGATAATATGGTCTACTATTTAACTACAGTAATCACGACAGCTTACTATTGTTTACTAGACACAGATCAATGGAGAGGAATAAAGAACAGAGAAGAGAAACTTGAGGATAGATAAAGACACATATTTGTGTCTAGGGACATAAAAAAACACTATAAAATTTAAATGGATATAAATCTAAGTTGATCAAAATGAAAACCTTCTGCTCTGCATAGAAAATGAAAAGACTTATGAGATCTTTTTAACTGAGGAAATTATGTAAATTTTCAGTTTTAACACTTTGTATTACCTTAATTAAAAAAAATTTAAGTTGGTTAGAAACATAGTTCAGATAATATGCAGCGCCAGAATGAACACATTTGTGTTCACATTTGTATTTATTCACTATTGAAGTGAAACTCATACAAAATGATCTTAAATGGCAAATGCATTTCTGAAGTAGATTTAACAGTTTTAAAGATTAAGTGAAAAATCATTCCTAGTAGGGATACATTTCATATCATAAACACTCAATTTTTAAAAATAAAAATAAAGGTTCCAAGTAAAAGAATCCAATTTTATAAAGATGTGTGGTTTCACTCATTGATTGCTAATTCTTTAAGCTGCTCAGGGGGGCAGGTTGGGTAACCTGGAGGTGTCATGTTTGTATTACAAAGAAATTCCAAGTGTGAACTTATTTATTTCTGGAAGACTCATCTAATATCTTATTTCATCTACTTGTTGTATTAGTGATCTAAGTTACTATAAGTACATCAACAAGTCTATTTGCCTTAAGTATAGATTTGTGCTGGTTAATATATTTAAATCCCAGATCCGTGGCACTAGAGACATGACAGCTTTAGGGGAGAAACTGAGCTGAGCAATAGATTCTACATCTAGAAAAAAGATGCTGGTAAACTGTACAAAGAACATCAGATGTGACATTTGCTGCTTTAGAATCAGGACCATATTTACAGGCAAGGCAGATGAAAGAGCATTTCAGCTTAGTTTTAAAATACAGAAATACCATTCTTAAAAACACAAATCACAATGTTGTTGGCACATATTGGAGCCCACAAAAATCATAAGAAATGTGGGATTTTCTTTGCAAATGTGTTTTCTGATTAAAAACAAAAATAATATTTTGACTCATGCAGAATGTCAAGCCAGAAAAAAATTTATTAGAGTTGATCAGATGAATCCCAAGCCTGTGTACATATTAAGCATGGGGGAACTATGTATGCAATGATATATTGTATCTGATTGTTAAAATTTATGTTAATAGTGACTGACACTCATGGTTACACTCTGTGCAGAACCAAAGCCTTGAACATTATAAACTATCTTTTCTACTAGATCTGCTCATGCCCTAGACTTGAGGACTGAGATGTATCAGGTAGTTTGATGCATAGAAGGTGGTCAATACAAGACTACTGAGTGATAGAATGAAAAAGAAACAGGGAAGAAAACTTGACTTAAGTTTGTTAAAGAATATATTACCTGTGCAAGATGTCGTAAGTCCCCATAAGAAAATACCTATGAATAGTCCTTTGCTGAAGGAAAAAACAAATCCCAAATACGAATGTGCAAATGATGTTAGTCTTATTGATACTAGAATTAACAGATACTAAAAGTACCACAAAAAGCAAGGGTAAGAAAATGTGAAATATCTCATAGTTAACTTAAACAGATGAGAATTAAGCAAAAGATTTAAAAATAAAATAATACTGGTAAATTAGAGAAGGGAGAATTAAAATTTTTTTTGAAAGGTAAAGGGAGCCATACAACAGGGTAGTTTTGCATGCCCTCTGATGAACAGGTCTCTATTCTATGGGTTTCAATCTCAAAGCAAAACAATAACCCAAACACCTGACCCTCTCAGGCAATCACACTGGCCTGAAAGACCAAGGCGAATTCCTGAAAGCACCGTGTTCCACAAATCTAAGCTTGAAAGAGCCCTGGCTGAAGCAATGTGCTCTGTGCAGCAGATGAAATCCATGTCCACTGCATGTCTGCTGAGTGACTGGATACATTACTAAATGAGTGGACGAGTTCTTCTGAACTATTTGGAGGTAACACCAATGGAATCCTTTCTTTTTATTTTTTCTTCTCCCTCCTCCACCAAAAAAAGAGGGATGTGTGCACCATTCTTGGAAGTACTGCAATACTAGGTCAATGCATACAATGGGCAGAGCAAGCTCTTAGTCTAACTCCCGGCTCCAGAAATCTATTTAATATGTGGTCCTGGGATAGAGGATGTAGTAGAGATTATATTGATAAGAATAGACACTACACATGCGCTTAATCAAAGGGCAGAGAAGTGATCCAATGGGACATATATTTTTTCCTACAAGTCTTTTCTAATTTGTATAGTTTTAGGCAAAGGATTAAAAACACCCCATTAAATACATATTTTTTCAAGTTGTCTTGTGTATTTATAAAACTACATTTTCACCGAATGGATTCAAATGATTGCAAAATATATAGAGGTGCAAACTAAAGTTCCCCTCTCCCCAATACCCCATAACTTTACTCATATTCCTCCCTCCCAAGATTACCATAGTTAAGAGTTGGATGTATATCCGTCTGAACTTTTACTGCATGTACATACATGTATACATACATACACAGACACACATATGCGTGAGCATGTGTTTTGTGTGTGTGTGTGTGTGTGTAGTGTACTTACAGTTAAGTCCCCACTTAATGTCACTCACAGGTTTTTGGAAACTGTAACTTTAAGCAAAATGAGGTATAATGAAACCAGATCCTGAAGCAACATCATTTTGTTTGACATTAGCCAGGATTATTTTTATCTCAGCAACTCTACAATGAAACAGTGTTGAACAAAAGGATGTTATTCCAGGACCTGCTGTATATACATGTTTATACACACATATATATTTCAAGTGTATCTTGTTCATTTTGTACTTATGAGTACGATTTTAAAATTTCATCAAGCTCTATAGTGATCTGCTGGGAAGCTAATTGCAGCATAGTGTCTAAAACACAGATTTGGAATAAGACTGCTGAGGCCCAAATCCCAGCTGTGCAGAGACCTTGGCCTAGTTTCTAATTGTCCTGTGCCTCAGTTCCAGACATCCTCCCCTCAAACACCCCCACCCCCAAACCAATTCAGTGGGGATTGTTTTATGTTGAACCACATGGAAGTGCTGAGGCATATGATTCATGATTCAATCTAATAATAGAACCTTTATTACTGTACTGTACAGCTCAATTTCCAAGATGGATCTCCTGCCCCCTAAGGCCATTTCTTTCCATTCTATCCCAGACCACTAGTGCATCAAAGAAGATATGTAACCACATCAACATCCATGCACACTATGGTATCTGTTATGGCTAAAACTTAACCTAGCAACATGGAAAAACCATTGGGATTTTGAGCCATTTGCAATTCCTATCTCACCATGCCATGGTGACCTAAGAGACCCCTTTTGAATGCCTCTGTGTCAACTTGGGTATGCCAAGGTGCCTAGTTATTTAGTCTAACACCAGTTTAGATATTGCTATGAAGGTATTTTTTAGGTGAAGCTTGAATAAAGTGGATTACTATTCATCATGTGGGTGGGTATCATCCAATCAGTTGAAGGCCTTAAGAACATAAAAGTAGAAGGACTTCTAAAGGCAGCAACACAGAAACTCTACATTTTCAGTCTTCCACCCTGGGAAATATGGACTCAAGATTGCAACATTAACTCTTCTGAACTTCTTGATGGTCTGCCCTATGGCTTTGGACTTGCCAGTTTCAACAATCATGGGAGCCAATTCCTTAAAATCAACATATACACACACGTATACGTGTGTATACATATATACACATAGGTGTGTATACGTGTGTGTGTGTGTATACATACACTACATCTAGTGTCCCAGTTAATGAATACAATACTCCTGAAAAACCTTGAGTAGCCTGATTTCCTATTAAATATAAAACTTGTGAGAATCATATATGCTTGGGAAAAACCAGACACATGTTACTTTACTAACAAATAATGTTCTAGGTTATAGTTCCCATTTTAATAAATAAACAGTAATTTGGGGGAATGAAAACATGCTATGCCTATAGGATTGAAAGTTAAGAATTTACTGGCCATTCTTTTCTGCTCTAAATATTTGAAGAATTGGGTATTTATTATTTATGCAAAATACTGTAATTTCCTTTTATTTCACTCTATATTAAATTTAGGTTGGAACTAACACTTGTTAGGGACTTGGTATTTTAGAAGAATATTCAATATGTTCCTTTTTAAAATAAAGCCAGATGTCCACATTAATTTAGACATTGGCTAATACAATGTATTATTTCATGACAAGGAATGCAAACTGAATTGAATAATTAAAAGACTTAAACATACTATTATCAAGACCTTGTAGAACATACAATCGTAAAAATATTGATTTTATTTTCAGCAATAAGCTACTGAGATATAAGTATTTGATTTTCAGTTACAAAGGAAAGTACTTTAAAGAACTGAAGTCAATGCTTTTAATAGTCTCCATAGCAACATGAGAAGGAGCATAATCTGGTGGACCACATGAAAGCCACAAACTCAGTTTCAGGCCCTAGCATTAACTCACCACAGAAACCATGTTTACATCTTGGCATTTCATCTTTGTTATAAACACAGGCACTTCTGGCTTAGCTCAACAAAAGGGCATTGTCTAAGTCCTATGTACTTGATATACTCATTTTATTAAACTAATACTATTATACTTAAGTTCTGAGACAACAAAATTTTTCACACTCAGTTTATAGGGTGCAGCAAAGAAACTAAGTAGCAGTATAAATGGAAAATACAAATACTGAATAAGTTGCTCAAATTTCACATAAAGATAACACAAAAATGATCTCATTTGAAGCATATACTTAATTTTCACAAACTGCCATGATAAAAGGAAAACTTAACTATTTAAATAGGAAGTAAAAATTTTATCAGCTACTAACAGAGCATCCTGACCATATTGTTTTATTTTCATTTTCATACTTTCAGTAAGGAAATGTCTTTTATAGGAAATTGTGCAATAACAATGCATAAGGATTTTACTATAGTTGAATGAATTAGGTAAGATTTTCCTATTATAGTTTGCTAATATGAAGAGCATTTGCTACTTACACACACACACATACAATCACTGAGCTATCAAAATTGATAATAGTTAACATTTACTTAGTATTTATTACATGCCAGGCACCATCCTTGTCTCTTTAGATGGGTCATCTCAATTAATCCTCATGATGACCTTATTAAGTAGGTATCATTAGTATTATTTTATTGATGAAAAGGTGAACTCAGAGATATTAAGTAATCTGCCCAAGGCGTGCCACGGAGAGAGGTGTTAGAACCAGAGCCAATCCACTTGACCCCTATGTCCTACTGCTTCTCACTGACATGTCTATTTAATTTGTTGATTTTATGCATGCAATATAATACATTAGCCTAATTTAAGTGGCATTCCACTAATTTGGTGATTTGATCACATTAAAAATACAGAAGGCTGAAACAAGAAACTAGATGTATAGGATTATTCAGGACAAGAAAAAGAGAAATGCAGTTCGGAAGGGACCAGGCAGAGAGCTGAGACACCAGCTGTGCACGGCCCTGCTCTGAATTGCACCACGCTGCCTGCCAGGCAGGGCTGGGGAAATGAAGGAAGCAAAGCGAATCCTCAGATGGTTTCTACAAAAATGATTAGGAAGGAAAAGCTCCTTGGCATGGAATAGGGGTAACAAGCTTCAGTTGTCTGGGAAAAAAAAAACCTTCAAATTCAAAATGCCACATTTGATGGATAAGTGAGGTATTATAGTGCTTTTTTTAACTTTGAAAAATAGGAATTTTGACAATCCTAAATTTAGAAAATTTATAAGCTAAGGTTGTGCTAATGGGAGATTTTTCATTTGATGTCCTATTTTTAATTGTCTGGTGATCTTTTTTTAAGCTATCAATCTGGGGGGTTTACTTAGTGAACATTCTTAGGAAATTCAAGGCATTGTACCAAGAAAATAGAGTGGCAAGAGAATGCCATTTAGAAGAGGGAGAAATTCAAACCAGAAACACGCATGCACAGTTCAGCCACACAGGATCAGTTAGCAATGCCAATTCAATAGAAGCGCTGGCTAGCCCCATCGCATAACAGGTATTTTGTTTGCACATTCCTCATTGTCTAAAGACTGTTGTGAACAGGGGAAGAGCAGAAGCACATTCCTACAAAGAATAAGCTACTCTAAATGCTCTAAATGATATAGTAAGATAAATGGAAGTGATCAAGTTTTTTCCGCCCTCCTGCCACGAGCATGATCGACACCCATTTTCTTACATGCATGCCCAAAGGCAGATGCCTGTGATATGGTGCGGACATGCCTAAGTGGGTACACCTGAGCTGGGAGACTGAGCATATAAGGGTGGGGTCACAGAGGGCGGCATGCGGCAGCAGAGGACTGAGGCTGCAGAAGACCACCATGCAGCAGAGACCATTGAAGAGCCCATAAGAGAATGCCAGGGAGCCCAGGAAGAGTAAAGATTCTCCAGGCCTACCAGCCTCCTGGCCCCCCAACCCTCCGACTCCCATGCCTGCCTTGCACCTAGTTGCCTCACTGAAGATGGTGTAGGAAGACCATTAAAAGCCTGAAAAAGCCATCGAGGGCTCCAGGATTCCTCCGCCTGCCCGGATCCAGAGAACCTGCCCCGTGCCATCCTGGCACTACAATATAATAAAACTGTGCTCTATGTGGCCAAAAAGTAACTAATAAAGGGGAAGCCAAGTGCTCCTGGGAGAGCATTTGCATCATTTAGCTGTGTCTCAGGAGGCAGTTCATGGCCCTGGGAAGCTGCTGACTTCCAATGCCCTCAAGGATGTCCTCCACCCTCTCCACACTCCCACCCTCACCAGGTGTAAGCCCTGGTGCCCACTTAGATGTGATTACCCCTGGTGTAGCCCTGCCATCGGCGTCTCTCTCAGGGGAAAGAGCTTGGGGTAGACAATCGTAAACATGGGCTCGCTGCAGCGGTGACAGTGCCCCAGGGGACAGTGTAGCAGCTCCAGGAGACTTCTGGGCAAGGAGATTGGAGACAGAAAGTTCAAATCTGGAACACAGGAGAAAATCACACACAAATGAAAAATGAGAATTTCTTACATGAGGCTTCTTAAAATCTTTCTGTTGTCTTCCAAAATCAGTTCTGTTAAAAGTTCTGCATGTTGAAAATTCTGTTCTCTGATTGGCTTTAAATGCAAATCTAACAAGGCATAACATTACTTGGAAATGAAGGATGCTTTTTACATTTTTGACGCTAAGAGAAAAACCTAAAGCTACTAAGAGCATCCAGAAGCTGTCCTGAGGTAGAGGCAAGAAAAAAGTAAGATCAAATATTCTCTAGCAACAAAGATCAACATAACTACAGAGGGTTTGTAAATACAAGCAGAAAATAAAAACAGAACCAGGATTGAAGATTAAACTGCTTTTCATTACATTCTTCCTCAATCTAGTGGACATTTATTATCAATCAAGCAAAACTACATTTACTGAAAAGAATGAAAAGTGGAAACAAAGAAATCAAAGAAAATGAAACATAAAGAAACCCAGCTTTTTCTTGTCTCACTCCCATGAGCTATCATTAATAAAAATAGGGTGCTTCCCTCTCAGCTTCATCTGCACTACACAAAAGAGAGCTTTAAAATCCCCCGGAACCCAGCCCGTCTTGAGTGCACAATGTACCCAGAGTTGCTGTTGAGCATCTAGCAGAGAGACAACTCATAACGAGGTGAAGCCCAAACATCACTGACTCATCTCTGGAAGGATACACAAGCCACCTGCTTATCTTTTATATCTGTCCAGACTTAGCAACAGCCATTTAGAAAAACAAGATTTATGCATGGGTGAATAATTACAATTTTCTGTATATATTTATTAAAGCAACTTAACTTTGTACCAGACATTCCTGGGTGATTAGTGTTAGGTGTTTTTGTGTGGACTTTTTTTAAAACAAAATCAAAACATTTCGCAGTTTTGAAACATTTAACATGCGTTTCCCTTATGAATGCTGCCTAGTGCTTTCTTAGGCCATCTCTTGTATGCACCTCACAACATCCATGAAGTCTGCACAGCACCTGACCCATTCCAACCAACTAGGGTAATAGCAAGAAAGAGTCCTGATAGCCCTCCTCTCTTAGGGATATAAATGTCTCAGACATAAAGAGGCTGCGAGGCAGAAATCGACTTTATCGGATGAGGTACCCAACTCTGCTTCACAAAAAGAGCTTTCTACACTAAAGAAAGTGCTTCTGCCAGGCTTCTCATTTCTACCAAATACACATTCCTGGACACCAACTTCTTCCATGTAAATCACATGGTCTAATTTTTAACCACTGACCTATGTGGCACATGACCATTATGCTAGTGAGTACTTCTCTGCAGCATTAGCAAAAAGGGGTGCTGAAGGGATAAGTGTTGATAAAATATTAAAACATTTTTCTCATTTAAAAAAAGTGCCGGGCCTCCCCCGTGGCGCAGCGGTTGAGCGCTGGGTTGCGAAGCTGCCCGCAGCCTCTGCAGCGCTGGTTCGATCCCTGGCTGCTCCCCGGCCACCGGCGGAGGGTCCCGCATGGCGTGCAGACCTCTCCTGCCGCCTGCTGCTCCCCTCAGCAGTGTACTTCTTCGGTCTGCCTGTTCTGCTCTCTGCTCTGGCTCTGGTGAATTCTCTTACCCTCCCGCACATCTGACTGTACCCAGTGCTTGTATAAATAAATAAAAATCTTTAAAAAAATAAAAATAAAAATAAAGAAAGTGCCATGCACAACAATGTGAATGTACTTTATGCCAATGAACTTAAAAATGGCTACCATGGGCCTCCCCAGTGGCACAATGGGTTGAACGCAGCGCTGTGAAGCTGCCCACAGCCTCTGCAGTGCTGGTTCAATTCCTGGCCAGCCAGGGAGACACCCACATGGTGCAGCAGACCTCTCCTGTCTTGCCCGCTACTCCCCTCAGCAGTGCTTTCGGTCCATCTGCCTGTTCTGCTCCCCACTCTGTCTCTGGTGAATCCTCTCACCCTCCAGTGCCTCTGGCCTGTACCCCAGCTCTGGTATAAATAAATAAATCATTTAAAAAAATGACTACTGTAGTTGACTCTCTTAGCAACTCTCAGCTGTGCACCACTGTATTATGAACATATTTGCCTTGTTACCTATGACTTAATTACTTGATATCTGGAAGTTTACATATTTTGAAGTTAAATTTGTATGGGAACAGGTAGTAATGAGACTTACTGTGATCATTTCTTTTTTTAAAGATTAATTTATTTATTTTTATACAAGAACCGGGGCACAGGCCAGATGTGCAGGAGGGTGAGAAGATTCACCAGAGACAGAGCGGGGAACAGAACAGGCAAACCGACGAAATACACTGCTGAGGGGAGCAGAGGACATGACAGGAGAGGTCTGCCACACCATGTGGGACCCTCCCAGCTGGCCGGGATCGAACCGGCACTGCAGAGGGTGTGGACAGCTCCACAGCGCAGTGCTCAACCGCCTGAACCACCAGGGGAGGCCCTTATTGTGATCATTTTACAATGTACATGAATAACCAATCATTATGTTGTACACTGACATGAATACAATGTTCTATGTCAACTCTACCTTAATAAAAATGGTTTTAAATGGTTGAAATGGTAAGTTTTTTGTTGTTAATATTTTACCAAAGTAAGAAAAAATTAAAACCCAAACAGGCACCGTGAAACACAATGTTCTATGTTCACTGAATTGGAGTCAGAAAAAGAAAAGTGCCATGTACCTTTTAGAAAACTCTGGTAGGTGTGATGCAGGTTCCTCATGGCCAGCTCTTGCAGGGGCAGGACACGGTCATTCTCTGTCCCGATGGCCTTCACCTCAGCTGGGAGGAAAACGGTTAATTGCCCTGATGAAAAGGAAAGCAGCTTCACCTCGGAAACTTGAATGGGAGCACCACAGCTACAGAAAGACAGAAATTCAGAGTATTAGCACAAAGGAAATCTGTGTGTGTGTCTGTGCACGTGCCCCAATAAAAACATGTTAATCCAAGTATATGTTTAAGTTTTAAGACACTGCTGAGTTGCTAGAATTCTTTTCAAAATGAACAGATGCTATCCTGGGTTCCTTAGTAAAACCTGGCACCGAAATCTAAACTATCATTTGGAAGTCAGCTAAATCACTGCTGAGGTCTAGTCACTCCCAGCAAGGGCAGACTTTAAAGGAACTTTCCTTGATAGCATCTATACAGATTGCTTTGTAAGCTCTATTTATTCTCATTTATCATCTCCAAGTTTATGTTTATTGTAATTTTCAAAATTAAAAGGAAAAAAGACTACTCTGTGGAGTAGTGGGTTTAGTACAATTTTAGTGCAACTACGAGTAAATCGATTTTGTATGGCAGAAGACAGCTTTACTGGATCCTTCCATAATTTGTGAGGAGATATTCTTGACAAAGCCTATTGAGTAAGTCAAGTCATGGCCTATTCCCTGCAGCCACTCATAACCAAAAGGCAGAGATGTGGTTGTTCCTTCAGTGGCAGCATAACCAAAATTTGGGGGTCCAGTTGCAGTCTATCACCTGTCAGAGACCACTCAACTCTTTTTTACTCTAAATGCCAAACAGGTGCCAATAAACTTTGGCTTTCAGCACACATGAGGCCATCTCTCTAACCTCAACCAGAAACAGGCAAGAAAGGAGAGGTCACAGGACTGGAAGACAGAAGCCCTTGGCTCGGGTGTTTTCTAGAAGTTCCTTTGTTCACTCCACTTTCCATCACCAGCTATCCACCACCAGATACTTAGATTAAAAAACCAAGAGGAAAAAAGATGGCCCTCGTCCCTTAGTAGATATAATAATGACAATATAATTGCTCTTTGTTGGGTCAGAGAAGGTGGAGCTTGACCCTGACCAGGGAACTAGGGAAGATTTTACAGAGGAGCCAATATCTGGCTCTAGAATGCAACTGATTTCATTCAATCAATTTCTCCAGTCAGGTCAGAAGGCCACTTTGGACAGCCCTACTAATAAGCAAAACCCATATCCTAAAGAAAACCAATATTCCAAATCCTAATACTAGAGCGTGGTTTTGCCTGAACAGCATGAAATATTCTGTTTCTGCCTTTTTCTGTCCAGAAAAGGGAGTCACCCATGTTGCTCTGTGCACTGCACTTTATTCATTTCATTGCTATGTAGCAATGGGTAGACATCTGGGCTACTTTCAGTGTGGGCCTTTTATGAATCAGGCCTCTATAAATGACTTTGTGTCTATTATTCTGTACATATGAGCACGCAATTCTGTTAACTACATCTGTAGGCCTGGAATTGGCTCATTACAGTGTGGAGGTCAAGAGAGATAAACTGATAACAATGAAAAGCAGGTGGGGACTGAGAGCTCTGCTACTTTAGGCTGCAGAATCAAAGAAAGTCTCCCTGAGGAGGTGACATTTGAGGCGATTCAGGGAAGAAGAACCAGCTACAACTGCTAGGCACTGGAAATAAGGGCAAGGCATCAAGAGCTCAGAGAGTCTAAACATTCAAAGTTCACAGACCCTTGATACACATGGTAAAATATCATTATTTGTTTCCAAACTTTAGAGTTACACTGTGGCATAAGAACCCTGAACAAAATCACAGAACAGGGAAATTTAGGGTGAAAAGCAAGCAAGTATTCTGTGAACTTTTACTTCATACTCCCAGTACTTCAACAGCTGCTACTTCTTAACCCAACTGCAGATGAACTCTAGATGGACACTGTCCACAGTATTTAATGAGACAGAGTAAAGAATAAAGGTTTCGAAAACTGAAAGCCAGAGTTTCACTAATACCTTCCTCTTCATTTCCAGTAATTACAAAGACAAGTATCTGCCTGAAACCACTGAAAAGGTTCACATTAGCAAGTAAGTGGAGCCTCATTTTACATAAGGTCTAATTTACCTTTGACAATTCTTTTAGCAAAAGTTCCTACTCCTCACCACTGGATATAAAGAGCTAATTAAATTCCCTTTAATGATACTTTTATTAAATGCCCTCTCTGTTTAACACTGGAGAAGGAGCTGCAGTCATGCAGAATGCTCCTGTCAGGGAAGAACTCACATGAGCTAAGAACTTTTCCACTGGCCATGGCCAATCTCCCTTGACCTCACCAGAGACTCAATATCCACCCCTACTACCTGAAGTGATGCAGGAACCAGAGAGGGATTTTCCCATCCCTGCGCTCGGAGCTAGCAGAGGGGCTCAACTATACAGAGGTGACTCTAGACCAAGGATAAAAGGAGAGGGTATATGTAGAGCAGAGGTCAAGAGTAAAGACAATGAAGTAGTGACTCTATCACCTCCTAGCTTTGTGACCTTGGACAATCTCTCTGAGCTTGAATTGCTTCATTTCTAAGATGGGGGTAACAACACAAGGGTAGCTAGGAACATTCTGCGCTGCTTTGTTGAGAGTAAAGGTTAAGCAAAGTTTATAGCTGTGCTTTCTTTTTTTATTATAATGATACATTATGCTTTTGATCATACACTACAAAACATGGTATAATGGGCTGTTCCCGGGGAGGCTGTGATGGGTTGACAGGCACTGTGTGTAGTCAGAAGCACGGCAGGGTGAGAGAATTCACCGGAGCCAGAGCAGAGAGCAAGGCAGGCAGAAGGACCGAAGTACACTGCTGAGGGGAGCAGCGGGCGGCAGGAGGGGTCTGCACGCCATGTGGGATCCTCGCGGGCGGACGGGGATCGAACCAGCACTGTAGAGGCTGCGAGCAGCTTTGCAGCCCAGTGCTCAACCGCTGCGCCACCAGGGGAGGCCCAGGTTTTTCTGTTTAACAATTATTTTGACACATGGCTGGGAGATAACTAGTCCTGGTTAGCCCGGTTATTTTTCCTGGGTGAAAACTAGAGTCATCTGAGCTATAAATTATTATTCTGTACTATAATACCATCATTTAAAGTACACCCACATGTCAAGTGATTAAAGATAATTTGCACTAAAAAAAAAACAAAACACATGGTGTAATGGTTACATTTTTCAATCAAGTTGGCTTGACCAATGTACCTAGTTAGTCGGTCAAACATCAGTCTAGATGTTTTTGTGAAGGTATCTATTATTAAAAACTAAGATGAGAACGATGGTATTCCAGGGAAAGGGGACAGAAATTCATCTCTGTGAATGGACAGGACACATGGGGTTAAAGAAACAGTTCACACTGTCTAGAGTGTTGGTTACAAGGAAGAGAAAGGCAAGTAGGATGATGGTACTGCCTTGAAAGCTAGTGCTGGTCATCTCTATAAGAAGTCACCATGAAGTGAGTTGCTAGTAAGGAGGATGGAAGCCCCATGACATGTTCCAGTTCACAATGAAATGAATTATTAGCTGGCATAAGTCTTGGTATATCTGATTTCTAACTTAACAGCTTTTATTTTTTAGATTAATCCCTAGGTTTCTACAGACTGTACAATTAAACTCTTAAGTGAGTTACTAAAATGAGTTGAAATCTGCTACCAATGTGTGTACCTTTGGTTTACTTATATAGATAATTTGCACCAATTATCACATAATTTCCTTTCAAGTCAATGTTTCAGAGAACAAGCCTTGGTTTGAATCAGAGATGCCATTCAACATTTAACTTGAAACAAGCTAAATGAGTAGTGACATCATTTTGTCACTGAGATTATGTTCCAAAATATTCTTATGCTTTAACAAATTAATTCATATGCATTTTTACATCTATCACTTCACCAAACAATGTGTTAAAAGTAAAGGAGTAGTTTAAATTTCCTTACTGAGACCACCCAAAGAACTATCTTTTATCCTTTAGAAAGTATACTATGTCATCCACATGCTCATTAGTGTGGGTACTGCTACCTTTTTAGCAAAAAGAGTTTGTCTCAGCTTCAAATAAGATGAAAAGGAAAGGGGAGAAGTAGATATGGAGAAGAAAGATACTATGCCACTCAGGTGAAACAAGCCTTGGTTTGAAAAAACCCAAGGGGGCAGAGACTCCTTTAAGGCTACGCTTTGTTCCATCTGAACGCATTCATGGCTTTCACTCTTGAAGGGTATTTTTCCTAGTTGCTACATTGACTTTTTTTTTTCCTTTAGTATTTAAAAAATGTTTGTACCACTGTTTTCTGGCCTTCAAAATTTCTGATTAGAGGGCAACAGGCTTCAGAATTTTTCTTTTGTATGTAATTTGTCATTTTACTGGTTGCTTCCAAGGTTTTCTTTTTATCTTTGGTTTTCAGCAGTTCTGCCTAAGCATGATTTTCTTTGTAATTTATGCTGCTGAAGGTTTGCTGAGTATTGTGAAAATGTAAATTTGTCTTTCATCTTATTTGGGAGTTTTTGGACATTACTTCTTCAAACAGTTCTGTTGGTGCGCCACCTCACTCTCTGTTCTCCTTGGATGCTAATAATACATATATCAGGCTTGTTAATATTATCTAGAAAATCCTTGATACTTGTGCTCATTTTTGTCTTTGATCTTTTTTTTCCTCTGTGCTCTTCAGAATGGATTATTTCAGACTTCCAGTTCACTATTTTTCTTTTGTATACAATTAGGATTAACTCCAAAAACAGCATCATAAGTATATTTATTATTTCACAAATTGTATTTTTCAACTATAGAATTTCCACTTGTTTCTTTTTTATTGTTTCTATTTTCTGGTCTTTCTATTCATTGTAAACCTGTTTTTCTTTACTTCATTAAGAATAGCTACCTTAAAATTCCTGTCTGACAATTTCAACATTTTGGGTTATCTCAGGTTAATCTTTGCTGATGGCCTTTTCCCTTAAGAACGGGTCACATTTTCTTACTTTTATATGTCTTGTAATTCTCTTATATCCTGGACATTGCAAGAGTTATATTGTGGAGACTCTGGATTCTGTTATATTCCTCTAAAGCTTAAAAGTAGTTGTGGTATTTTTACTTTGGCAGGCAATTAATTACTTCACTGGAATCCAACTGCAAACTGTATCTTGAGTAGTAGCTGAAATTACACTCCAGTTTTTTTATATGTAGCCAGCCCCCATAGAGGTGTGATTCAGGTACCTAATACTTCTTGTTTGGGGTGTGTAGGTAGTTCCCACATAAAAATAGACTGAACCTAAATCTATTTTTTAGTTTAATTTTTATTTGGGGGTATAACTCAGAACTCTGAATGCATTTCACATATAAAGAATTCAGCTACCCTGAATGACTATAATAAGCACTTAATCAAGTCAATTAACCAATTTGTATCCAGATCCAGTTATAAATGCTTATTTTCACAAAAAAAAATAAGCACTGTCTTGGTTGCTTATTTTTCTCATATATTGATTGCTTTTTTTCCTTATATAATCAGAAAATTAGAAAAACAACTAGTATAGAATCATCTTTGCCTTTAAACTCTTCTGAGTAAGCAAAAATGCCTATTACCACTTTTCTAAAAGTTTAACATGGGAGGGCTATATCTTTCTGGGTAAAATATGTAAGTGAAGACATTTACTTCTAGAGTAATAATAAGGAAAGACCCAGACAAAGCAGAAACCATAGTTTTCCATGAGGAAAAGAGCAGTGAATGTAAGGAAGCTGTAACTGCCAGCCTCCAGGATGGTTCCCATGATCCTCTGAGGAGAGGTCTTGCTTACTCCCTTATATAGTCACCTCCCACAATGAATAGAATTGACCTGTGAAATCAGTAGGTAAAACAGAAGTGACAGTGTGTGACTTTACGACTAGGTCATAAAAGATGCAATTATTTATTTTCTCAAAGATTGGAAGCTCTCATAAAATTCACTATCTCTTCTACCAGGCACCAAGTCAAAGATTAAAAAACATCTCTCTGCACACATAGAACTTTCTGACAGTCAATAACACTCATATCTAAATACCAAATTAGAAGGCTCTTTATGTTAAGTAAAAGCTATTCCTTAGTTTTGGTACAGACTTCAATCACTTTTTGATGCAGTCTCTGAAGGCCTTGGTATAGGACAAACTGCCTTCAGCCTTGGTACATGCTTGCATCATTCAAGTGTCTTGGTAATTAAGGTCATTTTACTCACCACTTGGAAAAATTAGTCTATATAAAAGATTCCTTAAGAACTCATTAGGAGTAATGAGTGAAGAGTATCACAGATGTCACATAATCAGCTTAGAAAAATCACTGAACTAAAAACTCTACCACACATTCTATTATCACTGATTCACAGAAGGTTCTGGAGTATATCTATGGGCTTGATTTCATCAGCTATCTAGGCACTGAGCTCATCGAGGACTCTTGCAAGATAACAACTATGTAGGTTTCCCTACGGGAAGGCATCTGCTCCTAGGACTGCCCTCTCTGGAGTAATCACTGCTCAGTGCTCATCCCCTGGACCCACACCATCAGGGGAATGGCCAATCTCTGTGTACAACCATATCATCTTTTTTTTTTTTTTTTTGCCAGGAGAGGATAAACTAGGTTATTCAGAATGTTGGGGATTATAAGGAGAGAGTCAAACATACTGTTTAAGAAGCCTCAGAGGTGTTCTAAGTATCCCTGGGCTGCTTAGGTGAGGAGAGTGAGGTCAAGGCAAAGCAGGTTCTTGGCATTGGGCATTGTAACTAATTCCACACTACCCTTTATGGGGGTTGTAGAAGGAGAAGCTAATGCTGTCTTTCAAAAGTCTCACTGAGAAGGAAAACTTATTGCAAATAAGTTTATAGCAAATATTGCTTATTGCAAAGCTTATTGAAAATAAAAGCTTATCATTTCCCATTAATCAAAGCATCTGTTTTGGTAGCTAGAATCATGATTTGCATTGAGGGGCTATTCTAATTGTTGAGTTCTGAGTATTTCCAGTTGGTAAAATCCAAGACATGCAGGCTGTACTGTGGTAAAACTGTTACTGCAATGGAATGCAGAGAAAGAAAAGCTATTAAATTAATGCTGATTCTTCCAGTTTCGGTGACTGGTACAACTAAGCTTATGATGGAACGCATGGATTCATTTTTCTTTTGACTGGAAAATAATAAAAACATACTGACTGAACTCACAGTTAACTGAACTCAAGTACAATTCTCTGAATTTCTTGCCCAATATTCCTAACCTCTATTGGTATTTGGTTTAGTATATCAAGGCCATCAACAAAATTGAACAGGATTATTGAAAGTAGTTCATCTATTTCTGAGTTATGTCAGGACCAGTAATGAAGTAGGAACTAAACTAGCCAAAGAGAAACAAAGCTAGCAAAAGAGTTGAGATGCAGAATAAAATCTGAAGTCAGCCTTACCCACTGCACCCGATGACTTTATTGTACAGATAGGATGGCAATCCTTTCAGATGAATGTTGTTATCCACGTACACATACTGTAGTTCTCGAGAGCGACCTAAATCTGGATTAGAAAGAAAAGTACTATAATTTCTATAAGCATGCATTAATATAATGTGCAGTGTAAAGTTTAAAACATAAAATTAGGATAATTCAAAATTTTTATTCTGAAAGATTCAACTCTGTATCTGCAATGATGTCAGCTGCAATATTAGATCATGACTATAGAAAAATTAACCTACCTAGATCTCGAGATAAATGAAATAACTGGGAATAGAGCATTATTAAATTTGCTTCCCACATAAAAATCCTATTACTTTTAATAAACAATTTTAATTTAAGAATAAAGTTTATTGTAGGTCATATATGCAGTTTCATTTTCTCCAAAGAAAAAAATGTTCTACAAGCCAAGTTGGCAGGTCAGCCTAAGTGAGCCTCCTTCTGTACTGGTATCAATATTTACTATGTTTCCCTTGGGCAGAATGATGGGAAGAGGGGTAAAGAAGGGCTAGGGATCAGGCCCTGGCTGGGCTGGGGTTTCAAGAGCCAGGTATATGTGGGAATGGATAAAACAGGCCATCGAAACAGGAGGAGGAAGAAACAAAGGGAACCCCTAATCCTAGTTCCCAGTCGGGTATATAAAGGTGGGCAAGACCTGCAGGCTAGTGAGTAGAGATGGAAAGGGTTGCATCAGGAATGAGAAGAGGTGATAAAGGGGCCCCCAAAAGAAGTGTCTGCAACAGGAACAGGTATATCAGAAAGAGGTCAAATCCAGATGTTTTCCAGAAGTAGCTAGGTAATGGGGGGGCAAAGACTGGAGGAGGAATCAGTGAGGAGACAAGACACAAAGAGCTCAAAGGCTATATCTGGTCAACATAGGCAGCAGAGAGACTTCCACATGCAGGGGTCAGCCCCTTCTGCAGGCCCTGTGCTGGAGAATACCCGGCTTCCCTTTCCACTCCTAGCACCCCCTGGGTAGGGCTATTTGTCCCATTACCACAGAGCACAAGAGTCCTCAGCGGACTTGCTAACCCTCTGCTTGCTAAAGAAAGAACATAATCTTTGAAACATATTCTGGAGTTCTGCTGGTGAAAATGGGAACTAGGTTGATAGAGATCTCTTACCCCTTGTCCTTCTTCAGTTTAGGAAAGTCAGAGGCCCAGATAGCTTAATTAGGAGGTTCTCAAGTGTATTTACATTTCAAAAGAAACCCAATGGAAATAAGGATGTGAATATGATAGATATGAAGACAGTCATGAAAAATGATAGCTGTAACACAATACAATCATTGCTGTAAAGAGGTCTGTATAAAGGCTATGTGTTCCCAGATGGACTCTGGACCATTGGTTTCAGAGAGCAGGAGGAGGTTCTACAAGGTTGAGATAAGGAAGGGTTCCTGGTGCGAGAGGGCAGGGAGGGAAGGGTTAACACTTCCTCTCCACTGCTAGTCCCCTAACAGTACAACTGCCCGGGGCTAGAGGGACTAGAGCTGGAACAAGTTACAAAAAGGGGAACCAAAATTGGGAGCACTCTTAGGAGAAAAAAGAACTACTGGACCACAAGCCAGAGATGCTGATGTCCTTTCCCAGTGTTGTGGCTTAAAAATATCTACCAAAATGGTGGGTGTTTCAGAGAAAGTCACAAAATGCCGTACGCCCCCCCGCTCTGTTCTCCCCTGAATCAGTCATCCATAGCTCCTTGGTTCTGAAGGTCTCCAGCAGCTTTATGGGGAGGAACTCCGGCTGTGAGCTGGCCATCTTGGAAACAGTTCCCTCTGGCCCCCTGGCAAGTCCTCAGGTTAGCATAGGCACAAGGCTATGAAATGTCTTGTTCTTCCTCAAAGTTTTACCAGTTTATTTTAGCATCCATCAATGGATTTTGTTTCCAAAAATTGTTTCATAGTATTTATCTACTGATGATTTTCTATTATCCCTTTTTCTGTCCAGAGAAATTCGAATGCTTCTGAAAGGAAAAGTCATCCTTTCCCATTTATTTTGATTTTATATCAGTCTGAATTCATGGATATTTATTTTATTGGAAGGACTAAAAACCCAATACCATCACTTACTGTGTTGGTCAAAATGTTCCAGTTTTGGCAATTAGGAGCAGCCTGAGGCTGGCTCTTAGGTTCTTTTTAAAATTCTTCATTCTTTTTTGAACACTTTTTTATTCTCTGGCAGCACAAGATGTTCCCGGCTCGGCTTGTAGCTTCCCGGCCCTACCCCTAAAATCAACAGCTTCTCCAAGGAATCTCAGCTCCTTTTGGGAGGGACATGTTAAAACCTGGGCTGGCTCTGTGGGCTAGGTGTGCTCACCCACTGCTTTGCGGGGCCCTCATGGATACAGCTCCAATCACGTGGGCATAGAGCCCACAGCTTCCTTACATCTATATTATTGGATGCATATCTTCAGTAGATTCTTAAAAGCCAACTTGCTAAACCAAAAGGTAAGTACATGCATAGATTCTTAGGGATCACCAAAATTTGCCTTTAGAAGGGTTATGCTAAACCGTATCCCAACCAGCAAAGTATAAGGCAACCAGTTTTGCCAGTCATCAACTGCTAAACTATGTTGTTATTATCTTTTAGTTTTCATTCTGACAGGTGAGAAATGGTATTTCAGTCTGCAATTTTCTAATTATGAGTTTGAACATTTTCAAGTATGTCTGAGACCTATTTTAATATATTTTTTGTGAACTGTCTATGTGTTACATGTCTCTTCTTTCTCTCCTTGGCTAAATGAATAGGGTTTCCATTTGCACATAGGCTGAGGGGCATCGTAGTATCTTGCCCCTCAACCTGACCAGAATATGAAAGGAATGTGTAAAATTTAAATCACCACATGATTATTTTTTTAAAGCATAAGAATATGAAGTTAAAAAATAATGTATGTTGTTACTTTAGAAAACATATATATATATATATATATATATATATATATACACACACACACCTATCTACTGGTGTAAAAGACCATAAATTTTTAAAACATAGAGAAAATACCATTAGAAATACCAGAATTCACTTGCAATGAAAAACAGAAGGAATTTACTTAAAAATTACACTATATTCCTATTGTAGATTTTTTCATGACTTCTCTGACATGTACACAAATCCTTTCATCATACACAAAAATCTGTAGACTTTAAAAGTATACGAAAAACCTGGGAATTTTTTAGAAAATGAAACTACAGTGACAAAATACAAATGAGCTCTGGTCTCAGATTTTCCCCTAAGGGAGGCTCAAAGAAAGATTCTTGAGTTTGTACAGAGGTAGGGTGGACAGGGTACTAATTAATGGAGTGAGAACACAGAGTTGGAGTCAGACAACCTAGGTTTGAAACCTTATTCTACTTAGTTGAATCCTTATTCTTTTTAACAATGTGTACACTCATCTGTATAAAGGGGTTACAATGCTGTCCCTTAACTAAGTGAGAATTACTAACAAAGTTTATAAATTATCATGCAGAATTTCTGGCACACAGCCTTCTTCGATATATGGCAGGTATTATTATTCTACTTATTGTCAGTAAGTGCTATAGTTGGAAGTGCAGCCTACAGTAGGAGACCAATTAAGAAGGAATTCTCTTTGGCATGCAGCAAAAGCTACTAACACTTTTCTGTACTTTAATTGCACAGAAAAGAGTGGGAGGCAAAAGCCTCTAGAGACAGTGATTCATCCCCTTGAGCCAAGGACAGAAAATGGGACATGACAGAGGAAGCACCTCTTTCCTCTAATATACACAAAAGAGCTTGTGCAAATCAAATGGCTACATGCAAAGATCATAATACAAAGTTAGATGAAAGTTGCTACTTCTTATATAGTTTAGATTTCTTTCCCATCTTAGTTTTATAAGAAAAAGACAAAGAGTTAATTTAAAAATGCTACTTGGTTTACATATTATTTTAGCTTTTTAATTATCCAGGGGATTCTGTTTTCACCTCCTGATCACTTTGTCTGGGGCATGTAATTTTTTATAGCTGCCTATAATGGTATGAACTATTTTTGGTTGAAGATAAAAGGCAGCCGAACAGGCTATGTTCAAAACTATTATACATAAGCCAATATAATACCAGGTGGGCATGAGTATTTAATACAGACACTTAAACCTCTCAAATAACATAATCTTAGGCAGGGTAGGGGAAGCCAGGACTGCAGAGACATGATGTACTGGGTTCTGGAGTAGCAACTGGGTCTCACTCCTGGCTTTCCGCTATCTAACTGCTGTAGAACACCAGGGGAAATGAAATACTCTGTGCCTGTTTCCTCCTATGTGAAGGGGGGAGAGTGACACCTATTTCATAGGTTTGTTATGAAGATTCAACGACGTATACAATGCCAAGATTGATCCTTTAATGACTGGTGCTTGTACATCTTAGTCTTTATCTCTCTCTGCAGAATATAAAGTGAAGATCACAAAACAGAGTGCAAGATAAAAAGAAAACCAGGCAACTGAGTTGGCTTTCGCTGACACAGCACAGCCTGCTGGTGAGGCTGAGACACTTAACTGCCAGGCAAGGTCAGAGGTTATACAGGCAGTGCTGTGACAGCCTCATAGAGCATGCTCTCCACCACAGAGCTATCTGCTGGCAAAACCCCAAGCATACTGGAATGGCATTTTAAATTATAATGAGGCTGAAATATGAGTATCTTCTATATGAAAAAGCTTAGTGATACTTCTGTTCTTAAAACAGAAAATCTTCACTCAATAATTAACTTGGGAAGAGACCATTCATCTACTAGCTAATGAGCTGGCTTGTTTCTTTATTCAATTAATTTTAATGTATCAACACCTTGCAATAAGTGCAATAAGTATACCATACAGTCATTTTTTTAAGTTATTATGCAAAAAACATTGACTATGCAAACTTTATAAAGCAAGGAAGTTGTCCATTGGGCAGAGGCTAAAATAACAAAACATTTCATGTGGCTTTTAAGTGTTGTATTGTGTTTAAAATACCTTTTTTTTCCCTTCCAGACTCACAAAGTATTGTTAGTTAGAAATTAGCAAAAACTAGGAGACCTGCACAAATTCCAACTACGTTTTTGGTCACTCCAAGGTTCTGGCACACATGGGCCACATGGTTTAAAATGGAGCAAAAAGCTCCTATGTGTCTAAGCTATCACTCTTTTAACGGTGCTGGAAAAGTCAGCACTGAATGACAGCCTGGGCTGAGCCCAATAGGTGCTGTTGCTCAGTGTGCACTGACCAGGGAGCAACTGAGTCACTGATCAAAAGGTGAATGATTCATTCTCTTCAACAAAAGAATGGGGCAATAGAGAGCACAACATCAAAGTAAGAGATCCAAATAGGTTTCCTGGAAAGTTCTATCCGTATTATACCAACACAGTTCAATAAGCCAAGATATTAGTCTTGAAAACAACATTTTATCACTATAAAATATTGGTTTCTTACAATGAATTCAGAGTAATTTATAGAGTATTTCAAAAAAATCTTTAAAACTAATTTAAATAACCTACATGCTGCTTTTGAAGAACAGAACTCTTTCAAAATAATTAGTTTTTCTAAGTGCTAACTTCTTTAAATACACTCACACCCAACCTTTATATATCATCATAGTCTTTATAAGCTATTCAACTTTTATAAAGTAAGATTTCACAGTGAATTATAATTTAATAAGATGCTTTATGCCCAGGAGATCATCAACAACTGTTAGATTAAAATAAATTGATTTTAATGAATTTGAATGACCGAGGGCTTCTTTTGCTGTTGGTTTAAATATTCTAGCATCTATTTCTGTTGCACAATTCAGGTAACAAAGAATTATAATAAGCAATGGGGTCAGGTAAGGTGCAAAAGTGAAGACACAATACAGTCTCAATCCATTCTTACAGTCTAGTAAAACAATAAAGATAGTTTATATTTTTATTTTCATAGCATTTATAAGTTAGAGTATTTTCAATGGCTGCTCTTTAATTCTCACAATAGTGCTATGAAGTAAGTACTGATATACCCCTTACAGAGATTTTAGGCAGCTTAAATAGCCTTTCTAAGTCCCAAATCACACAGCTAATAAATAGCAAAGCTAGGATTTAAAAGAATGTCTGCTTCACCATGAAGTGAGCTGGACAGTGTCCCCCAGCTATCATTTCCACGTCTGAGGGAACATCCACAAAATGGAGAAAGCGATACTAACAGCAGACTGCAGGGTGCTATGGGTGCCAGAGCACTGGCACTCTGCCCAATTGTCCAGGTGTCATGTCAGAGCTGGATCTTGAATGAGACCAGTGTTTTAAAAGAACACATAACTGGGGGCTAGTTCTGACTTAAAGATTTAGGGCAGTAAATTAAGGAAATATCAAGAATTTCTTCAGAGAAGTTTCCAGAGAAAGAGATGTCAGGCCGACTACCCATCATAGACTCCGAATTACAACAGCGTTATCTTCCCGTGCTAGGGAAGCCACCATGGGGAATTAAGTGCTTCACCCCATTTTTCCCCAGTTGGATTTGAGTTCCCCCAAAGTCCCCCCCCCAATCAAAAACTGACAACTTTACTGAAAACTGTGACTGACAAAAACTCCAGATTCTTGCTTTGAAGTCAACAGGCATCTTCCAGACTTCACTAGCACCACTTCCTCCATCACTAATTAAACTGCCCTAAGTTCCAGAACCAAATCGACTAAAATTTTGCTGGCAAACATTCTGCCCCTGGATCTACCCTCATATTACCATTTTTTTTTTTTTTTTACATTTTTACTTTTAAAAGAATGAACAGCAGTTCTCTCTTTTGGCTTCCTTGCCCCTCCCAGGCCTGGTTCCCTGGCCTGGGAGTCCCACTTTATTTCTGCTCTTTTTCTCCTCAATAAACTTTTTTTCTTCTAAACAAAAAAAAAAACAAACCTAATATTCTAGAAATCAGAGTTCATTTTCTTCATATTAATTACTCCCTACCCACAAATCCTTCTCTAAATCTTAGCAAAAAATACACATTTATCCATTTAAAGCTCACCATCTCTAGGTGAACTTTTCTCCTTACACATTAGCATAGTAAAGCCAGCATCTGGTCCACACTGCAGATGTTGTAATAAATAACCCTATTAACTCCCGAAGAAACTTTAGGTCAAGAGCAAAGGCCCAAGATGATGATAGAAAAATAAAGCAGAGGTAATCATTAAGACAGTAGGAAAGGGTCAGATGCGTAAGCAGAACCAGAATGAAGGAAAGAATTTTTGTTACAAACACTTGCAAAAAGACAGAGCTCAAAAAAAAGCACTGAACATCCGATTTCTTAAAGAGTAGGCACTCCAGAGTTTAATTCATAAAATAATTCTCCCCGATCTCTTCCCATTACTGGTTTTTGATCTTTGCTTTCATGCTCTTCTTTCCTTCTTTTTCACCATGTGTTTGATTACTACCAGACCTGACCACAATCCTTAGGGAACACCATTTCAGCCACACGCTTTGGTCCCTCCTTGCAAAGTAACCATCATTCCTTCTGCTCAAAAAGGTACTAATTTCAACCTCTGGGCCTGGTTTGTACTAGAAAAAACTTTTTAACACTAAAACTTGTTTAAGACTACAAACTTTGAACACTGTTCCTACTAAACAGTGACCTCAAGGCTGTAGCTCTTCAACCTGCAGATCAAATACATTCAGGGTTCAGTACGGCTTACATTCATCTCTAAGTCAGGGATTAAAAAATTATTAACTGGTTTCCATCTGGTTTCAATACTGGTTTGAATGGTTTTACCGCAAGGACTTAAATATTTTCTTAAAACAACAGTAAACGGCAAATCATTACCCAACTTACTAAACACATAGGGAATGCAAGAACAAGCAGCAATAGGAAAAAACAACTGTGGTTAACAGCTTTGGGTCTTTTATATGCCATCTGCAATATGAGAAGGGATTTCAGCATGGGTTTTGAAAACGCCCGGAAGCTAGTTTCTAGAATTGTACCACTGCTTGACACAAACTATTTTTTTTAATAGAGGGTATTCAATTTCTACAAAGGAAAAACAATGACAAGCACGAGAAAAATTAGAGTGATCTTGTTATGTGATAAAAAGGCCAACTTTATATCCTTATCAAAGCCACTCCACAGCAGAAAGGAGCTATCATTTCACTCACAGCACAAGTTCTTGGCACACAGAATAATTTTTCCCACTAGAATGCAGTACACAAAAAGGGACAAGGGACAACTCTGAGACTGAGAGTTGGCCTAACTCTGCCACCCCAGCTAGTAGGAAGCTAGTAGGACTAACTACTAGCAGGAAGCTATTCTCCACTAAGTCTGAGTTTACTAAGTGATAGTTTATGCACCAGGAGATTCTATAAATCTCAACATCACCTGCCAAATTTTATGGCTAAGAATTCAATCATTGCTTTCTAAATGAACACTCAATAATAATTTTGCCTGCTGATGTGAGTGCAACTTTTGTTTTCTTAAACTATAGATGTTAGTGACATTGACTGGTGACCTAGTACTTCCTAGGCTAACTAAAAAATGCTTTTTCCATAGCAATTTACACAGGCAACGGCATAGTCCTTATATCTATTATTCAAAATTATAAACTTGTAAACATTACTGAAAAACTGAGCTTCTAATCATTTGAGAGGAACCAGTAATACCTGACAAAATGTCTTAGAGGAAAAAATCCTTTTCTTTGTATTTTTCTACACTTGCAGGAGTCCAGAAGTGAGTCCACAGTTCTGTGAGCTATTTAGTTAATGGAGCTATACTGAATCCACAGCAAATATTCATGCTCCTAGGGCTCTATTAAATCTCACAGCATTAGGCTCAAGCGATTACGTTCCCCTCCTCCTCACTGACAGTCACCACTGTGGATAAAGCTTCTGTCTGTCGGCCAACCTGTCACTCAGTTGTCATGGTACAGTTATAATATAAGCATCCTTTTTTCTTCATGCATTCTTTTATCTTAAAAAAAGAACATACACGAAGAGTGTTAATGGTTTAGATAGTGTAATAAGTGATTTAAGTCTTCCTTACATACAGTTTCTCAAGTTGCTTTTTGAAGAGGCTAGAATCTGACATTCTTCTCAGAAGCTCCATTAAAAAAAAACCCAAAAACTGCTTATCTCCTAAAGCCAAACTTTGGCAAGAAACTGAATTTAGTAAGTAGCTTTCCAAAATAAGATTCCTACCTCCCATCATAGGCAGAGCTATCATAGTGCCCATTTTATAACTGTCAAGTCCCTATATGAGGCTTACAGAATCACTGTGCGTTTTTGTTTTTTTTTTTTTTTTTACATATTAAAAGGACAGGTTTATTAGGAAAAGGAGAAAGAAAAAAGAGACACCTGCACAGACATAAGTGGGCAGAGAGTTGCTGCTGCTGCTCTGCAATGGGAAAAGGTTTGTGAAAAGAAACGCCTGCACAGTCATAGTCAGGCAGGAGAGATGCCAGACGCACTATTAAGGAGTCTTTGAGTTGAAAATTTTTAGTTGGTGTGTGTGGTTTGTGTGTGTGCACATGTGTATGCATACACAGAGTCTCCACACTATGGCAAAGAAGACCACTATTTGCTAAAATTCCAAGACCAACTCAGCTCTTGGTGGAGGCAGAGCCAGTGGCTGCATGCCTCATTTGACAATGTCTGGACAGTTCTCAGCATTAGCCAGCTTTGGTTTATCACAAAGGAGATCAAGAAAAGATTTCAAGTATGCAAACTCCATGGGAGGATAGCTATGGACTTATTTTTTTCCTAAAATCTTAATTTGAATTTCCTTTCCAAATTCACCTTCCTGGTGGCAAACAAAATAAAACAAAAACAAGACCGAGAAGACTGTTGATTGTATCAGTGTGATATACAATGTCCTCCGTGGCACCCCAGACATTACCAGAGGTCAGGTTCTCACTGGAATGGATTCCCTCCTCACCCAACCCCACTAGCACCACAGCACATGTTCAGCTGAGTCACTCCTGAAACAAGTAGGAAGGAAAGGCAAAGGACTATGGGAATGAGGAGCTTTGGCTGAGGAACTGTGATGAGGACCCAGGGCATGGAAACTGGCTGGATTTGAAACTAAGCCCACAGTCCCAAGATTAGTAAAGAAGATTCATTATGTTAAAAAAAGTTTAATTCTTGTAGGATTCTAGGCAGAATTAGGGGTCGAGAACTGGAACACACTCTAATAAGAGGATTTCCAGCACCAGACAAGAGACCAGGCCTCAAGGCAGGATGGAGCCCCTCACTGTATGAATGGTTTAGATTTGAGACAAATTCTATGTGATAGAAGAAAGAACTTAGAGCAGAGATTTCTTTTTTTTTTTTTAAAGTATTCTTTTTTTTTTTTTTTAAAGATTTATTTATTTATTTATACAAGCACTGGGTACAGTCAGAAGCGCCAGAGGGTGAGAGAATTCACCAGAGCCAGAGCGGGGAGCAGAGCAGGCAGAAGGACCGAAGTACACTGCTGAGGGGAGCAGCGGGCGGCAGGAGAGGTCTGCGCGCCATGTGGGACCCTCCTCCGGTGGCTGGGGAGCAGTCAGGGATCGAACCGGCGCTGCAGAGGCTGCGGGCAGCTTCGCAACCCAGCGCTCAACTGCTGCGCCACCGGGGAGGCCCCGAGATTTCTTTCTTAAAATATGAATTCCCTAAGTGAAACAAGGTTTACTTGTCAACTGGGAATGATGCTTTATTCACCACAAAAATGAATAGATAATCTTCAAAATATACAGAATATTGAAAACCAACTAATCTATCTAGTCAAGGAAATGGATGTTTTCCACCTTATCCCTTGGTTGTTTTGCTTTGCCATTTAAACACAATCACTTACCGAGCGGCAAAAATGCAAGACGGTTTCCAGCCATGGAGAGTTCATTGAGGCTGGGCAGCTGGCAGAGATGGCGCGGCACACACCATAGACGGTTTCGGTCCACGGTGAGGTACTGCAGAGAAAGGCACAGGTGAAGCCTCTCGGGTAAAGTTAGCAAACGATTGGTAGAAATGTCTAGTGTCTGCAGCTCCTTCAAATCGCCAACCTCTACAACCAAAATCAAAATTAAGATAAATTGCATCCTGAATAACTGAATTGAATTAAATTAAATGAATCAAAGCTGTCACAGTTCAACCAAATAAAATCAATAACTGCAACTATTGCTACAGATATAAAAGTTGAAGCTCAGGAAAACCTAGGTAGGTGTCTGTAAATTAGTATGCCAGAATTTATTTAAATGGAGAAAAGTACTGGCATGAAGGAAAGCCACAAAATGGTAAATGTGAGCCAGAAGTCTGTTATTATGGCTTTTGCTTCTTGATGCATCAAAAGTTGTTGCGAGGGTGAGAAGAGAATAATTACAGTCACTTCATGGCACTTGGTTTTTGCTACTTTTGTGATTTTTACTTTTTATCTTAGTAGACAGAAGATATACAAATATAAATTATAGTATCAGGTGTACGCCTTGTATATTTTTCCATTTGACTAAGTAGTTTCTGGATTAAAAATTTAGGATATCCTTTGGATGTTTTTACCAAGGTAAAGATTATAATAATAAGACGAAGTTATCTGATGATATCTTTAGCTACTGTCCAGTCATGTGGTTTAAAAAACCCACTCAAAATACACAGGACAAAGACTTACTTTTATTCCACCCCAATGAAATCCTTCCACTTATTTTCTCATCATTGATGTGTACAGTTGCAATCTGTTCCATGGTGAGTATAATTATGTCCTTGTCAAATACCAAAGCACTAAGTTAGAAGGTTGGGATGTTCTTTATAAGCTACTTCATCTTTCTCAGGGAAAATCACCATGAAGCATCTCTGGGCAGAGGAAGTTCTGCTGAGCAATCTCAAGAGGAAGGACATTTACTGTGTCCTAGGACAGTACACTTGAGGCTCTACAGGAAGCCCTATGGAGGGCAAGTCCACTCTTTCTGCATCATGGAACTTCCACATTGAGAACCACTGGGCTGTCACCCCTCGGCTGCTCTAATCCTGACTCGGTTCCACCAGCCACCCCTCTTAGGAGACGGTTTCCCATGTTCCATGTGACTACATCCCTGGGCACATTCCAGTTTATCTAGGGCTTTGATTAGTATTGGCAATGCCTTCTCTATTGGATAGAAAATCTTCTGTCCGCTTGGACGCTTACTTACACAGATCAGCTTTTCTTATTGCTACAGATGGAGCTGGCAAACCATGGTTCACAGACAAATTCTGGCCCATGGCCCGCTTTTGTATTGCCCACAGCTAAGACTGGTTTTTACATTTTTTAAAGGGAGGAAAGCAACAACAAAAACAAAAAAGTATGACAGAGACCATATGTGGCCTGCAAAGCTTTAAAATATTTACTATCTCCCCAGTTATAGAAAAAGTTTGCTGATCTTTGTTAGAGACTTACTATTCATAGGAATATTTTTAATAACTACTTTTATACAATACAAATAAAAGCAAAATACATTAATTTCTAGTTGCTTTTCAAATATTTGCAAGGGATTTGTGCTAGGAAGTTCACAACTTATGACCCAATTTCTCTGATCAATACTGAACAAAATGCATATTTGGAGATGGGTAGTTGGACAGTATGATGATAGAGAGTTTTGTCATACTGGAACCTAACTGAGACATATGGGAGTCAGTTTTGCTCTCGACTCTGTTAGCACAGCACTTTACCTCGTTAAGTCCGCCTCCCTCCCTATTTCGCAGACAAAAAAATCACTTATGATTTGAGGTATGTGGGAGTGAGGGAACTGAGGAAAGAATTATCATTTTAGAATTGAATAAAAAGAAGAAAAAACTAGAGACTTCTGAATTCACTTTGTGAAGAGATTATAGAAGTGAAATGAGACAAAAGTACATTCAATCAGCTACACACTATGGCGTTGGGGCTAAGAGAAGAACGAGACAAGATATCTGCCATTGAGAATCATATTACATACAAGAGAAAATGTATGGTAGGAGCTCAGAGACAAGAGCTAGATGAGGGGTTGAAGAAGTCATTGCAAAATTCACTGAAGAAGATGGAAATTTGAAAACATGAAAGAAAAATAATATGAAAATATTCCCATTTACAGTATCACCCCAAAATAAAATATTTGGGGATAAACAAAGGAAGAGCAAAATTTAGCTGCTGAAAGCTACAAAACATTGTTGAGAAAATTTTAGAAATCTAAATGGAGAGTCATTTCATGTTTATTTTGAAGATTTAACATGGATAAGATATCAATGTTATGCTCTCCAAATTGACCTAGAGATGCAACACAGTTCATAGCAAAACCCCAGAAGGCTTCTTTTTTAGTAGAAATTAATAAGGTGATTTTAAAATTTTTATTAGAAATGCAAAGAATAGCCTAGATAAACCAAGCAACCTCAAATACAAAGAAATACCTGCAGAAGCCAAAACAATTTTGAAAATGAAAAATAAATGTGCTTCAGTAGATAAATCAACATGCTGGTATTTCCTTACAATGAACTACTACTCAGCAATAAAAGGGAATAAGCTATGCACACATGCAACATGGTTGACCTCAAGTGATAATGCAGCAGAATATCAGACACCAAGGGTATGTATAAATAGCACCATTTGTATATTATGGAAAGGGAAAAACTACAGAAATATAAAGGAATAGGGCGTGGCATAGATGAAAGCTGGTGTGCAGGTTAGTACAGTATTCAGGATGTTGGAGCTCTTCTATATTTGATCATGGTGAGAGTTACACACCTCAAAGGGTGAATTTTCCTTTAGGTTAAAATAAAAATACTAATACAAAAAGTATAAAATTCTTTCTGAAACTTAAAAATAGCATGTATATTAAAGCAAAGTTTTGAAAGTGCCACATATTGTTTATCAGAACATTATAAGTAACAGAATAATCTTGGTATAAACGCAACTAATTTAGTTTGTTAGCTGTTTAGCTTCTAATAATGCGTTACTAATGTCTTTTTCAACATGGTATTATGCTATATTTAATACAATTGCCTATAATGGATTTTATCATTAATACATTTAACACCTTAGAAACATTATGTCAACTTGAAATTAATGTAGAATTATTAATGCAGAGTTACAGAGCCTTCTTTTTCTAATTCTATACTCCAATCCCTAGGGTATGAATACCAATTTGTATACTCAAAGTTAGTGTGCCTGACTTCATAGTAATTTGCATTTTTAGTTTTATGCTAAATATACAATACCTTAAAACTTTTCAACTACTTAGAGTATCCTGAAATGATTGTATTATTGCCACATAATAATTACTTGCGCTGAGCATAAAAATAACATTAGAGTGCCGATTTCAAAAGAAAACAGTAAGTTTCCTTTAAACCATCATTCTCTGCTGATGTACACTGACCTAACCTAAAATTTAAATGGGAACGGGAAGGAAGCCACCCACTCCATGTAACAGGACAATGACCACAGAGAGTCAATAACAAGGCTTGGTATTTTCAAACACTGACTTTTTCCAGGACAGCTAAAAACAGCTCTAATTTGAGCTCCAAAGCATACCAGATTAGGAGAGCATACAGAGAAATAAAAGATATTTCAATGCCAAATTCCATTCTATATATCGTAAGTGTCCCTCCTTATATTCCTCCTCTGGACTGGGCTGAAGAAAGTACATACTCTGGTATATATTAATAGAAAGAGGTTCAAACCATAACACTGTTACTTATTAGCTATACAACTTTGGGTTGAATAATTGGCTTCATGTTTAAAAACAAATCACCTGTAAAAAAAAAAAAAAGACATAGAATAACACCTACCTCAAGTGACTAAATGAAATATCCCACATAATTTGGTAACACTTTTAACCTCTTAGATATTATTTGAGACAGCTGAGATCAAATCCTAGACAGATATATTCCAAAGTCAAAACAAATGGTTAAATTAGTATTTCCTTTAAAGGGAATTTAATCTGCTTATCTGACATGCGAATTAAAACCTAACACCTTAATTATTGTCCATGTGTTTTTTAAGTAGCCTGTCTAAAAAAGACCTCGTTTCCACGTGGTTCTAAACACTTTCACAGAGCAGGTAATAAGAGTTTATACTTTAAGAACTTTTAAATCATTTTTATTAAAACAAAGAAATGTATAATAAGCCCTTTTATGAAATGGGGAATGGTCAAATCTGGGAGCTCCATGATAACTTGTCATTTTCTTTAGGAGTAGAGACAAACAGAGAGCCCCAGGACAGGCCACCCTACAAATCTTGCATGGAATTTGTCTCCGATTCATTTTTGACACAGAAGTCAAAGTGATATGCAAACATGAATCAGATCATGTTCCTTCCCTATCCAAATTCTGCCCTGAATTCCTGCTGTATGTGCATAAAATCTTAATCTACTAGCAATAAGGCCCCCTGTTCCACCCTAGCCTTCCTCCCTAAGCCACCTCACTACACTCCAATTACTCTGCCCTTTCTGGCCCAAGAACGTGTTAGGGTACTTCTTCCCTCAGGCTATTTCTTTCTCTCAAAGTGTCAGGCTATTTCCTTTCCTTTGAATCTGCTACTGTCTCTTCAGGGAAGTTGTTTTAAACTCCTCAAACTGTGGACTCTCTCTTGTTTTCTTTCAGAACTTTACCATAGCATTTTCAAAAAGGCCTTCCCTTGACTCTCTAATTAAGTAGGTCCCCTCTTTTCTAAGTATAGTATCCTCTTTTAGTTCCTTCCCTGAATTAACCACAATCTTTAATTATTTTTATTATTTATTTACTTATCTATTAAACCATAGTGTGTGCCACTAGAAATGATTTATGTAGAGCAGGGGATTCGACTGTCTTATTTACTGCCATATTCCTAGCCCCTAGCAGTGTCCAACACATGGCACTGACTCAGTAAATATTCTTGGAATTAATTAATGAATCACTTAAGCTATCTCACTTGCTCAATGACCACAGTCCAAGACTAGCAATTTACACACAAGACTCACAATTTATAATTCAAATTTGTTTAGCAAAATTACAACTGTTGTGGACATATGAGACAAATCAAGAATCCCTGAGAAAGGGGATATGACATATAAGACTGCCAGAGGTCTGTTGCATACTACACATAATTTAAGTGTTCCCCAATGTATTATAATTATTTCTGGGAAGGCAAATGATGGGGGTTTTCTAGAAAAGAGATTAACGATAGAAGAGTAGTTTCCTACATATGAAATAACCCTAGATTATTACACATTTTATTTCTTGTGGATGACGACACAGTTGGTAAAATTTTAGAGAAACAAAATGTACATAATTCAGAAAGAATGACAATAAAATAATTTAACACGAATTTCAGAAGTTATGTAATCAAATAAATATCGTCCTTTAAGGTCATCAGTCAGCAAAGCTAATCCAATGATGCTTCATTCCTGTTTTTTGAAATTTGTTTTGAAATTTTAGCCTTCAGATCTTGATATAGAATTACTAGATTTTAGAAATCAAAGGCATCCTAAGATGGGTAAGGATTTTCTACCACTAATTTTCTTGAGAAGAACATGCCTCAAATTCTGAAAGCAAATCCAGAAAAAAATTTTTTTTTAAAGTTTAAACAAGAGTATCATTTGCAGAATAACTTATGTTGAATACATTCAATGACAGCTCAGGAGAGTTCTTTTAACAATGGTGCGCAGTTGTTTTTGGAATTATTTAGAAACTCTACCAGGAGATCTTATCACAATTTGGAAACCACAGAGCCTTGTTGGAATACATGCATCTTCAAGGATAATTAATTTAAAGGATTTAACAATGATTTGATTTTATGAATTTAGAATGTGGGTATATTTGGCCAACTATTAAATCATTTCACATGTAGAAAGGTATACTACACAAATTCCTCTATCTGGAAAGACCAAATTCATGCCTTAATTGATCCATATGATGGTCTAGAGTCTGAATTTGGTTCACACTAAGCTTCAATAAGATGAAGGGAGTGGCTACCTGTGTGACTCCAACAGGGCCGGAACGTCCCTTATCACACAGCACGAGGATGCATGCTTCCTTGCACACGTGCTCCCTCTGGTGATGGCAGACACATGTATCCAAGGATGTCATGAGTTAAACAGGTGCTGGGAGAGACTTGCTTTGGAACTTTTTCACCAGTTGCGTTGTTTCCAAGGGATACCCCTTTTAATATATTACTTAGGGTTTGCTAGCATAGAAGAAAACTGTCCTCACTCACAGGGGTTTACTAGATATTCATAACTTTGAATGTGTGGTAGGTTATATTTAAAAACAAATCATCATAATGGAAAATAAAATTAAAAATATCAGAAAGGTAACTGAGACACTCTATTAACTATGCATTTGTTTTAATAAATGCAATATGCAAGAACTTTATTTAAAGTTAATAAAATCAAACTGGCAATTAAGAAGTTCTCTTAGTTATGAAAGCTAATTAACCATTATAAATTTAGGAGCTTTAAAATTCAAAGCTCATGAAATCTGAGACACAGCGCAGAAAACTATGATTTGACTTAAATGTTTATACCTGGATGTCAAGTTTGCCAATTAATTCCCAACAGAAATCTAAAAATGTTAGACAATACTTCAAAAAAGAAATTCATATTGCTTTCATGCTTTACCTAGTGCTCTATTCGGAGACTCTAGTTACATGTTCTTTAGAGTAAGCTACTTACCAGTTACTTTTTGGTAACTAACCAAACAGTCAATTTGGCCTTTTGAGGTACCTAGCAACATTGTCATTGAGAATATCACAAAAGAAAAAGCCAGATATTGCTAAGAGGGAATTACACTACAACTAATTGCTAGAGGGAAATGGCATGCATCACTCTCTCCTTCAAATATACGATCTTTGAAATGTAAAAGCATTTATTCTAAAATTTATCATGTTTATAATTGCTTTGTGTCAATACCTGAATTACTACTTTGAAATATCCTTTATCATTCTGCAAGATTCAAGGAGATCACTTACAGATTTTCATTTTATATTTTTGTGATTATCTATATCACAGATTTTTTTTGTAGGTAAGCTTTTGTTCCCCTTAAATGAGGCAGCACAATGGAATTTTAGGGTTTGACCTGAAGGATATCCCTGGGTGCCCGCTATGCAATGCATTAAAATTCAGCTTCCCGATGCCCCTCTGTAACAGGAACTAATGGAACAGTGGAAGAAAAAGAACAACAAAACTTGTAGGCACAGAAATACCAACAGCTGCAAGTGAATGGACTCTGTTTCCCTCCATAAAAATTTTAAAACAGTAGCAACTTTCCACTGGAAGTTCATTTTAAGTCTGCAATTAGATAGAAATTTAATTAGATAGAAATTTAATCAAAACACCAAGATCTCTTGGCATCACAGAAACAATATAGGAACAGTAGCACCTAAAAAATAAAATAAAATAAATGAATTTACTTTTCTATTGTCTTGGTATTATTATTGTCCATTGATCTGCTACTGTCCTCAGCAAGACAATCAGATCACATAAATCAATATAGTCAACTTTAAAATTATACTCTGTTCCTCTGTGAACTATTATATAAATTACATGATTACTTTTGAATCCATCTAATGATAAAATCATTTTCTTATCCTTTAAAGAGTTTTGAAAATCTACAAAAAATATTTTTTAGTTTTTATTATTGTATTCCTTTGGAATAAAAAGAATTTTTAAAAAAACTGATAAAAAGGGGTAAATAAAATCCAAGGCCTAAAGTTGTGTATATCATTGTAGTAGGGTTTTTTTTAGAAAATTATAATCAATATTTGTATTTGTATTTAATTATAGTTTTAGACACGAACCTGAAAGAATGGAGGAAAATCCCATTGTCACAAATGAGCTACACTTCAGAAAAATGCAAAGAATAGCAGAAAGATTCCTCAACCTATGCTTGAAGCAAAAATAATTAGCTAACAAATAACAAATAGAGTGATATTCAAACATCCTAGAGAGGGACTTAAATCCTAGGTTAAGTAAAGGCCTAAGACTTCACACATTTTAAAACAGTTTATATGTCCAGAGAAAGAGAATCCCAACATACTAACCTCAGTGCTTTTTGTCAATAATTATGGATATGGGGCTTTCTCCGAGAACTTCAGAATAGGAGAGTGAGACAATCAGGGAATGGGGAAATATTATCATAAAATTCTTGATAGAAATAGGGATTCCACAAAACTCAGCTAAATATGTAGAGTCCATTCAACATTTTAAATAGCTAATTAAATAAATGGCTTGAGAATACTTAAAAAGAGAAGGGGCTGAGAGTAGTATGAAGAGCTCAGTGAAATCTTTCCACAAAAACAAGCATAAATACAGGTGAAAACTTTAAAAAACAATGAGTACAAGGTCTGTAAATCAACCAAAGCAGATAAGAAATTCAGAAGTGCTTATTCTTAAAAATCTATTAGAGATTCATACAGGAATAGTGAGAACCTATAGTTTTGACCTGTTTAGAATGATGTCTCTCTCATCCTTCTCCCCGTTCAATCTCAAGAATGTTAGTTTACCAAGGCAGAGCTGACCGTGAAAACCACCAGCAGCTTGGCAGCTAGAGAGGGCATCCTTGATTCAGGGCAGGGGATAAAACCCCACATCCTTTTCCACTAAAAGTGGCAAACTTTGTAGGAAAAGAATGAGGAAAATACACAGCCCTATTTTGCTAAGCCAGAGACTGTAAATGCAGTGGGAATGAGTGGCTGAACATCCAATTGGGAGATTCTGAAAAATAAGAGTCAATTAAATGCTACATATGTTCAATTCAAATCCTTAGACAACTGAGAAATGACGCAATTTGCAGAAGACCCAAGAGGTCCACAAAAAGTAAAAGCCATGGCAGATGTGGTAATTGATTGCCTTTGTATACACTGCCCAGTCCAAATGCTCATCAGAAAGAAGACTTACAGGTTGGAAGTGATTGATTAAATCCATTTTCAAATCAGTGGCTATCCTGTTTTATAGACACAAGAGCAACCCCTTGGAAGTCAGGTTAAAAATTTAAAAACAAGACAAAAATCTGAGTAGAGTCATTAGAAGCTGTACATCACAGAGGGAGGAAAGAATCCAGAAAAGCAGCACAAAATAAATACATAAAAACAACACTCAAAAAAAAAAAAAAAGCCATCAATCCAAAATTGCCATACAATATTACTTATATTTCTCAGTTTTCAACAACAAAATATGAGATGTGCAAAGAAACAGCCACATGTGTCCCAGAACCAGGAGAAAAAAAAAAGTAGTCAATGTAAACTGACTCTGAATGGTCCAGATATTGAACTTGGCAAAGGTTTCAAAGCAGCTGTTATAACTGTTTTCAAAGAAGCAATGGAAGCTACATCCAAGAATTAAGTAAAAGTATGATGACAATGGCTCAACAAATAATCTAAATGAACTCACAGAAGTTTGTATATCTGATGTTTCAAGCTACTTCAATCATTATTCTTTTTAATGGTCAAACTGTCTGGTGCCCCCCCCCCACTACTGTATTATTTTCACAGGACCCCCAGCAGTGTCTGGGTTCGTTTCCTGGCACAGGATAGCCCAGGTGCATCTTCTACATGCTGTGCTTCAACCGACCATGTCAGGCTTGTTTCAGTGGAAAACAGATTGTAAAGATCAGTTTCTTTGACCTGGGAATTCTTCACAACCTGTTGGCTTGTTAATGCCTTAAAGACAGATTTTTTTTCCCCCTCCAGTTTTTCCAGTTTCCCTAATGGGAGGGTTGGTTTGATTTATCCAGTCTGCCAATTCTGCAAACAGAAGTCCTAAGTAAAGCAGAACGCATGAGGAAACAGACAAATAGAATTTGTGGAAGAAAGTACTAAAAAGTTCTTGAAAGACAGCTTCTCCTAGTTGAATGTCATAAAAAGGAAGACTTGGTCAAATTAATCAGCCAACGATAGAATTTGGAAAAACCGGAGATTTACATGATTGAGAACGGTTTTGTTTCTGAAACCAGCAGTTGGGTCTGAAACTAATTTTCTAAAATGAACAATGAATCTGTAATATTTCATCTTTGCACTGAATTAAGAGCAAAATTATAAGTAAATTTGGAAATGTAAGGGAAAAAACCATTAACAGGCCTAATTCATGTGTTTACCAGTGGCAACAAAATGAAGAGCCAGACAATAGCGACGAACACAGTCTGTAAACCAAAAATCTTACAGAATGAAATAAACACGTTTTACACTCCAAAGGCTAAGTGTATTTATTCAAAGCTGAGGTAAGAAGGGAGGGATTCTACAAAACATAGGGCAACATTCGTTGATAGCATCTGGTCCCTTAGCAGCAGAAGTAGTGAAGAACTCCCTGCTAGCAGGCTAACATTTTATATGACTTCAACCATTTTTGCTCCACAAGAAACAGTATTAATGCATCCTTTTTAAGGAGCAGGTCCTTCTGCAGTCAAGCCTCAGATGAGACCACAGCCTGTTCAACCAAACCCTGATGCAGCCTTGTGAAACCCTAAGACGACACAGCCCACCTAGAATCCTGGTAGCACCTGCAGAGCGGCAGCCACAAGGAGCCCAGGCTGCACAGCCCGGCGGGCATCAGAGCCAGTGAGTAAAACCAGGTGCTTAATTTTTTTATCTGTCAGAGCTTTCTTTCTCCTCACACAGAAGCACACTGCATATTGCATATTACGACTCTTTTATATTAAGCTATTTTGAGAGTTATTACAAATGCATAAAACAACTAGACAGAGTTAACTAATTCTGATGCATTATTTACTAAAAGAAATGTCAGTAGTTCATTTATTTTAAAATTCAGCAAAAATATGCAACTAAAATCACAACAATGAAGGGTAATTTTTAGAAAGGAAACAATACATCATATAATGTGTATGTGTGTTTAAATAAAACTGATTTCTATTTAGGTGGCAGTGGGTGAGCCCAGTTCCTTTAAATAGTTAGAGATTTGCAAAGTGCAAAGCTCATGTAACCTAATCTGTGTTTTCCGAAAATCCCCATTGGTCCATTTACTTACGAAACCCATGCTTCCCGGCTGGGTGCCAGCATACCAAACCTGCCCAGTCCTGCATAGTTTTCTTTCTGTTACTAAATTAGGAAACCAAAGCGGGCAATAATGTCTGGGCCAACAGCAAACAGAAAAGGCGCAGCATCATTAGTCTGAGTGTCTTGTTAAAAGCCAGATCATTATAAGATATTTAATTTTTAATTAGAGATACCAAGGTAATTTAGCCTAATAAGGAGCAATACTAAAAAATAATTAAATGAAGATGAAGGGAGAAATAAAAACATTTAACAAAAGTAGTCTTCTGAATAGCCTTAATCATGATGTTGGAAACAGATGAACTACTGCCACTCAAGGTTTAATGTCTCAGTGACTGATACTAAATACTACTGTCTTTTCTAAGCGGTGAGGCAGAAATGGGAAGTTATTCATCACAAGTTTTACAAAGATTTACTATCATTTTATACAGAATGCTGTTTAGAGAAACTAAGTAGAGCATGCAAGAACTGAATGGAGAAACACAAAGGATTTCAAGAAAGCAAAGTCACTATTTATTTTCAGAGTAATTTATAAGAGACATAAAAATAAAGAAGGAAAATATATGATTTTCCTCTCCAAAGATTACTTGGCCCTAATTAGCATACTAAAGAGTACTGAAAAGACAGATGCTCATTAATATTCCTTAAAGTATTCTAAATACATCCCGATATCTTGCTTTGCAAATACTGCCTTTTTTTTTCAAACTGAAGGTTGCGGCCACCCTGCATGCAGTGTCTCTGGGTGCTATTTTTCCCACATGCGCTCACTTCATGTCTCTATGCCACATTTCAGTAATATTCTCAACATTTCAAACATTTTCATTATCATTGTACCTGCCCTAGTGATCTGTGACCAGTAGATTTTGCTGTTAATATAGTAACTGGGGTACTACAAACCAGCTCACATAAGACAGTGAATTTAAAGGGCAAGTGTTGGTGTGTTCTGACTGCTCCACCGACCAGTGTGCCCTCATTTCTCCCCACTTCCTTGGGCTGCCCTAACCCCTTAGACACAATAATGAAATTAGGCCAATTAATAACCCTATAACGACCTCTAAGTGTTCAAGTGACAGGAAGAGTCCCATATGAAACCACTTGAAATCAAAAGCTAGAAATAATCCGGCTTGGTGAGAAAGGCATGTTGAAAGCAGAAGACAGGCCAAAAACCACACCTATTGCACCAGTTAGGTAAGTTGTAAATAAAAGGAAAAGTTCTGGAAGGAAATTAAAAGTACTACTCCAGTGAACATACACATGATAAGAAAGCAAAACAGCTTTATTGCAAATATGGAAAGTTTTAGTGGTCTACATAAAATATCAAATCAGCGATCACATTCCCTTAAGCCCAAGACCTAACTCTCTTTAATTCTCTGAAGGCTAAGAGAGGTGAGGAAGCTGCAGAAGTAAAGTTGGAGGTTAGCAGAAGTTGGTTCATGAGTTCTTAAGCTTCATCTCCACAACATAAAGGTAGAAAAGTGATGCAGCAAGTGCTGATGGAGAAGCTGCAGCAAGTTGTCCAAGAGGTCCTGCTAACGTCATTGATGAAGGTGGTTACATTAAACACCAGATTTTCACTGCAGATGAAGCAGCCTTTAATTGGAAAACAATAGCATGTAGGATTTTCATAGCTAGAGAGAAGTCAACGCCTGGCTTTAAAGCATTAAAGGACAAGCTGATTCTCTAGTTAGGGGCTACCGTGCTATTGTATTTAAGTTGAAGCCAATGCTCACACTTACCATTTAAGAAAATCTTAGGCCCCTTAAGAATTATGCTAGATTAGAGAAGAACAAAGACCCCGGGAGACGCGCACACAGCCCGGGCTGCCGGTAAGCTTGCGCGGAAAAGCGGCGCGCTGGGCGCGCTTGAAAAGCAAGTGCAGACCTGGATCGCGGCTGCCCAGGTCTCCGAGCCTGCGACCTAGGCTTGCGGGGAGATGCGCAGAGGTCCTCACTGAAAGGCCCCTCCCTGAGTAAGCAGGAACCAGGCGCCCAGGCACGGGAGTGGTGCAAAAGGCGCCATTCCCGCGCCACCGAACTGGGCTACAGCCCGCGTCCTGGAACTGAGGGCTTTGAACTGAGACCTGGGGCACGAAAATTCGGGGCGTGGGTTCTCCACAACGGTGGGGCACAAGGCAGACACAGCAACTCAAAGCTGTTGAGGTGTACCCTACCATTCCTGCTCTGTTCCCTGTCCCACAGGGTGGGGGGAGGCGAAAAACAGCCCCCCAAGGACAATAGGAGAGATCTCTGGCGCCACCTAGCAACCAGGAAAAAAAAGTCACTAACACCCCATAGAACAGGAAATTTCTTAAGACTGCTTGAAAAGGGCAGAAGGCTTCTGGAGGACCCAGTGGCCAGCCGGGAAGTTAGCCCACGCCAGGCCCCTTCCGACCAGCAGTCTGAGCCCACAGAGGGAGCAGGCACCCACGTCCGGGGCAGACCGGGTGCGCAGAAGAGTGTGCCTGAAACCGGAGGCGCAGGGACTGCATCCCGCTTCGCCATTTTAGAACAGGGACATTTCTTCAGTAAAAACTGCCTAAAACCAGCAGAAAGCTCCCCCAGAAGACAGAGATGGCTCCTGGAAGAGCCAGAGGGGAGCGGAGAAGTTCACCCAAGATGCCAGTCAGTCCGAGCAACACAGTGTCCCAACGCATACGACAAATTAGAAAACAGACAGTAGGGAGTAGAAGAACCACGCGCAACCTAACAACTCCTCAGGAAAGAAGCACACCACAAAAAGAAAACCACTCCCCAGATTGCAATGACAGCAATTTGGAAGAACTTCTGAGCCTTCCAGAAAGAGAATTTAAAATTGCCATGATTAAAAAAGTGATAGATCAGAAGAAGGAAATTGAGTCCCTAAAGAGGGAAGTAAAAGAAATGCAGGAGATCAAAGAATTAATGGAGGAACTAAAGAACTCTGGGAAAAGCAATGAAAGCAGAATAGATGAAATGGAAGAACGAATAAGTAATCTTGAAGACACAGAAATAAAAAGAACCAAAACAGAAAAGGAAAGAGAAGTACGAAGGAAAAAGAATGAAGAAAGACTTCGGGAACTATCTGACTCCATGAGGAAAGGAAATATAAGAGTTATAGGAATTCCAGAAGGAGAGGAGAGAGATGTAGGAACAGAGAAAATATTCCAGGAGATAATTGAAGAGAACTTCCCAAATGCGAAGAAGGAGCTGAAAATTGATATACAAGAAGCAAGAAGAACACCAAACTTCCACGACGAAAGGAAAAACACAGCAAGACACATAATAGTAAAGCTCCCAAGAATCCAGGACAAGGAAAAAATAATGAAGCTGACAAGAGGGAAGAAACAGATAACATTCAAAGGAAAACCAATCAGGCTGACATCAGACTTCTCTGAAGAAACACTACGGGCAAGGAGAGAGTGGAGAGACATAGTCAACAGACTCCAAGAAAACAGATGCCAACCAAGAATACTCTATCCCGCAAAGCTCTCTTTCCTCCATGAAGAAAGAATATGGACCTTCCCAGACAAAGAGAAACTCCGGAATTTCATTACGACTAAACCCCCACTCCAAAAAATACTACAAGGAATCCTAAAGCCAGAACCTCAGAGGGACGAATAACAACGAAAGAAGACAAAAAAAAAAAAGTTATTAAAAGAATAAATAAATAAAATCAAAGGAAAGACAAACATAATGGCAAATACAGATGCTAACATATCAATATTAACTCTAAATGTAAATGGACTAAACTCTTCAATAAAAAGACACAGAGTTGCAGCCTGGATTAAGAAACAAAACCCAACCTTTTGCTGTCTCCAGGAAACACATTTAGCTACAAAAGATAAAAATAGGCTCAAAGTCAAAGGATGGAAAACAATCCTACAAGCAAATGGGCCAAAAAAGAAAGCAGGAACAGCTATACTTATATCAGATAAAACAGACTTCAAACTCAAAAAAATAAAAAGAGACCCCAATGGTCACTACATTATGATTAAGGGGACAATACTTCAAGAAGAAATAACACTCATTAACATATACTCACCAAACGAAAGAGCACCAAAATATATCAGACAACTGTTGTCCTCTCTGAAAACAGACATCAGAGAAAACACATACGTAGTGGGAGACTTCAACACACCACTATCAACAATGGATAGATCAACAAGACAAAAAATAAGTAAAGAAACTAAAGCTCTAAATAAAGACCTAGAGCATTTGGGCTTAACAGACATCTATAGAACACTAAACCCCAAAAAAACGGAGTACACATTTTTCTCAAGCACACACAGATCATTCTCCAGGATCGATCACATACTGGGGCACAAGACAAACATCAACAAATACACCAAGATTGAAATCATACCAACCATCTTTTCTGACCACGAAGGCATCAAACTAGAAATAAATCATAAAAAGAAGGCAAGGAACTATCCTACCTCATGGAGATTAAAAGCCACACTACTGGAAGACCACTGGACTAACGAGGAGATCAAAGAAGAAATTAAAAAATTCTTTGAATTGAATGACAAGGAGGACACCAATATCCTAAATGTATGGGATGCAGCAAAAGCAGTAATAAGAGGAAAATATATAGCAATAGAAGCTCACATCAAAAAACAATAAAGAACTCAAAGAAACAACCTAATCTCGAAGCTCAAAGATCTAGAAAAGAACAACAAAAAAACCCCAAAACCAGTAGAAGAAAAGAAATAATAAAAACCAAAGCAGAAATAAATGAAATTGAAACTAAAAAAACAATCCAAAAGATCAATGAAACCAAGAGCTGGTTCTTTGAAAAAATAAATAAAATAGACAAACCCCTAGCCAGGCTCATAAAGGAAAAAAGGGAGAAAGCACAAATACACAGGATCATAAATGAAAGAGGAGAAATCACAACGGACACAGCAGAAATCAAAAGAATAATCAGTAACTACTATGAACAGTTATATGGGAACAAGTTCAACAATCTAGAGGAGATGGACAAATTCCTACAACTCTACAATCACCCAAAGCTAGATAAAGAAGAAATAGAACACCTAAACAGACCAATTACAAGCAGCGAAATTGAAATGGTAATCAAAAACCTCCCCAAAAACAAAAGCCCAGGACCTGATGGATTTACAAATGAATTCTACCAAACATTCAGAGATGAATTAGTGCCTATCCTTCACAAACTCTTCCAAAAATTTGAGAAGGAAGGGACAATACCAAACACGTTCTATGAAGCCAATATTACACTAATACCAAAACCGAATAAGGACAACACAAAAAAGGAAAACTATAGGCCAATCTCCCTAATGAACACTGATGCAAAAATCCTCAATAAAATTTTAGCTATCAGAATCCAACAATGTATCCATAAGATAATTCACCACGACCAAGTTGGATTCATTCCAGGGGCACAAGGATGGTTTAACATCCGAAAATCAATCAACGTTATCCAACACATCAACAAAAAGAAATATAAAAACCATATGATAATATCAATAGATGCTGAGAAAGCTTTCGACAAAGTGCAACACCCATTCATGATAAAAGCCCTTGAAATTCTTGGGATACAAGGAACATACCTCAACATCATAAAGGCCATCTATGACAAGCCAACAGCCAGTATCTTTCTCAATGGTGAAAAGCTGAAAGCAATCCATTAAGATCTGGAACAAGACAAGGATGTCCACTCTCACCACTGCTTTTCAATATAATACTGGAAGTCCTAGCCAGAGCAATAAGACAAGAGAAAGACATCCAAGGAATCCAAATAGGAAAAGAAGAAGTCAAACTATCACTATTTGCAGATGATATGATAATATACATAGAGAACCCCAAAATCTCCACAGAAAAACTAATTCAACTCATCAATCAATTCAGTAAAGTGGCAGGATACAAAATCAACACGCAAAAGTCAGTAGCCTTCCTATACACAAACAATAAATCTGAAGAAGAAGAAATCAAAAAAACCATCCCTTTTATTATCGAAACAAAAAAAATCAAATATTTGGGAATAAATCTAACAAAAGAGGTAAAGGACCTATACAAAGAAAACTATAAAACACTGTTAAAAGAAATAGAAGAAGACACAAAGAAATGGAAAGACATCCCCTGCTCATGGATTGGAAGAATAAACATTATTAAAATGGCCATTCTACCAAAAGCAATATACAGATTCAATGCTATTCCAATCAAAATCTCAATGGCATTCTTCAAAGAAATAGAACAATTATTGATGAAATTCATATGGAACCCCGAATAGCCAAAGCTCTCCTGAAAAAAAAAGAAGGAAATGGAGGCATCACACTCCCAGACTTCAAACTATACTACAAAGCCATAATCATCAAAACTGCATGGTATTGGAACAAGAACAGACATACAGACCAATGGAATCGAATAGAAAATCCAGAAATAAACCCACAGATTTATGGTCAACTAATCTTTGACAAAGGAGCAAAGACTATGCATTGGAGCAAAGAAAGTTTGTTCAATAAATGGTGCTGGGAAAACTGGGTCGCTACATGCAAAAGAATGAAGCTTGACCACTACCTCACACCATACACAAAAATCAACTCAAAATGGATTAAAGAACTAGACATAAGACCTGAAACCATAAAATACATAGAAGGAAATATAGGCAAAACACTACGGGATTTGCACATCAAAGACATCTTTACAGACACATCACCCAAAGCAGTGATAGTGAAGACAAAGATAAACAGCTGGGACTACATCAAATTAAAGAGCTTCTCCACAGCAAAAGAGACAATAACAAAAACAAAGAGAAACCCCACCAACTGGGAGAACATTTTTGCACCCAACACTAATGATAAAGGACTGATCACAAAAATCTGCAAAGAGCTGATGAGACTCAGCAACAACAAAGAAAATAATCCAGTCAAAAAATGGGCAGAAGAGCTAAAAAGAAACTTCTCTGAAGAGGAAATGCAAATGGCCAACAGACATATGAAAAAATGTTCAACATCACTTGTAATCAGGGAAATGCAAATCAAAACTACCATGAGATACCATCTTACACCAGTGAGAATGGCACATATTAAAAAAACTAGCAACAACAAATGTTGGCGAGGGTGTGGAGAAAAAGGAACTCTTCTGCACTGTTGGTGGGAGTGCAAACTGGTCCAATCACTATGGAGAGCTGTGTGGAGATTTCTGGACCTACTAAACATAGAGCTTCCATATGATCCAGCAATTCCACTCCTAGGTATTTACCCAAAGGACACAGAAACATCAATTCCAAAGAGCACCTGCACCCCTATATTTATAGCAGCACTGTTTACAATAGCTAAGCTTTGGAAACAACCCAAATGCCCAAAAATAGATGACTGGATCAAGAAGATGTGGTACATATATACCATGGAATATTACTCAGCATTCAAAAAAGATAAACACATGCAATTTGCAGCAACATGGATGGCGCTGGAAGGGATCATGCTCAGCGAAATAAGCCAAAAAGAAAAAGAAAAATACCAGATGGTCTCAGTCATAGCAGGAATCTAGAGAACTTAAATAAGGGACCAGGAAAATGAATATAAGAAAGTGAAAATCAAAATCAACAGAAAACTATGAACCAGAGACACTTTTTGGGGGGTGGGGGGGCGGGAGGGGAAGGATTGGGGTCAGAATGGGGCGTTTGCAATTGTATGGGGGAATATAAAAATAAAATTTATTATTTAAAAAAAAAAAAAAAAGAATTATGCTAGGGTCTCCCTGGTGGTGCAGCGGTTGAGCGCTGGGTTGCGAAGCTGCCCGCAGCCTCTGCACTGCTGGTTCGATCCCCGGCTTCTCCCCGGCCACCGGAGGAGGGTCCCACATGGCGTGCAGATCTCTCCTGCCGCCCGCTGCTCCCCTCAGCAGTGTACTTCCATCCTTCTGGCTGCTCTGCTCCCAGCTCTGGCTCTGGTGAATTCTCTCACCCTCCTGCGCTTCGCCTGTACCCAGTGCTTGCATAAATAAATAAATGTAAATAAATAAATAAATAAATAAATCTTTAAAAAATAAAAAAAAAGAATTATGCTAAATCTACTCTGCACTCTATAAATAGAACAACAAAACCTGGATGTTTACACCCATTTACAAATGGTTTACTGAGTAATTTAAGTCCTTTGTTGAGACCTACTGTTGAGGAAAAAAGATCCCTTCAAAATGTTACTGCTCATTGATAATGCACCTGATTACCCAAGAATGCTTATGGAAATGTATGGGGATATTAATGTTGTTTTCATGTGTGTTCATATAAAAGCCACTCTGCAGCCCATGGATCAAGGAGTCATTTTGACATTCAAGTCTTATTGTTTAAGAAATAAATTTCACAGGCTATAGCAGCTAAAGATACTGATTCTGCCAGTGGATTTGTACAAAAGTAAATTGAAAATTTTCTGGAAAGGATTCACTATTCCAGATATAAAACATTCCTGATTCAAGGGAAGATGTCAAAATATCAACATGAATGGGAGATTGGAAGAAGTTGATTCCAAAATACATGGACAACTAACTGTGAGGGAAGTACACAGAAGACCTTAGTGGAGAAAGTATCTCCAGATGTTGTAGAAATAGCCAGAGAATTAGAAGTGAGCCTGATGATATAATAGAATTGCTACAAGCTCATGATAAGACAATAATGAATGAAGAGTTGTTTTCTGGGAATGAGCAAAGAAAGTGGTTCCTTCAAATGGAATTTACTCCAGGTGAAGATGTTATGTGAACATTGTTGAAGTGATAACAAATGATTTAGAATATTATATAAACTTAGTCGATATGTAGTGGCAGGTTTTGAAAGCATTGAGTCCAATTTTGAAAGAAGTTCTACAGAGAATAAATGCTATCAAAAAGTGTCACATGCTACAGAGAAATCTTTTGTGAAAGGAAGACTCAATCAATACTGCAAACTTCATTGTTGTCTTATTTTAAGACCATGCCACAGCCAGCCCAACCTTCAATAACCACCTGATCAGTCAGCACTCATCAATATCAAAGATCCTCAACTAGAAAAAATATTATGGCTTGCTGAAGGCCCAGGTGATAATCAGCATTTTTAGGTCATAAAATATTTTTTTGCTTTATTACATTGTCCTCTTTATTACAATGGTCTGCAACAAACCCGCAGTATCTGTAAGGTAGGGTTATACTCTATCAGAAGAGCTAAAGCTTGAATCCTGAAGGTGTAAGGAGAATTTTAGTTCTAGCTATATCTGAAAGTTATTTTTCTTATATCTCTATTAAAGGTTGCTAAGTTTCAAAGTAGTAATTTAGTTTCATGAAAGGGCAAAAACTTTGAAATACTTTATTTTCTACAAAATCTGTGTTTATATAGATGACATGTATTTAAATGCCAGAATTTAGAAATTATAGGAAAATTAAATAACAAAATTTGAATATTATAACAGGCCCAGAAAGGTTTATCAACCATAACCAAAAAAAAGCAAATATTTACTATATTTACTTCCTAACCTTTAGCAATAAATTCATTCATATTTATAAAGAGGCCACAGAGAGAATTCTTCCAGTAACCATCCTAATTGCTTGGTATCCTTTCATCAAATCTCCATATATATATTTACATGATCTCTATAGGCCAATGAAATGCTCCTGGATCTGATATGAACCTACCCCACCTAGAGTCATTACCTTCTTTTACTCAACTCCAACTGTACAAGGGTGGTCCCCAGGAAAGGGGAAGGTTCCAGGTTCCCTGCCCCACCCAAGGGAGGGTGGAGCTGAGCAGGGGGAGAAGAAGCGGCAGAGGAGACTGAGGAAGGAAGCAGGATGGAGCCAGAAGGAGACCTGGAGGAGGCACATGGAGCCTAGAGACATGTTAAGAAACTGCGCTTGTCTTTTGGTTGTGGACTGGGTGACACAGATGTGGGTGAGACCCATGGGGAGGTGACAATGGCAGCTTTTATCTTGATTTTGATTTTGCTCTTTTCCTTCCGGGCTTGTCTGGTTGTTTCTGACCCTTTTCTGTGGGTCCCCACTGGAAGAAGCTTTAGACTTGTGGCAGGCTTTGGAGGCTCTGGGCCAATCCCATTTGGATGGAGCTTTACCCACGAGGGGACAGGTAACTTTGGGTGCTTGATTTAGAAACTAGATTCTTTGCCTTTCCTATATTGTTTCCTAATTGTATTAAAGTTCCTCCCCATTAAAGTCTCATGTTTTGTGTTGATGCGGCGGATGGCAGAACCCATTTAGAATAGGCAGGTTTGCGGGGTTTGGGCTGCCCCTCTCCCTGCCCTATAACACAACCACTAAGAAGAGCATCAGTGAAGAGCACAAGCAAGTCCAAAGAGGGTGGGACAGGCAAAAACAGTTTCCATCTAGCTCAAGTGTGTCTGTCACCAGCTAGCCTTTCTACTGGAGTCACAGTTCACACCTTGTGAACACCATGTGAACTTCGTATTTTTCATGAAGGACAGTACACACTTCTTATAAGAAAGATTAAAATTTTAATTATTAAAATCTTCAATTGAGTAATCAAAGAAATATTATCATAATTTGTTTTTTTGCATGCTCTTAAAAAATGCTTGATCTAAAGCAGAACAAATGCTCATGGGAAAACATTTTAATTTTTTTTTATTTTTATTTTTTTTTATATTTAAAGAGCAGGTTTATTAGAAAAGGGATAGGACAGTAAAAGACACTTGCATAGATACCAGTGGGCAGGAAAGAGCTGCCCCGAAAGGGACAGGTTTGCTGAGAGGCCTGGTGGTTGCAGGCGGGCGGCTTCAAGGACAGCTGCCTCTGCTGAGAGAGGTGAGTGAGGGGAAGCCCCGGCAGGGACACGTCACGGGCAGGCAGGGAGGCTGCTGCCCTGCAGAGGGAGAGAGTTGGTGAAAGGAAGCATCTGCATAGGCACAGGTGAGCAGATGGAGTTCTGCCAGAAAACATTTTTAAAAGTACACATTGATGTGTGATTTTTCAGCTATTTTAAATATCCACATATATCTTTCAGCTTTTCATTATTTCAACATGTTATAATGACCATGCAATTACAGTAAGAACTATCTCATTTACAGAAGAGATTTGCTTTAGAACCTAAATACATAAGGAAATAATATCACTTCCTCAAAAACTATTATTGGTCGTAAAAAAAAAAACCAAAAAACTAAGACTAGTATTGGTACTGTAAGTTCATATTAAAGTGAAGAATAACAAAGTTTTGACATTAACAGGAAAACAGTCATCAAAATAGACCTGCCAGATTATTATTTTTTTTTAGAATAAGTCAAGAGCAAGAATATCAGCAGATCCAGCTAAGAAGCAGAGGAGACAACCAACTAACTTATGATACTTCTTAGAGCACAGAAGGACACTCATGTTTTTAACCTTTCATCGCTTCACAGCTAGTTTTGACTTTGTCTTCTCACTATCCTAACAAATAAATACACAGTAAAAACTGAAACAAATTATTTAAAAACATCAAAGTATCTGTTTAAAGTGTTGATTTTTAGAAAGGATTAAAAAAGAACTGTAATGCCAATTATGCATATGTTGGGTAGGTGAAATTTTGTAACCCACCATATCAAACTAAATTTTGTTTGATTGCTTTTCATTACATCAACTGTTGGTAAATCAAGCTTTTGACTCACTATAATAATCATTGACTTTAAAATTACTTGCAGAATAGACAGTTTCACTTAAATTAAAACCTTTAACAGGATAGGGCCTCCCTGGTGGCACAAGGGGTTAAGCACTGCACTACGAAGCAATCCACAGCCTCTGCAGCACAAATTCCATCCCTGGCCAGCCAGGGAGAAACCCACATGGCGCAGCAGAACTCTCCTGTATCGCTTGCTGCTCCCCTCAGCAATGTGTTTCAGTCAGTCTGCCTATTCTGCTCCCCCCTCTGTCTCTGGTGGATCCTCTCACTAGCACACCCCGGCCCCATCCCTCATCTCTGGCCTGTATCCCAGCTCTTGTATGCATAAATAAATAAATCTTAAAAAAAAAAAAAAAACCTTTAACAGGATAAAGCAAGATATTTTACAGATGAAGTAGCACCAAGCAGGTTCAAAGAACATGAAAAATATAACAAAATATTTTACATATTGAGACATTCTTTTTTAAGAAATATCAATTTCAGTGCATAACCTATAGTCTTTCAGTTAAAATTTCATTTCTTCCCATGAACCATAATTTCCAGATTATGTCAGAAAAACAACACACTGAAATCAAGTTGGGAAAATCAACTAAAGCTATAAATTAACCACAAAAATATACTTTTTGTTTATGTCTCTATTTAACACTTGCTATTCCCAATGATTGGTTAACAAATGCAGTATCTTAAGTCACTTCAACAACATAGGAGAAACAAGCTTAGTACTTGAGAGCTATTTAAGTAAAATAAACCATGAGCCCATTTTCCCAAGATATCAAAAGGTGTGATAAAAATTACTCCATGCCACCTCTAAAATATTTCAAGTTGATTTATATATAAAAATAAAAATTACATATCTGAATTCTCATTAATAGATTATAGTGACCAAAAAAATTCATTTTTTTAAAGTTTTCAAGACTATCCACTCCAAAAGATTAAGAATATTTACATTGTTCAGGGTTTTTTAATATCCCTAATTCCTAGCATTCTAAGAAAGAAATGGTTATGAATGCAGGATGGGCTTCTATCATGCAACTACAATACTTCTGGCAAATTATTTAACTGAAATATATTAATTGGAGTAGTAGTTCATCAAATCTGTAATTTAGAAAAATAATCGTAGAAACAGTACAGTGAGTGTGACAGACTGCAATGGAATATACATTTCAGAGAAAAAAAAATAATTGACTCTCCAAATCCAAATTATTTGCTAATGCAAACAGACATAGACTTGGTCTCTCACATCATTATGACCTTCCTTAAATCCTCTTCAACAGGTCCCATACACGACCAAATTTGTGGTAACTATCCAGACAATGATGGAAAAAATCAATTGTACACAGAAAGGGGAGCAGTACTGAACTGAATGGAAGAATTCCCCTTAAGACTTCAAATTGGGTCACTGCTGTTATGAAGCTAGCGCATCATAAATCTTTTTAAAACTCTTAAATCATTCCACAAAGGAATGGCTCGTGGAAAGGAATTCCGCGTGCCTTAGTGGTATGATTGATGGGAAAGGTTCTCTGAGTTGGAGGGACCAGCTTTTCTCCTTTTGCCTTTTCTTTTAAGAGTATCATCACGATGGACTTTGTTTCTCAGACATTTGGTAAATTTTCTGCCATTTCTCTTCACACCTTTCCTAAAAAGGAGTATTTTCGATAGTTGTAAGACACTGAGAAAGGTATGTGGTCCGGCTCTTGTATAAATAAAAATATATCTTTAAAAAAAAAAAAAAAAGGTATGTGGCCCAGGGGGGGATAAAAACTTTTTTCTTTTAGAAGAATTTTAATGGCCACTTTTAATCTAAGGTTTTGCCAATTTTTAAAGCTTATGAAAATTTGTAAATCAAATTTCCATGTTTTAGCTTCATTTATAACCAAATTTTACAATATGTATAGTAGTATTGTTAGTAAAATGCTTTTCTGAGAAATCTGTTTTATCCCATCCAATACACAAAGGCAATTTTAAGTAACTATTTGAATAAAAATTTATATGCCACTATGAAATCAAGATACTAATATATATTTAACTATAGTGTAAAGTTACTTTACTACCTAAGTATTATATATACTACAAAGATACTAATAAAGTAACTTTAGGTCTATAAGAAACACTGAATGAACAGGCTCTGCACTGGGGTAGACAATTTATTCAGTGGCCATCCAGCAAGCTGAGATGCAGATGGTTAGATTTTTATCCCTCTATCCATTTAGTTGTAAATTTGGGTATTTTAACCACTCAGAACTTTACTAAGATAATGGCTAATTACTAGTACACTCAACTCTTTCTCTTTCCTCTGTAGTGGAGTACTAGAAGAACACAGTTTAAAATACTGTATGCTCCTTTGAAGCTTTGGTCCAGATTTTGCTCACCTTTGTTATCCTTACTTCCTCTAGGACATACATGGCACTCTGAGCCAACAAATATTATGTTATTAAAATATTATGATTTTAGCAATGTTATTATAATGTGTATTTATTATATGTTAATATCAACAAATATTATGTTATCAAAATATTATAATATTAACAGCAAATGTTGCTGTTAAGCAGATGAAATAGTAAGAGAGAGTAAGTGCCCCAGGTCCTATAAAGAATGCCTATGTATGTACACTACTGACCATACATATATAGGCATACAGCCTGGTGACACCAAAGGGGTGCTCTGCCAGAATTGAATTACTTGGACTCTTTTTCTTAGTAAGCGTTATGCTAGCTAGCTGTTTCACCAGCACAGACACGGAACCAGTGAAAATCTGTCTCCCCAGGAAGGTAAACCACTTCCAAATTACTGTCTACCCAAGGAAGGTAATATGAGGTGAAAAGCCTTGATTATTTGAGGCAATGGACAGAAAACCCTCTGTGTCTGGGGATTCAAAAAGAGGTGCTCCGTTCTCCTTCTAACGTGATCACGGAGGAGGCAGGCACAATGGAAGAGATAACAATGAACCAGGGCTGACTCAGTGATTCCGGCCACCCACCCTTCCTGGAAACTATATCCAGGGAAGACAAACATGGAGCCCCTGTGACCAGGTTTGCACCTGCAGCAGTGGAGGCAGCGCCTCTGAAGCTGCACAGCCTGTGCTGTTATCTGTCAGACCAGGACAATGTCATCTCAGCAGTGGTGTAGTCAGTAAGAGTGGGAACCCCAGAAAGTCCAGGTTCTGGTTTTTCTATATCCTCTATAGACAGAAGACTAATCCATTTAAAATTATCAGTGAGTACAGAGATTTTATAACAATTTAGATGGCAACCCGAGAGACGTAAGAAGAGATACTAAAGTTAATTTCAATAAAACAATAGAGGGTGATCTGGAGGAAAGAGAAATTTTAAGGAGAAAACAATAAACTTAACCATATTAGAAGGCTGAGTTTTAGAAACAGCTCATGCTAGTAATATGCAATACATATTTCTGCATTTGAGCATGCTTTTGTCCATTAAAGTACAACATAGATTGCTTTAATGTTTTCAGTTTGGGCTAAAAAGCTTTCCTTTTTTGGTATGCAAAACAGCTTTTCAGGGATAAAAGCATTTTTTAAATAATAGTCTGATTTATGTGCCAGATGCAAACAACATCTTTTCTGACTCCTGGTTACATCTCGTTTGTTTGTTTGTTGCCACAACCTTCTCTCATGGGAGAGGGTTTATAGCAAATCACAAAAGCATCAGGCTTCTTTCCACTATCAAGTGTTAGCTGGCTCCTCTGACTCTTCTAACACCCCTTGACCTTTGTGGTTTTTACCAAGGGTGAATCACAAAGTGTTTGGGAAGTAACTCTGTGCTGATGTGTGTCTCTCCCCGCAAACCCTTCATTTGTTAAGTGCACAGTATATTTCTTCATAACAGATAATGCAGTTTTACGTACTCAATTTAGCAAAAATCTTTGAAAGGAAATGAGTTTAAATTTGTTTTGTAACAACTAACATTATAGTTTTGATGCTGCAAGTAGGAGAAGGAAATATACAATGTTTAAGTGGTAATAAGTTGTGTATATGAAAGAAATTAGAGCAGTAATCAAATGAAAAACCAAAGAACATCTTCTAGGACTTTCATTCTACGCAGGACAGGGTGACTAACACCAGGTTTGCCTCCCAGGCAATGGTTTTCAAGCAATGGAGAGGAATCACAGGACTATGATCCTTAAAATAAGGAAAACACAAATGTGAGTCCAGTGACGGACCTGGCTTTCTGCCAAGGGGTGCATTCCGCACAGGAAAGTGGTGCCCAAGCAATATCCATCTATCACAGTGTCAAAGAGCCAGAGGTCAGATTTGGAATGCTGAAGTGCCGGGAAAATACAGGACAGGATATCAAAGATTAAAAAATAGACCCTGTAAAAGGGATTAATATATAATCAGAAAACACAAAAGTTAGTGAAGTAGAAGACAGATCAACAGATCATTTGACCTTTACAACTGGATGGACAAAACAAGTTCTTAAAAAAGAACAAAGTCTCAGTGACCTGTGAAACAACATCAAACGATCTAACAAATGTCATGAGAGTTCCTGAAATAGAGGAAACAGGATAGAAAAATATTGGAAGAAATAATGATAGAAAACTTCCCAATTTGGGAAACAAGAAAACTCCAAGCAGCATAAATATAAAAAAATCCTACATAGTGACACACCATAAACAAAGTGCTAGAATCCAAGATAAAGAGAAAAATTTTAATACAGCCTAGAAACAGATAACAGAAAGAGATAAACAGAAACAGGATAACAACAGTTCAAATTACAACTGACTGCTCATCAGAAACAATGGTGTAAGAAGATAATGGAAGTCCATCTTTAAAAGTGCAAAAACAATCCTGTCAACACAGAATTCTAAATCCAGATAAAATATTCTTCAAAAATAGTTTTGCATAAAGAAAAATGGAATAGTTCACTGCCAGTAGACCTGCACTACAAGAAATACTAAAGGAAGTACTTTGGGTTGAAGAGAAATGATATCAGAGAAAAACAGATCTACAGAGAAAACAGAGAGCACAGGAAATGGTAAATACATGGGTAAATACAAAGATTACATATTTTTTTTACTTCTTGATTTCTATTTAAAGACAAATGAATCAAAAAATAAATAGGGCCTCCCCAGTGGCGCAGCGGTTGGGTGCTGGGCTGAGAAGCTGCCCACAGCCTCTGCAGCACTGGTTTGATCCCCAGCCACCGGCAAGGGCATACAAACCTCTCCTGCCACGCCCACTGCGCTGGACTGAGAAGCTGCCCACAGCCTCTGCAGCACCGGTTTGATTCCCGGCCGCCAGCGAGGGTCTCACATGGCGTGCAGACCTCTCCTGCTGTGCCCACTGCTCCCCTCAGCAGTGTACTTCGTCGGTCTGCCTGTTCTGCTCCCCGCTCTGGCTCTGGTGAATTCTCTCACCCTCCCACACTTCTGACTGTACCCAGTGCTTGTATAAATAAATAAATAAATCCTTTAAAAATAAATAAATAAATATATTGTAGGCCCCATAACACAGGGAGAAATAAAATATAAGTTATAATAATATAAAGAGAGGCAGGTAAATGGAAGTATACTACTGGAAGTTTCTCACAATTTATATTAAGTGGCACAATATCTTTAGTAAACTTAGTAAGTTAAGAGCGTACATTGCAAATCCTAAATAAAAGCCAATAGAAAAAATAAAATATACAAGTTCAAGTAATCCAAAAGAAGACAAAAAGCAGACACAGAAGAACAAAAAGCAAATTATAGCAATCTGTGGGGTAGGAAGGGAATTTAATACTTATTAGACACTAGAAAGTCAAAAGAGATTGTTACTCACACCTTAACAACTAAAAGAAGCCAGATAAGCTACAAAATCAGTTCCCAAAACCTGTCAGAGATGGAGGAGGCCAAGGAACCTAAATCAATTCCAAAAAGTGATAAGCCCATTTTAAAAGTGAAGAGATTCCCAGGGGCACAGGATTCTACCACAGACAATGGTTAAAGGGAAGTCAGTCCAGTGCAGATGGGTTATGTGTGGACTGGCCCATCAAAACAGAATCCAGAGAGGGGTGCCAAACTCAGAAACTGTATTACCTAACTGCCCTTCCCCCACATACACACATAAAACCACTAACTCTTTCCTACAATTCTTCACCAAAAACGGGAAGCTGAATCAATCTCCCCAATGTACTCTAAGCTTTGAGCCAAGAAAGACTGGGATATGAAAAGTAAGAGGAAAGCCAAGAGAACCATCTCAGAAGCAAGACTCACCTACATAGCGTACAGGGAAGCCACAGTCACCCTGAGCAGGATAATGAGGAGAGACCGGCTAGAAGAGTTCTCAAGATACAGAAAATAACTAGAGAGCAAAGAGAATTCTTCAACATAAATCTGGCAGCTAGTCTGTAAAGCATGGTGATACCACCTACATTCAAAAAGGATTTGAACTAGCCTAAGAATACATGCAAAGGTACTCAACACCATTAGTCAAGAGGGAAAGGCAAATTAAATCAAATGCCAATTAAAATAACATTGCAATACAATTTCATGCCTATTAGGATGGCTAAAATAAAGTACATAATAGACAACAACAAATACTGGCAAAAATGTGGAGTAACTACAACACTCATATATTGTCAGAAATGTAAAACTGTACAAGCACTTTGAAAACTGCTGGGCAATTTCTTACAAAGTTAAATATAAACCTACCCTACAAACTGAGATTTCCACTATTAAGTAGTTACCCAAGAGAAATGAAAATATATATTCATAACAATACAAAAATGCTTAGGGTTTTTTTTAAAGATTTATTTATTTATACAAGAACTGGGGTACAGTCAGAGGCACAGGAGAGTAAGAGAATTCACCAGAGACAGAGCGGGGAGCAGAACAGGCAGACGGACCAAAGACACTGCTGAGGGGAGCAGCGGGCGAGACAGGAGAGGTCTGCTGCGCCATGTGGGTTTCTCCCTGGCCGGCCAGGAATTGAACCAGCGCTGCAGAGGCTGCAGGACAGCTTCACAGTGTGGCACTCAACCCACTGCACCACTGGGGAAGTCCCCAAAATGCTTACTTTTATTCATAGTAGTCACTAAAAAAATCCCACATGCCCATCAAGAGGGAAAAAAAAAAACATACATAGCGTACAATAGACTATTACTCTGCAATATAAAGAAGATGAACTACTGGAGGGAGAGGGATCAGAAGGAGGGAAGGAGAACAGGGGACTGTGGTGATGGTGCACGGATGCCTTGGGGAGGGAAATTCTATGGGGACTCAACCTGAGGGGATGGGGGGAAGCAAATATTGTTTAAAAGTAAAAAAATAAAAATAAAGAAAAAACTTTTAAAAAAAGGAAGATGAACTACTGACACATTAAACATCATGGATACATCTCACAACACTATTTTGAGTGAAAGAAACCTGATACAGAGAGCATACTATATGGCTCCATTTATATTATGCTCAACAATAGAAGAAATTAACCTGTAATAATAGAAATCATAAACGTGTTTGCCAATGGCACACAGATTGACTGGAGGAGGCATGAGACAACTTTCTGGGGTAATGAAAAAGTTCTGTTATCTTGATTAAGGTTTAAGTTTCATTGGTGTATATATATATATATTTGTAAAAACTCATAATTTGTATATCTGTATATTTCATTATATGTAAATTTTACTTTAATTAAAAAAACTATAAGAGTAGAGGAAAATGTTAACAAAAATTAAAGAAAAATACAGGAGAGGAAGTGACTGATATCTGTTAAAGTAAGGTGTAGGGTATATGGGGGCTGATTATTCTACTTTATCTACTTTTGATTGTTTAAAATTTTCCATAATAAATAGTTTTTTAGGAAAAGAAAGGCAACAGAAATAATAACATTGTATTTTGAAACTTGCAAATGTTCTTACCACCCACACACAAAAAGGTAACTAAGGAAGGTGAAGAATATTTTATGCAGTTTGACTGTGGTAACCACTTCACAATGTATACTATATCAAAACATCACATTAAATAATTTTGCTTGTGAAAAGTAAAGAAAAATATAATCTTAAAATTTCACAGTTAAAAAGATGAAGTCAAAATGTTCATTTTATCTTTTAATTAAATCTTTTGATTTCATTTCATTTAATCATTTTGATGGAAACCCACCTTACTCATTGCTCAACAAAACACAGTTACTTAAAATGGGGGATGGGTCTGCTCAGAAAACTAGAGCTTCAAGGTTCCAGAGCTTTTATACCACTGATCGTGACTTTCATAATTTTTTTATTCTAACCCCAATTTTATTTACTTTTAAACTGTATTACTCTTTATTGATTTGTAGAGTTTGTTTTGGTTTTGTTTCTGTTTGTGTTTTGTTTCTTTAAATCCCACATGAATGAAATCATCTAGTATCTTTCTCCTTCTGACTTATTTTGCTTAGCATTATCCCCATAAGTTCTATCCATGGTGTCACAAATGACAAGATTTTCGACATTTTTTTTTTAATAGTTGAGTAGTATTCCATCATGTATGCATACTGCACCTTCTTTATCCACTCATCTGCCACTTAGTTTTCAAAATGTGGCTATCATACATACTGCTGCAGTCAACATGGGAGAGCAGCTATCCAGTTGAAATAGTGTTTTTGTATTCTTTGGCTACATAACAAGGAGTGGAAATGCTGAATCATATGGTAGATCTATTTTTAATATTTTGAGAAACCGCCATACTCTTTTCTACAGAGGATGGACTAATCTACATTCCAAACAAGTGTATGAAGGCTTCTTTTCTCCACACCATGCGGAGGCTGTAGTTTCTGTTTTTTTGATGTGGGCCATGGTATCTCACTGTGGTTTTGATTTTCATTTCCCTGATGGTAAGTGTTGAGCATTTTTTTTCATGTGCCTGTTGGCCATTTGTATTTCTTCTTTGGAGAAATATCTATTTAGATATTCTCTCCATTTTTTTGGTTGGGTTGTATTCTTGTTGAGTTGTAGTTGTTCTTTGCAGACCTTGAATATTAGTCCCTTGTTAGATATATGATATGCAAGTATTTTCTCTCCCAATTCAGTAGGATATCTCCTTATTTTGATAGTTTCTTTCACTATGCAGAAGCCTTTTAGCCGGATGTAGTTCTGTTGATTTTTTTGTTTTCCTTGCTGTAATAGGTAAGTCTCAAGAATAATCACTAAAGCCAATGTGATGAAGTGTTTTGCCTGTGTTTTCTTCTATGTATTTTATGGTTTGGGGGTCTTTCCTCCATTTTGAATTAATTTTTCTGTATGGTGTGAGATAGTGATATAGTTTCATTCTTTTGCATATCACTGTTTAGTTTTCCCAACACCATTTGTTGAAGAGACTTTCCTTTCTCCATTGTCTACTCTTGGCTCCTACAATATAAATTAACTGTCAATGTAAGTGTGGGTTTCCTTGTGGGCTCTCAGTTCTATTCTATTAATATATGCATCTGTTTTTAGTCCAATACCACATTGTTTCACTTACTATAGTCTGGAGTATAGTTTAAATATGACTTCAATAATTTTAGGTAGAAAATCTGGGAGGGTAATGATTATTTATTCATTTTTGAGCCAAGTGAAACCCATACTATTAAATTAGCCTTCTCTTTCAGGCTGGGGTCTACGGACCAACTCAGGAAGATTTTCAAGGCAGACATACTAAGCACCTTTCTTCAGTCAATATACATAATGTCTGCTGGAGCTTGATGGAGCCCCAGAAGTAGCACACAGACCTACCACTATTTTCTGGCCAACTCTACACAGCCAGTATCTATATGCCTGTGGCTATGATCTTTTCTGAAGTCTGCTACTCTACACAGCATGCCAGAAGTACCAGGAGATTAATACTATCCTCTCAGCCAAGCAGCTCTCATCCAATAATTTTTGGGAGTTGATATTTAAATGGTTTAGTTTTATCAGCACTTGAGTGGAATGATTCTGAGAGATGTGTTTTTCATCAATTCCCAGGTTCCCCATAGGATTAAGTTCCAGTTGTGCACTGTGGTGGCTGCTGTAAGGGTTAGAGCATGCCACCCCAAAATATGCCTCTCTGGCATATTGATTATTTTGGGTTAAAGGCATTAAAAAATAGCAAATACAAGAAGGGCAACTATGACTTTCTTCATTTCTCCTTGAAGCAGGTGATAAATACTACCCTGTGAAAGGTGAGGTCTCCTCTGTACCAGCAGAAAAACATTTTTATCACTATAGATGGGACATTGAGGATAGCAGAGGCCCCTTTCTCCATATTCTTATATTCCACACTACTGTTCTCTTCTCTGCACTTTCTAGAAACCATGTGTGTTCAGGACAAGAAAAAAGGCATCTAATAGAAAGATACAAAATAGGGCCTCCCTGGTGGCGCAGGCAGTTGAGCGCAGTGCTGTGAAGCTGTCTGAGCCTCCGCAGTACCAGTTCGATCCTGGCCGGCAGCGGAGCAACCCACATGGCGCGACAGACCTCTCCTGTCTTGCCTGCTGCTCCCCTCAGCAGTGTATTTCGTCATTCTACCGGTTCTGTTCCCTGCTCTGTCTCTGGTGAATCCTCTCACCCTCCCGCACATCTGGCCTGTATCCCGGTTCTTATATAAATAAAATAAATCTTTGGGGAAAAAAAAAAAGAAAGAAAAGAAAGATACAAAATACATTGTAAAAAGGAAAAACACAGGTAACAAACTGAACCACTTCCGATCATGCTATTGCTAACCCTGGATTTCCCACTATCAACAGCATTTTCAAAGTACAGTTAAATAAATCAGAGAGTTTAATATGCAATTAATCCCATAATCCAGATTGGCTATTTTAAACCTTTAGGGCACCAATGTTACATGGAACTCTTCACAATCCATACAGAGCGAGCTTAAGCACAATACAAAAGGCTATGGGCCTTAAGAACAAACTTGGAATAGTAAAGGAAACTTAGAAACTCGCCTCCGCGTTCTCTGTTCATCTGCTTCATCTATTTCTCTTTATCTGTTTCCCTTTCTATATGCTTACCACTAGCACCTTACAAGATTACATTGTATTGTGCCGAGAGAACGAAAGAGAAGCTGATTTTGTCTGCTTACCTTGCTCTTTCCTTCTCTCCTACCAGCCTCTTCTAAAATTCCCAGAAAAAGACCTGATCCTGTTTGGGTCAGGCACCTATACCAACGCTATCATTTGTTGAGAGAAAGCAGTATGACTTGGTAGAAAATTTGCAGTGAGTTCTCCCAAATCCAATAGAATGGAAGAAGGGATATTCCCAGAAAATGGGTATTGACAAACAACCAAATAGACTCAACTCAGAAGTCATGAATCTGTTTGAGAAGCCAATGAAAATATCAGACCTTCATAGCAATATGTACACATTCACAAACACTGAATGGTTTTTGTGATTACTTGAGGTTGTTCATGAAACTCCTATAATCCACTCTTAGATTCTAATTTTCAAACTTGCTATATTCATCTAGATTTTTCAATATTTCAAACACTCTAATTTTTTTTTAATTTTAAATTCTGAGTATGAAATTATATTCAAAGATTTTTCAATCACAACAAATATACATAATAAAACTAAATTAGGTCAAGGGAATGCAACATAGAAGAAGCATGGACTAGGTTGAAAGGGTTATCAGTCAAATATCAATTGGTGTCTATTTTCATCAAATGGTGACGACAGGGCAGCCCCCCCACATTTTTTTAAATTACAGTTGGAATAGTTTCCCATAGTATGTTCCAAACATGATCAAACATTTGAGGCATATGTAGCCGATTTAAATCATAACATGAAGAGATGTATAAAGTGAATCAAATCATTAGTAGGTTCCAGTCCATTGCTACTCATGATGGTCTAGAAAAAAAATTATATATAGTGCAATAAAAAGTTTTTATACAGCTATTACTGTATATCATTTTACTTCAAGCAAAGTCAGACAAATTCTGACAATGAAAATAAGCTAGGGAAAGAAAATAAAAAATAAATGCCTCAAATCTATTATCAACAGGTGAGCTATAAATAAAAAAATATATGAAAGTCAGAAAAACTATATCCTTTGATGGTTGTTAAGAAGCAGTCAATGATACTAGCAGTACATCCTTAACCTCTGAGAGCACATAATGGAAGGAAATGGCTATATTCTACCACAAAACGTTCTTAAATTACAGGAAAAGAGAAACTACTAGACTACAAAGAATAATGGTTTAACAGAGAATTGTATTTCTCAAAAGTTCTTTAAACATATATAAAAGGGGGCTTGCAAATAAAGTATTATATCCTTGCATTTGATTTACAATATATCTTGTATAAATTCCATATATGAAAATGCAGAGTATTATCTTTACTGATAACATTTTATATGCAATATCCAAAAGAGAATCTAATTTCCTGAATATCTGAATATATAAAACTGATGAAAGCTAAAATGAAATACCACTGAGAGCATGATTACATAAAATGAACTCCAAAGGAAAAATTCCTACAATGTACTGAAAATTTTTGTATAAACTATAGTAGGAAACAATACGACACTCATATGAGATTAAAAAATTATTGTCTATGTGAAAGTTCTGTACTAGTACCATTTTTTGTAAACAATATTAAACCTAAATTCAAGGCCAACACATAAAGTCCAAGACTAGTCAGTAATTACATTTTCATTTAGAAATTTCTGTACTTAAAATACTTTCCAGAAAGTATTTTTAAAATGACAAATATTATCTACTTTTCATTCATGGCTTTAACGTGAGTAGTTTTTAACATTCTCAGGAGACCCCAAAATTCCATAATAGATAGTAAACTGTAATTTTAGTTGAGTCACACATTTTACTTGGATACACTGAAAGACTGGTTGGTTCTGAAAGAGTTGTTACTAAAACTAGTAACAGGGACATAAACTGTCCCAGTTTATGTGACATCTGTATTTTTCTCTGCTCATTCTTGAATAACTTTCATGTAATACTTTAAGCAAAAGCTTAAAAATGTTATTCAGGGCCTCCCTGGTGGCGCAGGGGTTATATTCTCGGCACTGTCAAGCTATCATCAGTCACTGCTGCTTGAGCTCGATCCCCGGCCAGGGAACTGACCCACATGGTGCAGCAGACCTCTCCTATCTCGCCCACTGCTCCCCTCAACAGTGTATTTCAGTAGATCTGCCTGTTCTGTTCCCCATTCTGTCTCTGGTGAATCTTCCCCCACACCCCACACCTCTGGCCTACACACCAGTTTTTGTATGCATAAATAAATAAAATAAATCTTAAAAAAAAATTTCTTCTTTTTTTTATAGCTATGTTTAAAAAAAAAAAAAAAAGATTTATTTATTTATTTATACAAGAACTGGGGTAAGTCAGAAGCGTGGGAAGGTGAATTCACCAGAGCCAGAGCAGGGAACAGAACAGACAGACTGACGAAATACACTGCTGAGGGGAGCAGACCCTCGCCAGCGGCCAGGGATCGAACCTGTACCGCAGAGGCTGCGGGCAGCTTTGCAGCCCAGCGCTCAACCGCTGCGCCACCAGGGGAGGCCCCTTAAAAAATTTTTTTTCATACTTCATTTTTTTAATATGGGAAATGACATGACAGCAGATTCTGCAAATATGTGTACTCACACAGCAAGGTCTCTGGATGTTCCTAATTAGAAAGTCAAAGTGTTTAAAGGCAACTCAGGAGGATGCAAGGGTTTGGGACTGTCTACAGTTTCATCACAATCAAACAGGATGTTCAATAGGCAGAACTGACAATTCTAGGACTCAGATTCTGCTACTAAATTCTAGTATGACTTCTTATTAAATCAAAGTCAATGTATATCAATTACCTCGCCAGAGAATGAGATAAAATACTGCCTTCTGAACACTAAAAGGATGATATCATACAAAATTCATCTAAATTCTCTTACATGAATTTCAGAACTGAGTAGTTATTTGTACAAATATTTCACCAGGACAGTGTTAGGCACTGGATGCAATCTACAACTGTAGTAAGTTGCAGGCCCAAAACATAAATACCACCTTCTTAATTTATAACAGCATCCTAATAATTATCAGGGAAGAAACTCTTAGTCATGTTTCACCCATATTCCTTAGTTTCATCTTCAAATAGTCAAATATTTACAAATATTTCCAAAGTCCACTGCCTAGACACACAGTACAAAATATGAAGAAAAGCAGACCTGTAACAGATGAGGAACAATTAATTGTGTGCTACAGATTATGATTACCTGGAGGTAGGAATTGCAGTTGGTTATTAGCTAATCGGAGATGACGTAAAGCTCTCAGACGACCGATTTCTGGGCAGACAATTTCTAAGGCATTGTCACTAAGATCTAAACACTGGAGTTTTACAAGGGATCCAATGGCTTCAAAGAGAAAAGAAGAGTGGAGCAAAATTAATTTGACACAAGTGTTATGCAAAATCTTTAATGCAGCTACTCCAAGTTAAAATATGTTAATACTTAATATCTCTAGTTCAGTTGCTCACAAAACAGTAAAAACAAAGAAAAATAAGTTTTATGAAAGTGATAAGACCTCCACCCTGAACTGAAATATAAATACCTTAAAAAGAGAATGAGGGGAACAAAAGCATAAATAAAAATTTTAATGTGAAAAATTACTTAAATAATTCATGATATACAAGCACTTTCTTAACTAACCAAAATTCTTAATATTTATTAAATTTAGAATTCATCATTTTATTATTTACCTAAAAACAATTTAGTAATAATTTAACCTGTTACAAACATTTTAGACTTAATTGCAACTGTTAAAAGAACTTAGTAATTGGGATAAGGGAGACTTTGAAACTAATAAAGATAAAATGTTTTATAATTAAAATTTTCTAATATACCAAACAAAATAGGGTTAAAGAGACAATCTGTTCTACTATTATAAAGCAAAGCTTAAACTATATCACCACCTAATGAAATTGGAAGCACACTTACCTTCTGGAACCACAACTATGTTATTTGAATGAAGGTACCTGGGGAAAGAGAAGGGAGGAAAAGCAGCTGTCAACATTCAGTACTTTCCCTAGGTAATCAGTTTGTAAAATGCTCACTTAGAAATTTGTCAAATATGACCAAATTGTCTTTCAGATTCTATTCAAAGAGCATCAACATAAGATACATGGTCATCACAGCTAACAAACAATATTTTGAGAATAATTTGCTATGTTAGAACTGTAAATATGAAAACCACTGATTCATTTGTTATTTAAAATAAAAGCGCGTACAATAGAGAAATCTGGATTATTTAATAATATTCTATTATCTAATTTTAGCTTTTGTGATTTGGACACTTTAAGTACATTTTTGTATGTAGAACTTGAGTTTGGTTTTTTTTTCCCAACCTCATAAAACACATCCTTAGCTTCTCTAGTTCACTGAGATTAAATATTCACCATTACATTTTCTCTAGAAATGCTCAACTGTCAAGGTAAGTATTGATTTCACAGCAAAAGGAATTTTGTAAACAGAAGTCAAATTCTTTTCTTGAAAAAAAAAAGTTTCTAGCTGACAAGTCCAGGCAAGCCTAAGTCAATAATACTTTTCTCACCAAAGTATCTTTAGCACACTCTGGTGGAAACTACGCAAGCAGCAGCAGCCAACTATTTAAAGCAAAGCAATAGTGACTGCTAGAGATCATAGAGAAACAATTTTTTAAATAAATTCATATTACTCATTTGAGACAAGAGGGATAGATGTTGATAAGCTATTTTCAAACCCATTGTTTTACTTCTTGCACCTCATAAATCAATCTTCATGAAGTATTTTTAAAAAAAACACAATTTTGAAATTTTCTAATATCAAATGTTAAAACATCACTGACACAGAATAAGATAGAAAATTAATAAATTTAATAATATTATTCAGTACTAGATTAAACCAATTTTATATCCAGTATTAACTTGCTGGACCTAATGCAATTTAAACAATTACACTATGTTTTATTTCTTGCTTTGTGTATATGAAATGATTCCATATTTTAAAATCAATACTCTTTAAACATTAATTTTAGGTGGGAATACCTAAATACTTTTATGAAGTGACTCTAAAAATTCTCTGTGCCTAAAGATTAAATGTAAATGTGTGCACACATGTGCACGCATACACACGAACAAACATATATTTGCATTTGTTATACAAAACCCAGAGACCAAAATAAACTGATGTTTAAAATTCCACAAACTATTTGCCTTAGCTAAAATTCTATTAAAAAGGACCTTAAAATGTCCAAATTAAAACATGAGCTAAAGTACTATTATAACTGATATTAAAGTGTATTTTAACACAAGGAAAGTACCTATATTAAATGAAGACCCAGTATACATTACCATAGAATATCCCTAATCTATTACACAATATCACTGTTGCTCTTCTAACATATGTGCCTAAGATCATATCCAGCACCAAGTGAAAAATTGTCCTAGTTCCTAAGTTATTCTGATGTGCAACCTATGAAGTATCATCAAAATCATCACTGGTGGAGTAATATTTGACCAGGGGAAAATGACTTAACTTCCCACTTTCCTAATCTTCAGAAACAGCTGATAACAGCACCAACTACAACACAGGGAACTTATAAGGACTAATTGACCCAATAAATGTAAAGCTCTTAGAACAGAGTCCCATGAATGCTACTATTATTGCTAATTATTCTTAGCATGAGTCACTGGTAATCATAAGTTGAGCAATTTTAAGTCACTTTTCTTTACTTAATTCTTGAACTTTCAGCGTAGCTGAAATATTGGTGTTTTAGTATAACTAGTTTTCATTGTGTTCGTCTACTCAAATAGTGCAGAAAACCAGACATTACTGGTGGAAATGCAAGATAGTATGGCCACTTTTGGAAAATGGTTGGGCATTTTTTAAATAAAATTAAATATGGACATTTACTTAATAGTAATATACCAATATCATCTTCTTACTTTTGACAAATATACCATGGAATTATAAGACGTTAATAGGATAAACGGGTGAAAGGATTACTATTAACTCTCTGTATATGTCTTTACAACTTTTTTGTAAACATAAAACTGTTCCAAAATAAAATGGTTATTAAGATTCTCTCAAAAATTAAAGGAATTGGGCTTTTACTTCATGACAGGATGGAATAACAGGGAGCAAATTTACACTAAGCTGTTATAAACAACAAGAAAACTGGATGGAATACATGAACCAATTACTTTCAGATATTGACAAAAGCAACTCAGACTATGTTCCCTGAAAGAAAGGAAACACATGAGATGAGCTGGAGGCAAACTGTGAGCTATGGAGTGGGACTGAGATCCAAAACAAAGTAGGGATGTCAGACTGAGTTACGGAGAAACATCAGAGTTTAGGGGAGCTGAGATGGCTGGAAGTTGCAAGACAGTGTTCTGGAGGAGATAGTGCTACAAAAAAAATTTTTTTTAAATAAACCACCAAACCTTTAAAAAAAAAAAAGGGGTTCGTTGATTCTTAATTGAATTCTAAAATGCATTCAAGGCAAACAGCAATTGAAAACAATCTATTGGTTATATGGTCTACAGAGTTCATCTAGGGCTAGAGGGCATGCAAGTTCTGAGCAACAAATACATCAAGTCCTCAAGATTACAAGGAACATTCAAGAAAGACTCTGGAATGGCCATGCCTTAGTAATAGGGCTAAAGTACCCCTAGAGGCTACTCTAAACCTATCCTAACAAAGTGTAAACATAGCCATGAAAGGAACAAGCTGCATATAACCACATGCCAGAAAAAGGTACAACAAAATCTAGCCATTCAGCACTAGAATTTATGAGACCCAGTAGACAACAAAAGGTATCAGACATGCCAAGAAGCAGGAAAATGTGACCAAATAGCCACAATAGAAATCAATCAATACAGATCATTAGGATGAGAGATAATGGAATTAGCAAAGGAGAACATTAAAACAGCTATAACACTACATATAGATATTTAAATAAAAACATGAACCTTGTGAGAGAAATGTTAAGATACAGAGAACCAAACAGAACATCTAGATATCAAAAATTCAAGCAAAGTGAAAATTTCACTGGGTGGAATTAGCAGCAGATCAGAGACTTAAGAAGAAAATATGACTGACTCTGAAGACAGAAATACAATTTGTCCAAATTGAAGCACATTAAAAAAAAAATGAAAAAAGTTGAACTGAGTGTCAGTGATTATGGGACAGTATGAAACAGTGTAGCATGTCAGAGTTCAGCAGCCAAGGGCAGAGAAATGGACATAGAGATAAATACTGAAGGAAATCATGTAAAAATTTTTCTAAGTTAGATGAAAACTATGAAGACAAAACTCCAACAAACTGAATGTGAAGGAGAAGGAAAAAGGAAGCCATAACAAAATACATTACAATCAAATCCCTGAAATCCAGTGTAAAAAAAAAAAAAAAAAAAAAGAGAGAGAGAGAAATTCTTCAAAATAGCCCATGAAGAAAGGGCACATTATGTACTGAGGAAGAAATACATGCATGACAACAGATGTCACTTCAGAAACTATCCAAGATGTTAGGCAATGAGCATCATGAAAGTCCTCGTTGACTTTCAACAAAAAACAAAAAAACAAAAACCTGGTAACCAAATTTAGTCCCAAAAGATTGGGGGTGGGAATATTTCAAAACTATGGAGATGAATGTAAGACAAAAAAAAATTATAGTTTTAAAGAAAAAAGTAATAGAAGAAAACCTTTCTCAGGACCTAGCGCTAGACAAAGAGGTCTTAGTCTTGATACTAAAAACATAATACATAAAAATAAAAACTGATAAACTGGACCTCATCAAAATATAATGATTTAGCTCTGGAAAAAATAACATAAAGAGGATGAAAAACAAGCTATACACTAGGGAAAAAATACATTTGTAAGCAAAATATTCAAGGAACTAGTTACTATAATATATAAAGAACTCTTAAAACTCAAGACAAAAAAATCCAAAATGAGTGATATACATAAATAAACATTTCACTGCAGAAAAGATATAGATGACAAATAAGTGACTAAAAAGATGTTCAATATCATGAGTCAGGAGAGAAATACAAATTAAAACAAAACTACACAAATGACAAAAATTGAAAATAACACCACCAAATGCTGGCAAGAAATGGAGAAATAGGAAGAATCAATGCTGGGGGAAGAATATAAAATGTTAGTCAACCTGGAAAATTACTTGGCATTTTCCGATAAAACTACAGATTTAGAGCAAAAGTGGCAGAGTAAAAACCTGCCAAAAATTCTCTTTTCCATAAAACCAACATAGAGACAAAAATTGCCAGAAGCTATATGTATAGAACTCAGGAAATTAACCAAAACCTTGCAGTAATACAGGAAGGGTTTAATTAAAAAAAAGGCAAAAATCTCAGTGGAGTAATGAAATATCAGCTTGGCACATTTTCACTTGCTCCATGCCTATGCCTCATTCTCTAGTTCTGCTGACCCTGGAAAACCAAAAGCTCACAAGCAAAGTGAAAATTAGCAGCCTGTCTAGCACCTAAAGAGGCAGAATCAGTTTGGAGCTCATTCCCAAGGAACTGCCACTATTGAGTTAAGTCATGGTTCACTGGAAGACCCCACTTGTAGGCTGTTTTTCATTTTATTTGGCCAAAAGCTTGCCCAGCACAAAAATCTTTTCCCCATCTGAAACAAATTACAGGAAATTGCTTAACTTCATAACTACCTGAGGCAGAACATAACAGCTAGAACAAACACTAGACAATTAAAAATCTTAAAACAGAAAATTGGGGAAGATGTCAACAGGACCTTTGAAAAACTCTGGCATATTTCTGAATTATCTAGGATATCATTCCCAGAGCTGTGCAAATGCTCAGTTAGGACATAAATACTCCTGGGCCTCCCCTGGCAGCGCAGCGGTTGAGCACTGGGCTGCAAAGCTGCCCGCAGCCTCTGCAGCACTGGTTCAATCCTGGCCACCAGCGTGGGTCCCACATGGTGCGACAGACCTCTCCTGCTGCACCCACTGCTCCCCTCGGCAGTGCATTTCGTCAGTCTGCCTGTTCTGTTCCCCTCTCTGGCTCTAGAGAATTCTCTCAGCCTCCCATGCTTCTGACTGTACCCAGTCAGAAGTATTTATTTACTTGTATAAATAAATAAATCTTAAAAAAAAGATCACTTAAAAAAAAAAGACATAAACACTCCCTCTGTTCAACTTGAAGCGCTACATAAGTAAGAAGTGAAGACTAGAGCAAAGCGGTCGACTGCCTGTCTGAGAGGTGAGGGCACAATACAGACCACCTACATGGCACCTCTCAAACACTGAGACTTTGTGTTCAGGTAGTTAAGGAAAGCTTGGCCTAGTCCTCACTAATCACTAAGGTAACTGAGCAAATAGTTTGGAAAATAATTTTTCTTTTTCTTTTTTTTTTTAAGATTTATTTATTTATACAAGCACTGGGTACAGTCGGAAGCATGGGAGGGTGAGAGACTTCACCAGAGCCAGAGCAGGAAACAGAACAGGCAGACTGATGATACACTGCCGAGGGGAGCAGCGGGCAGCCGGAGAGATCTGCGCTCCATGTGGGCCCCTCGCCCGGTGGCCAGGGATAGAACCGGCGCTGCAGAGGCAGCTTCATAACCCAGCGCTCAACTGCTGCACCACAGGGGAGGACCGGAAAATAATTTTTTAAAAAGAAATTTTAAAAAAGAAAAGAACTCTTCTACCTCATTCTCTAAGGCCATTATTGTTCTAATAATAAAATCAGACAAGGGTCTCCCTGGTGGCACAGCAGTTGAGCGCTGAGCTGCAAAGCTCTGCAGCGCCAATTAGATCCCCGGCCACAGGGCGAGGGGCCCACATGGCATGCAGACCTCTCCTGCTGCGCCCGCTGTTCCCCTCAGCAGTGTACTTCGTCAGTCTGCCTGTTCTGCTCTCCACTCTGGCTCTGGTGAATTCTCTTACCCTCCTGCGCTTCTGACTGTACCCGGTGCTTGTGTAAATAAATAAATCAATCTTAAAAAAAGAACAATGTAAAATAAATAAATAAATAAAATCAGACAAAATCTTTTTCAGAAAATAAGTCTACAGACCAACATCTTTTATGAATACAGATGTAAAATCTCTTAACAAAATAATAACAAACCAAATTCAGCAACATATAACAAGGATTATACTCCATGACCAAATGGGATTTACTGCCAGGTTTGCAAGGCTGGCTAAACGTAAACATCAATTAATGTAAGATGCCATATTAGTAGAATAATGGACAAAACCAGCATGGTCATCTCAAGAGATAATGAAAAAGTCATTTGATGAAATCAAAAACACTTATGCTGAAAACAAAACAAACATAAGAGAATTTCCTCAATTACACACAGGATACCCATGAACAATAGCTAGCAACACATAATGAAAAAAAGGCTAAAAGTTTTCCCCCTAAGATCAAGAACAAAACAAAGATGTCTAGTCTTACCACTTCCATTCAATATCCTATGTTATAGACAAGGCAGTTAAACACAAAAAGGAAATAAAAGGCATATATATTGAAAAGGAAGAAGTAAAACTTTTTATTGGCATGACATGATTCTATACTACAAAATCCTAAGGAATCTACCCCCACCCCCCAAAAAAATTAGAGCTAATAAATGAGTTCATCATGGTTGGACGAAACAAGATCAACATACAAAAATGAGTTCTTTTTTTATATACTATGCAATAGACAATTCTGAAGTTGAAATTAAAAAAAAAAATAATCTGCAAATTGCATGCGTTTATCTTTTTTGCAGCAACATGGATGGAGCTGGAAGGGATCATGCTCAGTGAAATAAGCCAGAAAGAAAAAAAAAATATCAGATGGTCTCACTCATAGCAGGAATTCAGAAAACCTAAATAAGGGACCAGGAAAAAGACTGATTATAATAAAGTAAAAATCAAAATCAACAAGCAACTATAAACTAGAGACACACTACGAGAGGTGGGGAAGGGAGTAGGATCAAAACAAGGGGTGGTGGGAATTGTACGGGGACTATAACCAAGATGAAAATGCATACATTGTGCAAAAATGAAAAATGATGCAATAAATAAATAAAATTAAAAATTAAAAACATAATCTATATACAATTGCATCAAAAAGAATATTTAGAAACATTTAAAGAAACTCAAGATTTTTACACTGAAAAGTGTCCAAAGTTCAAACAAAAAAATTGTTGAAAGAAACTGAAGGCCTAATAAAATGGAAAGACATCCCATATTCATGGATTAGAAAATATAACATTGCTAAAATGGCAATACCCTACAAATGGATCGAAAGATTCAATGCAATTGCTATCAAAAATCACAACTGCCTTTTTTTTTTTGGCATAAATTGACAAGCTGATCTTAAAATTCACAAGAAACACAGGTGAGTTAGAATAGCTAAAGCAGTTTAAAAATAAGAATGATGTTGGAGGACTCACATGTTTCAATTTCAAAACTACAGTAATCAAGTCTTTGTGATACTGGCTAATGGGATAGTGGTAACAGGAGAATCCAGAAATATGCCCATGTGTTTATGGTCAATTGATTTTTGACAGAGCAGCTAAGACAATTCAATGGGGGAAAAAGTTGCTTTTTAAACAAATGATCTGAGGTAACTGCCTATTTAAATGTAAAAAGAGAAGACCTCTGGGTCTCCCCTGGTGGCACAGCCGTTGAGCCCTGGGCTATGAGGCTGCCCGCAGCCTCTACAGCAATGGTTCCTTCCCCTGCCGCCAGCGAGGGTCCCACCAAAAAAAAAGAGAGAGAGAGAGAGAGAGAGAGAGAGAGAGAGAGAGAGAGAGAGAGAGAGAGAAGATCTCTGTATTATCTCATATGCAAAGATTAACTCAAAACGGATCAAAGACATAAATGTAAGAGCTAAAATTATACAACCCAAGAAGCAGGAGTAAATCTTTGTGACACTATATTGGAAAGTATCTTTGATATAATACCAAAACATCGGCAAAATACAAAAGCTTTAATCTTTAAATAAAAGTAGCAAAGAGATAACCACAAAATGGGAGAAAATATTTGTAAATCACATATCTAATGGGGATCTAGTATCAAATACATAAAGAACTCTTATAATTCAACAATAAAAAGATAAATATCATAATTTAAAAGTGGACAGTAGATTTGAATGACGTTTTCCAAAGAAAATATGCAAATGGTTAACAAACACCTGAAAAGCTGTCATCAATCAAAAAAAATCCAAACTATGTGATACCATGTCACACCTACTAGAGGAACTATAATTCAAAGGACAGAAAATAACAAGTATTGATGAAGATATTCAGTCAAATCCTCACAAACTGCTGGGTAGGAGTGCAAAATGATGCAGCCCCTTTGGGAAACGGTTTGGCAGATCCTCAACTAGTTAAACACAGTTACCACTGCAATGCCACTCCCAGGTAGAAATCCCAGAGAACTGAAAATACACATTCATGCATACACTTATACATAAAAAGTTCATAGTTGTATTATTTACCATAGCCAAACTATGTAAACAACCCAAATATCCATTCACTGACAACAGACAAAATAAATAGTGAATATTTATTTTATGCGGTCATAAAAATGAGCAAATTCTGAAACAGTCTACAACACACATGGGTCTTAAAACATGCCATGATTTCAGCAGTCAGATACAACTGGCCACATGTTGTATGACCCCATTTCTATGAAATGCCCAGGGCAGGCATAGCCATAGAAAGGGTGGATTACTGGTCGCCAGAGAGTTATGTAAGATTGGGGATAGGCAAAAGTGAGAATGGATTTCTTTTGGGGTGATAACAATGTTCCGGAATTAAAAAGTGGTAATGGTTGTTCAACCTCATGAATATAGTAAAAAGGAAAAAAAAAGGAAAAAAAAGGAAAAAAAAGGAAAAAAAAAAAAAGGAAAACCCCACTGAGTCATATATTTTTAAAAAGGTAAGTTTATGGTATATGAATTATATGTCAGTCAAAAAGAATATGAAGTTTCATATGACTCAGCAGTTATAATCATAGGCATTAACCTCAGAGAAACAAAAACTCTGAAAATTCACAAAACATCGTATACAAATATTCATCGCAGCTTTATTCATAATAGCTAAATACTGGAAATGACTAGTATGTTCTTCAGCAGGTAAATGTTCAATCAAATTGCATGACATCCATGCCATGAAATGTAACTCAGCAATAAAAAGGAATCAACTACTGATTCATGCAGCAACTTGAATGAATCTTTGGTGAATTATGCTGAATGAGAAAAATGCGCCTTTTACCACTTTAGTTACCAGTCAGAGGATCAGGCCAGAGGAGTTTATTCAGTTCTACTGGAACTGGGACTTGCATTCTTTTATTCTAGCCTGTGTCTTTATAATTCCAATGAGTTTCTTGAAATCAACATTAGTTGGTTCTTTGATTTTTGATCAGTCTTACAATTTAGGTCATTTAACATTTAAATGCGCGTGTCTATGACATTTACATTTAATGTGATTACTGATATGATTGAATTCAAATCCACCATTTACAATCTGTTTTCTCAGATCTTTGTTATTTTCCCCCTTCTTTTATTTTTTTGTTTGGGGGGGGGGGCTAGGTAACTTTTATTTATCTCATTTAATTCTTTCTTTTTTTCCCCTTCTTTTAAAATATTGTAGTATTTAGAATTTCATTTTACTACCACTCAAGTTTATTAATTCTATGTTAATAATTAATTCTATGTTAATAACATGGCAAAGTTATACATCTTTAACTGAGCATAATATACCTTAACATATCATACAACTTCACATGTAATATAGGAAACTTAAATCAACACTTTTAGTTCCTCCCTCCCATCATTCAGGCTATTGTTATGTTTTACTTGTGCATGTGTCTGCATATGTATGTGTTATCTACCAGAACACATATAAATATAAATATGTGTGTGTGTCACCATCCGGTTAGAAGATAAAAGACATATCATTAAACAAAACAGAAACTGTAAATATAAAGTACTAACTATGAAAATGTTATTACTGACTAAAGGAGGTTACGAGTGTTAGGGGGAAAAGGATGTCCCAAAGCTAATTCCATATAGGCTTTGTGGACTCCACCCCCACCCCAGGTCAAAGCCAAAGACACTGGGAACTCCAAATCCCATCACCACCAAAGGGAAGGTGGCTGGGACCTGAGGGTGGGGTTAAGCAGCCAGGTGGATATAAAAGGCAGACACGTGGGCTTTGGGGGACCCCATTTTTGGCTCTCCACCAGCTCGCAGCGTCTGGCCAGCTCTGAGAGTGACTTTGGGTTTCCAGGTCGTCGGATCGGGTAGGACGCATTAAAGACTTTATTTCCCTATTTTCTCCCTGAGTTGTACATTTTCATTATTTCCTTTCCTCTTGTAAATAAATTTTTTATTAACCTTTTTGTGTGTGTCTGTAGTAGAGTATTCATAAGTCCCTTTAAAGCGCGCGGGTGAGGACCCACAGCCAGGAACCCGTTTAATATCGAGGTTGCTCTATAACACGAGGACTCTATGGCAATCAGAATTAGTAAGTACAAAAACCCAGCTACACCACTAGCTGAGGGAAAGTAGACAACAAAGGAACTAAAGACTTAAGAGAGAAACAACCTCCAGGCTGAGATTTAGACCTTTTCAAAGGTCTAAATTGCTGCCACAACTACACAGGGTTTTGCCAGTGGTGAAGAAACTTGCCAGATGATTTAGGCCAGAACTGATCTACCATGGCTGTTGCGGGAGGACGTCTGGAGCTAGTCTGTAGAGCAAGGTGACTGGCAGGGAGGCAGCTGAGAGTGCGCAGAGCTACTGCAGAAGTGGCATAGAGTGAGTAGGGTGAGTGGTAAGACAGCTGTCTGGAGCCAGCTGGAGCTGGTCTGTGGAAGTGCAATGCTGAGTGGTGAGCATGTGGCCCGAGGGTACAGTCAGGGTCACCACAAAAGTGACTTCCATGTGGAGTTCATAGTTAAAGCATGTGGCGTGAGGTTGTCCCAGAGCATGCTGAGGTGAGTCTTGCTGAGTCTTGATTGCTGCACTGAATTAAAATTGAAGGGCACAGGACCCAAAGGTAACCTTCTTCCTGCTATTATCTCACAGTCCCTCCAGTCTCCTCTTCTGACAACCAGTTGGCAAAGACACGTTGACAGGGTCTAGTCCCAGAAGCTGGCAAAGTACATCATTATATGGGTATTCACTGTACTATGCTTTCAACTTTTCTGCTGGATTAAACATTTTCAAAATAACTTGATGGGGGACAAAGGAAATGACAAAGACTCCCAATTTGAAGTTGGAGGTGTAAAGCTAGCTTTCTTTCCTTTCCCCCTGAAAAACATGCTAAATAATGAAGAGAACAAGAAGCAACAATGAAAACTCCTCTAACAAAATTAGGAGGCTGCTGGAAAGAAAGGAAACTGTCAGCTGCAAAATTTCTCATCACTTGTAGTGATAAGTGAATAGATACTAAAAATGAAGCATTAAAAAAACAAAGTTGTAAACATAATTATTTAGCACTGTGGAAATAATCATCAAAAGAATGACAACAAATCAGTATGGAGGATGCTGGGAAGGAGGGTTTTGCTCTGCATTTAAAGTCTTTTATACGGGCCTCCCTGGTGGCGCAGTGGTTGAGTGCTGGGTTGCCAAGCTGCCCGCAGCCTCTGCAGCACTGGTTCGATTCCCGGCTGCTCCCCGGCCACCAGAGGAGGGTCCCACATGGCACGCAGACCTCTCCTGCCGCCCGCTGCTCCCCTCAGCAGTGTACTTCGGTCCTTCTGCCTGCTCTGCTCCCCGCTCTAGCTCTGGTGAATTCTCCCACCCTCCCGCACTTCTGACTGTACCCAGTGCTTGTATAAATAAATAAAAATAAATCTTTAAAAATAAAAAAATAAAAAAAATAAAGTCTTTTATTTGTCTCCCTGTTTATATAAGCATTACACATAGTAATAGTAACAACAATCACAAATTTCCCCAATTACATAGACTATCCGGAAGGGTTCTGTGACAAAATAGTTGCACCTGGAAAAATAAATGCATCTTTCGTCATCTTCTCTACCCTGAAATGAGATCTTTAAGACACAGATTTAAATGGCAGCAACACTAAATACTAGTACCACATGAGAAACACGATTATAATACTAAAAGTAATAAATTAGTACATTAAAATTACAGATCCTTTTATGTCAAAGAACTTAAAAATATTTTCATTCTTTTTTTTTTTTTTTGAGAAATTTGAATAAACAGACTCACAGTTCCACAAGGTTTGGAAGCTTCTGAGCAAGGTTTTCTGGCTGAAAATTAAAAACTCAGAATTAAATTATAATTTTGAACATTTTTTTAAACATGTCTAGTTAACTCAAACACAAAGTACCATATTTTTCAGGGGTATAATTTTGAGAAAGTAATGTGAAATCAGCAGGTCTGGGTTTTATGCGTACATAGGCTATAATACAATATTGAATTTATAAATTTTAAAACTTGGGCCTCCCCGGTGGCACAGCGGTTGAGCACTGGGTTGCGAAGCTGCCCGCAGCCTCTGCAGCGCCGGTTTGATCCCCGGCTGCTCCCCGGCCACCGGAGGAGGGTCCCGCATGGGGATCGGCCATGCCCACTCTGTGATTTCAGGCTTCTGGCCTCCAGAGCTGTGAGAGAATACTTTTCTGCTGTTTTAAGTCACCTAGTTTGTGTGATTTGTTAATAGCAGCCCTAGTAAACTAAGTCACCATCTCACCCCACCCTCCAAATCATACTACTCAAGAGAAAGGAAGAGATCTTGGGTCCAGAAATCAAAACCTAACTGAGTTCAGACTAAACAAAGAAAGCTGGGGTTCAGGTGGTCCAAGGAAGTGTCCACCTGACCACAGGTTCAGAGTTTGGAATAAGGGTGTGCGGCCAGGATAGGAAACTGGCCACTAGGAGGACAGAAATGAGATGGATTGAGTTAGAGCCCTGGAAAGTCTGGCCCTCCCATGAAAAGCCTAGAAAAATTCTCCTCATAAATTGAAAGCAGGGTTCTCTGCTGGAAGCACCGGGTAGGAGTAAAAGCCTCCTGTAAATAACGCAAAGCTTGCCTTCATCACATGGGCACACAAGGAATTCGAGTTTACATAAACACAAAGACAGTGGTTACTAATCCTGAAGGAACACACTAAGTCAGGGATAAATTCTTTTTATACTATACACAAGCATAGTGTGAGACAAGGTAGACATCAAAAACAATCTTTTTAAGAAGAAATTAGATCTGATTTGAGTCTTGAAAGACAAATATCAGAGGTTACCTTCGAGTAGGCAGGGAGACAGGTCTGACTAGCTAAGTATATGACAAGGGAAGAGAGAGAGAGGTATGACCGGAAAATTGCAAAAACAATCTATTCTACTGCAACTCCCTAAGAATACTGAAGAAATCTTATATACTTTCAAAATCCTATTATAAAAACTGTACAGATAGAAAAATGAAAAGTATGGGGAACTAGAAAGTTTCACATTTCAAACAAAACAATTTTCTTACAGAAACTTAGAGTGATTATCATTAGAAAAAGTATGAGGTTTGCTATCTCCATTTTTGTAATATCTGTATAGCTTTCCTAATTAAAAAACTGAATTTTAAAATTTGGTATGCTACCTAATTGAGTAAATAATCAATTTGGGTTCTAAACACTCAACAAATGTTTGCTATATCTGGGCCATAGGGTATGATTTTGTGGAGAGCAGAAAGGAACAAATCATTAAGGTCTTATATTTTACTCTAAGGAAAAACTTTAAAAATGCTAAGTGGAAATCTACCATTTATTTTAAATAAAGAAATAACATTAATTTCATATTGGCAAGTGAAGTATTTAAATATTTAGTAACAGTATCCCTAGCTACACACACACACACACACACACACACCCTTGGCTTTTTATGATAACCAAGTAACACTGAATATGAATATTGTTATGAAGTCAATAAGGCATTTATTGAGTACACACTTTTGATAAACCACTTTTAGTTTTCAAAAGCTAGAAGTTGTGATTCCTTCCCACCCAATGTTTTGATATCAATATATGCATGAGGTCCGTCATGACAAGTCTTTCCACGTTACTCTTGGATCTGTCCAAATGCCCAAAATGTTTCTTTCAATACTGATGTTTCCCCTAGTATGAAGATGACTATACACTTCATTTATGGGGCACACAAACAAAGCATTCTCGACAAAACAAAGAACTCTGGAGGTGGCATAGGAAGGTAAGAGGCTTAATAATCCTCCAAAAAAGGAAATTAAGTACCTAAAAAGAATGCTATTAGATGCTCATCTAGTTTTATCGGCAACTGTATCAGTATCCTCTTTGACTAACTCAAAGAACCCCAGGTTATTCTTTCCAGATGCCTATTTGGCTCTGTCAAACAATAATCAAATCTTCCCATGAAAACAACTTAGCTCTTTTGAGCTAAAAAGGCACATACACAATTAAGCTCTGAGTAGTATTGTGCAGCCAATGGTGCATTACTATCTCTATCAACAAGTCAATGCCTTGTGTTTTTATTTAAAAATTAGCACAGTAACCTTGAAAAAATTGCAGTTCATTAGAATATTGGGTTTAAAAAAACAAAAACACAGATCATCCACCCAGAACAACTGGCTAATAGGCTGTCTGTTGATGGATAGGCCGAGGGTGACACCTACTGGTGACCCATAATATTCTTCTCTCTTTTCAGAGCATTTTAGCAATGTAACTAAGTAACACAAAATACTAAACATTTTAATTTTTCTATTTCTATAGTTGACATAAAATAATACTAGATGACTACACCTTCACATCATATCTTTTTCTACTCAGTGAGTAACTAATTTTAATGCTTATTATAGATACTACACAAACTCATTTATCCTGACACACAGGAGTCAGTACATTAAGTTTTAAAATGTTTTTAAGTTTAAAAATCCTGATAGGGGGCTTCCCCGGTGGCGCAGCAGTTGAGCGCTGGGTTGCGAAGCTGCCTGCAGCCTCCGCGACGCGGGTTCCATCCCCAGCTGCTCCCCGGCCACCGGAGGAGGGTCCCGCATGGCCTGCAGACCTCTCCTGCCGCCCGCTGCTCCCCTCAGCAGTGTACTTCGGTCCTTCCGCCTGTTCTGCTCCCCGCTCTGGCTCTGGTGAATTCTCTCACCCTCTCGCGCTTCTGACTGTACCCAGTGCTTGTATAAATAAATAAATAAATAAATAAATAAATAAATAAATAAATAAATCTTTAAAAAAAAAAAATCCTGATAAGGCCTCCCCGGTGGCGCAAAGGTTGAGCACTGGGCTGCAAAGCTACCCGCAGCCCCTGCAGCACCGGTTCAATCCCCGGCCACCGGCCAAGGGTACCACATGGCACAGACCTCTCCTGCCGCGCCCACTGCTCCCCTCAGCAGTGTACTTCTTCAGTCTGCCTGTTCTGCTCCGCGCTCTGGCTCTGGTGAATTCTCTCACCCTCCCGCACCTCTGACTGTACCCAGTGCTTGCATAAATAAATAAATAAGTCTTAAAATAAATAAATAAATAAATAAATCCTCATGGATAAAAGTGGTAATTTATGTGAAATACCAAGAATTGATAAATCCATGGAGACAGAACAGATTGGTGGTTGCTGGGCTGAGGCAAGGAGGGGTATGGGAAGAAACTGCTTAATGGCTAAGCTCTTTTACTTTGGAGTGACAGAAATGTTTTCAACCAGTCAGAGATGGTGGCTGCACAGCACTGTGAACGTGCTAAATGCTACTGGATCGTTCACGCTAAAATGGTTAATTTATGTTAAATGAATTTCACCTCCACAAATTACTTTTAATTTAAAAAAGTTAATGAAGTTTTGCTAATGAAAGGAAAATTCACAAGCCACCCCAAAATACTCAACCAGTTTTCTACTTGAATCCGCGCGTTACATACCATGTGTCTACATGAGAACTACAATGGCAGACCTCTTTCCCTACCAGCAAGATTAGCCCATTCCTCTTCTGTTGCTTCTCTCACTTTAAATATGTTATAGCGCAGTAATTCTCAACCAAGAAACCAGAAACCTGAGCAGGCGAGGGAAACAGAGAGCCAGCACCTCCTTGCCTCCTCTGTGGGAACGCAGCCCTAGTCACCGTTACCTCTTGGCCCACTTCCCATCAATTATTCATTTTCCCCTTTTTAAACTTTTCTCCAAATACATGTCAAGCATCCCCAAGAAACATGAGTCTTACGTAAACACGGCATTTTCTTGGTGTTTCCTGGAGACAGAAAAACAGCAGGTTCTCTTGGGCCTCCCCGGTGGCACAGCGGATAGAGCGCAGGGCTTTGAAGCTGTCCCGCAGCCTCTGCAGCGCGGGTTCGATTCCTGGCCGGCCAGGGAGATTTCCACATGGTGCGGCAGACCTCTCCTGTCTCCCCCGCTGCTCCCCTCGGCAGTGCTTTCCGTCCATCTGCCTGTTCTGCTCCCCGCTCTGTCTCTGGTGAATCCTCTCACCCTCCCACGCCTCGGGCCTGTATCCCAGCTCTTGTATAAATAAATAAATCTTTTTTAAAAAAAAAAAGACAACTGAAAAACAGCAGGCTCTGTACCAACAGCAAATGTCTGACGGTTAGGTTCATTTATAATGAGTGCCATGAAAGGATGTTATAACCTAGGGTTTTCATTTGAAATAGCTTAGAGAACAGGCACACTTTTTGTGGGAGTCATGGGGAGGAGGTGCTTCGAGAGGGAGAAGGGGCAGTAAGGAATGTGTTTGGGAGCATCAACAGCACACAAAGCCCTCTTGCTGAGAGAAGACCACTCAGAGCACACATGCAATCACTGATAGGTCAAGTACCACTGGCCTGTAAGTGCTGCTAACTACCACTGACCTCATGTGTCCAGCAAAAATGTAAATGACTAAACTGTGCAAATAACAGGTAGTCTCTCTATAAGCGAAATTTAAAAAGATAATTCAAAACATATGGCAGTGTTTCATAGGAAAATGCAAATTTTGATTATTTGGATATGCAAACATAAAAAGCTGGGATTTTTTTTGGGTAAATTTTAATGGCTCTAAAAGAAAAGCAACGAGAAAACTGCAGCAAATATCCCAATTTCCTGTAGTATCTCCACCAAAATAACCACAGGCATTTCATATACCAGGTTCATTAAAACCAAAACAATTGAGTTTAATGTGTGTGGGGTTTTTTTGGCCTTAGTTTACTTGCGTAGTGAGCAGGATAATAATAGCACCCACCCCACAGACTATTTTGAGGATTAAGTTAACACAGGTAAAATACTTACAACAGTGCCTGCATTTATGTAAGGACTCAAATTTATTTAGAGAGACTTTAGCCATGGAAAAGTTTCAGAAAAGTACAGGATATAAGAGTGAAGGAGGGAGGGGGCTGAGGTCAAGCCTATTCACATTTCTTCCCCCACTCAAAAATTTGCTATCAAATTTTAACCAGCCTCACCGGGATGAACATTTAGGTTTTTATACATTTTCATTCCATACAGTGATCTGATGAACATCCTTGTTCATATATTCATGTCAAATTTTGTTAGATTTGTTCCACCCACTCACAAAATTTATGGAGCCCCCATTTCTACTCCTTTCAATAGGGGTGGAGAGTCTCTTCATTATCTTCAATGCTGGGCTTTCATGATTTCCAACACTAGGTAGTAATTTTTGCCAATCTAATCGATAATCTAGGGGGATGATCAGTGTTTCATGACTTCTACTAAAACATCTGCTTGTGCTTTGACGATGCGTATTCTTTTACGATTTGCCTGCGTATATTTGATAGGGAAGGTCAGGAATGTTTTCTGTGTCAACAGCAACATCTGTGCCTCATCCCCTACCCCAGATGCCTTCAGTCTCACAGGATATGGTTTTTAAGTTAAATTCTCTCTTTTTGCAAGGATTAATTGATTAATCAAGATCTCTCTGCTCTTATTGCTTAACCATAAGTCAGATTTCTCTCTTTCATTAAAACGTCAATACCTCTTCCTTGTCCATTCAAGTTTGTAAGTAAAATTGGCAGCTAGTGGGAGCTCAATCAGGGTTTGGGTGAGTCACTCTTCATGTCCCCAGGAAGGACTCCTGCCCACTGCCCTCATTAAGAGAAGTTGGCTAGATCACTATTCCAGGCTGAGATTGTCCCTTCTCCAAGTCTTCTGTGGCCTTTTATTTTATAAATGAAGGAACTAAAAGTCCAAAGAGGTTAAAAACATAGACTCTGGGTCTGTTATCTCAGTCTTGAGTTTTGCTACTGAAGAACACCCCCCCACGCATGCTCCCTGGAACTGCAGCCCTCAAGCGCTTCCACTGCTAATTCCTTCCCTTGATAAACTTCCAGGTTAGGAAGAAGAACTGGTGGCTACTGCTTGTAAACTATATCCCTTTTCCAACTTTTACAGACACCCCAACTACTGGAGTGGGAGTGGGGGAAGAAATGTGAATAGGCTTGACCTCAGCCCCCCCTCAGCCCCTTCACTCTTATATCCTGTCCTTACCTGAAACTTTTCCAAGACTAAAGTCTCTCTCAACAACCACATATCCCACCTTCAACCCGAACAGAGACTCAGTCACCCTCAGTACAAGAATTCATCATCAATGGGTCCCGAGGCTCCTCGCCACTCACCTTATCCTCTCGTTTCTTTCTTTGCCTCTAGTCCGACTTAGACTTCATGTTCCATCATTTTAAATACTCTTGCTGAAATGCAAAACCTCCTTAGTCACTCCATACTCGGTAAACACCTAAGCCTGCACAAATGCAACAGCCCACCTTCTTCCTATCCCCAGTACTGAATACAGCAGTAGACAACCCCCTACATGAGCAGATGGCTCGACCATAAGCCTACCGCCAACTGCTTGTCAAATAATGCCAACGAGTCTACTACCTCTCTTTACCCAATCTGCCATGTGACTTTTCACAATAGTCATTTCAAACCTACATACTCCACAAATTGACTCTCCAAGGAGATACCTTATCCAGTAAAGTCATCAGACAGAACTCTCTCAACTGCCTCCACTCCCATCTGTAGCTTTCTTTGCACCCATCCTCCCCTTCTCTCGTTACTAAGGTGGAAGGGCACCGTTAGAGAAGCCAGTGGCTCCATGTACACTCTGAGGCACATCCTCTCTTGCCTCATGAGGAATCTTATACTTTTAGTTATTACCTTTTTCTACACTTTGAAAAATCAAAATCAACAAGCAACTATAAACCAGAGACACACTACAGGGGTGGGGGAGGAGGGAGCAGGATCAAAACAAGGGGGGGGGGTGGGGGGAATTGTATGAGGACTAAATAAATAAATAAATAAATAAAATAAAAAAACCCAACTTTTTCTATACTTTGAACTCTTGGAATTGATGGAGATTTCCCATCAACAACTACAAGGGCTCAATTCTCCCCTCTTACAAAATAGAAGAGAGGAAAAGAGTAAGAGAGACAAGAAAAGGAAAAAAGATCTCTTTTTGGGCTTCCCTGGTGGCACAGGGGGTTGAGACGCAACCTATGTAGCTATCCGCAGCCACTGCAGCATGAATTCGATTCCTGACCAGGGAGCTAACCCATATGGTACAGCAGCTCTCTCCTGTCTCCCCGCTGCTTCCCTCAGCAGTCTATTCCCATCAGTCCTCCTGTTCTGTTCCCCAGTCTGCCTCTGGTGAATCCTCTCACCCCCCACATCTCTGGCCTGTACCCCAGTTCTTGTATGCATAAATTAATAAACCTTTAAAAAAAAAATAGGGCCTCCCTGGTGGCTCAGCGGCGAGCACTGGGCTGCGAAGCTGCCTGCAGCCTCTGCAGTGCCAGTTCAATCCCCAGCCGCTGGCAAGGGTCCCACATGGTGCGCAGACCTCTCCTGCTGTGCCCCCTGCTCCCCTCAGCAGTGTACTTTGTCAGTCTGCCTGTTCTGCTCCCCTCTCTAGCTCTGGTGAATTCTCTCACCCTCCCATGCTTCTGACTATACCCAGGTTCTTGTATAAATAAATAAATAAATCTTAAAAATAAACAAACAAACACACAAATAAATAAATAAAAGATCTCTTGTTGTCAAGATCCTTCCAGCTATGCCCATGTCCCAGATCACAAGCAAACTGAAGACCTACCTGTCTTGGTGTCTATTTTTCTAATCTCCTTCCCAGCAATTAACCTACCCAAACTCGGATTCTACTCTCGAGAGTTTCTAACTCCCAACATACTTGCCAACATCTTGTCACTCTGGGTTGTGCATTAATGACTTCTCACCAAGGGGCCTCATTAGGTAAGGGGTGTGGAAGGGATAGGAGATGCTGAGGAGAGGGCATTTAAAAAATAAATAATGTTAAAATGAAATAATAGAACAACCTAAAATGGAAACAACTGCTAAGCTCCCAAACTTTCTTAGAAGAGAAAAAGGCCAACTAACCCATAACGTGTTTGAGAGCCTGTATTTCCCATAATGTATTTTCTTCCCTTTGGACAGTTTTGTAGCTACAAGTACAATTCTACATACTAAATCTACTTTAGGAAATATACTTTATCAGTATCACTAGCAAACATTCTAAAAGTCTTAAATCATCAGTGTAGGATAAGTACTATTTCATCTGCTTTCAAGTCCTGTGCAGTGAGCTGTCTGGTCACCAGTGTGGTCAGGGAACAGAACAAGTGCTACTATTCCCCACCCCTTCTTATCTGTAGAGCTCTTTACAATTTATAAAACTCTTCGACTCAGGTGAATCAAATGTTCCAGCCAAGACACAGCATTAAAATAAAATATATTATTAATCACATGTAACAGTGTAATCTTTGATGGGGATAAAAAGGTGTCAGAGCAGGAATATGAAATGTGTGCTTGTGCTCTATTATGAGTAGCAGTTAAAACTCTCATAGATAGGTAAATATTTTCATTAGTAGAAAATTGCAGCTGAAAAACAGCCACCACAAAAGTCAAGTTTACTGTAACTTTTATAAGTGAAAGTCAATTTCTTTGAACAAAGTCCACACCAGAGCATCATGACGGATCATCAAAGAAGTAACTCACTCACTTCCTCTTTGTACCTCAATAAGAAACATGGGGAAATCTGGGCTGTAATCCTTAACAAACGATTTCTTACATCACTTCCTCCTCAAAGAAGGAAAAAGGTGTAACATGGTGTCACATCATGCAGTGATGAGTCTGCAAAAGGACTCATACAATTGCATGATCTAATTTAAAAACTCAAAGTGGGGCTTCCCTGGTGGCGCAGGAGGTTGAGCGCCACACTGTGAAGCTGTCTGCAGCCGCTGCAGCGCGGATTCGATCCCGGCCAGCTGGAGAGAAGCCCACATGGCGCAGCAGACCTCTCCTGTCTCTCCCGCTGCTCCCCTCAGCAGTGTATTTCTTCAGTCTGCCTGTTCTGTTCCCCACTCTGTCTCTGGTGAATCCTCTCACCCTCCCAAGCATTTAGCCTATATCCCGGTTCTTGTATAAAAATAAATAAATCTTAAAAAAAAAAAAAAATCAAAGTGGACACTCAAAATAATACATAAACCAATATGCCAAGAAAGGAAGATATACATCCATTTTCTCTGAGATACAGTAAAGATACATTTCATAATGCTTTCTATCCACTTTAGCGAGATTAAGGAAGCCTTTTCCAGAAAAACTCCATGTGCTGAAACCAGTAAGATATACTTGCAGATATTTATGAAAGTCCAATGCAGAGCAGGGAATGAAGATCACATTAATTCACAAAGAAACAAATCATCATAAATCACCTACAATGACTAAGAACGGGAATTCAAATAAGGTGAGTGATACATGGGAAAGATCACACAGAGCTAATCCATTCAAAACAAAGACCAAATTTCATAATAAACAGTGGGAATAAATAATTTGGACCTTCTCTTGAAACACGTTTGAAACTTACTCACAAAGAAAGGACAAGCCCAGAGAGATGCCCAGCCTCAGTGAGGAGCAGTTTTCGAGTGGGGGCCAATTTTAAAAGTAGAATATTCGTGAATATTTTGCTTCCCTGCACAACTCTGCGCAATCTCACACCTGCGCTGGTTAATGCGTACCCTGTGTGTTTATTCACATTATCTGTATAGATGACAAGCAGGGCTGTACATCTTGGTCTGCATATCTTAGATTATATATAAAAAATATCTTACTCAGGATCACAGTATGATTTTTTAAAAGCAATATAATACTGTACCAAGGTTGTAAGGGAGTTCCTTTTCATATAGAGCCTCTCCAAGTACTGTAGTCCCTCATCCTTCAGTAACTCCAGTGGGAAATGGTGCAGATTTCTATAATTTAAGAACAAATTCTTGTGCTTTTCCAGCCTTGCCACAGAAATCGTCTTACAAAGTTCGGATGCCATGACTGAACATATCCCATCAGGCACGTTGCAGCACTACATCTTGTTAAAACTGGTGCATTTCTAAAGAGAACAAGGACATGGAATGATTAGAATAATGTTTACAGTCACTGCCCAATAAACCTGTTAGCATATGGAGCTATTTGCAAACACTAAAAAGAGTTATACATTCAATCTCTATCATTTTTCTTTCATAACTAAAGTTGTTACATATATTTAGAAGAAATTAAAATAAAAACTATGTAGTAAAAATATTCTAGCTATTAAAGCTATATTTCCTACCTAATAGAAACAGTCCTAACTGAAAAAATAGTTCTTGGACTTGAAATAGGAATCCCTGACTAAGAGGACAGAGACCAACTTTGTAACGTGCAACCAAAGAAAAGGCTTAAAAGTCAGTGTAGCAAACAGTATAGTGTCCTTCTTAACCTAATTTTGTATTTAAAGATACAAAAATATTTATATATATAATGTGATGACTTACAGCTTCATTTTCTTCACTTTCTACTAAATATTGTCCTATATCCTAACTTTTCTCTTTTATCTCTTTATTTTTTATTTTTCTTTTCTAGCTTTGCTGATTATCACAAGTGATAAACAGAAAGGTCTGAGGACACAGTGTCATTACATCAATGAAAGAAAAAATATCATATTAGGAAATAAGAACTTCATATTATTCCATTACAAACTCTGTAGGCCACATAGAAAATGGAGACAGCAATTTATTGGTAAAAGCCAGAACCCAAAACAGACTAAATTCCCTTCCAGTTCTGATACTGACCAAGACATAACATTTACAATCTTATCATCTAGGTACAGCCCAGAAAGAAACTTCACAATCACTTCACAAAAGAAGAAACAAACTCAGAGTTTAGATCATTTGTCCAAGTTCTACCAATCCATAGGAATAAACGCAAGGATTTGGTTGTTTTTTTTTTTTTTGACAGGGGTGGGTGGCCAGTGGATTTCAAAGTCTGAGTTCTTTATAGAGACAGACTCACTGGGTTCTACAGGATACTAAGGAAATGCTAAAACAAAGTAGTTGAGCTTTATTTAAAGAGTTTTCTATGTTTTCCTGGGTACCCTTTTCTAAAATCTAATGGAAAATCCCTTTCCCAAAGAAATTTTTTTTTTTCCTGAAGAAAACTATTTTCACTGGGAATTAAGAAGCTAGTGCAAAACACAGTAACAAGCTTTCCATAAGTAGTCTTGTAACTTTTCAGTTATTTCTATTATTTCCAAACACTAACTCCTAATAAGAGAACACTTACCTTTTTACATAAAAGGACAGAGAATATGGAATATTCAACAATATTCCTAGCGCAAGATGTAAAGGCAATACTTTCCCATATCCACACCACCCTGTCACCTATTTTAACAAGACATGTTATGTGATTTGAGCAAGACACTTAATCTTTCCACATCTTAAGTCTCTCATCTATAGAGCAAGGGGAACTAGACTACAAATAGCATCTATGATCCTGAGTGAAAAAGGAAGATTTCCAGGTAATTATTCACTTGAGTAGAAAACTGGAAGCAGTTTAGATGTCTCGCCAAAACCTCAAACTTAACACATTTACAAGAGTGTGTATGGCTTTATCACTAGTCAGAATCCTCCCCAGTCTTTCCCAACTCAGCTAAAAGCAGACAATGCCATCAACTCAGCTGCTCAAGCAGGAAAGCTGGAAGTCATGAAGGATTCTCTTCTGTCATTCACCTGCCACTTCCAATCTATCACAGGCCAGTGGTTTCCATCTCCAAAATATATCTTAAGTCCCATCTACATATCTCTGCCAAAACCAAAAGCCACTGTCATCTCCTGCCAGGTCAACTGTAATACTGGTCTTCCTTTAGCCACTTTCTAATACTTTTCAGCAAGGACGCTTTTAAAATGTCAATTTCTTTCAGGCACACTTGCTCCCTACCCACTAGTGCCTGCACATCTAAATAAATCCTATGAACACTTTAGAAAATGAAACCCCTACCTGGCATTCCGGGCTCTGGCGACACCCACTTCTCCAGTATTATCCCACAGCACCCTTCCTGGCTTCTCACCAAGCTCCTGGGCTTTTCTAGTCCTTGAAAGTGCCTACTTTTCACACCACTGGTTGCTGTCCTCTTAGTCTGGAAAGCATTGTCTCATCATCCTTCAGGTTTCAACTTAAAATTCACTTCCCTTCCCCAAAACATTCACTGGTTGTTTTTCGAGAAATCTCAGATTTTTTTCCTTTGTAGAACTCCTTATAACTTGTAATCTATATATTTATTGGTGTATCTGTCTACTATCAATCAAGCCAAGAGGCTCTAAGCCCCTGAGGACAGAGGTCTTATTGTTTACAGCACTTGTGTATACATGCCTCAGCTCCACTTTATTATTATTAAAAACAAACACTTTTAAGACAATTCCACACATTTTAAGCAGAAGTTTTTCAAAGAAAAGGGGTTTCTTAGACTGGCTTATTTAATTAAGTAAAATACTGAATCCCAAACTTAAGTAGATCCCTACACAGCGAATGAATGGATGAAAGTGAGACATGTAATACTGCAAGGTGGATTTTTCTCATTCTCTAAAATGTCAACTTGTAGGGCCTCCCCGGTGGCGCAGCGGTTGAGCGCTGGGTTGCGAAGCTGCCCGCAGCCTCTGCAGCGCCGGTTCGATCCCCGGCTGCTCCCCGGCCACCTGCGGAAGGTCCCACATGGCGTGCAGACCCCCTCCTGCTGCCCGCTGCTCCCCTCAGCAGTGTACTTCGGTCCTTCTGCCTGCTCTGCTCTCCGCTCTGGCTCTGGTGAATTCTCTCACCCTCCCGCGCTTCTGACTGTACCCAGTGCTTGTATAAATAAATGGAAAAATAAATCTTAAAAAAAAAAAAGTCAACTTGTAGATACTACATCCTTAGCGCTTATTATGTGGCATAAACATTTCTAACACTTACACTTCTGCATTGCAACAGATATTATTCAGCCAATTTCATAGAAGAGGAAACCCAGTTTCTTTGTGAATAACCTGCCAGAATCACAAACCAGGAGCAGTTACTCCAATGCCTGCAGGCCCCCCACCATGCAGTATTTCCCCGCACTTCAAAGGGCCACGCTATACCTTCCTATCAGTTAGATGGTAGGCAAGGCTTATACAAATATAAGACTAGAAAGCAAAACTACATACAAACCCTACACTCACTAAGGATTCAGTAGGAGAGAATTCACTGCAACCTGCAGCTCTTTCGGAATCCTCTCGCTAGGATTGGCTGCCATAAAGAAAAGTCATTACACCCTGGTAAATTGCATCTTGTTACAAAGGTCGTTTGGTAGGTAAAACCTACACAAATGAACCCTGAAAGCTGTTAATAATCAATAACAATAATGGTTTTCCAATAGGCAGTCACTGGCACCACACAGCTTTCACTAGGGCAATTTCTTAGGCAGATTCCCTTCACTAGCTCTTATCTACAGCTGAATATTAGTGGTACACTTATTTTTAACTGCACACCACTTCACCTCCAAGGGTTTTCTAACTGGTAAACACCAATCCACTGTATTATTTAAAAAAGAAACACTGGTTTAAAACCTCAGGAATCAGGGCCTCCCTGGTGGCGCAAGGGGTTAAGCACCGAACCATGAAGCAATCCGCAGCCTCTGTAGCAGGAGTTCGATCCCCGCCCAGCCAGGGAGCTACCCACAGGGCGAGGCAGACCTCTCCGGGCTCGCCCACTGGTCCCACTGAGTTCGATCTTAAAAAAATCCACACATTATAAACATTAGTGTTTTCAAAGAGACCGTTGGACTGACTCCTGCATTAAGCAGAATACCGGCTCCAATTTCCCAAGCTTGGAGCGTGATCAGAGGATGAAAAGCTGTATCTACCAGCATTACAACAGGTTATTTTCTCAGTCCTCAGAACTGCGGGCACGATCAGGCAAAACAGGCCACGGTGCCCGAGTTCACCAAACACGAAGGTCGTTACAGTTTGGCAGCTGCGAGCCCAGTGACAGCGACTTCCCAGCCCGGGCCTGGGGATCTTCCGGCCGCCGACGGCGAGGTGGGCCCGGCGGCGGGGGCGAGCCGAGGCCCGGTCGGGCCCGCCGTCCGCTCGCCGCGGCCCCGGTGCTGTCGCCGGCGGGCCTGGGAGCCGGGGCTCGGGCCTGGGGCCTCGCCCTGGGAGCCACCCGGGGGCGGCCGGCCGCACTCACCTCGGCGCCGGCGGAGCCAGCGCTCCAGGGCGCAGGCGGCGCTGGACCGCGAGCCGAGGGCCGGCGGGCAGGGCGGGGCGCGGGGCGGGGCGCGGCGAGGCGCGGGCGGCGAGGGGCGGGGCGGGGCGGGGCGGAACGCGGGCGACAGAGGGTTAGGGGAAACAGAACCCCGGAGGGAAGACGGAACCTCGCGATAATTCGCCCTTGTTCTCGCGGCCTCACGATAGGTCGGACGAGACGCTCATTTTCCCAAAGACGCGCCTATTGGCCGGGAGGTCGGCTTCCGGCAGGCTGGGCCTGCCCACTGCCCGACCTGGCTTCCGGCTGCGATGGGGGACTGTGTTGTCAAGAAAGTGTTTTGCTTAGACTTTGAAGGGATAATTTAGCTGGTTTAAAACCTCAGGAATCAGGGTCTCCCTGGAGGCGCAAGGGGTTGAGCACCGAACTATGAAGCAAGCCGCAGCCTCTGTAGCGCGAGTTCGAGCCCCGGCCAGCCAGGGAGCTACCCACATGGCGAGGCAGACCGCTCCTGTCTTGCCCACTGCCCCCCTCAGCAGTGCACTTGTCAGTCGGCCTGTACTGCCCCCCACTCTGTCTCTGGTGAATCCTCTCACCCTCCCGCACATCTGGACTGTACCCCGGTTCTTATATAAATAATAATAATTAAAAACCCTCAGGAATAATTAAAAACCCGCAGGAACCAGTCACTGACCTGCTTTTTCATTTGTACATTCATCCTGTAACAGGGTGGTCCCCAAGACACTCATTCGTGCTGTCATCCAGTGTACTCTGGAGGAAACACGACAATCACACACCTGGGTTTAGTGTGTACCAGCCAGAATTCTATGAGCTGTGCACTTATTTTCTCACTCAGCCCCACAGCAATGGCACGAGTACTATACAGCCCTTTGACAGAGGAGGACTTGAGGCCCAGGGGGTTTATGTAAGATGGTCAAGGTTAGTTAGCAAGCACTGAGCCGAAGCACGGGATTTAAAGGCTCACTGCACACAGTGATCTTCCAAAAGCAATGCAGCAACCTCTTATTTGCCCTTAAAACATGAAGTTTGGCCTCTCTGGTGGCACAGGAGTTAAAAACAGCGCTATCAAGCTGTTGCCAGTTGCTGCAGCAGAAGTTCCATCCCTAGCGGGCCAGGGAGCTACCCACATGGCGTGGCAGACCTCTCTTGCCTCGCCCACTGCTCCCCTCAGCAGCGTATTTCAGTAGATCTGCCTGTTCTGCTCCCCACTCTGTCTCTGGTGAATCCTCTCACCCCCCACACCTCTGGCCTGTACCCCAGTTCTTGCATGCATAAATAAATAAATCTTTTTAAAAAATACCCAAGGTCTATTGTGAAATGATAGTTAAAAAGGGCAATAGCAATTTATTAAATTCAATACGGTAGTGCCTAGCATGGCTGAGTAGATGGTCAATAAGTACTACTTAAAAGATCAAAGTCCCTATGTCTGCGGAATAAGACCTCAAAGGAACAGGGCTTGCTGTTAAAAAAAAAAAAAATCCAAGCATCAGTGGGTGATATTTAGAAAAAAGAAAGAAAGAAAGAAAGAAAAACAACTTCTAAATACCCTGTTTTTTAAATATGGCAACTTCCCTTTGGAATGAAACATTTCATTTTAAATTTCCTCTCATTAAACTGCTATTCTTTGTGAAGCTTGATGTTTAGTTTTCTAGTGGCTTACTACCAAGCAACCTTGTTTTTTATAATCAGTTTTACGTTGGTTTATTTAATTACTGGTAGATATAAATAATCCTGAAAGCACAGTTACATTAAATAATGCCTATGCTAAAACAAGTATGTGTAATGAAATACTTGATAGTTACCCACTTATTAAACCTAATCTTCAGAAGTTATTAAAGTATATGACATTGTAAACCTCAGGTACTTCAAGACTATATAGGTTTCTAAATACCTAAAAATTTATAGTACTTAGGAATTTTTGCTAGACTTAAAATGAAAATATCTACAGCTTGCGTAAAAAAATAAAAACACCTTTAGCGTATTAAGAATCAGCCCAAACTATGATACTTATCCCAATTATTGAAGTCTCAAAAAGGATTAATGATAAAAAGTATCTTAAGGAATCAATGTGATCCTCCTAGTTTTCATTTCTTTAAAAAAGGAAATGTTTTAAAGCATTGATTAAACATGCTATTTGGCCATGGAAAATGAATCATTTTCAAATAACTTCTACCCCTTGGGGTAGACTTTTTCATGGTTAGTAATCTGCACAAAGAATCACGGAACCATACAGGAGGAACCAAACCAAACCACAGTAGACCTTGATACACAAAAGAAGACAAGTCTTGTTTATGGCATTCTATGACCACTCTTAAAGGTTCTCTAAATTAGTCCAATGTTAATTTTTCTATTTTGCCTCTCAAAACACGGGGGAGGAGGGACTACTTTAATCACTAATCCTGTAGTGATTTGCAATCTCTGGCAAACTTTACCATCAACAGGCAGCGCTACCACTTTAAGAAAATTCTAAGGAAAAGGCATCCCTCCTTTTAAAATTCCCACCTCTGGCCCCCAAGGATTGGGTTACAAACTTAGACAAAATGCTCTTCTCCACTCCCTATTGGTGCGTGCTCCATCATTCTCCTGCCTGGAGTTTTATGAAGTACCAGGTTGCTTTACGGGAAAAGGCTGCTCTGATTCAGTCTGGAACTGCATTACTTTAGACTTTTTCACGTTTATTAATCTGCACAAAGAATCGCGGAACCCATACAGCAGGAACCAAACTGGCAAAGCAGGCTGCCGAGACAACTTTGTCAATCGCTTGCAAAAGAAATCGAGAATCTCTCCAGCCTACCAGGTAACTGGACAAAGGATTTTACGACACAGATTTGAGAGTTTAAAGAAACTTTTGGAGTTTTCACTAGTTTAAAGTTGTAAATGTCAAAGAAAAACCAGGTTATATACAGGCACAATCTAAGAGTGGCAAAAAGAGGCGTTTTCAGAGGGTGTTTTTCTGTTTAGGGTGAGTTTGAAAAAATATTATTTCCAGATTACATCGTGTTTTTTTGAATGGTAAAGGGAACGAGCTAATAAGATTAATGAGAGATTATTTTATCCTCTAAGAAGCTGTGGCTTGTTACTGTTGTTGCTTTTATATGGATTTAGAAAGACTAATAGTGTAATTTTTAAGTGAAATGGATTGTTTCTTTCTTTTTTTTTTTTTTTGCTGTGTTAATTATTAAATCTAGCATGATAGCTATCTGTTAAAAGATAGGAGGAAATTAGAATCTTCCTTCTTTGGATCCAAGTTTTGTGTACATTTGTAGATTAGGAAATCCAGAGACAGAAGTGCTAATGTTTGAGCAAAACATAATGTTGAAGGAGAATCAGTAAGTAATTTATGTAAGGATAATTTCTCAAAAAGAAATTTGTATTTACAAAAATGATAATTTTATTAAAGCTAAAATATAAGAGCCATGAAAAAACTGATAAACAAAAACAACTTATATTAAAACTTACACTTGAAATAGCGATCTATTTTTTTTAAGGATTCAGCCCAATATAATTTCAAGGTATAGCATCTTAGATATTCCTTACATCTTAATTCAACTAAGAAATTCCATATCTAGCATTACATCTGTGCCTCTACAAGGCCTAAGTCATAGTAGGTCTGCAATAGATATTTTTTGAGTAGCCTTTTTTAATCCATATATGAGGATTAAAATAATAAAATACAATACTTCCAGATGCTAATACTTTAGCTGGGAGAATGAGGCTCAAAACATTTAAATTATAACTGGACAGCTCTAATACATAGGCGACTGTTATAAACCATGGTCGCCTCAGGAACTCAGATCAGTGTAAGTTGAAGTATTCAGGGAAAACTTCACCCCTTAAGACCTAGTTTGGGCCTGAGCAATGGGTGAAATTTCAGTAGATTAAAAAAAGGGGATATGGAATCTCAGGTACTGGGTGATTTGTGTTCAGATCCTAAAGAATAATTGACTCTTAACTGAAGCAAGAAGGTCACTTGGGGAATTTGGTTTAAAATAAAAAGTATGAGGAGTTACTTAAAGAGTCAATTTGCCACAAGGAGCTATTCTTAGGTTTTGAATAGGAGAGAAACCTTATAAAAATAATTTTTTAAAAAGATTTATTTATTTATGCCTGCAAGAGCTGGGGTGTAGGCCAGAGGTGGTGGGGCAGGGTGGGGGTGGGAGGAGAAGATTCATCAGAGACAAGAGTCCGGAGCAGAAAAGGTGAATCTACTGAAATATACTGCTGAGGGGAGCAGCAGGCTAGCAGGAGAGGTCTACTGCACCGTGTGGGTCAACTCCCTGGCCAGGGATGGAACTTCTGCTGCAGTGGCTGTGGATTGCTTCATAGTACTGAGACTTAATCCCTTGCACCACCAGGGAGGCCCCAAAAGTAATATTTGAGGAAGATAAAACTGACAGTGTGATGTAAGATGGCTGGGAAAGCAAAGACCAGAAACTAAGGGGCTAAATACTATAAATATTAGAATACAGACTGGTGTATTCCTCTTCAGAGGATTTTTAGCCAAATACTTTACTCCTCTGTGGTTGAATAATATAAATCTCAGTGCTTTTCTATGTATTCTTCTAAAGCATTGAGCTTATAGCACTATAAGTACAAATTTTATTAAGAGTGGAGGTGGTCATGGCACAATCAAAACTGTAAAGTGTTGTTCACATTGATTCAATTTTTGCTGCTTTTCACTCAGCATTTAAATGTCTCTTGGTTCTCTTTAACCAGATTGAGGGAATTTTAATGAAAAAAACAGTCTAATACCCGAAGAAACAGTCTAATACCCTAAGAGAGGACAGCAGGTTTTCTTATTGACTGTAGGCTTTCACCTGTCTTGTTTCTCCAAAACCAAATTCAGTCCCACATCTGCTACTATATACCAGACACTAGCCTAGTGTAGATACAGAGAAGGGTGTTTGTCTCCTGCTTCAAAACTGTTTCAAAGAATTTGAAGTTCATCCACCCTAAATTGATGATTAGTGGTTTTTAATTAGGTAAATGGATGGGAATCTCTGGCTGTGGAAAATAACTCTGAAACAAGGTCCTGCACTACAGATAACTGATATGGCAGGGATTTCAACATTCACCAAATATTCCTCTTACTCTCCTAGAGTACATAGCCTTCTTTGCAATTAGGGAAGCAAATAAAAGTGACCAACGTCACTTCTGGGCTATGGTGGTGAAAAACTCATCTGAAGTTTTCCAGTTTCTTTTGTTTTTTTCAAAGTTTTCCATTTTCTTTTCATCTGCCATGATGCATATTGTTATATAGGAGCCTGGGTCTCTGAGTGACTCTGTGGATCAGATAGCCCCACTCGCTATCTCCATTGTTAACCCCTACTCCTAAACTAATTGGGTATGTAACATGAGTTAATATGTTAACAGGTTTTCCCTTGGGGATATTGACAGTTCATTTATTTAAAGATTTCTTAAAGTATTTTAAGTTAAAGCAAGTTAAATTTAAAGATTTTTTTAAGTTAAAACAAAATGTCCTGAATTTTGTAGATGAGGTGTTAGAAAGAAAATTACACTATAAGGTAGTTAATTGCATATCCAGCAAACATTTATTATATATTGAGGCTTGCTGGGTTTCAAGTACTAATGTATGTGTCTCTTTATAGAGCCAGAATATTTTTTTAAAGATTTATTTATTTATGCATACAAGAACTGAGGTTCAGGCCAGTGGTGTGGGGGGTGAGAGGACTCACCAGAGACAGAGTGGGGAACAGAACAAGCAGATCAACTGAAGTACACTGCTGAGAGGAGCAGTGGGCGAGACAGGAGAGGTCGGCTGTGCCCTGGGGGTAGCTCCCTGGCCAGGAATCGAACTCATGCTACAGTAGCTGCGGATTGCTTCATAGGTTGCATCTTAATCCCTTGTGCCACCAGGGAGGCCCCAATAGAGCCAGAATATTAAGAATAATTGTCATGATTTTGAGGTCTCTGCCACATTATCTTTGGCTATCCTATCTTACAAAAGTCTTACAGTTGTATGTTGTATATAAACCAGAATTATACATTAAATTGCATTGTGGTTTCATAGCTACTTTTTTTTTTTTTTTTTTTTTTTAAATAATACTGGTGAACATTTATTTATTTATTTATTTTTGTTTATCCAAGCACTGGGTACAGTCAGAAGCGCGGGAGGGTGAGAGAATTCACCAGAGCCAGAGCGGGGAGCAGAGCAGGCAGAAGGACCGAAGTACACTGCTGAGGGGAGCAGCGGGCGGCAGGAGAGGTCTGCGCGCCATGTGGGATTCTCCTCCGGTGGCCGGGGAGCAGCCGGGGATCGAACCGGCGCCGCAGAGGTTGCCGGCAACTTCGCAACCCAGCGCTCAACCGCTGCGCCACTGGGGAGGCCCATATAGCTACTTTTTAATAGCTTTAGTGAAGTGTGACTTATGTGCCATGCAATTCAATCTTTTTAAGGATACAACTTTATGATTTTTCAAAGAAAATTTATGGAGTCGTGCAGCCATCACCATATTCCAGTTGTAGGAAATTTCCATTTCCCTAAAAACAAACCTTGTGTCCATTTGCAGGCATTTCCCATTCTCTCCCCAAGCCTAGGCAACCCTTATAAGTAAACTTTCTGTCTCTATAGATTTGCCTTTTCTGAACATTTAATACAAATGTAATCATAAGCCTGGCTTATTTCAATTAGCATGATGTTTTTGAGATTTAGTTTTGTTGTAGTGTGTATTTCATCCCTGTTCATTGCCAGGTAATATTTCATTATACAAACACATTTTATTTGTCCATTCACCAGTTGATGGATATTAGATTGCTTTCAGTTTATAGCTCTTATAAATAATGCTGCTTTGAAGGTTTGTGTGTGCAAGTTTTTATGTAAACATGTTTTTAGTTCCGGTGGGTATATACATAGGAGTACAGTTATGAAGTCATAGTAATTGTGTTTAGCTTTTTGAAGAATTGCCTGACTGTTTTCAAAAGTGAATATACAATTTTATATTCTACTAGTAGTGTGTGCCATATAACACTGAGGTATATGTATGAGGACTTCAATTTCTCCAAACTTAATAATGTCTGTCTTTTTGATGATAGTCATACACTGGCGGGTATAAAAGTACTTATTATGTAGTTTTGATTCTCATTATCCTAATGACTAGTGATGTTGAGCTTCTCTTGTGTTTGTTGACCATTCATATATCTTACTTGGTAAAATATCTTCAAATATTTTTTTCTGTTTTTCAAGTTGGGTTATTCGTCATGTATTTTGCTATTTACATAATATGGATAAAAGTCTTTTATTAGATAAATGATATATTTACAAATATTTGCTTTTGTATGTAGGTTGTCCTTTACCTTTCATAATGATTTGCTTTGAAGAACATTAAGTTTTTCATTTTAATGAAGTCTAACTTATCAATTTTTTTTCTTTTACCACTTGTGCCTTTGATGTTGTATCTAAGAATCTTTGCCTCACCCAAGCTCATTTATAGTTCTATATTTTCTAAGAATTTTATTGTGTCAGCTCTTCCTTTAGGTCTTTGGTTCAGCTGGAATTAAATTTTGTATATGTTGTATGAGGTAGACGTCCGACTTTATTCCTTTGGGTGTGCCTGTTCAGTTGTACCAGCACCATTCAATAAAAAGACTATTCTTTTCCCCATTGAATTATTTTGGCAATCTGTCATAAATTAACTGTTAGTCTAAGGATTTATTTCTGAACTCTTGATTCTACTCCAGATATCTATATGACAATACTTATGCTAGTACCTCACTATTTTGATCACTATAGTCTTGTAATAAATTTTTAAAATGGAACTGTGAATCCTCCAACTGAAGTCCTCTGAGTCTAGGCTTAACTTTGTGTAAATATTTTAAATTACCAATTAAATTTCTCAACTTCACATTTCCTATTTCCTTTTCATTAAATTTTGGTAGTTTGTACTTTTCTGGGTTATTTTTCCATTTTACAGCTGGGGGGGGCGCAGTCTCAGGCTAGTCATGGGCAAAGTTACTTTTTATCTTGTACACTCTCATTTAGTCATAAAGGTGGTTATTTCCTAAGAGCCACTGGACCTGAGAGCTTCTGCCCCTCCCTCCAGCCTCCCTAGATCTCCCCACAAGTCAGCACACACAGGTTAACAACACCTGGAACAGAAGAGGACCTTTGGAACCCAGCTCCCACGTAGTTACCATCTATACCAATTGGTTGGCCCTCCTGCTTTGCCAGTTATTAAATGTTTGAACATCACCTTTTGGAAATGGAAGGCTGAGAACCCACTTTCCACCACTTTCTCTCACTTTGAGCTGGAGCTTATCATGTGCTTCAGCGTTCTGCTGGTCAGGTCTGGCAGAAGGAATAGCATTGGTCGTTTGGGTATGTCTAACTGGCAGTTGTGGGCACTGATAGACTTGGGAAGCTGAACTGTAGGCTGGCAGGGAGAGGGTAGCCTATGTTGGTGGCTTGATTTCTAATGATAAATTAAATCCCAGCTATGGCTATTACAAAGAAAAGAAAAGTGGCTGATGATAAGTGTGTAGCTCCAAGTAAGTGAACTGAAGGGTGTGTTTTTATACTGAAGGTTTTACAGCATACAATGAAATAGGCACTTATTTAAAACAAAGCCATTTATTAAAATATTTCCAGGAGCCAGGCAGATAACATGTCTCATTTCATTGATTCAGGGATGCACATTTTGCTATTTAATTATCTCTGAAATGGGAATGGAGGTTTTGGATCCTGGCAAGCCATAGTTTAATGGCAGTGCTATTTCTTTCTTAGAGGCTATCAAATAGTGATATAGCTTCTAATCAATGATGTTTTAGATTAGATTAAATTGAGGAAATGAGTGATGAGTGGCGTGGACCAGGAAAATCACATCCCTTCATGTCAGCCTTTCATTTTGAAAGAGCAACCCCTCCCGCCATTGTTAACTGTGGAGACAGACCCAGTGTTGTGGGTATTCTGACTTTTCAGACGAAGCCACAAGTCCAGAAAGCTAGACTTTTCCGTACAAGTGAAACTTCTAATCTTAAATTAATGCCTTTTTTAAAACTGTCCAAAAAAATTTTTTTTAAGTGTGTACAAATTAGATCCAGCCTGTAAATGTTCTGTGATAATCTCTGTGTTAAGAACTCAGTATTAAGACACAAACCACTTTTTACACTTTAGTCAAAAAAGAAAAAAAAAACCAAATTTTAAGATTTAACACTAGGTTCAGAGGCCCAGAATAGCAAATATTGCAGAGGATATTACTTTATGTAGCTTTAAAATTTTCAGCTCATAAGATAGGAAAGTATAGTTATATATGTTGATAGTGTTGCATTTTCTGATTATAAAAATATATGATTACTTTTAAGACTGTAGTACTCTCTTTTGGCTGGAGTCTATCACTCAGCACAACTATTTTGAGATTCATTCATATTGCAGCATATTATGTCCCTTTTTATCAATGAGTAGTATTTTATTTCCTAGCTATATCACAGTTTGTTTATTCATTTACCTATATTGATGAACAGCTGGGTTATTTCTAGTTTTGGGCTATTAAAAGTAAACCTCTTAAAACCATTTGTGTATAAGTCTTTGTGTAGACATAATCTTTCATTTCTCTTCAATAAATACCTGGGATTGAAATGGTCGGATCGTGTAGTAGGTGCATATTTAACTTATTAAGAAACTACCCAACAGTTTCACCAATACTTGTAACAGTCAGTCTTTTTAATTTTAGTTATTCTAATTGGTATGAGTGATATCTCTTTGTGGTTTTAATTTATATTTTCTTTTCTTTTTTTTTTTTTAAAGATTTATTTATTTATGCATATAAGAACTGGGGTTCAGGCCAGAGGTCTCGGGGGTGAGAGGATTCACCAGAGCTAGAGTAGGGAACAGAACAGGCAGACTGACTGATATACACTGCTGAGGGGAGCAGCGGGTGAGACAGGAGAGGTCTGCTGTGCCAAGTGGGTTACTTCCCTGGCCGGGGATCAAACTTGTGGAGATCGAACTCATGCTGCAGTGGCTGTGGATAATTCATAGTGCCACCAGGGAGGCCCCTAATTTGTATTTTCTTACTAATAAGGTTGAGCAACTTTTCATGTGTCTATTTATCATTGATATATCTTCTTTGATGTATCAAGATACAACTGTTTAAATATTTTACCTGTTTTTCTTACTGAGTTTGGAGAGTTCTCTTTATACTCAAGATACAAGTCGTTTATTAGATATGTGTTTTGCAAATATTTTCCCCCAACTAGTGACTCGTCTTCACATTCTTTTCATGGGGTTTTAGGAAGGGCAGAAATGTTTAATTTTGAGGAAGTCCAGTTTATAATGGTTTTTAATGTCATATCTAGAAAATATTTGCCTATCTCAGGGTAACAAAGATTTTCTTTTAGAGGTATAAGTTCTATTTTGTTAATTGTTGTATATGGTGTGTGATATGAATAAATGACTTTTAAATTGTTTCATTTTTATGTTACACGTTGTCCCAGAACCATTTTTGTTGAGCAGGTTATCCTTTCTGTAAAAGTTGCCTTTGCAACTTTCTCAACAATCATTTGTTTATATATTTGAAGTCCATTGATCTGTTTGTCTAAATTGCCAGCAATAACCAAACTGCCTTGATTGCCATAGTTTTTTAAATCTTGATAAACACTTGTGTTAGACCTGTTACTTTGTTCTTCTTTTACAAAGTTGTTTTGGATGCTTAACATTTTTATAGAGACTTTAGAAAATGTTTGTCAGTTTCTAACAAGTCATCTACTAGATAATTTTTGGGTCCCTCCCCTGAACTCTATCTCTGACACTTTCTCAAAGCAATCAGCTAGGCAATCATGGGACTCACTTTTTAAATGTTTCAGTCTCTCAGGAATCACTGTCTTCTTGTCTGATGTCCTATTTTTTGAAAATCACCTTCATAACGTTTTGTTTGAATTATTTTTTTGGATTTGTTTTGGTTTTCTTGTTAGTTATTGGGTTATTTTAAGCAAGTAAATCTCCTTCATGTTACTTTGTCTTGGGCAGAGGTGAAAGTTTAAGAACAATATTTGTTTTTCCTCCCTCAAGGTCATTTGGGGTTCTGAGATTCTGTTGATTTAGTTCAGGACCTTTGAGAACTGTTTGGGTTCAGCTGATTCCTACTGTGGAGAATATTGTGTGTGTATATAATTTAAATAAACAAAGAATATTCTGTTTAGTTAAAACTGGAAAGCATCCTAAAAGTTTTACAAACAAATCTATATTAGCCACCAGCATTTTTTTTGATAGACTGCCACTAATCTCCAAGAAATCTTGGGTAGAATGTCAAAATTGTCCTAGATCCTAGCCTCAGTCTCTATGGGAAATGGAAATGTATATTTCTTAAAGTAACTCCAGAAATTATTATTTAATACTTTTTTTTATTTCAAAATTAGAGGACAATGTATATAAAAATATGCACGAATCCCAGGAAACCCACATATCCAACCACCTAGATGAAGTTGTTGCTGCTGTCAGCATAACGCCTGGAAAGAAGATCTCAAACAAGCTGCCTCTGACGGCCCTGTTCCAGCCTCCTGGAGAGAAACTTCACCTCTGTGAAGAGAAAGTGAAGGCCTTGTCCAGCAACCACAAAGTAAGAAGCCTTGCTTTTCTATACTGCATTGGTAACTTGAGAAGTAGGACAGTTTCAGTCATAGCCTGGGCTCAGGCACTGTGTATGAGGCAGAGTGGAAGAGCCACTGGGTGCAGCACTGGGGCCTCCCTCCAGGCACAGCCCATGTCATATTTGCTGAATGAATGCACACACAGATAAGCCAGTGTGCCCTGGCCTCTGCCAGAGGTGTGCTGGACTGGCTGTAGCAGGGTTTAACCTAAAACAGCCACTTCCCATCCATCAGTCAACAGTTATGAACTCATCCTGTGCACGAGGCTCATGTCCTGGAATACAGCACAAAGCAGATGAAGCTTCTGCTGTCATGGAGCTTTCAGAGGATGCTCTTTATCTTCTTGTTTTCTGCCTACTTCTTTTCATTCTCTCCTCCAAAATTTTACTCATTGACTTGTTCATTAAATATACATTTCTCTGCCATTTCTTATATCTCCTACCCTATTTGTCCATTCATTCATTTCCCAAATATCGACTATGTGCCGGGGGGCTTGCAGGTACTGGGGGCACCTGTGGGAAAGCCTCCGCCTTGGCCTCAGAGGGGCTCCTGGTTTGGCCTGGAGAATAGATGGGAGGCAGATATTGGTGGTCAGCATGGTAAGTTCTATAATGGACACAGGCTGAGGAGATATAGAGGCAGTGAGGGAAGGAGGGCTGGGAAATGAACCTGAGGTTGGTGGGACCACGGCAATTAAGGGAAGCCTGTGGGGATGGCAGTTACTTGATAGAGTGTTGGACTGGCTGGTTGTAGGTTTGACCTAAACCCTAAGACCTACAACCATCGGTTAGTAAACACTGACTGATACTGGTGCCTGGGAGTTGACTCTGCGAGGGACAGGACAACTGTGCTCTGGACAGAGGTAGCAGATGGACAGGAGCCAATGCCAAGGGTCTTAGGGTATGCAATCTATTTGGGGAACACCAGAAGCTGTCTGTGATTCAGTTGTTAGTGACATCGGGCAATAAATGAGGTTGGATTATGGACAGTTTGAGCTCTTGAGGATTTTTAACACCTTGGAAGAGGGTTTGATTTTCTTCTCCAGGCTCTGGAGACCACCCAAGGAGAATAAACAGGAGAGTGCCATGAGCAAGTTTGAGCTTCTGGAATGATCACTCAGGTCTGGCTAGCCATGTAGGAAGATGGATGAGAAGCGAGCCAAATTGGAGGAGGGGGCCAGCTTAGTGGATATTTGCAATACTCCTGGCAAGAAATTATGAGGGCCGAGCTACAACAGAGGCAGTACAGATGCTGAGATCTTTGGACAGGGAGCTGGAAATGTGAATCAGTGGGACCTGGCGGTGACAGGGATGGAGAGACTAGAGCGAGCCAGAGGGCATGTACACACTTCCCAACTTTCTCAACCAGAATCTTGCAAGAGAATGAATTCCTGATGCCCTGAGGCATTTAACACATGTGAAAAGCTAACTTCTGGCTGCATCTACAATGGGACTAAAACATTTCATGCGTTTCCTCACAGTCAGCTCCATTTTATGCTTTTGGGGCAGGAATCCCAAAGACATCACCTAGGACCCTGCTTGTGTATCCTTGTCACTACAATGCTAACTTGATCATTTAGTGAAAATGCTCAGTTTTCACCCTGGAATTACTGTTCTTCCTTTCATAATTACTAAGTATTTGTAATCACTAAATACTAAATTACTAAAATCATTTCATGGGATGATTCCTTAAGACTGTGTGCTGTGCTTTTCCTTTTTCCTTTTATTCCATTACGTGTCTCACCTTCTACTGTGCTACGCATTGTACTTATTTCTTATGTTTATTGTCCGTTTCACCCTCCCGAGAGAGCAGATCTTTGTCGTATTGTTCTCTGATGTATTCGAAGTGCTTAAACCACATCTAGCACATAGTCGCATAAATAGCCATTCAGTTAATAGATACTGCGTGGATAAAGGTTGATTTTGTGCTGCAGGACATGGGGCCCTCAGCTGACCTACAGGTGAGCCCGTGTTCTCTTCCCTGCAGTTCAAAGAGGCCATCCAGGAGCTCGTGCGCTGCATGGCGCTGACAAGGATCTGCTATGGCGACTCGCACTGGAAACTAGCAGAGGCTCATGTTAATCTGGCTCAAGGCTACCTCCAGCTGAAAGGTGAGCTCCCCTCAGACTGAGAAGGATCAGTCCTTTGGTTTCCTAGATTCATAGGAAATAGCAAGACTGAGTTGAATCAGCTTGCCCCAGATCACACTGTTAACAGGTAGTTTATCTAAGGCTCAGACCAGGGTTTCGGATACCAGGACACTGGTCCAGTGTCCTGGCATCTGCAGCTTCAAATGATGTTTTTGGCCAATAACCTGCTCCCTTTTCTGCATGACAGTCTTTTCCCTCTCAATTTAAAGTAAAAGCCACAGCTGCTATTTACTAAGATACCACGTCAACTATTTCCCATGTGTCATCTCCCTCCCCCTTCGTCACGGTCCTGGGAGGTGTGTCACATCATCATCCCCCTTCACAGTGAAGGAAGCTAAAGCCTTCAGGGTACATAGTGGTTCGGAGAGTTCATTCAGGGCCTTAGAACCCATGTTTTTGAACCCCAACCCACACTGCCTTCTGTAGATTTTCAAGTTCCACGAGGGACTGGACCAGTGTTGAAATACAGTCCTCTGGGCCTTTCTTACTTCTGAATGCATCATCAGCACCAATACATTTTGGGCAGGTTGATTAAGTGTATACTTAAAAAAAAGACAAAATCTTGTAAGAATTCCCATGGGAAGAACATACCCCAAATGTTCTCCATCAGAAATTATATATTTTTTCCTGTTTTACAGATATAGAACTAGCGCTTCCCATTTGACAACTTTTCTAGAGGTTTGAGATACGATTCCATATGATGAGGAACATAATACCGGAGTGTATGGTTGTGGGTGGAAGGGGGTGTGGAAGGAGGTGTCGGTGTGGGGAAGTAGGATGGGGTTAGCAAAAAGTCCAGAAACCTGACTGTTGATCCCCAGTGTCACCCTCACCACAAAGCAATAAACCCATGGAAGGAAGGGCCCCGGCATCCTGGGAATTCACTCTTGGCATTCACTTTCTGTTTGTTCCATTTTGCTGTATAGTGATCTGTTCCCATGTAGGAATAAGAGCGTGTAGCATGTTAGTCCATCACCTTATTGGGATAGGGACTATCGGGTCTTTGTAGATGTCACTCTACTTGTAGTATGTTAAAATAACTCTGTGAAGTTAGGATTATAGATGAGGGAGTAGAAAACTCACTCATGCCATTCAGATTACTGTCACAGGCAGACTGACTGAGATACACTGCTGAGGGAGCAGGGGGTGAGCCAGGAGAGGTCTGCTGCACCATGTGGGTTGCTCCCTCACCGGGGATCAAACTCATGCTGCAGTGGCTGGAGATGGCTTGATAGGGCTGTCTTTAACCCCTGTGCCACCAGGGAGTCCCCTTTCCTTGGTTTTCATAGTCATGACAGTGTTCTGCGTGGCCCAGACATCTCCATGTGCCACTTGACAGGACACGAAGGCCACCTTGTCAGATTCCTTAGCCATAGATTATCCATCCCTGCCCAACTGAAATAAAAAGAAACTGAGACCTCCTCTTCTTTCCCCACAGGGATGTCACTGCAGGCAAAAAAACATGCAGAAATGGCCAAAGAAATCCTCACCAACTCCATTGCGCCCCCCTATAACGATGATACAGATGTCTTCAAGTGTTCCATCGAGCTGTTCCACACCATGGGGAGAGCCTTACTCTCCCTCCAGAAGTATCCTTTTGCCTCTCATTTTTACAAATAGAAGTACATAGTATTTATATTTAATTCTCAAGACAAAATCAAACACTGATAGCTCAAGGAGGGTTTGGGAGGTATGTGAGCCAAGGATGTCCAGGAATGGGAGTCCCAGAATCTAGAGCTCAGCAGAAAGTTCCTTGAACACAACTCAGATTTAAAGACGCTTCAGAGAATTTGACAAAAGCAGAGAGACTCTCAAAGGAGCTACTACAATGTGGACGGATTATAAAGGAAGAATGGGTAGAAATTCAAGCGCGGATCAAATTGTCATTTGCACAGTAAGTTTCAAGTCTCACACTTTTTGAATGTAGGATGACTGGAGGTTCTTTGCCAAAAGAATCAGTATTGGGGCAGGAGAGCTTCTCCATGATTCTCTATGGTCATTGTCCAAAAGTAAATAAGGGGCCTCCCTGGTGGTGCAAGGGGTTGAATGCAGCGCTATGAAGCTGTCTGTAGCCTAAGCGGTGTGGGTTCTATTCCCGGCCAGAGAGAAACCCACATGGCACAGCAGACCTCTCCTGACTCGCCCGCTGCTCCCCTCAGCAGTGTATTTCAGTCAATCTGCCTGTTCTGTTCCCCACTCTGTCTCTGGTGAATCCTCTTACCTCCCACACCTCTGGCCTGTACCCCAGTTCTTGTATGCATAAATAAATAAATCTTTGAAAAAAAAAACAAAAGTAAATAAAAGAGGACCATGGGCATATTGGAGTTGCCACTATCAAGACAGACATGTGGGTGACACACACCTGCTAGATGTGTGGCTCTCCGCCAGCCTGGTCCTTGAGTTCTGGGCATCGTTTTCTTGACTTTCTATCTTCCTGCTCTCCGTGCCTGGCCCCCCGCCCCCCACCTCTGTGCTCTTCCTCACTCTCTCCCTTTTATCCTCAGCTCTCTGAATCTAAATACTTCAATACATTGATTTTATGATTAGGTCCTCAAAGTAGAAAGATTTCAGATATCTAAGTTCACGATGGTGGGAGATTTGTTTTTGTTCCTCCCACCCTCGTCCCATATCAGCAAATAAGTCCAACTGGATGCTGGAGCCTGGGGGGTGGGGTGCAAAGGACGAGCCTTGGGTGGTCAGCACACTTCTTCCTTTCCCAAAGCCCAATCCCAAGCCAATTCCACAAAACATTGGGGTGACAGAGCATGCTCACTCTTTGGAAGGAGGGGGTTCATGGGAAGAGAGCAGAGAAAGGCTATCCTAGAAGCAGCAGCGAATCCCCAGCTGACCTCCATAGAGACCCTTATTCACAGCTGGAAGAATTCTAACTAACCAGACTGCAGGCAAAGGCTGGTTCCCAGGAGAGCTCAGAGACCTAGTGGGATCTGTTTAAGAAGGAAAGGGCCCTGAGAACACCTGGTGCCTGCACATGGCTGGAGCTGGGAATGACCAAGTTTGACTCTTGTTTTTGTAATACATTTTGCATACGTCCACCCTTGTTCATTTGTGTTTTGCCTGGAGGTTATTTGGACTTGAAATACTGATCGTTCATTAGTCCATACAGAACCCTTGATATGCTTTGTGAAATTGATTTTTTCCTTTCATCTCTGATCCTCACTTTCATTCTGCCCTCTGCACATCAGAGATACCTATTTGAATGATAATTTATGTGTTTGAATATATATTTCTGAATAATAAACAGCATTGTTTCATATACTTTTAAAAAGTATTTTAAGTTTGTAAGAATTTTTTTGGAAAAAGATTTATTTATGCATACAAGAACTGGGGTACAGACCAGAGGTGTGGGGGGGTGAGAGGATTCACCAGAGACAGAGTGGGGAACAGAACAGGCAGATCGACCAAAATACACTGCTGAGGGGAGCAGCAGGCAAGTCAGGAGAGGTCTGCTGCGCCATGTGGGTAGCTCCCTGGCCGGGCATCGAACTCGTGCTGCAGTGGCTGTGGATAGCTTCAAACGTTGTGTCTTAACCCCTTGTACCACCAGGGAGGCCCCTAAGGAGGCCCCAAGTTTGTATAAACTTGGATATGTCTCACCCCGTTTCTTACTTTTCTCCATTTAGCAATGCTCCCCAGAACACACTTACCACACGTGCCTGGTAGTGATGCGCAGTCAGCTGGCCCCAGCTCCCGGCTCCCATGTGGCACTGCCAGGAACATCCTCAGGCAGCATGCCACTTTCCAAGCTAACAGAGACCTGCATTGTAAGACAGGAAATATACAAGTCAGAGGTTGAAGGTCTGATATTTGTTGCAGCTGCTGAGATCTGACCGGTGTTACTAATACCTCATGTTGTGCAGTGTTGCTACATAAGAGAGTAAATTATCCTTGGCCAGAATCAGCTCTTCTGAGCTTTCCAAATCAGCAGTACCAAACCTTGCCAGCAGATGGCGGGCCTCGTACACATCTGCGCTCCATATCCAAGCATGTAAGTTACATTCCAGGCTCTCCCAACAGTTACTTTTGCCTTTAGCAGAATTGTTGAAAACTTTACTACTTCTTTGCTTCCTGATTCTACACAGTGAAGTAGTCACTGGAACTTGCCTGACCGAACTGCGGGGTTTTCATTCAATCACTTTGCTCTTGTTTCTTCTTTAAAGTGTGACTATTTTGCCCGGACCCATCTGCTTTAGGAAGTCACCGGGCTTTGGTTTTGCGCATCTGTAGTTACACTCACAACCACAAGGGCCTTTTCTTTTGCCAGGTCTGAGAGCTGGAAGGCCAGGCTAATTGCTGAGGCAATGCTTGTGGGATTTGTTTCTCTTAAAAGGGGATCTTTGGTGCATCCTCTTCCTCCCTCTGCCTCGCCTTTTATGGTACCCATCAGGCCAGACCAGTTTTTTTCTCCTTCAGCTGACAGATAAGCAAGCAAGGGTGACTCATGCCCTGTGTCTCCCATTCCTGGCTGAGCCTGTGCCTTCTACCTGTCTCCCTGCCCCAGAGCCACTTCATCCACTAACTTGCTTATTAATGGTGGAGAGTGAATCCAAGCCTTTTTGTGGGCAGTTGTGGCTTTATTTTAAAAAATCACTAACAAAAATGGGTAAACGTTTCGCTAGTGCTAAATGATTTTCTATCCTGGGTACTGATTGACAGGTCCCCAGCGACAGATGGTATCTTTATACACACACAGGCACACACCATGGTGGTATGTATACACACACACACACACACACACACACACACAGAGCTCTCTGTGACCTTTGGTGTCTTCTGCAGCCCCCAGTGAGCCTGGCCACGCAGAATGAGCTCTCAAACGTGTCTGTGATATAAACACTCCTTAGCACATTAGGCCACCTTCCAGGTGTTTCTAAGAACGGGAGGTGTGTTGCTGATGGGGTGGCCTTCGGAGTCAATCAGCGTGCACTTAGCCTTCCCAGCCGTCGGAAGAAGGCAGGCCTGGTGCGTTCCTGTCCTGTCCAGGTGGGAACAATAGGCCGGCAGAGGGTTGCTGTGATGACTAAATGGACCCCACATTCGGGCATGGGGTACATGGTAGACCCTTTTTTAAAAAGCAGCCATATCATTACCATCCAGTGGAGCATTTTCCTGTCTGCAGTTCCATTCCAGACACGAGTTGATGTTTAAGTGCGTGCTTATCTCGTAGGCTCAGAGTCCATACTTTGGGCTGCCCCTGGCGTGCGAGATTCTCTGTATCCTTTCCTCTGACTAGAGAGTGCTAAGCATTTTATTTTTCTGTTGTTGCTCTCATGAACCACCCAGGCTAAAACATCATCTCCTATGCTTATTTTTTAAAACTTGAGACTTGTTTCTTTGGCTCACTTTCTCTTGATCTGTCATAGTCATGAGATTTCGAAAGTGATTTTAATGCAAGATTTCCAGACAGGAAAGGAAATGGGGAAAGTTTCTCCCTCAGCCAACCCTTCCTGGGGAGGGGTAGAGAAAACCAGGGCCAGAGGGACATCGTGCGTGCGTGTGTGTGTGTGTGTGTGTGTGCGTGCGTGCGTGTGTGTGTGTGTGTGTATGTATGGCTGTCCCCCCCTTGTTGAGGTGGTGGGACTGCACTTAGCACATGCTTCTCCAGAAAGCACACCCGGTGGCTTTTACCAAGAATTTTTGAAACTTCAGTAATAATAGCCTTTGCTTTTATAGCTTACAATCCACCCTAAATTGGTCCAACCCGTTATCTCCAAATTAAACTGTTGATTTCTGGATTCAGGTTTATTTTATGTTTTAGTTTATTCTAACACCTGGAGGTCCTTAATGTCTGCTCATGTAGATGTGTTTATTTTTCTTTTTATAGATTTCTTTTTATTTATTTATGCATACAAGAGTTGGGGTCTAGGTCAGAGGTGTGGGGGGTGAGAGGATTCACTGGAGACAGAGTGGGGAGCAGAACAGGCAGACTGAAATACACTGCTGAGGGGAGCAGCGGGCAAGACAGGAGAGGACTGTTGTGCCATGTGGGTCAGCTCCCAGGCTGGGGATTGAACTCATGCTGCAGTGGCTGGTGATAGCTTGACAGCGCTGAGACTTAACTCCTGCACCACTCGGGAGCCGTAGATGTGTTTCTTTAGAGTCACTCTCTCTGCACTATGTACTGTGCATAAAGACCCTGAGAAATGCTCATGTGTTCCAAGTCCTGCTTGTCCTGTTCCTGCTCCTGGGAAATGCCCTGCTCTCCTCCTGAAGGGGTGTTTCCCCTGTCAGTTCCTCCATGGCTCCATGTGCCTGGGATGCTTTATGCCTAGTTATCAAAGAAGGAAATCATTTGATTGTGAATTGTTTTTGTTTTGCTTTTTTTAAATAAATTTTTTTACATCATTGTTCATTTTTTAAAAATATTTGCTACCCCCCACCCCCTCAGGTGTAGTCCCCGTAGAGTTTCCTTCCCCAAGGCACCTGTGCACCATCACCTCAGTCCCCTGTGCTCCTCCCTCCCTCCCTCTGATCCCTCTCCCGCCTCCTCCCCTGCAGGATGTCTCTGGTTTATAATTGTCCATTTTTGCTTTGTTGTGTTTTGTACTGTTATTGTTTTTTTTACATGGATGTCTTATTTGGTTCCCCTATATTCCTGCTGTAAGTGAAACCATCCGATATTTTTCTTTTTCCTTCTGGCTTATTTTACTGAGCATAATTCCTTCCAGTTCCATCCACGTTGCTGCGAATGGCATGTGTTTATCTTTTTTGATTGCTGAGTAATATTCCATGGTGTATATGGACCACATCTTCTTGATCCAGTCATCTATTTTTGGGCATTTGGGTTGTTTCCAGGTTTTACCTATTGTAAATAGTGCTACAATAATGCTTTGCTTTGTTTTTGACTCTCTTCCTATTCACTATCCCAGTGACTGAAGAGATGCTCTTGACTTACACAAAATGCAATTTAAAAAAAATAGCTGTCTTAAATCTGGGGAAATAGACAATCACGTGACACAGGTAATTTTATTTACTTTTCCACTTTCTATTTCTTTATTCCCCTAAAGCTTTATTTTTGTCTTTCCCTTTCTAACCCTCTATCCTCATAATACACATTCCCTTTAAACAACTGCAAATAATTATTCTGCCAGCCTGCCTTCCATGTCTGTCCCCTTCACAGTTTCTAAAACCCATCTGAAATGAGTGTCTTGTCACGTGCGCTATGGAACTACTGTAGGTATGTTTTAATTTAATGCAAAATGCTTTAGTTTAAATTGTGGGACCTGCCCAATTAATATACTGCCACATTCTGTTGTTCAAAATTCTCTGTCTGGGGTGTCTGCTAATGCTCCACAAACAGGATTTCCTAGAAGGAAACCTCCAAGTGTTCCCGGCAGGTAGATAGAAATAGAAACGGGAAAATGTTGCTCTCTCAAACATTACATATGAGCAAATGGAGACAGACAAGATTACCTGAAATTGGCTGATGCTTTAAGTGAGTTAGAGATGGAGGTAAGACTATAATTGAGTTATTTCCTGATATAGTACCCCCTCAATTCCTTTTTTATTAAATATATCATGAAGCTAAAGTAATTTTATTTTCTATTTTCTTTCCTTTTATGTGAATAGTGGACTCTCATTGAGCTCCACAAGCCTCATTGTGGGTTACATTAGCTTGACTGCCTCCACTCTGGGCTGTGCTGTTAGTTCCAGGCCCTGGAATTGCTGGCAACAGCGACTTCAAAGGGTGAGGGGTGGAAAGTGGCTTGTATACAGTAAACAATAGTGTTGTATCTGTTCATCTTTTAAAATATCCCAGGCTTATAAAAGTATAGATATTGCGTGTAAATACCAGTGTACACAATACCAAGTCTACAATGCAGAACATTTCACATAAATGGTAGCCTGTTATGTGTTCTTCCCAAGCCTGCTTTCTTCTCCACACATTACCAGCCATGATTATCCTAAAGTTGGTATTTTTCATTCCCCTGAATGTGTCTGTGTCTTGCCATAACAAAACAGTATAATTTTCATATTTGAAAGCTTGATATGTCTGTATCTTTGTGAAACTGGCTTGAAAAAAAAGATTTATTTATTTATTTATGCATACAAGAACTGTGGGGGGTGAGAGGATTCACCAGAGACAGAGTGGGGAGCAGAACGGGCAGACTGATCTGACGCTGCTGAGGGGAGCAGTGGGTGAGACAGGAGAGGTCTGCTGGCCATGTGGGTAACTACCTGGCCGGGGATTGAACTCGTGCTACAGAGCTTGCAGATAGCTTCATAGTGCTATGCTTAACCCCTTGTGCCACCAGGGAGGCCCTGAAGCTGGCTTTTTAAAGACTTTGCTGTTCAGTCCCATATAAGCCACAAGTTGGGAGGGGAAGGAGTTAAGAGGCTTGATTCTATGTAGGTATTTGATGCCAACCTGGATGGCATGGTCTCCTTTGCCAAGCACTTGTGGGCACCTTACCTGTTTCTCACAAGCACCGGTTTGGACCCCAGTGATTAGATTGGGAAGCCAGGGTCCAGAGGAGTTTTGTTCTTGCTGGAGGCTGTGTATCCGGAGATATACAACCTGCTCCTGCTGTGCACTTGGGATGATGACCCTTCCTCTCATCCTGGTCTTGTCTAGACAGTCTCTGAGAGTCAGGTAGTGGGAGGATGATTTTTTAATACCTGAAAAGGTGGCATGATGCTAACTCAGAGTGCTAGGCTGTTCTCTGGGCTGAGAGTGCTATTAGATACCTACAAGTTGCCCTTGGTGTCCACCATTACAAACCCCCAGATACTTTTCTTGCATGTTCCATTTCGGGAAAGTAAGAATTGTTGACATAATGAATTAGCACGTGCCTTGTCTGCTTTTCTATTTCTTCTCATTTGTGAGCTTGATCACTAAGCTTTGAATATTGCTGCCTTTTAAAGCTTTTGCCCATCTGAAGTCATCTTGGCTTTTTTTTTTTTTTTTTTTTTGGCTTTATTACTCTTCCATGACTATTAGCTGCTTTGGAGACAAGGGACCTATTCTTTCCTTCCTTGGCACACTGCATCATTTATGAACGCAAGAAAGGAAGATGAATACTTTTTTCCTCTGCTTAAATATCTATGGCGCTGTTCAGGATAAATTAGATGGGGAAAAAAATCTGAAATATGTGACTTTCTTTAGATTCTAGACCAGAGATGATTAAACTTTTTCGGTTAAGGTCCAGACAGTAAGTATTTTAGGCCCTGTGGGCTATGTGGTACCTATTGGCCTCTCCTCTACCCTACCTTTGCAAGTCACCAGAGGATGTGGCAGTGTGCCAATAAACTTTATTATTTACAAAGATTGACAGTGAGTAGATTTGGCCCCTAGGCCAAAGTTTGCTGACCCCTGTTTTCAATTTAATCTGTGCCTACCAGAAATCTCTTCTTTGGCTAAGTGGTTTATTACCAACCATATGTTTCAAAGTCTGTATCACCAGAGATACAAGCAGGTTTTCTCTTCGAAAATAAAATATGATACTTACAAAGCTAAGCATTACCCACTGCCTTCTAAGCTAAATAAGAATCAGAAGGCCAATCCGGTATTACTAGGTCCCCTATTAATTTTTCCCTTTCCAAGATTAGAGTTGATGTGAGCTACAACTCTACTTGGTCTAGAAGCATATCTATCCCTGACCTCTCCTCTGTGTTTTAGACCTTTTTTAAAAAAACAATAATAGAAGGTATTCCAGTTCATAACCTACTTAGTGAGAATTTTATTTCATTATGGCCATCTGAACCACAGATCTGAAAAGTACCTTTACCTCTATCAGTCAATCCCTTTGATATTTATTGTAGCGCAATGACTGTCAAAAATATCCAATGATTGAGTTGAAAACAAGGTCCATGTTTTGTGATCTCTTAGTTATTTTCTCGTGTAATATCTCAATTTTACCCATGGATAATTTGAGAATTGTAAGGCCTTTTTGTAATAAAGATTCTGGGGTGGAGGGAAAAAGGAAGGATTGCCCCCAAACCTGTTTAGAGCCAGTGGTTTTCATAGACACAAGTGGAAGAGCAGCTCTGGTAATGACCAGCTTTGTTATTTGCAAATGACAATTTATGAATTTTGTACACGACATTTTTCTACACAAGAAAAAACTTCTCATAATCCTAGCAAATATTTTGGAGTAAAATCAATAGAGTTTTAATAGAAGAAAATTTTAAAAACTTAGAAAACATAAATAAGAAAAATAAAATACTCACACTCATAACTGTCACTAACATTTTAGGGGCCAGCTTTTAGATATCTCTTTACATATGTGTGTGTGTACATCAGATATAAAATATTCACATGCATGCGGTGTTATATGAAGTATTTTTGTAATCTGCCCTTTTCATTGAAAAATATATAGTGAGCAGGGCCTCCCTCGTGGCGCAGGTGGTAGAGCGCCGCATTGTGAAGCTGTCCGCAGACTCTGCAGTGTGGGTTCGATCCCAGCCAGCCGGCGAGAATCCTACATGGTGCAGCAGACCTCTCCTGTCTCGCCTGCTGCTTCCCTCAGCAGTGTATTTCAGTCAGTCTGCCTGTTCTGTTCCCAGCTCTGTCTCTAGTGAATCCTCTCACCCTCCCGCGCATCTAGTCTGTACTCTGATTATTGTATAAATAAATAAATCTTTAAAAAAAGAAAAGAAAAGAAAAAATATATAGTGAGCATACTTTTTTTGATAAATATGGATCAACATTAACTTTAATAGCTACGTGACATTCTGAAGTAAGGATTATCACCTACTTGGACAATCACCTATTGTATTTTAAGTGCTTTTGTACTTTTCCACTATTTTAAAGAATACTTAGGTAAACTTTCATATATATATATATATATATATATATATATACTCATCTCCTTTTCCTGCCAGATTATCTCTCTTTTTTTTTTTTTTTTTTGATTTTTTTTTTTAAGATTTACTTATTTATTTATTTATTTAAGCACTGGGTACAGTCAGAAGCATGGGAGGGTGAGAGAATTCACCAGAGCGGGGAGCAGAACAGGCAGACTGATGAAATACACTGCTGAGGGGAGCAGTGGGTGGCAGGAGAGGTCTGCGCGCCATGTGGGACCCTCACCCGGCAGCCAGGGATCGAACCAGTGCTGCAGAGGCTGCGGGCAGCTTCGCAACCCAGCGCTCAACCGCTGCGCCACCGGGCAGGCCCCAGGTTATCTCTTTAAGATAAAATGCTAAAGTATAATTGGCAGAAATATGTATGTGTATATATATGTTTAACTTTGATATAGAGAAGCTTATGCCCAAATTATATTCTTCTAAACAGTTAATGAGAGTGCTTTACACCCTCCTTAAATGCTGGAAAATGGAAATGGTGAATTTGAACCTTCCTGCTTATTCCGGAATCCATCTTCATGACCACTGTGTCCCACTGCCGTTGGAAAAAAGGAAGACTTAGCTGACTAGGAAACAAACCTGAACAACCGCTAGACTGCCTATATTTGTAGTATTTTTTATTTTAATTATTTTCAAAATAATCTCTTTGATATTTTTAGGGTGTATCAAGGTCAGAAGAAATCAAAAGAAGCTCTCCCCCTTTACCAAGAGGCTTTAGAATATATTGAGATGAGTAAAGGAGAAAGAAGTCTTGAGTGTGTACCGGTATTGAGGGAATTAGCTGGCGTAGAGCAAGCCCTGGGATTTCACGATGCAGCCATCAACCACCAATTACAGGTAAGCTGCAACATCCTGGCCCCCAAACCTGTTTAGAGCCAGCGGTTTTCATAGACACAAGTGGAAGAGCAGCTCTGGTAATGTCCCACTTTGTTATTTGCAAATAGCAATTTATTTGCAATAACAGTAACAATAACAATTATTTGCAAATAATAATTTGGGTGAAGAGAACACTTGGCCTGGGGTAGATGTTCAACACACATCTTCATAGAAAGGCTCCAGTGGGTGCAGATCCCACACCCAGACTCCATAGAGACAACTTTCCTCATAGCTTCATAAGTTTTGATATCCCACATACTGTTTCTTTATCCTTTTAGAATCTATCTATTTAGAACTTATGTTATTCAATTGATCAGGGTTATTTTCTGTGACAAAAGTCTATCCCTGAAGTCACTTAGAGTCATCTGTTACCTGCAGTTCTATGTTTTCATGATTAGATTCTTCTGTGAGTTTGTCCATCAGGACTCTCCAAACAGAACCTATTATATATAGCATCTATACATAGAGAAAGAAAGGTTTATTTTGGGAGTTGGCTCACACAAATGTGAGGACTGACAACCTCAAAACCCATGGGGTAGGCCGGTTCCAACACAGTGGACAGATGGGGAGCGGTGGAGTAGAGAGACCAGTAAGAGGGCTCTTGAAGTAGCCAGTGTTGAAGGTGATGGTGACTATTTGTGCATGTACAGAGGGGAACAGGTATGCCTGGGCAGTGGAGAGGCGGTGAGTCTGAAATGCCCATAAGGTGTATGAATGGACATGACAGCTAGGCAACTAGATAATCAGGACCAGATCTCAGAAAATAGGTCAGAAGTTCTCTATTTATCCATAGTAATTGTCTTGGGAGAGGATGATGTCACCTAGGGAGAGTTTTATGGAGTGAGAAGAGTATTATGATGGTCTTGAGGAACTTGAGTGTTCATTGGTCAAGTATCCTGGCAAAGGAAACAGAAAAATTTGCCAGAAAGACAGGAGGAAAAGTAAAAGAAAAAGATCCTCTATCGTTTGATACCTTTAGTTGTTATGGAGGACATAGAGTTGTTGCGAGGATGAATGAGTTAATATTCGTAATGTGTGTTAACAGCAACTGACCTATGGTGCTACATACGATGTTTTTTAAATTTCCCCTTTTCCTTGCCTCTCTTCTCCTTTCTATCTCTTTCCCTTTTTCTTTCATTGATGACTTTGTGGTAGGAAATGTTAGGTCAATAATGAGTAGAGAAACCAGATTGTATAGTAAGTGAAATATGGAGAAACAGAAGCTTTTTTAAATGCCTTTTTTTTTAAGATTTATTTATTTATTTGTTTGTTTGTTTGTTTATACAAGCACTGGGTACAGTCAGAAGCGCGGGAGGGTGAGAGAATTCACCAGAGACAGAGCGGAGAGCAGAACAGGCAGACTGACGAAATACACTGCTGAGGGGAGCAGCAGGCGGCAGGAGAGGTCTGCGCGCCATGTGGGACCCTCGCTGGCGGCCAGGGATTGAACCAGTGCTGCAGAGGTTGCAGGCAGCTTCGCAACCCAGCGCTTAACCGCTGCGCCACCAGGGAGGCCCTTTAAATGCTTTTAAGCTTTCAACCTTTCCTTTACATCATTACATCTGAATTTTGAATAAGTCAGATTTCTCTATCTTCAGGTTATCAAAGAAGTTTATTCAGTTTTATAATACTAGTAAAGTTTGAGAAATTACTTGTTTATTTTTGAAGATAATAAATATTAGAGAGTGCTTAACTATATTCTTACCTCTTATTTTTAAAGAGAGAGCTTGGTGAAGTCAAAATAGCATTAAATTTGAAATCACAAAAGAGTTCAGACTCTTCCATTTACCAGCTGTTTAATTACACAAGTCATTTAACCTCTCAAAAAAAAAAAAAATCTACAAAAGACCTTATCCACTTCACAAAACTGCTCAAAGTTTCAAAATGCTTTGAGAACTATTAGGCATATTGCCAGTTTAAGCTACTTTAAGCTACTTTTATTTATTAGCAATAATTACTAAACATTTATCAAGGTTTTCCTTTTCTTTAGGAACTTTACCTAAAATAGAGAATGGTACAGTGTGGCCACCGCTCTCCCAGGGATCGCATGCCTCAAAGCCATTTATTAAGTACACACAAAGAAAAGGGGTTTTGTTATTTCTCCTCTTATTTTTCACTCTTCATTCTTTTGGAGTGAGAGAAACGCCCAGAGAGAAAAGATCTTTTATTTTCTGTAGAATGTAGAAAAGTTCCAAAGTATTTTAGGAACCAACCCATTAAAGTGAGAAAAATAAAGCAAGCCCCGTAGGGTGGCCCACAGGGAAGGCAGCAGACCAAGGGGCTGATGAAAAGGCTGTCGCCCATCCAGCCCCTGGCAGCAGGGGTCTGCAAGAAACCACACAAACATAATTGTTCCTGAAACTCCTCATGGCAGATTTTGGCAATAGGACCTTATTTTCCTGTCCAAAAAAATAAAATAAAATAAAATCACAGGATTTCATGTCTGTGAGTGAGAGTATGTTTGTGGGTGTATATAAATTAGCTCTGCACTAGCTTGGATGCTTTTTCACATCTCTGACACTTGAATTGCATATTTCTGTTTTCAGTTTTCAGGGCAGCTATGCTGCATTTAAGGAAGTTTAATTTGCAGAGTATAATGAAATCATTTAATTTGTCAGTTACTCTAACAAAGACTATAGACTGAAAATCTGGCTTCAGGTTTCTGCTCTGGGTGAGTTACTGGCCCAGCAGATGCCTGCTAGGTACTCCCATGAGGCTCCTGGCAGGTACAGATTCCTCAGCACACATTCAGGGTGGCTCTTGTTATAGCTTCACTTGTGATAGTCAGACAATGCTATTTTTTGTTTATTTTTTAAAAAGATTTACTTATTTATGCATACAAGAACTTGGGTACAGGCCAGAGATGCAGGGGGTGAGCGTATTCACCAGAGACAGAGTGGGGAACAGAACAAGCTGGCTGACTGAAATGCACTGCTGAGGGGAGCAGCAGATGAGACAGGAGAGGTCTGGTGTGCCATGTGGGTGGTTTCCTGGCGGCCACAAGGCCGAACCTGCGCTGCAGAGGCTGCGGATAGCCTCATAGTGCTGTGCTTTACCCCTTGCACCACCAGGGAGGCCCCAATGCTATTTTTAATTGAGAAACTTCCAGAAATACTAGTTGTTTTTGTTTACAATTAGAAGAGATGTAGAATGCAATTATGATTTTATTAATACTAAACATCTTCAAAGAATGACATAAGACTTAATCCAAGTGCCATGCTGTTCCTTTTCATTAGCAACTATTTTTAATAAAAAATGCTAATGCTCATTATTAAAAAAAAATATCAAGCCGTGCAGAAAAGTACAATGAAGTGGGTGTCAAGTCATCCCAAGCCTCCCCTCCCGTAAGTAGCCTGTCCTCGTTGAGCGTCTTTCCTCAGTTTCTGTGCAGATGGGTTTGGAAGGACAGAGAGAGGAGAGAAAGAGGAGAAACACTGATGCATTTGACAGCACAAAAATGAAAAGCTGCTCTGTGACAACAGAGTGTCAAAAAATAAATGTCAATGAGGGGAAAATATAGAGAGTTCTTATAAAATTGAAATGTAAAAGAAGGCAATAGACATGTGGACAAAAAACAGGAACAGAGCTTTACAGAAGAGGAAATCCAATAAGATCTGTATAAAATCATTTCACTCCAATGAAAGAAATGCATTTAAACCAAGGAAATGCCATTTTTGACCTACTCATGAGCAAAATAATAATGTTAGATGAGGCTCCTTGATGGCCCAGGCTCAAGGAAGCCAGCCTCCATGTGCGCTGTCAGTAGGAGTGGGGATGGACACCCCTCTGGGAGAAAGCAGTTGCTACCCCTTTTCTAGTTTTATAATGCACCAACCCTTTGACCAGCAGTTTCACAGCTGGGAACTTACCTAACAGATGTATGTGCACAAGTGTGCAAAGATGTATAGCAGCAGTGTTGTTGGCAACAACAAAAAATTAGAAATAGGGCCTCCCAGGTGGCACAGGGGTTAAAGTCTCAGCACTATCAAGCTGTCGCCAGCCACTGAGACATGAGTTAGGTCCCCAGACAGGGAGCTGACCCACATGGCGCAGCAGACCTCTCCTGTCTCGCCCGCTGCTCCCCTCAGCAGTGTATTTCAGTACATCTGCCAGTTCTGCTCCCCACTCTCTCTCTGGTGAATCCTTTTACCCCACCCCGCACCTCTGGCCTGGACCCCAGTTCTTGTATAAATAAATAAAAATAAATCTTTAAAAAAAATAGAAATAGCTTTAAAATTTATCAATGGGAAAATTACAGTATGTCCATCCATGTGACAGACTCACAGGAGCCACTAGTGACAAAGAGATGGGGGTGATGCCCTCCCACGAGAGATTGCCAAGGGTACTATTCATTTTAAAAAGCCAGAAGAAGACCAGAATGTTAACAACCAGATATCAGACTAGAAAATATTTTGCATGCGGTTTGGAATCACAGGGCATATTTCAAATCTCTGTTCAGCCATTGACCTTCTATGTGACCTTTCGGCAGTTGTTTCATCTAATTTCCCCATCAGTGAATTGGGCTTTTAATCATTCTTGGGGGTCACTCTGAGATGGAGCTTGTGCCTGTAATTCATTTGGCCCCGCAAGGAGGCTAAATGCACCGAAGGAGCTGTTGAATCACCCTCTGTGTCTTTCTGGTGCTGGCCCTCAGCTTTGCAACGAGATCCTGGCCATGCTAGTTGAAGACTTCTATTGTCTTTCTCCCCGCCTCCCCACCAGTTCTGTTCTTCAGGGCAAGTAGACTGCATTCAAATTCACAAAAGTTCCTAGAGCTGCTTGTATGCTTTTCCCCGTGTGGAGGGACAGGCTTCCCTCTGAGTCAGTGACCCCCTAATCTCTACCAAGTGGGAAGCAGTCAAACCCCATATTCAGAAATGGGGTCCACACTCAGAATCCTCCCTGTATTATAAGTTGCATATAGGATCTACCCGCACAAATTGAAGCATCCCTTTTGCTAGTCATCAGCTTTTCTCTTCGAGAACTATCACATATTTTATAACCCCAAGGGGACACTGACTAGGTCAGCGCCCCCCAGCAGACTGTGTCTGTTGACAGCTAGATGGTGCGGAGGAACCCATGGTTCCCCAGAAATGCATGGGGGACTCACGGGGAAGTGATGCTCTGTACCGTGGCAGGGCTTGAGGTGGCTGATTTTGTGAATAGGGTTGCAACGTGGAATAGGAAAGGTTTTTGTTTTCTTTTTAAGTTAATACAACATGCTGGCAGCTCAAGAGACTGAGGAGTATTAAACCCTCCGCTTCAGCTTCAAGATGACAGTTGATAAACATATCACCACAAGATATTGAAAACAACAAGGCGGGAGGAAAAATACGAGCCGGGAGAGATGAATGGATCAGGGGAATGGGTCTGGGCGCCCTCCACAGATCCCCAGGGGGCCCCTGACCCGGGCTGTTGCACAAAGCCAGGAGGGCCAAGCCCGGCCTGCTATGGGTCTGTTAAACCAGCAACTGGGCCTTAAATGCTCTGGGACACATAGAACGGAGAGATCTACATCCTCTTAGCACACAAAGCGTTGTACCAGATCTGCATCCTCTTAGCACACAAAGCATTGTTCGGGAAGGGTGAACAGGGGTTTCCTTAGCTATTTGCTGGCTGTGCCGGCTTCCTTGACACTTGCTCCGCTTGCTTCTCAATCTGCATGGCCCCAGCCCTCAGGGTCCATGGAAGGCCTTACAGGGGCAGTTGGGTGGGAGCAAATGGGTGGGCTTCCAGGCCCCCTCCGCCTGCTTCAGGTGAGAGCATCTCCACTCTTACTGTTCCAGGGCAGGCGAGGGGCACCCCAGACCCCCCAAACCTGCCTGCTCTAAATAGGTTCTGCCATCTGCCGCATCAACACACAAAACATATGAGACTTTAATGGGAAGGAACTTTAATACAATTAGTAAACAATACAGGAAAGGCAAAGAATATAGTTTCTAAATTAAGCACCCAAAGTTCCCCGTCCCCTCGTGGGTAAAAGTCCACCCAAGTGGGATTGGCCCAGATCAAGGCCTGAAAGCTGCCACAGGTCTAAAGCACCTTCCAGTGGGGACCCACATAAAAGGATCAGAAACAACCAGACCAGTCTGGAAGGAAAAGAGCAAAATCAAAATCAAGACAAAAACCGCCATTGTCACCTCCTCACGGGTCTCACCCACATCTGTGTCACCCAGTCCACAACCAAAAGGCAAGTGCAGTTTCTTCACGTGTCTCTAGGCTCCATGTGCCTCCTCCAGGTCTCCTTCTGGCTCCATCCTGCTTCCTTCCTTCCTCAGTCTCCTTCTGCAGGTTTGTCTTCTCTCCCTAGCTCCACCCTCCTTTGGGTGGGGCAGGAAACCTAGAACTTCCCCTTTCCTGGGGACCACCCTGCTACAAGCCCACCAGATCCTGAAGGGCCAAGGTGCCAGATGGGTCATCTGCTGGCTATTTTAGTCTGCCATCAGCTCCTCTGCCTCCCTCACAGCTCTGCCCTGGGCCCCAAATGCTGAGTCTTAAGTCTAGTGTTCATGAGCCCTTTGCCAGCTGGTTGGGATACACCCAGACTTGACTTTGGCAGGAGAGAGAGGACGGGGTATACCTCAGCCAGTCCCTGCTAGGTCCCTGCAAGTGGGCTGTGTACCTCTACAGAAAGTCACAGCCCCTGTCCTACTATTCCCATTTCTAGTTCCAGCCAATGCTGCCCCCCTCCCTAGCATGCCCACTGTGGTGAAATCTATGGCCTTGAGGTCTCTCTCCTTGCACTTCCTCTGAGTGAAGTATAGTTGAATGGAGCTTTTCCTCAATTAACCCCTTACACTGTGTCATCTGTTTCTTGCCTGATAGGTACAGGCCAACCTCATCGATACTGAAATCACTGAAAATGGCGATGGGAACAGGGGTGGATAGGCGGTTTAGTGAGCCAGGTCCTAAAACCTGGTAAGGGGCAGTGTCTGTAAGTTGAAAAGGATCAAATTCCACCCTTGTATTTAGAATTCATCTGTGAACTCCTTTGAGGCCAAACCCCTGCCTGATTTTTTTGTGAATTCCTAGTGTTGGCACAATATCTGGCATGTAAAAGCATCTACAAATTAGGATGAATTGAATTGAATATTATTGAATTAAATTAAACTGAATTGAATTTTACTGAATAAATGAAATGCTAATCTTGCACATTTTAAACATCTTGGGTTCCCTTTTACACTGCCCACATTGCCCCCCTTTCCTCTCCAGCATATGGTTTTAAGAAGCTTCATGAACATCAAATAATAAATTAAATCAGGGATTGAGTTTCTGAAGTACATAATGAATAATAAATGTTTGCTTATATTAGCATCTCTCGTGAAAAAAAAGTTGAGGTTATGAAGAGTTTGTGATAAATTCAGATCCCTTAAGCTTTCAGGGTCCACTTTCTTGCTATTGTAAGCTTTTTTGCCCTTGGAAAACCTCCCACCTCCAAGGCAAACAGCAACTTACACAACTTTCAGAACATGTAGTGATTCATTTGAAATATATTTTGATAGACGTGTCTTTTGTGTTGCCTTATATTGTCATGTTGAGTGAAAAAAAATCTTTTTAAATATGAATTTGATTTTTAATCCATCTAAATTCCTGTGTTTTGAAAGTCACTGTAACAATGAGTTAAATCTTGCCATCAGAGGGGGCTCCTCTTTAATAGTGGATTGTAGGGCCTCCCTGGTGGCACAAGGGGTTAAGACAACCTATGAATCTGTCCGCAGCCTCTGCAGCACAAGTTCGATCCCCTGCCAGCCAGGGAGCAGCCCACACGGCGCAGCAGACCTCTCCTGTCTGGCCTGCTGCTCCCCTCAGCAGCGTATTCCAGTCAATCTGCCTGTTCTGTTCACCACTCTGTCTCTGGTGAATCCTCTCACCACCCCCACACACACCTCTGGCCTGTACCCCAGTTCTTGTATGCATAAATAAATAAATCTTTTTAAAAAAAATAGTGGATTGTAGAGAGAGCTGACCTCCAAAGTAAAGATGATTCAATTTGCATTTGGGGTGGAGCTGGCTTTTATACTCTCTCTTCCTTTCCCCAAACACTTAACATGGGATAGTTTCACTCTCTTTCTGGGGTGTCTGTTGCCTTTTCTTCCATATATAGCTGACCCTTGAACAACTCAGGGGTTGGGGTGCTCACTCCTACCTAGTCGAAAATCTACATATACCTTTCGACTCTCCAAAATAACCTGACTAATAACCTGACCTGAAGCTTAATGGTTAATCAACAGCCAAACATGTATTTTGCACATTTTGCTTTATAGACTGTTTTCTCACAATAAAGTAATCTAAAAAAAAGGAAAGGTGGTAACGAAAATCATAAGAGAAAATACATTTACAGCACTGGATGGTATTTCTAGGTACTACAAGTTTACTTTGTTTACAAGATGAATTATCATTTCCTATATCACCACTGCCTTACATGATACAAAACACACAATGTTCTATGTATTACTAACACTAGATATCATATGAAAAGATAATGTGGAAAAAGAAATTCATATTTACTTACAGATACAATGATTTGTGCATTAAAAATATTTATTGAAAAAACAATCCAAAAATCAGAGGAGCCTCACAGTTCAAATGTATGTTGTTCAAGCATCAATTGTACTTGCGCCTCAGAGTACCCATTAACTGAAAAGCATTTCCTTCTTTCAGGCTGAATCAAAAATAATGACTAGTGTGGGGGTCATCCAAACTGTTTACTCAATTTATTTAATCCTATAATTAGAAAAGTAGTTTTAAGTCAAAAGATAGTGTTAGCATTTATGAATAAGAAATACTCATTATTCTGGCACATCAATAAAAGTTATTTCCAGGAATCTTGATTTGGAATGGCCCCAGTAATGGGAAGTCTAGAGCTACTATCTCAGCTGATTTTAACATAGAACATTAACATATGAAATGTGTTCAGCTGGTCATCAGAAGAGCAAATCTCTGTCATTCTTATAGTCTCACTGCTGGGTTGGGACTAGAAGGTTCTAGAGGTCTAACTATCTCCAAGCCAGCTCCCACAGATTAGTCATAGCTCCTGGAGACTGGATGAATCAGGGTGCTTTGGGGAGTATGTTGGCATCAATTAGTGATGTCTGCCATGGATCAGGGTGGGAAGAACGGAGCATTCGTGACATGGTAGGAAAAGCAGAATTTGATGTTGCAGTATCAAGGTCAGAGCCTTCTCTTCATGCCTTACTAGCTGTAAGATAGCCTGGATAGATTCCCCATTCAGCAACCTCAGTTTTCTCATCTGCAAAATGAGGATAATAAAAAATTGTGACAGAAATTAAAATTGGTGTCACAAATGAAAAAGAATTAAAACACAGCTTAACCATTTGTGACAACATGAATGGACGTTGGGGGTGTCATGCTAAGTGAAAAAAGTCAGAAAGAGATAGACAGATTCTGTATGAGCTAACATTGGTGGACTCTAAAGAAAATAATGCAAAAAAAAAAAACTCATGGAAAAAGAGGTAAGATTTGGGGTTACCAGAGGCTAGAGTTTGAGGGTAGGGGAATTGGGTGAAGGGGTGCACCCTTCCAGTTATATGATTAATAAGTGGATGTTAACGACACTTACTGTGGTGATCATTTGTGGTATGAATGTCAAGTCATTGTGCGGATCACTGCAACTTACAGAGCTGTGTGTCAATTATATCTCAGTAAAACTGCAAAACAGCACGTGCAGCCAACATCGTAGCTGTAGGTACGTTTTCCCCATTGCATCCTAAACTTTCTCTCCTTTCAACTCAGGGTTTTTTAGTTTATCTGTCCCTCTTTTGGGGCAGTTGATTGTGCAAGATCTGCCATCTCGTCCTCATGCCCTGTATGACCTCGCCGTGTATCGTTCGGTCCTGCCCACACCTTCTAGCCTTTGCCTTTCCCATAACCAGCAATCCATAGTGCATAGTGTCTGTTATCAGATGAATGTAAACACATACTAATGGCATTTTTAAAACTCCAAATGTTGACAAGCACATGTGTCACTTTATCTTTTTATTCAAAGGGCTGAAATTTGCATTTCATCATGTGATAGGAGTATTGTTACTTTTTGTTCATAGGACCATTAGGATTTTTCTTCTTAAAGGATTTTAAGATATGTTTTTTTTTTTTTTTAATTTTTTTTTTTTTTAATAGAGGCATGCTTTATTTATTTATTTGTTTGCTGGTTTGTTTGTTTGTTTTTTGTTTATACATGCACTGGGTACAGCCAGAAGTGCGGGAGGGTGAGAGAACTCACCAGAGCCAGAGCGGGGAACAGAGCAGGCAGAAGGACCGAAGCACACTGCTGAGGGGAGCAGCGGGCGGCAGGAGAGGTCTGCACGCCATGTGGGACCCTCCTCCGGTGGCCGGGGAGCAGCCGGGGATCGAACCGGCGCCGCAGAGGCCGCGGGCAGCTTCGCAACCCAGCGCTCAACCGTTGCGCCACCGGGGAGGCCCTTAAGATATGTTTTAAAAAGGGAACTGAGCTGTTTTCCATGTGCAGGTAGCTCCTGTGGGCCAGTGCAGAGGGTGCAGGCAAAGGGGCCTGGTGCATCAGGTAGAGGAAGGAGTTTGGATTACTGAGGGTGAGGCTGCTGACACTGGGGCCTGGGTAGGTCCCCCATTCTAGGCTGGCCAGAGGACAGGGTTGCTGGGATTGCCCTTCCTTTGCATGGCACCCACATTTCTTGGTCCATCGCTGCGTCCTTGAGATCTCCCCCTCCTATGCTGACACTGCACTCTCGCAGCGGAGACTTTGAGATTATTTACTTGGTGACAGGCCCAGGCCGCAGCACCGAGCCATCTGGACTCAGTGCCCAGTGCTTTCTCTCCACGGCACAATGCTTTTGAAACCCAGCGCTCCCAAGAGTGATTACGCTGCCACATAAATCATATTGTCCAGCTTGCTAGAAAGTTCTGTGGCTTTCTGCTTATCACTGCAAAAACATTTAGTTCATTGTAGCTGCTGCTAAGCCCATAAACAAACATGTTTCTTCTCTCTGTGGTGACAGGCGCATCACATCGTCCTGAGCAGAAACCCCTCTCAAGAGGAGGCTGGGGGCTCCGCCCACTCTGTCGCCCGCACTGCTGTGGCTTCTGGGAACCCTGAGCACCATGGTGAGAGTCTTCTGTGGGAGACAACCCTGCCTGCTCCCTTCGGCATCAGGGTCAGCACACAGCTGCCTTGGGGAGGGTAAAGAGTTGTGACAGGGTCCTGGGGGGGGGGCCTGTCTGGCTTTATCTGGTCTCCTGAGGCTGTACCCCTCTGGGATTTTCCAGAGCCCTTGGTTTCTAGAGCCTTCTTGTAATCTTTCACTTTCAAATACAGCCAATCTCCATCCAAACATAGCGACCGAGAGCACCACAGCCTCCCCGGTGGCTTACAGAGAAATCTGCTCTGCTTTCAAAGGTGATCTATTTTTAAAGATTGTTGTGGAGCTTTTGTGGCAACAGATCTGGCCGGTTGGAACATGGCCTCCAGCTCCCACAGGGCGGTGCTTTCCATCAGGATGAAATCACAGTTTCAGGATTTCAAAAGGAAGTTGCCATTTACGACTCATCTGGTTTTTCTTAGCCCCACCGACTAAGTAGGGCTTCGAGCTGTGGGGATTCTTGAATTCACATCCTGGGCTCGGAGCATCTGGTACCCTTCTACTGAGGGAGAACACACACTCTGGTGACTGTGTGGTGGTTGGTAGACTATTTAGATACCATCTAAGTCATCAAGAAGCCCTAGAAGTGCATTCCAAAATGTCAGATAAAAATATTATGTTTTCTATTAAAGTAAGGTCCAATGTGTCAGCAAGAATGAAATTGGTAGCTGGAGATGATTTGGGGCTGAGAAGTCGAACTAAGACGGGGAGTCTGGGGGTGGGAGACACAAAGGGGATGCCTGTCTGAGTAGCTGGTGTGCAGAACTCTCCGGGCCAAGCAGGGCCTCCAGGGAGGATATAGGAAAGGGATGCTGGTGTTTCTCTGTCTGTCCTCTTGCAGAGCCCTCATTCTGCTCCCCTGGAACAGTTTTAGTGCCTTTCCAGAGCTGGAGGACCTTGTCTAAGGATAGAGAGAAAAGGAGAACTTTCTAATCTTCACTCCATAGACTATTCCACACATGACAGCTTCAAAACCTTCACACAGTCAACATTTCGCCCGTCTTGTTGATGCCTGAAATCCCTTTTATAGGGGAAAAGAAACTTCCATTTCACAACTATTAATAAACACTAAAAGTGCAAATGCATGTTTGATAAAAACCACTAAGCAAGCAGGAGTCACAAATTTAAATGCCTCTAGGAGCCAAGCAAGGTGAATGAAAGCAGACAGTTATTAGAAAGCAGTAGCAGCAGCAAGCATAATTATAAATGGCAGCTAACTGTTGGCTATAGTATGAGAGAGACAATATGGAGTAGTGGGGATTGTGGCAAGCTGGAGAAGCCTCTGTCCTTGGAAGGGAGCAGCCGCTACTCAGCTCCAGCCCATTGCCCTCACATGGAAGGCAGTCTTATATTAACAGAGCCTCTGCTTTCCCAAGAGAAGGCAGAAATCTGGATTTTTGGGTAAAATCAGTTTGCAATTGATGGTAACTCATTCACATGTGTTTCAGGCTCTGAATGAGACCAGACAAGTGTGCGGGCTGGATCCATACCTCCTAACAGGGGGAGCATGTCCTTTTTTTTTTTTTCTGAAGGATCATTGGAGAGAACAATTTCTCAATGTTTGCTCAATGCCCATTGAAGGCATTGCGCTCTGCAGACAGAACGCCCCCGGCCAGGAAGCCAGTGTGTCAGGCTCCATGCTCAAGTGAATCCTTGAGTCTGTGCCTTCTTCGCATTCCTTATGCAGACAAACTGCCCTAGAAGTCGTGAAGGATTGTGATTGCGTCAGGACTCCCAATCCAGGATCCTGGAATGTTCCTAACCTGTGCATGGCCAGCCTCCCAGAGCAGCCATAGACAAACTTGGTATTAACAGCTCTCCCAGCCCTGCTCAGTGCTCAGGGCATTGGCCTTGTGTTTATAACTCTTCTTCTAAAAGATATTAAAATCAGAGGGACTGAAGCCAAGTACATTTCAGTGTAAACCTTTGAGCGGCAGAGCCCGCTGAGCACAGGCGGCCTTGTTTGGAAGTGGCCTCATCTGGGCCTGGGCTACGGCGGGCCCTGGGACTCTGCAGGGCCTGGAGAGGGCAGAGCGCAGCCTCCAGAGCAGGGATGGGATCCCTGATGAGTGCACTGGCCTGGAGCAGGGCGCATTCCTGAAATGTAATTCCCTATGCACAAATATGTATCTCTCCCTATCCCCACACTTTGCACTTAGCTGTGAAGCATGTGAGAACCTGAAGCTAGGTGCTCTACCTCACAGAAGCTTCCCCTTTCTTTAACAGGTGATCTTCCCTTTGCTCAGCTCTTCCTCCTGTGACCTGCCTTCTCTACGTGCCCCCATGCTGTCCTTGCCTCCCCTCCCCCAGCCCACTCCCTGGTCTCTGGGTCACTGTCACTCCTGGGGTTCTTGTGTCCCTGAGAGACCGGCAGTCAGACAGCCCCTGGCGGACACACACCCAACTCCAGGGGGCTCCTGAGAGGTAACGTGGACCCCTGGAAGCCACCACAGTCAGGCCCCCTTCCTCTTCCCTCCTTAACTGCCTCTGCCACCGCCCTTGCTGGAGCTCCAACCCAAGGCCTTCAGGTGAGGCCTTGGAAAGTGAGTGTGAGCCACCGTGGGCTGTGCACACCCACTTCCCTCCCTCCTTATACTTCCCCTCTCCATGTTCCTTCCTCCTCTGGCTTCACAGCACCTCCTGAGCTCTGTGGCTCTGAGAGACCCTTCCTCAGCCCCGGCTCAGGGCCCACATCTTACCACAAGATGCCCAGCCAGCCCGAGATGGGCCTGCCTCTGAGCTCGCAGGCAGAGGGCAGCTTCCATGCCTGCTCTGTGCTGCCCAGGCCCAGTGAAGGGGGGAGCTGCCGTGAGTGCCGTGGGTTGGATGGAGAAACAAAGGGGAGCCTCTCACTGTTTCTCTTTACTCGTTAGGATGGTGAACCCCTCTCAGAAACCACTAGAAGGTACTTAGAGCACAACCCATCTAGAGGGTTAGTCATTCTCCAATCCACAGTCATTCTCCAAGTTAGACACAAAGCAAGCCCTAGACAGGCCAGGCAGGCACTGCCTGCTTACCACACTCTGGAACTGGGGAGCAAGGACACTGTGGTGCCCTGTCCCCAGAGCTCCAGGGGGCTGGGGAGCCCCAGAGGATAGGCAGGTTGGAGACCCTTGGAGTCACAGAGGAGTAGAAGGGGGGGCCCTCTACCTTACTCCAAGCCCATGCTGGACTCTTTCCAGAAGGACAACCTGCTTCAGAGTTGAAACCTCATCAACCTTTTCCTATAAACCGCCCTCCAGCTCTGTTAATGGGAACTATGTCTGTGGCTGCACCCCTCTCCTAGGAAGCATGAGGTACATATGCTCAGTGATGTCTCATAAAAGCCACTTTCATGAGGCTCCAGTTTTTTACTCTTGTCTTCAGAACTTCTCAGAAAAGCATGTTATTCATACTCTGACTTGGCTTCAAGAAGGATTTCTAGGGCAGCTGATGGGAAGTGCATGTTCTTTACCAGACAAGTAACTGGGACAATACTCTTGACTGCGACCACCACTGAGTGGCCCCAGTGGAACTGAGTGATGGGGCTGGGTTTCTTGTCAGCTGCCTGGCATTGAGAATGTTCAAGGTAACTGAACCCCTGATCAGGCCGATGGTGCCAGGCGCTGGCATCATATACTCTCCCCCAAGAGCCTCACCCAGCCAGCTGCCATCTTGGTTTCCTCAGCTACTGAACCAAACCTGCCCAGAGACAGCCATGCACTTCCTGGGCCCACGTGACTGTGAGCAGCTCGTTCATTCATGCCCAGAAGCCATGACCAGGCCCTGTGAAGTGTTCCTCCTAAAGAGGGCCTTCTATGTGGACCACTAGGGGCCCCACAGCGAGGAGAGACACTGTCCTGCGCTTCCTATGTTCCCAGGCATCCTTGGTGGGCCCCCAGGCCGGCAAGTGGCCTTGCAGAGCCCGTGGCAGCCCCCCAGCAGGGTCTAAATGAGTTCAATCTGTTTGTTTACTGGGTAATAGCACTCCTCTTGGTTAACACCAAGCTAGTTTTTGAGACTTTCCATTTTCAAATTCCCCGGGGTCCTTAATGCTTTTGCAGTTAGTACAGACTATTTCCCAAGAATGTTACAAAAGATAATTGTCACATTCAACATGCCGGCCTCCCTCTTAATGAAAGCTGGCCTCGCTGCTCCAACTGGCCTTAGGACGGCCTCAAGAAAATGAGCCCGGGGTTACTGGAATTTATTTTAATTAAAAACCTCCTGACCTCCAGTGTGCCAAATCGTAACCCCACATTCCTCTGGCTCTTTGAATGAAGCCTTGTTTTCTGTTGCCTGCCTGTGAACAGTCTGATGGGACCGCCAGGAGAGATTAAGCCTCCATGCCCACCCGGTCATCCTCCCTCCCTCCAGCAGACAGCCTGCACCTTCTGCTGGAGGGAGCATGGGAGAAGATTGATGGCCTTGGAACACCTGTGCCCTAAGGCTCAGATTTACAAGCTAAGTCACACTCCTGTACTTTAGAAAGTGACCTCATCTTCTGCCCACGCCTCCAGCATCAGATTGCAGAAGATTCTAGAAGAGATTTTCAAAGTTAGGGGTTGCCATGTGTGAGAGCACCGAAACGGCACCAGCTTAGGGCACCAGCTCAGGCAACAAGGCCCACACCGGGAGGTCGCGTCCCATGCCAGGGACTGTGACCTCTGGCCCTCTGGATCCTGGTCCCGGATGGACCTTCCAGGGCATGGCTCTTCCAGAAGAACAAAGCCTGTTTATCAGGGTGGCTATCTTTAGCTGTAGTAATAGGTCAAATTTTCTCTCATCTCAAAGATTAATTATGATTAATTGGGGGGAATTTTAAGGTCGGAGAAATAAGTCAGGATCTTAAAACAAAGGCACTTTCCTGTATCCCAGGTGGAGGTAAAAGTGGTTTCAGGTTGACAGACTGGGAAGACGCCCTGAGCATCTAGGCTCTAGGCTGTGTTCCCAGGCTCTAGGCTGTTCTCACATGCAAGGGTCCTGAGGAGCAGTAATGGATGCCTGACGGTCAACGTGTCCGTAACGACAACCGTCACCCCGCTTTGACTAGAGACCCTCCAGGACTCTGAAATGGAGGAAGGGGAGCAGTGATGTTAGGAGGCTAATGCAAGGGGGCAGATTCCCAGCAGCCCCTCCCACTTTGCTGCCGCAAGCTAGGCTCCCTTGTCAGAGGCCATGTCACCTTCTTCCTCCCCTACCTTCCTCCTTCACTTCCAAAGAGCCAGGTGTGCTACCCAGCATCCTTTTTGGAAAACATGAATGGGTTCCCTCGAGTGAGAGGTTGTAAGCCCACTAGTCTGAGTTAAGCCAAGCAGCTTCCTTTCTTTCAGCATCTCTGTGAGACCAGCTAGAGAAGGGCAAGGAATGTGTGGCACTCAGGTGTAGGGGACCAGCCTAAACAAGGGGGAGTTGGTCTGCATGTGATGACTGGGGAAAGGAATACTAAGACGTAGGAGGACTTTACAAAAGCAGCATAGAAAGGAGCCAAGCGCAGCTGTATTTAACTGTGTCAGAGAGACTGGCTGCTTACCCAGGGGAGGGGAGGGTGCTCCCCACCCCTGTGTCTTCCTCCTTCACCTGAGCACAGCACTACTCCTGCCAAAGTGCGGGGTCTGACGCTCAGTCCCGGCCAGGTCCACCCTAACTCTTCCAAATGTCTTCTTTATAGTCAGGCATGTCTCTAGGAGAACAAGGCTGAGATGCTGAAAGAGCCTTCCTTGGTTACATTCTTTGGTTACTTCCCAATCAGACAGAAAATTAAAATATTAGGAGTCCGCTGCTCCTGAATAGTCTCATTAGATTTTAGACATGGAATGTTCATTTCTGTGAGGCGTTTAGAATCCACGAAATAAATCCCACATCACCCCCACGCTTGCTGTCATCAGATTATCAAAGTAGCCAAAGTTGATACTTAGCTTGAACATTCATGTTTGTTCCCCTCCATGAATCAGCTACAAGTGAAAGAGATGTAATCGTTTCCATGTGCTAGAATTCTCTCCTCCCAACAGAAAAGTTTGAGTAACACCCTAGAAAGCCATCTGCTGGTCTGGCAGACCCCACCCCCCACCCCTCAGCACCGCCAGCCATTGAAAAAAAGGAACAGGGCCTTCAGTTCAATAGCCTCCTGTCCAGTTAGGCTGCAGGCCCAGGCCTGAGACCTCTCTGGAAGGCAGCACCTCACAGGCAAATGCCTGCCTCTCGCTGGCAGCTGCCTATGTGCCGAACAAAGTAAAGTCACGGTCACTCAACATGCCACTGAAACCCCTAATGATGCCATCCTCGGATGCAGCCTTGTCATCAAGCTCTGCATGACTGTAAACCTTGCAGATCAGTAAAACGGGCTTGTTTTCAGGCCTAAGCTTTCTTTAGGTGGACAAGATTTGATGGATACATTTCCCACGTAAAGCACAAGATTCTCATTATGGATTACAGGTGTGTCCTCGGAGCTATTGGGTGTGCGGGGCTGCTGAAATGCACCTGTGCCTTTTGGCCACGCAACTCTGTCCACTTCCATGCCATTCCTGTCCTCTCAGCTCTCAGTGTGCCACTGGTGTGGAAAGAGATCCATAACCGTGTAACCTAAACTGTCTATAAAATTTAAACGATTAAAAGCTATTGAGCACTGACAAGGTGTTAAGCATGTCATCAGCTATTTGTCTGTAATAACCCCGTGACCTTCACAGCACCCCCAAGGGAATGACTGGTGTAAGGATCCCCTTTCCAGATGACGGAACTGGAGCCCATGATGTGCCACAGTCATAGAAGGAATTTAGAAAACCTAAATAAGGGACCAGGAAAAAAGACTAATTATAATAAAGTAAAAATCAAAATCAACAAGCAACTATAAACCAGAGACACACTACGGGGGGGGGGGAGGGGAGGAGAGGGGAGTAGGATCAAAACAAGGGGGGTGGGAATTGTATGGGGACTATAACCAAGATGAAAATGCATACCTTGTGCAAAAATGAAAACTGATGTAAAAAATAGATAAAATTAAAAAATTAAAAAAAAAAAAAGGCTGCACGGCCAGGACCTGCATACTGGCAGCCTCTGGCCTCCAGAGCTCTCCCACCCTCTCTCTACCACCTCAGGAACAGCCACACCCTGCACAGGACAGCCCTGATCTCACTCCTTGTGATTCCTGGGGTGCTGTGTTCTTGGAGGCCTCTTTGGAAGCACTGACATTCACACCGGAGTATGAGAAAAACCAATCTAAGGGCTGATGCTTTGGAAAAGATATTAGCATAGAGAAGATACTAGCTGGCCCAATCAAGAAACTAGGGAGAAGCCACGAAAATGAAATTAGAGGTGATAAAGGGAAAGTAACTAGAGAGGAAATGTAAAGGAGCAAGCGACCACGTTCTGCACAACACAGGTGAGGTTTCCAAGTGGAAACGCCAGGTAGGCCACTGCCTTTGTGAGTGTTAATCATCCCCAGCAAAGGTTGTGAGTTTGTCATGCCACCTGGAGGCCATCTCCAGCATGCCTTCAGGGGGAGTCCCCGTTCCTGGGGGAGGAAGACATGGCACTCTCCTTTGCTCGAGCAGGCCCTCTGTTAGGGCCAAATTCAACTCACCACCTGTTTTTGCAAAGTTTTCCAGGGACACAGCCATGCTCGTTCATGGCTTTCTCGTCTCTGGCTGCTTTTGCGCTACAACGGCAGAGCCGAATAGCTGCTACAGAGACCATCTGGCCCACCAAGCCTAAAATATTTACCATCTGTCCTTCACAGAATAAGTTTGTCAACCCCTGTGCTGGAGTCCTATAATTTCTCCAGCTTTGGATTAGTTTCTGTGTAATTTCTTGGTTCAGAATTTCCAACGCAAGTAGGTGCGCATTCAGCCCTCGCACATGTGCACGGCCGTGTGCGGTGCCTCGTTATTTCAGATGCCATTTCTCTGCCCATGGCCTCTGGAGGGACAGCCTTGAGGCCTCACCATGGACAGTGCAATTGCTCTTAACTCCATCTTAGGGGTTCCTGGCTGTAATAGTTTTCTGTTGCTGCATTAAAAAAAAAAAGTGCCATTGTTGAAATACCCATTTATAAGCTCACTGTTCTTTTTTAAAGATGTGTTTATTTATGCATACAAGAACTGGGGAACAGACCAGAGGTGCAGGAGGTGAGAGGATTCACCAGAGACAGAGTACAGAACAGGTGGATCTACTGAAATACACTGCTGAGGGGAGAGCGGGTGAGAGAGGAGAGGTCTGCTGTGCCATGTCAGTAGCTCCCTGGCCGACCAGGGATCGAACGCATGCTGCAGAGGCTGCGGATAGCTTCACAGTGCTGTGCTTAACCCCTTGCATCACCAGGGAGGCCCAAACTCACAGTTCTTTAGCTCAGAAGTTTAGCACTGTAAGAATGGCTTCTCTGTTCAGGCTAAAACAGATTGTTGACCAGACATTTTCTCATTCGGAGTGTGGGTTCCTTTTCCAAGCTCATTCCTGTTACTAGCACATTTCAGTTTCTTGTGGTTGTAGGTCTGAGGTCCCCATTTTCCTGCTGGCTATTGGGCAGGGCCCCTCTCAGCTCCTACAGGCCGCTCCTCGCCCCACGGCCCTGTGCAGCTCAGCAGTGGAAGACTTCCTTCTTGTCCAATCCCTCTCACACTTTCCATCTCTCTGCCTTCTTTTTCTGTCACCAACCAAAGAAATCTGTCTGTTTGGTTTTTTTTAAAGGGTTCATGTGCTTAAATCAGGCCCAAGAGATATTCTCACTTTTGTTAAGTGAGCTGTGCCACATAACACAACCTCATCTCAGGAGTACTATCACAGCATCTTCACAAGCTTCAAAGGAAAGGGTGAGGGCCACTTGGTGTCCACCTTGACTTCTGCGGGCCACACTGGATTTTTGCGGGCAGCTCCATCCCAGCTTATCTACCACACACAGGCCTCAGGCCTCCTCTCCGGTCCCCCTCAGGTTTATCCAATCCCAGCCTCATAGAATTTTCCTTTCCTCTAATACCCTCGTGGGCCATCAGCTCTTACTCACTGCTCTGGCACTTCATTCCCTTGCTATTTTTTTGATACATGAAGTTTTCTTTTGCTTGCTTATAAGATTGGCATGTGGTGAAAATGCATTTGTTATATTATAACCATTATGTGTGAAAGTTTGGAATAGCTGGGTTTCTTCCCTCAGCAACATGTCCACCATGTTTTCGAGACTTTTTATGTTATGAAACTATGTTCCAAGATTATAATCAGAGTTTATTAAAGTGAGTGGACCCTTGGAGTCCCAACCTCAGTGAAGAGAAACCAGAGTTATACAAAGAATTAATGAAAACTCGCCAATGCGTTCAGGTCTGCAGGAGAGTTTCCCATTTGCATTAACTTTGCTTACCACATCACTGGGAAAGCTAAGATGTATAAAAACCAAGGAAAAAAATTGTTGTATCCTCCTGTGACCTAAATCTTTTCTAACAAAATAGTCAAATTAGTGGGCAAAAGACCGCCTTTTTCAACTGGGATCTCTTGTTCAAATACTTATAATTTTCCAATAGCTCGCTACTCCTAAAAGCATATTTTTCTATTTCCATTTCAAGTCTGTGAGCAGCTTTCAAAATTGTTATAATTCTCTTCTTCAGGTGTGGCTGAGCAGTATTTTCAAGAGAGCATGGCTAATCTTAAAGATGCTAAAGGGAGTGGAAAAGCCAAATTTCTTACAATTCAAGATGAATATTGCCATTTTCTACAGGCCACTGGACAACAAGAGGTGAGTTTGGACCACCGCCGATTTACTTGGACAACCCTGTTGATAGCCAAAGGGCTACTCCTTCACTCTGTAAGCATCCATTAAGCACCTACTATGTGCCAAGCTCCATAGGGATATGGATGAAAAAGGCCAGGTGGCCACTTTCAGCAGCTCCCAGATACTTGCCCTTGGGAAACAAAAACTATTTAAGAGAATGTAGATGTCGAATTTACTCAGAGGCCTAGACACCTTGAGAATCCTGTGGACTGACCCTGCTTATGCAGCCGGTGGTGCTGCCTGGATAGAGGTGGCAGTTCTTGTGTCTAATTCCTCTCACCTTATTTTGGATAATGGATGGAACTTGCAGGTCTAATGAGAACTGCACAGCAGAAGTTACAGCTAACTATCCATTGAATCATACTGGCATGTTCTCCATGGCTTATAAAAACGGAACATGGCCCAGACTCTGAGTTTATATTCATTGGTAATTAAACCCCTGGGAACTTACTCCAGGCAGAACCTAAGAGCTACCAGAAAAAAACATGTGTTGTGGTTTGATTTATGTAGACAAACATATTTTCTGTTCAGTTCTAATCTATCAAGGAAATCCTTGAGATGAAAAACTTTGTTTCCTTTGTTCTTCAGACTCTTTCCCAACTGCTCTCTACTAATTCTTTTTTTTTTTTTAAGATTTATTTATTTATGCATAGAAGAGCTGGGGCACAGGCCAGAGATGCGAGGGTGGGGGGTGAGGATTCACCAGAGACAAGAGTGGGGAGCAGAGCAGGCAGACTGACTGAAATACATTGCTGAGGGGAGCAGGGGGCAAGACAGGAGAGGTCTGTTGCACCATGTGGGTAGCTCCCTGGCCAGCTGGGGATGGAACTCGTGTTGCAGAGGCTGCAGATAGCTTCATAGTGCGGTGCTTAACCCCTTGCACCACTCGGGAGGCCCCTCTACTAATTCTTAATCTCCACCCCATCTCGATTGCTTAAGGAACATAAGTTATTAATCTCGATTCACCCATGTATATCAGGCCAAAATAGGGCTACTGTAGCCATATCAAATGGATCATGCAGTCAAGTAGAGGGGAGCCTTCCAGAGATCTCAAGTTCTAGAAGTTCAGGGGAGAGTGCTGAGATCAGAAGGCTGGGGGGATGTGTGCCACCATCATGCCTCACCCCATCCTGTCCATCAGTCATTTTACCTCCAAAATACACCTGAGCTCATCCCTTAATTCCCCTTCACTCCTTCCTCCCCCCACCCCGCACCTCCAAGTCATCATCTCCTACCTGGGCTACTCTAACAAACTCCATCTTTCTTCCACTTTTTGCCCTTTTGGAATCCATTCTGCACAAAGAAGCCATGGTGATCATTTCAAGTAGCAAATAGCATCAGTGAATTCCCTTTTGTGAGAGAACTCCAGTGGCTTCTCCATGCCCTTAAAATGAATCAGATTCCTAAAGGCCCATAATACTTTTCCCTCTGGATTCTGTCCCACTTTTGCCTCTTCCCCTATCCATGTCTGGCCACACTGATCTCTCCCAATTCCTACTTTGTGCAGTGCCAGCTTTTGGAAGACTCCTCCCTACTCACCCTCTGACTAGGGCAGATCCTGCTAATGAGGGATTCACCAATTTGCCTTATTTCTCTCCCTACCCTTCATTAGATTCTCCCCATTATTTTTATTTATGGAGGCCTATTTGGCGTGCTCACATATTTGTAAGTATAACTGTGATTGTTTTCTGCCTCTGGTATAGATTGAATTCCATGAGAACAGAGACCTCTTGCTCACCGAGGAGCAACGAGCAGATGGTGGATGGAGTCTGGGTTGCTGGCTGCCTGACTACCCTCGCTAGCTCAGTGGACCCGCCCCTTCCCATTCCCGTCTTGCTTCCTGCCCTGACCTGTTGTGGAGGTAGCTGAGGCCCATCACCACCCATGGTACACCTTGCCTGTGCCACCCAAATCAGTGCTTTGATTTAAAGATGCCCCTCGCTCTTCCAGGTTGCCCTTAGAGATTTTAGCCAACTGGCTCTTTCATTCTAAGGTCCTTGTCAGTCCCTCAGGTGCCCTTGTAAGAATAAAAAACACCACCTCTTCCTCGGTGGATATAGCCGGGAGAGCAGAACACAGGCCAATTTCAGCCTGCCATCCTCCCGCCCGCACCCGTGTGTGGCACAGCCTGTCCACCACATGCGGTGGCCTCGGTGTGTCCACCCTTGGCTTCAGACCCTCACTGTGGGTTCTAGCAGGAATTGGCCAGCAAGGGCTGGACCTGAGGTGAGTTCAGGCAGTCCAGGAGTTCTGGGGTTTTGCTCAGACTATCCCTGATGTGGTCACCTCCTATACTTGGGCTAAAGGCCTGCAGCAACAGGGAGGTGATCTTAGGGGAGGAAGATGCCTTTTCAGGTAAAATGTAAGTGAAGATTACTTAGCCGCAGGTTAAGATAACCTGTGGGTTTATCCAAAAGTTGTTCCTCTCCTGCTCAAGAACCTTCTCTGACTCCCTTATTCCCCCTAGGCAAACCCAGAATCCTCAGCCTGACACGAAGGCCTCCACCACCTCCCAGCCTGTGACTCCTCTGCACCCCCTCTGCTACTCTGCCTGCGTCTCTGCTGCCATCAGACTCTTCCCCCCACTGCTGGGCCTTTCCCGCCTTATGCCCACGTCTCCAGCTTCCCGGGCACTCCTCTCAGCCACCAAAGTCCTATTTATTCTTTACTCCCTCCATTAAGCTTTTCCAACTCTCGGAGACTAACAGTCTGTTTCCTGTAAACCCACGCAGCTTCTCATCCACTGCCATCTCGACTTGCATTCACGTTCACACACATCTTTGTCTAGTTTCCCCATCAGGCTGCCAATGGCATCGAAAGCTTGTTTAGGAAAAGGATTGTGGCTCTTCTTTTCATCACTGGCTCCTCAAAGTCTGACAATCAATTCCCTTGGAAAAGTTGCCAGACCCCACACTTGAACCAAGCCAAAGCCTGGCCCACAGACGCTGGAAAGGGACTTGGTGCGCACAGGGCGCGGGCGTTAGCGTTAGGCAAGTCCTCCCCTCGCTGTACAGTTTACACATTTTCTCTGCCCCACCAGTGATTCCTGTGCTCGCCTAATAGTTTCTGCCTCATCAGCACCCTCACTGCAGTCCCCCACTCCACCCAGCACCTACTACAGAGTGTTGCCAATGAAAAGAGCAAGGCCTTCTAGCGCCTTCTGGCTGTGAGTGCGCTGTGTGCAGTGGGAAAGCCACATTTGTGCCTCCACGTGGAAGTTCGTGAAGGAATTTCAGGAGAAAATGTAGGCGATCTACGTGCAGGGTTTTCCCCATATGTATCTTGGTGACTGTAGAGATTAGTATCAGCAGATTTTGGTTTCCAACCAACTCATGTTTTTTATTCCATGTTGATATAAATAAATCAGATAAACCAAACCAAATGTCAAATATATTTAATTTTTTATCATGCTGGAATGTTTGCTTTCGGTTTCCCAAACTATTTCTTGTGAGAAACACAAAACCCTGGAGAATGCGCTGGGTGTATTCTAAGGAGATAAATCATCAGCCAACTGTAGTTTTCACTCTGGTATGACTGTCACTGTGCAGGGAGGGATTGAAATTAACGGCGGGATTCAGGTCCCAGCTCTGCCACTGGTGAGCTGTCTGACTCAGCAAGTTTCTTGACTGCTCTGGGCCTGTTTCCTCCTTCGTCAAATGAGGATTAAAATTGTGTTTCTCGGGTCTTCCCGGTGGCGCAAGGGGTTAAGCACCGCACTGTGAAGCTGTCCACAGCCTCTGTAGCACAAGTTCGATCCCTGGCCGGCCAGGGAACTACCCACATGGTGCAGCAGACCTCTCCGGCCTTGTCTGCTGCTCCCCTCAGCAGTGTATTTCAGTGAGTCTGCCTGTTCTGTTCCCCACTCTGTCTCTGGTGAACCTTCTCACCCCCCGCACCTCTGACCTGTACCCCAGTTCTTGTATGCATAAGTAAATAAATCTTTTTTTTTTTAAGATTTATTTATTTATACAAGCACTGGGTACAGTCAGAAGTGTGGGAGGGTGAGAGGATTCACCAGAGCCAGAGCGGGGAACAGAACAGGCAGACTGACGAAGTACACTGCTGAGGAGAGCAGCGGGCGCAGCAGGAGAGGTTTGTTGCGCCATGTGGGACCCTCGCCATTGGCCGGGGATGGAACCAGTGCTGCAGAGGCTGCGGGTGCAGCCCAGCGCTCAATCGCTGTGCCACCAGGAGAGGTCCATAAATAAACCTTTTTAAAAAAATAAAATTGCGTTTCTCTAAAGGAGGCAGACTTAAAAGAGCTCACGTGTAAATTGCTTAGCGCAGCCCTTGACACACCAAGGACACCTTGTGTGTTAGCTTTTGTCTTTGCTCAACTAAAACAGATTCCTGTAACAGCTGAAGTGGCTTTTTCTCCAGGTGTCATTTACACATGTGCCTTCACAGTTCAGGCTTCCTTGTTACTCCTGTCTCCTGTTCAACTGGAGGAAAGTAGGTTCGGCTCATGAGACGCTCTATCCAAATCCATTCCTCTAAAAAGGGAAAATACTCATCATTGCATCATTTTTCTTTAAGAAGCGTTGATTTTTATCCGCCTTTGAAATTTTCAACTGAACCGCTTTTTGTGCCTTTCACAGAGAGCAACTTCCATCTTAAAAGAGTCCCTGGAAGCCAAAATGGGAGTGTTTGGGGATCTCAGTTCTGAGGTGGCAGAGACATACCGACTCCTGAGTGCAGCTGACCTGGCGCAGAGGAACCACGTTGGGGCCCACAAGAAACTGAAGAAGGTAAAGCTGGAGTGGCGTTAATGGTGGAGAGAGCCCTGCTTCCCACAGTCACTTCCTCCTGCCACTGTGCTCTTTAAATGAAATTTAGTAAGCGGTTTATTTAGGTAAGATAATCACTTTTGCAGTTGAACTAAATGAACAATTTGGGGGTAAAAAAAATAGTAATTTTTTTAAGGTTTATTTTTATTTATTTATGCATACAAGAAATGGGGTGTAGGTCAGAGGTTCAGGGGGTGAGAGGATTCACCAGAGACAGGGTAGGGAGCAGAACAGGCGGATCAACTGAAATACACTACTGAGGGGAGCAGCAGACGAGTCAGGAGAGGTCTGCAGCACCATGTGTGTAGCTCCCTGACTGGGAATCGAATCATGCAGCAGTGGCTGGCTATAGCTTGATGGTGCTGAGACTTAACCCCTTGTGACACCAGGGAAGCCCAGTAATCCTCTTTTACACACTATTTTTAATTATCCATGTCTTTACCATGGAAATAATTTTTAATTTTTACAGTGTAATTTATCAATTTCTTACTCTACTAGACTCTGTATACCTCGTTTATAGAAGAATTCTGTTTTCTCCTAGTACTTGTATTTCTTTTTAGATTTAGGTTTTATTTGTGTGGATGATATGAGGTATGAATCTAATGTTATCTTTTTTTCCAAGTGACCACCTACGTGTCCAGTGCCATTTTATTAAAGAACCCACATATACTTCAGTGATGTGAGATCACTCTTTTATCATATACTGCATTTCCATATGTACTTGGCCCTATTTCTGGATTTCTGTTCCACTGATCTCCCTTCTTTATCCAAATCCCAGTACTTGCTGTCTTAATTTTAGAGACTTCATAGCATGATTTCATATCTGGTAGGACAAGATCCACTTGGTTTTTCTCCCCTAAGGATATCAGGTTTTCTATATATTCTTGCATGTTTATTTTCAAAATGAGTTTTAGTTTTAACTTGTCTAACCACATAAAAAGTTTGGTGGGTTTTTTTGAGCATTATGTTATTTGTAAATCAACTTCAGGGGACCTGACAACTTGATGATTTTGAGCCATTCTACACCAAAACAAAGGATATCTTTATATTTGTTCATGTCTGCTTTTGTATCATTCAGGCACATTTTAAAGTGTGTTCCTTATGTTGGTTTTGAATACTTCTTAAGTTGATTTCTAAGTATTTTTGCCTTTGTTGATGCTGTTATAAATGGAGTTTTATCACTAAATCTTTTGACTAGTTATTTTTGTGTATAGAAAGACTATTTTCTCTATATTAATTTTATATTCTAGTTGGTTTTCTAAATGAGTTAATTTTAGCATTTATTCTCTCAGGTTTTCTGCAAGTAGTTTTACTTTTTGTTTTCTAGTTCTTATGCCTCTAATTGATTTCCCTGGTCTAATTGCATTGGTTTATACCTCCAACACAGTAATAAATAGCAGTAGTGATAATGGGCATCCTTTCCTTGTTCCTGATATTAGTGGAAATGTCCCTAGTGTTTTTTCATTTAGTAGATACTGGCCATACACACACACACACACACACACACACACACACACACACACACACACACAATTATGTTAAGGAAGTATTCATCAATTTCTATTTTTATGAGTAGTTTTTATTAAAAATAAGTATTAGATTTTATCAAAGGTTATTTCAGCATCAGTGGAAATAATCATATCATACTTCTTATATTATTTAATTTGGTGTACTTTGTTATAATATTGAACCAACCTTGCATTCCTGAAATAAATCCCCGTGGTCATATCAAATTGTATTCTTAATATGATGTTGATTCTGTTAGCTAATATTTATGATTTTTGCAGAAATATTTATAAGCAATATTTAAGTATCAGTGTGATATTTGCTTCATCAAAATAATTTGGACATTTACCAAAGGAATTTGTACATCATTTAAAAAACTATCTAATCTTTGAAGTTTATACTTCTTGAGAAACTCTTTAGGCCTTGGAGAAACTTTTTGATAATTTTCTCTATTTCTTCTACAAAAATTTAGTCTGTTGAAGCTTTCTGTCCCTAAAGCTTCAATTATTTTTCTGGGTAATTTATTTATGTTTTCATGTTTCTTTGCATAGATATTCACAAAGTAGTTTCATGAATTTTTAAAATTTCTACCTTTTTAATAGCTATTTTCCTATTGTAATTTCTTTGATTTATATTTGGATTTTATCACTTTTTTCTTGAATGAGTTAGTGGATTGTCTTTTTGGTTCATTTTTCAAACAAACAGAATTTTAATTGTATCAGTCTTCCTATTCTCTATTTCATTAATTTCTGGTTTTATCTTAGTTTTTTTCTTGCTTGTAACTTATTTTTCTGGCTTTTTTGAGTTATTTTCTGTCTTCTGAGTTGGAAATTTAATTAATTTCCTTCCATTTATTGATATGTGTTTTAGCCTATGAATTTCCCTTACTACTGCTTTAAATGTATCTTATAAGTTCTGTTATGTTGTGTTTTCTTCACATTAATTGGTATTAAATGGGGGGAACCTGGGAACTTCTAAGTAAGATAACTGATCAAACCAAAAAAATTAACTATACTTCATAGAGGGCTGTCCTCAAAGTAAGCCTTTTTCTCTTCTCACACTTTTTTGATTCTACTAACATAGGTCCCACATTGGCAATAGATACAATGCCTGTTTTTTAATAAGATAACATACTTATATCTATTATCAGTTACTCAACAAATAGTTATGGGGCACCTTCTTTGGGTCACTGTGCTGGAAAGACCTGGGGAAAAAACTATTACCAAGGCCAGTATGCTGCTTGTTTGATGAGACTTTCAGGTCCAGTGAGGAAGAAATATATTAAATCAGTAATTTAAGGTCATTTAAATATTTCACATATCCCAAAGACATTATGGTGAGCGAGACTGAGGAAGGCAGTTGCTCTGTTTTTCCACCACACACTTCTATAATGTAATTAATACCTAATGTTTATTGAATGGTAGTTATATCCCTGGCATTATATGCAGAGATTTTCACATGAACAGATATTTACCTTGTTTAAACCCAACCTCAACCCTAAGAGTTGGATACCTCTATTATCTCTTTTACAAGGAGGGAAAGTGGGGCTGAGATAATGAGCATCTCAGCCTTGATTGCAAAGCTAAGAGCTTTGTCTGAGTTGGGGGCTAGCACCAGACGCGCCATATTGTGCTGTCTATTCTACACCTCATCTATTTTACCTCCAGGGCTTCCAAGTGAGATTTTTGTTTGAGCAAGGGCTTCCTATGCTTAGAAACATTTAGAAACAGTGGGGAGAATGCCAAGACCAGGTTAGTAGGAGTCCGGGTTGCTACTGACAGAGTACAGCTCAACCAGCTCAGATATGAAGAGGCATCTGCTGTGTTGTGGTTTTCCAGGAGGGCCAACAGGCAGGTGATTAGCAGGACAGAGACACACAATTGAGCCTCAGGAGAAAATGCCCAAGCCAGAATCTAGTGCAGCTGGTGGCTTTCAGGCCTCCTTCCTGTTTCTCTCAACATCTCATCCCTCATGGTGATGCTACATTCTTTCGCCTCCTGTGCCCAACCGTTTTTCAGTCACAGCTTGAATAATCTGAGGCAAAGACTGAGAGGCCTGGCTTGAACCTGGTGCCCACTGAGGCTGTGGTAGTGGTGTGGTCAGGAGTGAGAACACGGGGTTTCCGAGGTGGCTAGGTAGTGTTGGTGCAGGAAACTCTGTCCCAAAGTCAAAAGACTTGGGACAGGGTCACTCGAGCCCGCTCCCTAGTTTGGAGCACAGCATGAGAACAGCCAGCGTGAGGCCGTCCCTTCTCTGAAGGGTGCTTGGGCCAGCGAGGGCATTAAACTGTGATGCAGTGTGCCAAGTTCTGTACAGCAGGTCCGTCCCAGCCTCTATGGGAGAAAAGGGGTTAAGGGAAAGTATATAGATAAGTAATCCTGAAAAGGGGAAGGACAGAATTACATGGCCTTGAAGCCTATTAAGAAATATAAATAAAGTAGTTGGGGCTGGTGGTCTTTAGGGGGAGCAGCTGAGAAAAACATGGGAGAGATCCTTGTTCCTATTGGCCAGGTTAAGGGCTGAGGCTTGATCCTGTAATGAAAGGTCCCAAATAATTGCCTGAAGGCCAAAATTAGTCCACACTACCTGTTTTTGAAAGGCCAGTGAGTAAAAAATGATCTTTACAAATGATCAGTCTGTAATTACTTTACAAGCTGATCATAAATTGAGTTAATAGGTAGGGAACACTAACTTTGAACCCCAACTAAGTGAAATGTTATCCCCGTCCAAAAAAAAAAAATCCTTTCTTCTCATTGGTAGGTACAAGATTATAAAAAAAAAAAAAAAGCCCTGTATGATCATTATTATTAATATATTTTGAATTTCATTGATAAAAGTTCATGGGAATTCGTTTTCTCTTCTTACGTAAGTACCTATGCAGTAGCCTCAAGTTTTGTCTCTTGGCCTGCAAAGCCTCCAATATTTACCACCTCGCCCTTTGCAGACAAAGTTTTCTGAACCTTGCTCTACACAGGTGGGAGCTATTGAGGGAATTGAAAGCAGACACGACTCTAAAACGTTTGCACTTAGGATTTTTTTTTTAAATCACTCTGAGGATCTTGTAGATAAGGGAAAGGAAATGCCCCAAGAATTGAGGTAAGAGGCTTCAGTTTTCTTCTCTGTAAAGGGAGATAACAGCAACCCCTGAGCCCACCAACCTCCTCACCCTCCCCACGTTTGCCCTGAGGTGAGGCGGAAGCAGGTGAGTGAGCTGCTGCGATTAGCTGGTGCTGCCCAGCCGTGCACACCCTGCCACTGGAGAGCCTCTTTACTTCCCTGTCCCCATTTCAGCCTCCAGATGAAGTCTGGAAAACTCTTACTTTTTGAGCCACACAACTCCAGGCAGATGAGGAACACTATGGGGAGGGAGGCAAGTGTTAGCAGATGCACAGGGAGCTTGAACTAGGGCCACACAAGCTGTCAGGAGGCCCTGCTGGCGGTGGTGGATTCAGTGGGAACACGCATCAGGCCAGGCTCGTCCCCTATCCCTAGCCCTCTCAGAACCCTGCCTGTCAGTCATGCCTAGCCCTGCTTTACAGGCAAGGGGCTTGAGGCTACAAGAAATTAAATTCTCTAGGGACAGGTTACTCTAAGTAAAGCTCACCATCAAGTGTGGGTCTTAAACCCCTTAACCAGTGTCTGGAGTGGGAATCTGTATTTAGCATTGGGTGAGGTGGGAGGCGTGGAGGGCGAGGTTCCAAATCACTCTTCTGTACCCACCTGAGGGGCTGAAAAGTAGCTCAGCTTTAAGAAACTCAATTTTCATCGCCCCTGAAGCCTGAGTAGAAGTTGGTGACATTTTGTTGCTTTCCTTTGGCCTGATTAACCATCAGTCCTGAAACAATGGCTTTGACATTTCAAGCTCTCTGGTCATTTGCCAGAATGAGAGAGGAAAAAGCTGCATTGTGTCAACTGTGTCCATGATGGGACAGGCTGTGTCATGTCCACAGCTCATGTTCCCTCAGGACCACGCAGGCCGCTCCCTCAGCACAGGGCACACATGGCCTCAAATACCCCTTTCACATCTGCTGCCGAACTGGACTTCCTCACGGTGTCGCCGGGTGTTTCTTTTGTTTTTATCACAACAGCAGCTGCGCCCCCAGGTTTTCACTCGAGCACAGGAGCTCTGGAACACTGGCTTTCCCAGATGTGCCTTTCTCCACTGAATGTCTCCGCACAGTTCTGCAGGCCTGAAAAACAGGAAGCTGCAGGCAACAGAGCAGACAGCGGGATTAAATTACTGGAAAGAAACTATATTATTGAGTGTGCCTTTCAAAGGCATCTGCCTGGAGGGAATAACTGGAGACCGCTGTTGGCTTCCGATGGAAATTTCCACAGTAGAAGTTCACGTTTCTGCAACGTAGAGACCTGGTTTGATTCTAGAGAGGGAGGCATGGCCAGCGTTTGCGTGCAGGTGAAAGGCTGAGCAGGAATCCATGATGGCGCTGTCCTGGGTCAGCGGCATTCAGGAGTAGCCAGAGCCCAGGAGCAGTGTGAGGTCGGGTGAGGATCCTCCTCTTAATCTGGCGTCCCTGCTCTCAGAATTCAGCCCACCGCTTACTTTGCAGCTTCCAACAGGAAACCTTTCTATAAAGGAATAATAAAATGCATGTCGCCTCTTTCTCTAAGAAACCCAAAGCCCATTAGCATGAATCACTTGAAGAAAGGTGATGGAAAATAGTTTTCATTCATAGATTGCAGGTTGAGAAAGCCAACCCAGAGGGCTGGGGGGGCAGGGGGGGCAGGGGGGGCAGGGGGTTGTTTCTTGTGTGGTCCCCGCTGGGCTAAGGCTCGAAAACCGCCTGGAGGTCCTTCCTCTTCCAGCCAGCTCTCCAGCAGGCCAGACACAGAGGCTCCTACAGATGCTGTATCTCATGTTCAGTTGGTGTCCCATCGTTCCATTGGTGGCCCTTGTAGTTTTACTTTCCCTTTAGCCTCTGTGGCATTGTGGCATCTTCTCTGTTGCCCTGGATACCAGGAAATCCTGTCCCGTGTGAAATCCCCAGGAAGCCCCCCTGTTAGCTCACACTGTTTCCAAAGGCAGTCTCCCTTACCCTTGAGGAAGGTCATGATGACGTTACCTTCTTCTCAAGGGCCTGTGTTTGGGTTGAGCTGTGTGCCTGGAGGTGCTTGGAGCGCTCCTTGAGGTGTGTTAATCCACTGATGTAGTATAAGAATGAGAGCTGATGGCTAGAGGGCTCGAGGTCACCCATGACCTTCCATGGGGAAACTGGGGAGCCTCCCTCACTTGCCGCGGGCTGGTCCCAGGCCTTGAGCCACCCTGGCACCGACAGCTGCCAGGAACAGTTACTCCCCTCGGGGTGAGAGGCGGCCCAGGCACTGCCCCCTCCACCTTCACTGTCCTTTAGAAAACACAGGTGGGTAGTGTGCCAGATTGCCCCAGGACAAGGCTGCATTTGCTCTGAAAAGTTCCTCCTGTGGCCTGGTGAACACACCTGCCTTAGAAGGTCCTAAATTGGCATTGAGATCTGGAGGGCACTGAACTGTGTAGGGTTTGTCAGACTGTCCTGTCCGAAGACTGCCCAGGACTGGTTCAGAGCCTCGGTGCTGGGGGCAGAGCCTGGAGTGGGTGGTAGGAGGACATCTCCCACATAGATGCAGTGTAACATTAACAGGTGGCAACAATGAGGGTCAGGAGCACCACCACCAGCTCCCCGCTACCCCCCCACCCAACTCAGGAAGGACTCCGCAAAATGCTCGACTCCACCTGGAGAGAGAGCCCTGCCTGAAAAAGGCAGATCAAAAGGCTTAGCTTGGGGCCTCCCTGGTGGCACAGCAGATTAAGTGCCGCACTGTGAAGCTGTCCTGCAGCCTCTGCAGCGCAGGTTCGATTCCTGGATGGCCAGGGAGATGTCCACATGGCACAGCAGACCTCTCCTACCTTGCCTGCTGCTCCCCTCAGCAGTGTATTTCAGTTAATCTGCCTGTTCTGCTCCCCACTCTGTCTGTGGTGAATCCTCTCACCCTCCCACGCCTCTGGCCTGTACCCCAGCTCTTGTATAAAAATAAATAAATCTTTAAAAAAAAAGGCTTAGCTTTAAGAGGGGCTGCATCCTCACTAGAACGAAGCCTTCCTCCGTGTCCACGTGGGAACGCAGCGCAATTCCCTACACTGGAGAGTCCTGCTGATGCGCGTGTTTTCTAAACATTTGTGTTGCAGTTGTCCTGGAGAAAGGTGATGGTAGCTTGTTCCAAGACAGTGGCCAGGGGCTGGAGCAGAGTCGTGGGGGAGTCGAGGGATGTCGATAAGGACATAGAACCCACGACACGTGACAACGCAGAGGTGAGGAGTGAGGCTCCTGACTGTCAAAACTTAAATCAGAATTTGCTCAGTTTATCTGTCCAGTCACTTAATCATTCATTGAGCAAAAATTTCATCGACGAGAGTGGTGAGGGTGGGTGAGACCTTGAGACACCGGGGACAGCTTGCAGGTGGTGTGAGAGCAGGTGCTCCCTGGAGAGGAAGGCTCCCTGCTCAGTGTTTAAGGAATACTAGGGACACAAGTGGCTTCTCACAACCGCTGCAGATAAAATCAAACAGAATAATGGCTCCCTAAAATTCTTCTGCGTGCCTGAAATCTCAAGGGCTTTTTGTTTGCTTTTTTGTTTTTTTGCCTAACGTGAGAAACACTCTTTGGAGGCGGATGTCAAACATAGCACACCTTGATTTATGGTGGAGAATGTTCTACTGTCAAGATTTGGGAAGTTGTCTGCTTGGCTCCGTGGGATGTTAGCAATGCCTGCCTCCCAGTAGGTCCCGTGAGCCTCTACTGATCAGTTTCTGCCCAAGTCTGTACGTTGAACAAAAGCATCAGATACTGACTTCACAGGAAAATGCTGAAGCAAATTTAGCTAAGAGCAGCAGAACATTGAAAAGTTCAGTTTGTTTCTTAGATAAATATGCAGCTATGTAAAACATTTTCTCGTAAAAGTCAGTAATGGATGATTTCACTATTTTTTAAAAAAAGATACTTCTGGAGACTAGTGCAGTTAAGGGAGAAACCATTATTTTCCTGATTATTTCCTGTCCGGGTGGCTTGGTCTTGCCGCCCTGGCACTGTCTTCAGCCCTCTGGGATGGGACCTGAGGATCTCCTAGAGGACACCCCATTGCATAGCTCCTCACTTCAGGTAGAATTTTGGTTAAATCTCCTGAATGAAGATAAGTAACCTAACAAATTCTATCACTACCAGGATAAGTCTTGACTCTGGAGCTCAGGGGGTAGGATGGGGATGAGGCTCACCTCTCTCTGGGCTTGATTTTGTTGAAAAGGGTCCCTTGACCCAACTGCAAGCTATGGTCCCTCCACGGTCTCTTAGTCATCACCCCCCTGTGAAATACCAGCACATAAGATCTGGAATGGAGGTGGTTAGTAGAGCTGGTGAGAATTCATGTAAGCACTATCCCAGGAATCTGTGACTATTCAGCTAAAGGTATCTCTTTGCTGAGAGAATAGGGGGCCAGCGAGAAACAGTTTTGATATCCAAAGGGATAGGAGGGAAATTCCTCCGAGTTTTAGATTTTGGAGGCCATCTGTTAAGACAGGCTGAACTGAGACCTCAGACTGTCTCCAATAATCGTTAGAATGTCACCGAGACTCTAATGCCACAGTGAATGAATTAGCACTAAGGCAGGTCGACATCAGCTGTCTCCACATGAGCTGCATCGGAGGCACTCATAAATATGTAAACAGGGAAGTCGGGTGGATTTAAAATTAGACCTGATCTTTTCCACAGAGTGGAGGTATTTCTGGCCACGTAGGAGAAAATGAAGTCTGTTCTGGCAAAAAGTGTTAGCCCTGGAGAGAGGCCTTTCTCTGACTGGCAGGGAGTGAAGGGAAACCTGCCTGCTTCTTGCTTGCTGTTCTTTCTGTGCCTCCTCTGCCGCCCGCCCCGTGTGGGGTAAGCTCTACCACCTCCAGACTCGGAATGGCTGTAAACCAAGCAGGAGTAGGGGGAGAGTTTACCTAAGTGTCATGGGTGTCAGAACGAGTTGCCATCTCTTCTCCTTCAAAGCAACACAGAACTCTCTCAAGGTTGCTACGTTCCCAAGGTCACAGCCATCGATTTAGTCTGTGGATGAAAGCAATGCTGGCTCACCACCCGCACCCCTCCTCCCCGCTCCGGAAGGAGCAGCACTGGCTTCTAGGCCAGGTCAGGCCCTCACTGAGATTCAGAAAAGCTGGCTGGGGGGCTGGGAGGCTTGCCTTTGCAGAATAATCAGGGTTGTAGTATAAATAGAATGACAGAAGCAGCTTACTGGTTCTTGGTGTTATATACTTCAGCTAAGAAATAGTGACTATTTTCTGTAATTTTAGATTATGTTGTCATATTTTCATCCAACTTTACTTCTTCTCTCCAAAAGACAACCCCATTTCTCAGGTTCTAGAGCCACATTCTAATTCCTCTGATTGAACCAAACATTTTATACACTGTTTTCCACAGTGTATAAAAGACAGAGCGGTTTGGCTGCGTGCGTTTTAATTTCCTCCAAGGCCTGAAGACACCTGATAAATCAGGTCGCCTCAGGTCTTCAGTATCTCAAGCCCTCACACTAATTTTGACTCAAGCTGTGCTAGGTAGAAAAACTAATTCAATCTGTTAAAACGATTATGAAATATTTCATCTATGCAGGAGTATACATAAGATAACAAACACCCCTGAGCTCACTCTTCAACATACGAAATAAAGCTTGACCCATACAGTTGTGAACCACCCTACCCCCGGGTAACAACTCCCCCAATTTGCTGTCATTCCCATGTTTTATTATTTTACTTTGGCTTTGTTTTACATGTTCTTAATCTTCATCTAAATTACACATATATGACTATATATAAACACATATCTCAAGCATTTCTCTCCAGTTTGCTTTTTCTGCTCTACTTTCTTTTTTTTTTTTTAAAGATTTATTTATTTATGCACACAAGAAATGGGGTACAGACCAGAGTTGCGGGGGTAAGAGGATTCACCAGAGTGGGGAGCAGAACAGGCAGACTGACTGAAATACACTGCTGAGGGGAGCAGCGGGCGAGACAGGAGAGGTCTGCTGGGCCATGTCAGTGGCTCCCTGGCCGGGGATCTAATTCTTACTGCAGTGGCCACAGACAGCCTCATAGGTTGCGTCTTAACCCCTTGCACCACCAGGGAGGCCCCTGCTCTACTTTCAATTGTGAAATTCATCTAAACACACATCCAACATTTGTATGACTATATATATGGCGTCATACAGAGGTCGCTCATCATTTACTCTCCATTACCAACTGCTGTGAAATTGTTCTACGAAGTGGCTATGCCAATGTTACCACCACTATCAATATAGTAAAAAAAATAGTCCTGCTGCTTCGTATTTGACAAAGCTTGAGGTCACCATTATCAGAAGACAATGTTTTGCAGTTTGATAGGTAAGGGGACATTTGTGGTTGCCTGTTTTCAACTTCTTTGACTAATCTGTCTTTATATTTGGACGATTTTCTTTATTGGGAGGTGGTTTTTATTTTTCTCACTCTCTTCTAAGAGTTCTTTATGTATTCTGAATTCTAATCCCTCCTCTGTCTTGTGCAAATGTTTTCCTTCCGTTTGGTTTGTGTTTGTACTTTGGTTTTGGTACACAGTTGTTTTTAGATGTTTAATTTTATCAGTCTTTGATGTTGGGTTTGTCTGGATCTTATCTAAGAACTACTTCCGTACCTCTGCATCATAAAGATGTTCTCCATTATTTTCACCTAAAAGTTTCAAACTTTGCTTTTGTACCTTTAGTTCTTCTAAATTTTCTATTGGGTGTGGGGCAGGGATGCGTTTTCTTCCATTTGGAAAACTGGTGGCCGCCGTTCCCCTTACTGACCAGATCCGCTCCTCCTCATAGTCCCTTCAAGGCCACTTATTAATCTGTCAAGGAGTGGGCCCTGCCACATTCCATTGGTCTGCTTGTCCATCCCTTCCTTGGATGAAAACCACGCTGTCTTGATTACTATAGTCTTAGTAAATGTGTCCACCTCATTCTTCTTCAAAATCATCTTGGCCATCTGCAGCACAGTTTTAATCTTTAACCTTTCCTTGAGTTTGCGCTGACCCGGGATAAGCAATCAAACAGCAAGACAATAAACAGTAAAAGGAAATGAAGCTGAATATTTTAAATACTAAAAAAATTCATTCCTAAGAAATCAGTGTGTAGTAATGATATCAAACAGTGTTGTCTTCTGTATGAAAGCCCATATAAGATAAAGTGTTTACAAGAAAGCAAAACTACCACTAAAAGGAACTCCCCTGGGTTGTTAAAGGGGTCATTTAAAAAATGGAAACTGGAGCTTAAATGGATACTGCATTTATTTTTAAAAATGACGACTTAAAGCCTTTTTTTTTTTTTTGCATAGAAGTAGCCACAGAGAGTTCTATAAAATAGTGCTAGACGTGTACATTTGTTTCCTGGATGCCTTGGACCACCCAAATTGACTGTTCCTGGGAGGAACCCCAAGAGTGCACACTGGTTCCCTCACAGCAGGGGTCTGTGAAGTCCTCTTTCTCTAAATCCTGCTTTTCCTGCAAAATGCTCTCAGCGACCTTTGTGACCCCACAATTCCCACTTGGTGTTCTGCAGTGTCTTCAGATTCAAGCCCTCCTCTATGGACCGCAGGACAAGAGGACTGTGGCCACCCAGCAGGCCGTGAACGCGCTTTCCAAGTGAGTTGGCTTGGCTTTCCCTCGCACCACTTCTCTGAGTGTCTCTTTCCTTGGCCATGAAGACTCAGAGGGAGCTGGTTCTTTAAGGTTCTGTGGAACTCTCCGTGGAAAGTTTTAGCAACTGACTTCCCATAACTCATAAACTATGCAGAAACAGTTCTCCTTTGAAAATCCAGTTGTAATTATCTTCCATGCCCAAATATTAAGGAGAAATTAGCTCTTGAATGAATGTCAGAAACATGGGATGGCATCAGTCTTCCCGTACACTGGTCCCTGGCAGGTCCTCACTGTTGAAAAGGCTTCTCTTTGCTTTTGGGGTACCTAGGGGATAGGAGCCACTGGCCCCCAGACTTCTCCTTGAAGGCTGGTCCCACATCTTTTCTCAGTCACTGAGCTGAGGCCACTTGGCAGTTGACTGCCAAGTCGATGCTCATGGAAACGCTGCAGATACTGCCGGCAGGGGGCACTGACTCAGGGCCCAGGCCTTTCAGCACAAAGACTAAAAGTCAACCAGGTCCCAGCCCACCTTTCTGCTGGTGTTTTGCTCCCTGAGCCAGCTAAGCATGGATTGTCTCAGCTCTGGGAGGATGGTCCCAGGGAGTGAGAAAGCAGGGAAAAAAGTCTTGTGTTTGATGTTCTTTGCCACAATTCTCCTCTCATCCACATTCCCTCCTGAGGCTCCTACATGAAATGTCTTCAGCACCTGCTAGGCTGGTCGTCACAGCAGCCAAGCGTGGGGGTAAACAGTGTGCCGGCGTGAGGGGCATCTCATCACCCACCCTTTGCTTGTTTGCAGAGCCCCTGAGGTGGCCATGAAGTCGAGGCAGACCCCGAAAGTCAAGCCAGCCTTCTGTGCCAGCGTGGCCCACCACACAGCACTGGGGAAGGCCAGGCCTAACGTGGCCGACTGAGGCCTGGCCCCCAGAGCAAGCACTGGTCGTGCCTGGGAGCTGCCATCTGGGTGCTGTGGTCATCACTCTCCAACAAGCCTTCAGCAGTCCTTGTCCGGGTGCTCACTCCCAATGCCAGTGACCCATCCCATAACCCCCTACCCCAGCCACACTTTGCCAGTGGATGCCTGCAGGTTGAGCTGGTGCTTTTATAAAGCACTTTTCTCTTTACCACCTGAGTGGTTCTTCTTGCCAGCAAAATCATTTACCCATCAGCATTTCTTTGTCTCAAAGGCTTCTCTTCCAAAGCTCTAAACTTCTTGTGCAGGAAAATGGACTCAACTTCTGACTGGGCAGGCAGGCCTCACACAGGCCTGCACTCGGATTTGGAGCAATGCAGCTGGGGAGTGGGGAGCCCTTTATTACAGAATAGTAATAAAAGATTGAGGATAAAATGCTAATAAAAGGAAATTTGAAAGTCCTGGGCTCAGTATGTGTTTGAAAATGAAGCATGCCTCAGAGTTCCGGGAGCCTGGGGAGGGGCTGCCATTGCAGCAGAGGGAAAGCATCCGGTCCAGGGGGGCAGGTGGCAAGTGGACCTGATGCGGCCTGGAGGTCAGGGGAGGCAGGTGCAAGGAGTGGAGAGGGATGAGCAGAGGTGAGGCCACGGTGTAGAGGAGGCGCTGACTCCCTGCTGCTGCCCCTGTGGCCTCCACCCTAGGCAGCAGGAAAGTGCTGCCTCTCTGGGGTTTTTTGAGCTGACACAGGCCTTAGCCTCACACCCCCCAACCCCGCCCGCCCCAACCCGGTGTTCCTGGATTGAGCATGTGAGGGTGGAGATAGGGTGAGCACTCGTGTCTACTGAGGTTTTCAGTCCCTTTGGAGGAAGCCACAGTGGTTCCAGAAGGAGCAAGTGGAAGGGAAGTTGTGAGCACCTTTCTCTGTGCTGTCAACCGTGAGATCCGGGGGCTTCCCCTTGCTCCCTCCTCTCAGCCACATACATGGCCGGGGAGGCAACAGGAGGCAGCCCGGGCACCCTTCCCCTCCCACCCAGGCAGAACCCACACCACTCTGGCTTCATTCACGATGGGAGGAGAGACATGGTCCCTTGTCCTCAAGAGTGTGACAGCTGACCACACAGCCCATCCCCGACCCCAGGCCTGAGGGGTGAAAGCCTCATCAAAGAGGATGTCACTGACTTCACAGGTTTCCACATGGATGACGGCACCAGCATTTTAAATATACACCACACTGGAGTCAGCCAAGGGTTGAATGTGTGCACCCCTCAGGATTTCTATGTTGAAGCCCCACCCCCAAGAAGACAGTACCTGGAGGTGGGGCCCTTGGGAGGCAATTAGGTCACGACAGTGGAGCCCCGTGATGAATGGGATTCATGCCCTTGTTAAAGAGACAGGGAGCACCTTTCTCTCCACCACTGGAGGATACAGCAGGCTTCGGCCCCTCTGCAAGCTGGGAAGAGCGCCCTCACGTGGCACCGACCGGGCCAGCAACTTCATCTTGGGCCTGCGTCTCCAGAACCATGACCAATGGGGGCCCATTATTCAACCTGCGTCAATGGTTTTCTATTATAGCAACGTGCGAGTCCGTGCTAGTCTTGGGGAGGAAAAAGTGAATTCTGACCTGTGACTTCTTCCTTTTGACTTCTGGATTTCTTGGAGGGTATTATGTTGGAATCCCAGAAACCCTTTAAAAATTTGGCCCCTACCCTGGGAGAAAACCAATTTAGGATGTTCCACCAAATGTCTCCCACCTGATGTGTATGTAAACTTCCGACCTGAGAGAAGACTACAGCTTTGGATGCATGGGGGGTTTTGTGTGTGAAAGGTTACAAATGGGTTAGAGATCCTTTGTCCCAAACAACCACATTTCAAGCTCTTAGAAATGGCCATTAAAATAAGCTTTCAAACTGTACACAAGGTGACCCACCATCCTGGCGTGGCCAGGCCTCCATCCTGGCCCTGAAAGCTCCTCGGTTCCAGGCGAGATGGGACATCGGGATGGTTGCACCTCCACCCCCTACCCCTCCAAGCACTAACCTCTCAGGCTGACCAGTCTGGATGTGAAAGGTCCCCCGCTGGCTTCTTCACAGTCTGCCAGGCTTTCCAGTTTGGGGCTAATGCTATCAAGTTCTGACTCAAGTGAAGGATTAAAGAACTGGAACTTTGCATCTGTCCTATCCACAACAGTTCTGAGCCACCATAAAAAGCATGCATGTAAACATGGATGTGCTTTCATGACAATTAAACAACAACAACAAAAACACCAATCTGGCAGACAGTCCTTCTCTTAGAAACAAGCAATTTCTTTGTCTTATGCTTTTATTTTTACTCACTCTGTGGCATTTCTCTTTGTGGGGGGAACAGCAGGTTTATAAGATCTGCTTTTCAGACGATCCCAATCTAAATACACATTTTAAACAAACAATATCCAAACCACCAGTGGAAGGTGAAAAACATTCCATTAATACAGTTTTGTCTGAACAAAGTAAACAGGAAAAGACCAGTTGTGTCCTCACCCTGTCAACCATTAGTTGATTTCTGTTGTCTCCCAACTGACTAGTTTTAAAGGCCATGGAGCTGTGGGTGACTTTTCAAAGTGTCCAGGGCACACCCTGCTCCTGGGTGGTCCACAGACTTAGTAACCAACCACAGCTTCTGATTCCATGGTGTAAATACTCTGGGCGGGACACCTCTTGACTATGTGCATTCCAACATGGAGATAACAATTCAGCTCTAAGGTACTCACTGCCAAAATAGAAGTGGGTGACCAGGTTTTAACCTTCTGTTTATGCAACACTCATTTACAAAGTCACAAGTAAGGACAATGATATCAAACTAAATCCACTTAGGCTCACATAATACTATGGCTGCCCCACCCCCCCATCATCACCATCATCACCAGTCTGTCTTGCCATCCAAGCAGTGGGCTGTCCTCTTGCCCAAATCCTCACCAACGCATCCCTTACACAAATTCCATTACCAGTAATACATCAAGTCAGCTCATCCTTGGCCATATTGGAAATGAGAAGTCTTTGTTTGCCAGGCCCACACCTCCCTGCCAGTTTGTGACAATCATTTGTTCATCTGGCAGATAACAAAGGTTTAAACTTGCAATTCAAATCAACTCTTACATCCTGATTCACAGTGTTTTTAAAGTAGATCGTCCTGAAAGCTGTGCTGTATCGCTGCTCCGCCGTTCGCTGGAGAACATGCTCTCTCCCCGAAGTTCTGCTGCAGCCGTTCCTGGGAGCCACTGAGACGTGCTTCTTGAGGGCCAGGGGGTCATAGTGTGAAACCCAGAGGGATGACCCTCACATGCCACACTCACCCCCATCACCATAACCTGCCCAAGGATGACATCCCCTGGGCCTTACCTCTCAGTGCACTAAGGCAGTTCTGTGAGTGCCAGAAGTGGTCTAGACAACATTATGTGAAAGACACTAATTTGGATTAAAATAATACTGAGCTACTCGAGACACTATTTTTATGTGATGCTACACCTTTAAAGACAAGCGCTTCAAAAACAAAACCCTGGGGTAAAATGAATCCAGCAGAACACACTCATTCTGCTATCTTACACTTGGTGGCCTACAATGCAGACCCATTCCAAGTCCTGCAAGAGTGGGGCCTCCGCCTGGGCCCCTCTGGCTCCATAAGTGCTGCACAGCAGGAGAGGTACCCAGTTCCTTCCCAGATAGCTTATTCTATGTAACATTCGCTCCTCTGGACCAATCATGATGATTCCCGTTGAAAGTGCAAAAACTTCCTTGAGGTTGGCTGTTGCCCTTCCTCTCTCACTCTGGAGATCACAAAGACCTCCGCTCCACTGGCGCTGCGTTGAGAAGGGCAGCCGGGGGAGGCACAGCCCCCATTCTGCCCCTGATTCCGCTGCACCTCGCCATCCTGCCGGTCCTGCTGCAGGCTGAGCCTCAGCACTCCTCTGTCTCTGGGGAACCCCACCCTCCAGTGAAGTGAAGCATTCAGGTGCTGGGACCAAGGTGCCGAGAAGCTACAACATTCTCGGATAGGAGCTGGTTAATCCAGAACTCAGGTTATAACAAAAGAGCATTGACTGTGTGCTACTGAATGGCCTACTGCCACCAAAAAGGATCCTGAAGCGACTCTCAGTCGTGTAACACACTCAGTGCAGAGTTCTGAGAACCTGTGCAAACAGAGCAGGTGTATTGGTCTGAGCTATTGCCGTAACTAGAACAGTCCTCTCCCTAAGTAGAACACTGCATTTTAAAAAGCCCTGCACATAGAAAGCAATTCATTCAAGTTTTAAAATGAATTTAACTCTATGACCAGTAACTTCTTCCTAAATATGATATCACTTAGATTTTCTTTAAACATAAGCAGTCTGCTTATTTCCTACAATTTCTTTTCAAAAAGACTGGAGGGAGAGAAATGTGTGCATTTTCCCCTTAAAAAATTAGTTTACTATTTGTGTTAGTTCATGCAATAAAATTACTGTTAAATATATTACTTTAGCCTGGTTACCTTTAAGGCATCTTACCAATGGGTAGCTAACTAGAATCTCAAACAGATGGGAGGCCTATCTGTAGCAGGTGCAACAAATCATCTCTCGAAGTAGAGAGAAAACTCCAGGAAAAAAAGAAACTTTTACGAATAAAATGATAAAAAGCATTTCTGTAAAAGTCCTAATTCAAAAAAAAAAAAAATTCCAACACCTGTTAAGGCATGATAGCCTGAAAACTTCACAGATTATGAAGTAAATTGAGACTCCTGGACCACTCTTGGAGAAAGAGTCAGTGTCCCCCCTTGCAAATAAGTAAAGGCCTTTGTGCCTCGGCTTATCACCAAATAAGATGCCATTTAAAACAAAATATTTATCAAAACCAGTGTCCCTCATTCTCAGCCTCCTCCTCCTGACTGTCTAGATAGAGGAGGGCCACTTTCTTTTCATCCGAAATCACTGACCTTGTGTCTACCATTCTCTGTAGCTGAACCGTCTTATTAAACTCCCTGCCCTCCTCCCCAGGGACCTTGTGTCTGTCCCCAGCAGCAGCCTGAAAGCCCCCACCGGCTGCCCAGTCGCTCCCACGGCCAGTGTCTCTCCAGGCACCAGGGTCAGACCCGGTACGAGCTTGCACTCCCGCACCTGCGGAGAAGAGGCCTGTGGTTTCTCGTGTCCATCTGGGGGACGCCTCTACGTTACTCACGTCCATCTGAAAGGTAAACGAAGTTTCTTTGGGCCCCAGGGCAACAGGCTTTAGGGTGCTGCTGCTGTCCCCCGACTCTCCTCCCCCAGGGGAGCCCACTGAGCCAGCAAGGGCACTTGTCTCAGAAATGGGGCCGTGGAAGACAACATACTCAGAGGTCTGGGTCTCCACAGGACCTAGACGAATGTGCCTGAAGGACCTGCTCGTACCCGGTGTCACCTCTGCCCCCGACACACCTCCCACACCAGCCTCCTGGGGAGATTCAGAAACAGCGCTATAAAAGGTGCTCTCTTCAGTTGTCAGGGCTCCCCCACCCTCGCTGGCGCTCCCGGGGGCCTGGCCCTTCCGGTCTGCTGGGCCCTCTTGCCAGGCACAGCTTTCTGAGTCACTCCATTCCCCCGATGCGGTGACTGTCTGCTGGACGGTGTGATGAGTCTGACGCCCGAGTCTGACAAGCCTGGTGCCTGTGCCATCCCCTGCCCCCACTTCTGTGTGTCCAGAATCTCCTGTGACATCCAGTTTCACGGAGTCTGAAAGGGGGACTATGAACTGGATTTGCTCACCAAACCCCGCCCTGGGGCCTAACTGAAGATGCTTTACAGAAGTCTGGGTACCCACCACCTCTTCTGTTTGGAAAGAATCACCAGCCTCCCCTGCCGTGGAAACAGAGCCTTCAAAAAGGACTTCCCTCTCAGCATGGAACTGTCTGGAGCCAAATGCCCCGTGGCTCCCTGGTCTGGCGCTATCTGTGGGAAGCTCTGCTGGGCCAGACTCCTGTGCAGCCCCCGCCAGCTCACAGGCAGGGCCGGGCCCTTGGAAAATGACTTCTTTGGATACTTGACTCTGCTGGGGACCCACAGTGAAGTGCCTCACAGACCAGCTGGCCCCGGCCGAGCTCGCTGCCTGACCTAGGCTGCCTTCCCCACTTACCTGCACCACCTCTGCGGTGGGTCCTTCCAGGGAGACTTGCTCAGTCCTCCAAGTTCCAGTGGGACCTACTTTAATGCGCCTTACAGCCTGGCTCACATCCTCTAGTACGAGTGACCGGCCAAAGCCCTGGGGGCCGGTGACCTCCATGGTGGCCGACACAGGACCCTGGGAAGTGACCCGCTCTGGGCTGTGAGGGGCCCGGCCGGCAGCCCCCTCCTCATGGGTGGGGGTGTACAGTTCCTGGGTGGCCCAGCGCTTGAAGAGAAGGCCGGCAGCTGGGACCTGTTCCTCCGTTTCTGGGCTCCCCGGCGCTGTGCTGTGTCGCTTGGCCAAACTGCCTCGTACCACTGACTCCACGGCCTTCTCGATCTCCCCAGCTTCGTCTTTGCTCAGCTTCTCCAGGTCTAGCTGATCGGCATCCACAGTCTGCGAGAGGTTGACCTCAGCCACCAAGGTCAGGGACCCGCCGCCAGGGGGTTGGACTTTCTTTACATCCACAGAAACGCTTCCCGGTCCCCCCCGACCTTCTCCAGAGAGGGCGGACAGCTCTGTCTTCATGCGCTCGGGAAGGCTTTCTTCCAGCTGCCCGATGACCTCCACCACCTGCTGCCGGGGCTCCGTGTGGCCTCCCTTCCTGGCTGCGTGGAACCCACGTGCTATTTTGATTTCCTTCTCGATGACGATGGGCTCAGCATGCAACACACCACTTCTAGCTTGTTCCTTCCAGTGCGTAGAACCCACACCCGCCTCCACAGAAGGTTCTCCAATATCCACTGGCTTGACGACCGTCTCTCCCAACGCTTCGTCCCTCTTCATTCGCCTTCGCGTGCCTGGCATGATTTCATCTTGCCAAGAGTACCTGATGGTGGATTCTTCCTCAACATGGACCTGCCCGTACACTGGGCCCCCGTCTCGGTCATGCCCTCCGGCGTATTCTTCGGGAGTCGAGACAAAATAACTCTGCTCTCCCTCCGAGTCACCTGCTTCTGTCACTTCCTCCACGTGAGTTACATTCTCCTGGGGCCGCCTGGTCTTCTCATGTTGACTACCTGAGAAGGTGACGTATGTTTTTCCAAAACCTTTCTCCTCCTCAGCGAGCCCCCGTGAGCCTGGAGACACATCATCCACCTCCTCCACTTTAAATGGGGTCGAAAACTCCTGTGTCTTCTCGCTACCTACGTAGCTCACAGGCTCCTCGATGATCTCTACGTTGACCACCTTGGCGCGCCCCTCTCTCCCCTTCAGGCCGAGGTTGATGATGTCTCCTATCATCCGCTCGGCTGATTTCCCTTTCAGCTCCACATCCTTAACCTCCTCTCTTAAAAGGTAGTCCAGGCCAGCTTCGTCGGAAGCATCGACCTCTTCGATCAGTTTCGACTCCACTACTATCTCGGTCTTTGTTTTCCCGTCACCAGGAATCTCTTTCCTGTCCACGTAAGTGACTTTGGTGTCTGGGAAGGAATCAGCCGTGGCTTCTTTGTCCGGGGACTTGGCGAAGTGCTTCAGGACACTGGACACGATGTTTTCTGCTATCGTTTCCGGCACGGCGTCACCTGTCGGCGAACCGGTGGTGTCGCCAGAGTGCGGACTGAACCTGGTCTCCCTCGTCCCCACCCCTCCGCTCAGCCCAAGGCCAGCAGCCGTCCTTGGGGGCGTCTGGAAACCTTTCGGGGATGCCCCCGGCGTGCCGTCCTTGACTACTTCTACACTGATCGGTACGTCTCTGTCTCTCGCACTTTTCTTCTTCAAGAGCTCCTTCTCTTTCTCCTTCTCCTTCATCTGCTGGCTTTCTCTCTCTCTGGCTTCTTTATCTAACTTCGTCAGCTCTTCCCACCTTAAGTTCCGCTCCTCTGAGGCCCTCTCTTTAGAGTCAAACATTTTCTCTGGTCGCTTGGTCTGGACAGTGCCTGCTCTGCTGTTCTCTTTCTCCTTCGTGGGTTTAACGTCTATTTTCTTCCCCAAAATGATGGTCCTCTCATTTGACCTAGTGCTCTCGGAAGCACCTGTGGCCACACTGTCCCAGCGTTCTCGGCGCGACTCCTGGGTGACAGTGGACTCTGGGGCTAACCTCGTGGGGACATCCTTTATGCCATTAGCTTTTGGTCTACCAGGGAATGTTTTCACTTGAGCTTCGGTGTGTTTTCCATGACTGGGGGCTGCAGGGAAAGTCCGGAGGCTCGTCTCATACCCGTTTTCCCACCTGGTGTTGGCAAAAGAAGAATAACTGGAGCCCCGGAGGCCTCTTCTGGCAGCACCCCCAACGGCAGTGCGTGGCCAGGGGCGTGGAGGCAGGCCAGAGTGCAGGGACAGACCATGGCTGGAGCTCCACGAAGGGGCTTTCTGCCTCAGAAACAGATTTCTTTCATTCTCCCGCTGTAATGCTGAGGTGGTGTAATGATAGCACGTGTTTCTGAAATCTGAAGAAACAGAACAAACGGTTCATCAAAATGACAGTGATCGGGCCTCCCTGGTGGTGCAGCGGTTGAGCGCTGGGCTTCGAGGCTGCCTGCAGCCTCTGCAGTGCCGGTTCGATCCCCCGCCACTGGGCGAGGGTCCCACCTGGTGTGCAGACCTCTCCTGCTGTGCCTGCTGCTCCCCTCAGCAGTGTGTTTCATCAGTCTGCCTGCTCTGCTCTCCCCTCTGGCTCTGGTGAATCCTCTCACCCTCCCGCGCTTCTGACTGTACCCACTGCTTGTATAAATAAATAAATAAATCTTTAAAAAAAATGATAGTGATCATCACCTCTTTTCATCCTAAAAGCATCTTCGTGGGGCAAATCTCATCATAATAAATGCAGACAATCACCACAGAAAGGTCACTATACATGAAGTTTTTTCCTAACCCTAAACGGTTTTAAAAATCCTGTAACAATAAAAATTTAGCACTATAAATGCTTCCATACAACACTTTTCTCCAGTTGCTGGCCTTAAAATATTCATCCTTCTTAACAAAAATACAAAACGTGTGATTGTAAAGCAGAGCATATGTGCCAGGGAGGTTAGGGGTGCTAGTTTTTATGGCTGAAGTTTCACAATATTATGATATTTTGGAATCATTCACTGCTACTTTGTTAAGTTTATTTTACTTATTTCAGCAGAGAAGAGCTTCATCATTACAAAATATATAATTAGTAAACACCAAATGGTATTAGTCCCTCTACCAATTAATGTGCTTATTTGCCCTGATCTCCACATTGGACCAAGTTTTGAAGAATCAACTTGTTTCCTGGTTTCTCCTAATTTTGTGCTTTAAACCTTTTCATTTGAAAAGGTGCCAGAGCAGGAAGCCAACCAGTCACCAACACTGTGATCTGTTTTGATGCCATGATCAATCCCGTGGGTTTTCCTGCTTTGCTCTAGACCAGCTGCAGAGAGCGCTACCTCAGAGCACCTGAACTCCACCAGGGCACCTGCTCTTAGGAAAGGCAGCTGGCAGTTAGACAGGGGCCAGGAGGCCCATCTCCCTTGGCCTCCCTCCCCCCACCTCCCCACTCTCCATCTGGCTGAGCCAAGGCAGATCCTTCTCTCCCCACCGGGTCTCCTTCATGGCGGCCAAGGCCAGGGGGCCTCTCCAGACAGACCCCAGGATACAGATAAGAAACCAGGCCAGCTCATTTCCCACACTATTGCCCTGTTCAGGTTAACATACTAATGCTAAACTGAGAAGTCCCAGAAGGTGAAGCCCCAGGAAACAGTGCAGGAGCCACCTGGTTTTTTTAAGTAAGTTCAAGGATAATTATGAAAATCATAGACTGGTACTAGGCCTACTGCCTGTGGGCAAGCTGCCAATGTTGTTTTATTCAAATCACAAAAGAATAGTGAATAATGAGCACTGACAAATCCATAACCCATGAACACATGGTACTTTTATTCAATGACCAGTTAATGGGCACCTATACTGTACAGACACAGAAATATGTGGAAGCACAAAGTCTAGTAAGAGTTCACAACCAGTACTCTATTCTAATCCTTACTCTTTCTTTTAGCATAACAGGTTATTGCTAAAGTAAATTCAGTCCACAAATACCATCTCTATATCCTTCAATAGGCTTGAAAAGTCAGTGAATGAATGAATGAATGAATGAATGAATGAATGAATGTTATAGATACCCAGCAGCCCTCTTCATTAGCCCTTCCTCCACTCCCAAATCACAATGAGCAAAGACTCACCAGTGAGCCTGGACTTAAGTCTCTTGGCCCTCCCAGACTGGCCCTCTCTCTCCTGTCTCCCTCTCTCTGTTATGCAATGGACGTCCAGACTTAGAGAACCACATGTTAAAAATTCAGTGACTAAATAAATCCTGAAATGTAGTAAATGAATTATTTTTACTGTCTTCTGTTAACTGATACCAGGCAGACTGGCTCACAGTCATTTCCATGGACATCTTTGCCTTTTCCAGTCTGATGCCCAAAATTAGAAAGCAAAGTTGCTGGACATTGTCTGAGATCAAATCCCTTCTAGTCACAGATGATGAGAACCAAAATCACTGCTCTGAACCCAGTGACCTGGCAAGTCTGTGAAATATCCAGTCAGGACAATGTTGATTTTGAAAAATAAAGATGGAAAAGTTTTTATTTTTTTTAAACCTACCATCAATCCAAATTGGCTGTTCATTATGTATTTTCCTTACACAGGTTCCGAGTCCCTTATTCCCAATTTGCCATGATTGTGAAGATGGCATGGGGACTGAAACCACACTGAGTCAGGGATATATGAAGCATATTAGACATAATTTAAGCTGTGCTTGCTTAGCCAGAAAGCTCTTTAAGATTCTAAAAGGCTTTAAAAGTTTTTTTAAAGTCACCTTACAAGTTCTCAGGGTTTTTCTAATGGACATTAACTCATATCAGCTCTGCAGCTATAGGAAGGGTGGGCTTTGTCCTGCAACCTTTGGCTTTTTGGCCAAGACAGACCCCAGGGCACCTGCACACACATCAACCTGAGCTGCCCATGCCAACCTCAGGCAGCAGAAAGGGTGTAATGTCTCCTGCCTCTGCCTCTGGAGGTGGTGGGGGCGGGAGTCGGGGGCAGAAAGTTCTAGGGAATCAATTTGCTGTACAAACAATACCTCCGAAGGGGTTTCCCACCAATGCGTGTGATGACAAGTTCATGTCTGCCTTCTCACACTTCCAGGCTCAGCCCCTTCTACTTCACCACTTAGCTAGGAAGCACCCCCAAATATCAGCTAGAAGGACAAACAAGTTTATCAAAGCAGCTCCCCAATCTCACCTACACTTTTATTGAAACCATGGCCCATGAAATCAAATCTAACTGGTGCTTACAAGAGGGATGAAAGACAGTTATCTGAAACACGGTAACTAAGCCCTCTTCTTCCAGATGAATGACACTTTATCATTTATCCACAGAATGAACCCATTTATATGGACAACATCTTGAAGTCAAAAAATTTGCTTTCATTATATTTACCTTGTGGTATCTTTTCAAGGCGCTCATTCAAGATCAGTATCTCTGGGTTACTTTCACCTTCCAGTAAGGCTCTGTAAAAACCATTTAAAAAAGAAAACTTATTAGGAAATAGTGAGAAGTCCCTCTATAAGACTCAGAGTGTAGTATCTGGTCAACAACCTCACTGTCACGGTGTCATGTTTTAGGACTCATGCCTGAAGAAGAAAGCCCACCTTGGCTGACCTGGCTGGAGAGAGCATTTAGCCAATTCAATGGACAAAATAAGGGGCTAGGGTTATAGAGCTGCTTGAGAGCCAACCTCTTCTAGAAAGTTCTTCCAAAGTCTGGGCAAGGAACAGGAAGAGACAGAGAGATGTGGGCCCAGAAAAGAGGTCAGAGGTCTTGAAGGACCTGTGCAAGGCACAGCAGCCAACTGAGAGAGGCCTAGAACAATTACACTCCCCCACCGAGGTCTTCTGGAGCCACAGTCTGCAGAGGATTGACAAGAAGCTGAAAGAAGGCCCCCAAACTGCTTTTGTGGTTTCCAAACTCAGCGAGGACATCTTAGAGATGAGAAATTCAAAAAAGAGGCAAGATGGAGGGCAGGAAGGACAGACCACTCTCTCTCCTCCCCACCCCTGGGGCCTCATTTCAGCCAGAGACGCTTTCTGCTAATGCTTTAATATAATTATGGAAAAAGCCTTTGACTAGGTTATTTTGTTGGCCACGTCTAGCTCCAAAGTTTAAACTGTAGAGTCCTTAACAAGTTGTTAGTCACTATCCTGAGACCAAGGAGAGAGCAGACATGCCAGGCGTGCCTCGCATGGGCCAGCTATGGGGGTCCACTGCTCAGAGACCCCCTAGGATGCCCACTCTGCGGGCACAACAGTTGTACAGTTGCTAGGCAACACGTGAAATCACTAACTCCAGTTTCAAGAAATACACTGTGTGTGGCAAAGGGCAACCAGAAACAGAGCCCACTTGGGAGTGCTGAGGTCACAGCGGCGAGCTGGGCACCGAAGCTGGCCACCAAACCCGAGGAAGGATGCCAGAACCGGCAGGGACTTGGCAACTCAGGCAAATCCGCGTCATGTTCTATTTCCACTGACTCAGGGGTGGTGGTTCCCACAAACGGGGGGACCCCGTGCACAGCTGAAAGGAAACAAAGGAGGCCTCTTCTGAGGAAAGAAGCAAAGATGGTGCTAAGAGGGAGCTGCTGGAGGTGCAGGGGCGTCTGCCTGGAAGACTGGCTGGAGAGCGCCCCTCTGGACGTGCAGGAAGACAAGGTCAGTGTCTGGCCCAGCTCTTCCCCTCGGGGTGAAGCCAGGAAACTGAACACCAACCCTTTAATCACACACCCTCATGACCAAGCATTTTAGGTTCCAGGAACACAAATAGCTCCCAGCACTGAGAAAATTCCAAGGTCTGCATTTAGTAAGGGGAATGTTCAGCATAAAAGAGGGTTTGCACCCCAGGATTATAGCAGCAGAAAGGGAGCATACGTCAGCATAGGGGGTCAGCATGGGGCCTGGTGATAGTGTCCAGTTCTGTCTCAGATCCTCCCTTGGACTTGACACCCACAGGTTTTCTCATTGGAGTGCCCTAGTCCTCTGCTAAGGACTCTGAGCAGAGAAATCAGAGGTGGGGGGTGGGGGGTGGAGGGTGGGGTTCAGGATAAAGAGGATTCCCTTGAGGGAAGGCAGGTGTTTTCTCACCCCTCAAAGGAGAATGGTTTTGTTCATCTCTCCAAGGAAATTCAAATCATTACCAAATCTTCTGTGTCCAAGAGTCTGAAGAGGGTGCTGTGATATAAGGGAGGGGGCAGCTATCCCCCAAGGGGCTTTTGTAGTAGGTGTGGGGGGGCCCTCACTGGCTCTAGCCGAAATGCAGCACCACACTGCCCAAGCCCTCCTGCCTATCACCACATGCAGTCCCCCTAGAGACCCCCCTACACTGGGCCCATGGTGGCATGCCAGGTCACAGGTGAGCAGATGGAGCAAAGGCAGGGTGGGCCGGCTGAAGGCACCCAGCTCACCTGCACAGGGAGTGACATGGGACCAGTCCAGAGTCTGACAAGGAACCCAGCTGCCTGAGCGCTCACCAGCCCATTAGCTCTAGAATTCCCTGCAAGACCAGGTCGGGCATCTCATACAGATTCTGGGCGATCCAAACCTGGCAGATAGACCCTCCAGCCCTTTATTAAAGGAAGGAAACATAACATCTTTTGGTGATTTCATCTAGGGTCCCTACAGGGCTCCCCCATAGAAAATAAAGCCCCTACTTGGAGAGGACTCAGCCCCCACCCACCCTTGTCCCCTTCTCGGTGACCAGCTCCTAGAGGCTATGTCACCTTTTCCATTTGGGTGCCCAGCACTGGGCAGTGCAGGTGCCCAGGTCAACACCTAACGCAGTATTCATACAGTCCCTTATGACACACCACGTCCTGCCACCACGGAACAGCTCACAGGACTAGCAGCAGAGGCATAAACCAAGCAGAGTTTCTGACAGAGACACTAAGTACAAGTATTTCCAATTTGCCATGATTCTGAGTCTTCACAAAGAAACTTATTTTTCAAGGCACTGACTCGTACAACTTTAAGAAATGGGTCAAGTGTTGTCCGGTTATTTTGAGAGCGATGAAGGAAACTGCCTCCCAGCCCTGGTGACTGAGAAATGCCAGCTCCCTGAATCACGGGCTATTAGTGATGGGTTCTCACAGCGCCACAGGCTGGCAACCTTGTAAGCAGGAAAATAAGCAGATGTGTGCGGGAAAGCCAGGTCCCTGGCCTCATTAAGGAGTCCGAGACAATCCATAGGCAGACGCCAGCTCTAATGTGGCCTCTGGCCACGCTCCAGGCCCTAACAGACCACCGTCCTTGTCCTGACCGTGCCGCAGGGCTGTCTGGGAGTTGTTATCCTAATGGAGTTTCAGAGCAGAGCTGCTGTTTCCACATCAGGGGCCCAGGCTGCTGTGCACCCACATCCACGAGCACACAAGGAGGGAGAAGGATGTGGGAGTAGGGTGGAGCACGGAACTGTGCTTTGGCCTCCTCACTGTGCACCCCCAGAGTGGGTGGGGGGACTGCCTGGCACCCCAGACTCAAGCCAGAAGAGGACACAGGGGAAGGGGAGCAGGGGTCAAAAGGAGAGATTCCATTCACAGGCCAAGGAGCATCAGGGTCTGTCCCAAAGCACTGGCTTGTCTGAAAGATGACCACGAGGCCATGCTGCCATTCCTGGTCTTTCCCTCTGTCCTCAGAGTTAAACCACACCCCGAAAGCCTATGTCAATTTATAAAGATCAAAGGGCACTGGAGAAAGAGATTAAGGGTCAGAGAACAAGAAGGCACCAACCCAAACAGGGCCTTGCATGCCTGTCCTTAGAACGCAGCAGCAGCACAGAATATACACAGAGTCACTTATTAAGGGGCGACAAGGGCTTGTCTTCAGGACACTGAAACATAAAAACAAAATGCCTGGCTTCTGACTTAAGGAAACGGGTGACATTCTACCATTTCTGACAAGCGGGCACCTTCCGACTAAGACCTGAGCACCAGGAGGCAGGGAGGCCTGCAGTGACTCTACCCTCAAGGCTGGTATCTGCAGCTGGGCGGGGTCAAGCTAGGTGCACACCTGGTTCCTGGGCCCAGTGGATGCAGACCAGGCTCCTGGGCCTGGCTTCTCATTTTCCCCATGCACACTTGGACTTGAGAAAGATATACAGTCAAATAATCACTCTCGTCCCGGAAAGTCTGATGACTAAAATGCCAGCAGATGGCCAAGCCAACCCCTAATTGGGGTAGGGAAATGCCAGCAGCAGACAGAGGTAGGGGACACTGTCCCCACTGACAAGCAGGCTGCTGACATGAGCAAAGGAGGCTCGGGATTAACGGCCATGAAAAACAGCTGGCCGGGCAGTGAATTCCTACCAAAAAGGTTGGCCCTGGCTTCTGGGAAAGACACCTGGCTGTGCCCTCTCTTTATATGATAGAACATGGGGCAGGGAAGACAAGGGCTCAAGACCCCAGAAATAAAGTGCAAAATCAATGTCTTCAAATTCCAACCCAGACGATGAGTCCAGAAAGGAAACTGGAAGAACCATCTGCCTCCCTGGAGAAAAGATTCACCCGACAGTCACAAATGGGCACAAATGTGGGTTTCTGGGCCGGCCCGGCATCTGCGCTAGAATGTTGCCTGATTTGGGGCACCAAACACCCCACTCTCAGTTCATGAGACGTACAGGAAGCTGACCCCACTCGAGCTCTAGAGTGAGTCACCCCCCAGCCCAGCGGTGGGCACCACACCCAGAGAGAGTGCAGGCAGGTCAGGAAGAGCCCCCTCCTCACACCAGGGGATGCAGCAGCTGGAGGCCAATCCTGCCCAGGTGTAGACCACCAACCTCATCTGGGTGTCTGGATTTTCCCAGTTATTTGAGGACTAAGTTCCCATTTTGACGTGAGCCAGTCTGAGAAGGGTTTCTGTTACTTCTAGTGGAAAACATCCTGTGGCCCACAGAGCAATTAAAGTGGGCACAGAAGTGTGTGTGGGGGTTTGCCACAGACAGTGCACTATTCTGGAGTGATCCTTACTTGTAAGCCTATACCATCTTGCTCAGCATTTGGCTGAACACCCTACCGATTTAACTTTGGGGTGGCTCGCCCCATGAGATTTCCAAGGAGAATGCAGGAGACGGACCTTTGGAAGGGGAGGCCACCAGTGCCTCCCCGCTCGGCTCCCTGCCCACTGCAGCTCTCACAGGGGAACCCAGCAAGGCCCCCGCAGGTTTGGCCCCAGGGCAACCCCTAGTGTGGCTGGAGGCTCTTCGCAGACTCCTCCACCGCTGCCATGGCCCTGGGCAGGCCTCACTCCTCCGAGGCTGCCTTGGGTCCAGGGTACGGACCAGCTCCCTCTTCACTGCTGGTACTAAAGCCCTGGATGAAAACCTGGCTGAGCAAGTCTAGCAGAAGGTAAGGACAGCAAGGCTGTGGTCTGGAACCCCAGCTGACACCCAGGCCCCTCTAATTGTCTCAGCAGAAACCATGATCAGGAGACAGCACAGACGCCCTTTAGGAAGTGCCCAACTCAGCTGCTCTGCCCCCAACAGGGAAGTGGACCTTGGCCCTCAGCTATTCCCAGGGACACCAGCTGGGTGAGCTGGGGAGGCACTGACAATGCCCTCCTCATTTGTCAAGGCAGACTTTCCCAAGCCTATTCCCACCCATGGTGGATCTGTGCTCACACAACCCTAGGAATGAAGGGGGCATTGTGCTCACCTCAACTGGCTGGGAGTAAGACACAGGCTGGGTCTGCCCCTCACCAGCCTAGACCCCTGACTTCTGGCCCTCTCTCCCTCACCTGTAACAGGGGTGAGAGGCACCTACCCAGCGGAGAGGGTGAAATACTCCTTGTCTGGCAGGTGGTGAGGGTTGATGACACTGGCTACCACTATCATCTTATGGGGGTGGGGGGAGGCCCAGGGTCTCTAAAAGTCCTTACACTGTGAGTGCCTGAGACCTGGGCCATAGCTGCAGGAACTAAGGGGTACCATCTCAACTACAGACCGCCTGCCACCCAGGGGCAGGAAAGGGAGGCTGAGGGGAAGCTGCTCTGGGGCCACAGGTCACTCGGGGGATAGTGAACTGCAGTCTCTGCCCTGCCTGCACCAGCCCCTTTGCAGGCTTTGTGACTTTTCCCTCTGGGTTAGTCATCCCGAATTCAAGCGGACATCTCAATAAACAAAGCCTGTCGCCTGCAGTACCTTACTAAGCTTTTGGCAGAGATGCAGTTCAAGGCCACACCCACGGGGGTAGAGTCAGAGCCGGGGACACAACTGTGTAACAGGCAGACACAGCTTCAGGGGCTAGGATCCTGGCCTCTGGGCTCTTGCCCTTTTACTTCTCTGAGCCAAGCTTGCTCTTCTGTGAACTCACACTTGATTCCTAGGACCCAATGATCTTCCAGGGTGCCCGGGACAGGCACGCCCTTGGCAAGGGGGCTCCCTCAGCTATTCTCATCACCAGGGACACCAGCTGGGTGAGCTGGGGAGGCCCTGCCCATCCTCCTCCCTCTGGCCCCAGACTCCTTAGCTGCTGTGCCAGGGGGTGCTCTCTGCTTGTCACGGGGACTCCGCAGAGTCTCCGGCCACTCACACTGCCCGCTCAGCAGGCCGCACGGCATCCTCACCGGTACGTTGCCACCTCCAGGCTGAGGCCAGTCTTCATCTGCACCAGGTCCTGATAGTCCCGCAGCCGGTCAGCCATGGCCAAGGTGAGGGACGCCTTCTCATTCTCCAGGCAGGCGATCACTCCCTAAAGAGAAAGAGGGCTTTTAGATCAGAGGATTGGCGCTTTAGGGTGGCACTTAAGGTACCAAGAGTTCAGGACAGGAAAAGACATGAAGGACCTGCAGGCTTATTAAAGACGTGGTCGTTGCAAGGGTGAATTTCAATACTGCATTTCGTCCCCAAGGAAGACCTCATCACGCGTGGGAGATTCTAACAGGACACTCTCCTCTCTGGTCATACTCACTCATAGCAACAACAAACGCTTAGCTGACCCACCAGGCGTCTGTGCAGTTCAAAAGTCGGGCCACTTGGGAAAGACATCAAACCCATCAACTAAGGTGCTACCGAAAATTAGCCTAGAAGAGACAGTGGGGGCTTACAAATGTCACCCGGATTTGAGGTAGAATTTACCTGGTATTTGTGGCTCCCATAATAGCTTTCTTGCTTAGCTAGTACTAGTTGTTAGCATCCCGGTGTGTAGATAAAGCGTGCTAACAACACAATCACTTAGTTTGTAAAACAAGGGAGTACATTTAGAAGTCACCAGGCACCCCCCTCTCCCCGTGAATCTATGATAGTCCCCAAAGCTGGCCTCAGAAGGAGACAAAGCTTCGCCAGACCAGACCACCTGCCAGTGACAGTTGCTAAGATTTAGTCATGACTCTGTTCCGATCCAGCGAAATCTAGGTGTTAAAATCCTATGTTCCCCATTTAGTGGGAGTATAAATTGCAATACATGGTTATAGGGCAATATATTTTACACATATACATTAACATAAATAGACTGCTCCATTCTTCACAGGAAACTTGACCTACAGAGTAAAACTTGAGACTTTGTAGTGATTTATTCTCTACGGAGAAGCTCAACTCTTCTTAAGTTGCTTAGAAAAAAATAACATAAATTCTCAACTCTCCAACTACAACCCCCCTAAGCGGTCTAAGCTCTCCCAGCCATGAAGACTGTCTCTCCTCCCGGAGGGCACAGCCTAGTTCTGCACCCCTTAAAGCACAAGGAGGAAAATCAGTATAGTTCCAACCACATGGCCATGTGAGTCAGCGGCAAAGGAAATGAGTGGACTTCTGGGAGCAGAAGACAAGACTTCTCGGCTCCCCACAGTCCCCACAGAAACCATAATGGATCCTGCAGGTAGACTGAAGCTCGACTTGGGCTGTGCTTCACCAGAAGTTTCCAAACCCTGGGCCAGGCCAGAGGGACTGGAGCAGGAGACCCAGCGGGCTAATTCTAACCTGGAGGAAGCTGGTTCACCTAGTGGCATAAAAGCTGGGAAGAGAGGTCACCTTTTTAGTTGCTATTTAGAGAGCCTTTCAGTGGCATCAGAACCGATGATGAAATGTGGGCTACACCAGGGAAAGCACGCTGCTGCCGGTATCCAAAGAATCCATGTTCTCTTAACCAAACGGGAGCCGCCTCGAGCTGAGCAAGTCACCCAATAATACCAAGAGCTTGTAAATGTCACGGCTACTGGGGGTTTTGAATGTTAGGGCTGAGACAGGTAGCTGATCTACTGAATACTGCTACTGAATACTAACAAGCATTAATAACAAGTAATAAAGCTAAAGAGTTACTAAAAACTAATAAAATCTTTACTTAATAATAAACATTCATTGAATGTTAAGTATTTACAGCTTGAGCCCAGACAGCACCCAGCTCAGACTCCCAACACCAGGCGGGTACCCAAGAACATCTCTAACTGAACTCTGAGCTCCTGCCAAACCTGCCCTCCGGCAGAAGAGTGCTCCCAATCACTCAGGCCACGAGCCTGGCATCAACTTGGATTTCTCCTTCTCCCCACTGCCCCATCCAAGCCACCCGCAAACCTCCCAGGCTTCGGTTTCAGAGTAGATCCCCCCCCCCACCCCTCATCTCAGCCCTCTGCACTGCCCCGTTCCAAGTCGCCGGCACCTCCTGCCTTCACATTTGCAGTGGTCTCCTGAGGTTTCTCTGCGCCCGCTCTTGTCCCACACTGGTTTGATCATCTGTAAAAGGGGGTTAACATTGGTAGCACCTCATGAGATCACTGTGAGGATAGAGAGTCGATACATGTGGGGGGGGGTGGTTGGGACATGGGTGCCTGGCACACAAGGAGCGCTTGATAGAGGCGAACTGAGCAGCGAAACACACATTACAGGAAGTGGGTGTCTTCAGTGTCTCTGGACGGACCTTTTGCTTCTATGAACGATGAAAATATCAGTGGCTTGGGGTGGAGTCGTCCATGCTTACTCCTGAACAAAATTGCTAGCATTTTCACATTTTCTTGAATACTAATGCCTGGTATTGAATCTTTTGGAAAGCAATTGGAAATGTGGCTGCTTTAAGCTGACCAGGGAGAGATTCAGGAAATGGACAAAGAAGCATTTAATGCCATGGAACTGCCACAAATTAAAACTAAAAATAGCCCGAGTCCTTACTGACACATCTATGCTCCTTACTTTTAGGGAAAAGATACTGATTCCAGAGAGATGGGGTAGACTGGACGGGAAGCTGAGAGTAAGGTCCTCCTAGTCCCTGGTCAGGTGTGACCCCAGGAAGGAACTTGGGGGCACAGCGGAGGGAGCAGGTGCCTGTCAGAGGACTGGATATGATGCTAACTGTACATCTTCAGGCCTCACTGCTCCTCCAGAGGAGACGCTCTACTTTCCATCTTTGGGGTTCCGCTTGGGATTTATATGGGGGAGAGGGAGGGTTCTGCTGCTAGACGAGAACACAGAAACCAGAGCTTCAACATCCATAATGAGTCAGGCAGCATGAGTGCAAGTGTGAGGCCTGAGCTCACACAAGGCTCCCCACATGGGGGCTCCCCACAAAGGGGTTCAGTGGGTAGTAAGTTTGGCAGGCACTCCACTTTGGGGTCACAATATTCATAGGTCTAAAGCTCTGTGAAATCTGACAGTATAGCCCATTTTAACTCTCACGCAACAGTGTGTGCCTGTGGCATGGGGGTGCCGGCCCCTAGTGCTGAGAAGGGGCACACTCTCAGCTGAGGGCAAGTTCTGGAAATCAGCACTTCAGCCAGTCACTGTCCTAGCTCCACCTGCAACACCCAGGAGAATGCTTTCCAAAATTATGAGGTGAAGGCCAAACACAACCACAGCCCAGATTAAATTCCAAGCAACTTAGAACTGCCTTGCTTTGTATGATTCCGCAGCGGACACCAGCTCTTTGAATATGAAACCTCAGTGCTGGGCACCCTGGGTCATCAGAAGACCTTCACTGATGGCTTGGGGACCCCAGTGTCCTCACTATAGTCCTCTAAGACACAGACACTGTGTTCCCTTGATTTTTTTTTTTTTAAATGCACCAAACTCCCCATGATAAATCTCCAACCTCCAGCTACAAGTGGTTCTACAAACAGTTGTGAAATGCTGGGGAGGTTATTATAAACTGCCGTCCTGAGAACCACTGACAGTCTGATTTGGGAGTATCTCCAATTCTGGCTGAGACTGGGCAGGGTCAGGAGTGGGACTGGGACTGGGCTGGGTGTACAGAGAATAAATCAGCCGCAGGTGTCACCCTGCAGCTCTGAACTTTGCTTCCCTGAAACAGTAACTGTTTATATGCCTCCACACTTGTCATAACATCCTGCCACTGGACCCCTTTTCCAGTTACACTACCCAGAGACCTGACGTCAATCTGCACTGTGAGAATACTTTGCCCATTAAGCCCTTTTCTGATTCAAAGTTGCTGCCCCTCCCAAGAACAAACAAGGCAGCTGGGAGGTCATTCTGGCAAGATGAAGAAAACCACTTTTGGGAATCAGTTTAAAATTTTTCCCGGGGAGCCTAGAGCCAGCAAGGGCTGTTACTTTGAATGGCTCCAGGCAAGGACTTGGCATTGCCTAGAAACCCCTCTAAGAAGGAATAAGCTGTCACTTCTGGAAGTCTGGGTCATTCTCGTTGACTTTTCTATGAACTACTGTAGGTCTGTGGAGCTGGGAAACGTAAGAGAACCGAGGGTCACTTGTCAGGGTGCACCCAAAGACGCCCAGGTCTAAAGAAATCGACAAGCTAACCGACTGGGCGATCCACAGGGACCTGCCACATGGGACTGGCCCGTTGGGTCGCTGGACCAGACCCATATGCTGCTCCACTTCCAGGCTTGGCGAGAAGCCGGGCCCTGCAGCCCTGCGGGGGAAGTAGGCGGTGCCTTCTGCGCGTAGGGTCCCGGAGCCATGCAGGCGGGGCCCCACCCGTCGGTGCACCATGATGGGGGTGAAGGCGCTGCGCGTTGAGAGAGCCCGGCCGCGCCCCCACCCCTCCGGCGTGTCGGGCGCCCCGGACTGCCGGCGGGGACCGTCCCCGAGCACGGACCTGCCGCTCCTCGGCCTGCAGGTCGTAGGCCTCGCGCATCCGCTGCAGCTCGTCCTCCAGCAGCGCGCGCAGCTGCTCCAGCTCCAGCGCCTCGCGCCGCAGAGCCTCGGCCTCCTGCGCGCACAGCCGCATCTCCTCCTCGGCCTCGCGCCGGCTCTCCTGGCCGCGCCGCAGCGCCTCCTCCAGCTCGCGCACCTCGTCCTCGTACATCTGCACGGCGTCCCGCCGCGACTCGGCCACCAGCAGCGCGAAGCTGTCGCGCACCTCGCGGAGGCGCGGCGGGGGCGCGGCGGGGCCGGGGGCGCGCGCGCGGTAGTGCAGGGTCAGGCCGGCGGCGCGCGCGCGCAGCTCCCGCACGTCGCGGTCGTGGGCCTCGTCGAGGAGGCGGCGCTCGGCCTGCAGCCGGCCCAGCCGCGCCTCGAGGTCGGCGCGCGCGCCCAGCGTCTCCTGCAGCTCGCGCCGCTGCGCGCCCAGCTCGGCGTCCAGGCGGTCGCGGGCGGCGCGCGTCTCCTCGCCCAGGCGCTGCAGCTCCCACAGCTCGCGCCGCAGCGCGTCGCGCTCGCCCTCGGCCAGCGCCGTGGCCCAGCCCAGCTCGTCCAGCTGCTGCCGCAGGCGGCGCGCCTCCTCGGAGAAGCGGCTCTGCTCCTCGGCCCACAGGCCCTCCTGGCCGCGCCGGCCGCGCAGCTCCTCCTCCAGGAGCAGGTTCTCGCGCTCCAGCTCCCGCACCCGGCACACGTAGTCGTGCAGCCGCGCGTTGAGCTCCCGCAGCTCGGCCTGCTCGGGGCCCGTCTGCAGCCGCCAGGACAGCATCTTGCTGGGTGTGCGCGGCTCGCCCGCCGGCCGCTCCGCTGCGCCCCGGTCTTGGTCCCGCCGCCGCGCCGCTCCGGCCCCGCCGCCGCCCTGGAGGCCCGCAGACTGGGGCCGGGGCTGGCCGGCCGCCGCACTTAGCGGACGGGGCGGGCGGGCGTGGGCGCGGGCCGCGGCCTCCAGCCAATCAGAGCGCGGCCCGGCGCGGCCACGGCGGCCGGACAGTGCCCCCTGCCGGATGGACCGCGGCGCCGCGCCCCGAACCGGGCCGGACGGGCCAGGAGACGCCGAAGAGCCGGCCGGTGGCTCGTTTGCAGGGCCCAGCTCCGAGCAGGGGTGCAGGGAGGCGCCCCGTGGATGCCTCGACGCGCGTACCCACCGCGCCCCGGTGTCCCGGCGTCCGTGGACCAAACTAGAAGCCGCCACGAAATGGGAGCTGAATGGTGAAGCGGTCAGTTGTGGGAGACTTCTCATCGGAGGCGCTGGAGATGGGAGGTTCGATTTTTTTAATCTTATCTATATGCACACGTGTATGATCTATGAAGGTGATGCGTGTTGTGTGCACATATGCGTCCGTGCACACGGGCGCATGAAATAGTCTGTTTTTACTTTATAAGTAATTATCCATTTGGTTACTGTGCAGGTAAGACTTTTTTTTAAGATTTATTTATTCATTCATTCATTCATTCATTCATTCATTCATTCATTCATTCATTCATTTATACATACAAGCACTGGGCACAGTCAGAAGCGCGGGAGGGTGAGAGAATTCACCAGAGCCAGAGGGGAGAGCAGAGCAGGCAGAAGGACCGAAGTACACTGCTGAGGGGAGCAGCGGGCGGCAGGAGAGGTCTGCGTGCCATGTGGGACCCGCACCTGGTGGCCGGGGATCGAACCAGCGCTGCAGAGGCCGCGGGCAGCTTCGCAACCCAGCGCTCAACCGCTGCGCCACCCGGGAGGCCCCAGGTAAGACTTTTGATGTGGGTTTTCCTTCTGATACAAACTACCCGCGCAGGACAGAGGCTCCACTTGCCAATTTCCTTTCTGTAGGACTGAGAACTTAAAGACAGCCGTGAAGTGCTCTGACCACAGAATTTTTCTATGGTTATAATGTCTCCCTGAACTTTGGCAGTGGTCGCCCTTACACCTAATGTGACAGCCGATCTTCTCCCAACAACGTGTGCCAACGTGTTCCGTTGTCATGGAAACCACAGCCCTTTTTCACTCACTCGTGTCTCCTTCGGTTTCATGGCAGTTATTTAAGTTGTCAATGACAAAAACCCATACAAGTGGCATTAAGTGGCACAGAACCAACCAATGGCTCTTGGTTGAGGTGCTCCTGGGACACAGGTGCCATGGCAGGGCCACCAATTAATATATTTTGCAGATGGCGTGGCGAAGCCCGTCAGCAAGTTGGCCGGGAAGCTCCCTTGAGGTGACTTCCAGCACTCTCTTAGTGACAGGTGTGAGTCTGCAGGCATAAATGGCATAGAAGTGAGCCTTGTTTCCCCAGAGACCCCATATCACAGACCTTATTCTGCACCTGGTAGAAATTAATACCTTTCAATTCAGAATTTCTCTCCTGCCCAGGCAAATTGGCAGGAAAGGGATTATTCAGTGCCAAAGGCATGGTGCAGGTTTGGGGGTGGGGTGTCTGGACCCCTGTTCTTGGCGGTCCTCCCATTCGCCCAAGTGCACATTGCTTGTCAGCTGATGCCATCACCCAGCCTGTGGGGGAGCCCCAAGCGGTTGGTGCTCCTCTCCCAGGCCACACTGGGGCACCAGGGCCCTGTGGGCTGACTCAGGGAGTTACGTGGACTCAGTGTGGAGCCATTTGTCCTCCATTCTTCATATGCCCATCCTGCCAGCGCTTGCTCTCCCACCTCTCCTGGCTTGGCCGGCCAGGAGGACATTGTCAGGTGCTTCTTTTTGTTTTAACTCATTAGGTTTCCCTTGCCCTGATGTCCTACAGGGACGTGGACTTTGGAAGTCAAAGCCTTTTCCCCAGTCTGCTCATGTCAAATCCTGTCCTTGAGGAAATGACTACTACAAGGTTCAGACGCCCAGTTTGGGGAAGAGCAGGGCAGGAAGAAGACCATTGGTTAATCGTTCTCAGAAATATCCTGAAAGATCTGGTTTTATCCTCACAAAACTGAAGTTCAGAGAAGCTGAGCAACTTGCCTAGAGACACGCATTTCCTAAATTTGGGGGTAGATGTGTGAGATGTCTGAGCAGGCAGAGTAAGGCCAGAAGACAGAGGCAGCCTCCAAGGGAAGTGGTTAATGGGATGTGCTGAGAAGGCTGTGTACAAAGTAGAGCTCAGATGGAGAAGCCAAGGAAGCAGCAAGAGTGAGAAACCAAGGAGCCCAACTCTAGGGCCAAGAGCCGGGAGGGCTGGCTGAGCTCCAAAGGACACTAGAGGAGCAGGAGCTCAGAATCCCTCCCACCAGGGGTCAGGAGAAGGAAAACCAACCCTTATTTCTTACTGCCCTCTCCTCCCCTGCCAGTGATCTCCTTGTGGAACCAGAAGTGGCTGGAGTCTGGCAGTGGCGCATGGGGCTCCTTATGGCTTTTGTGAGCAGGTTGTTAAATACAGGCATTATTAAAAATTAAATTATAACTTACCATTAATTATGCAAAAAGGAAGTTAATACTCGAGACATATCCCTTTCTAATTATTTGATTGTCTAGTAAAGTACAATTTTCCTAAAAGATAAAACACGTCTTACTGTCGTCTGTTGTTGCAGGCATGGTGGTCTAGTGTACCTGTGAGGTGGGAATGCTGTTCTGTATAATGTGGTTCTTTGTATCTCTACCCAACTTGGTATTCCCCGGCCTCGTGTTGGTAGCTTGTGTATTTACATCACTGAGACCAGTAAATAATCTGTTAATTGTTAAATTGACTTACTGTTTTGTAGATTTTCTAGATTTAAAGAAAGTGATGGCGAATAGATTAATAAGGCAGACTAAATTTCATAATTGTGTCAGTTGCTTCTGAATTCGAGGAAGGATTTTTCCAGTGTCGCAAAACCATTATCCAAGTTAGCAGAAGGTTGCTGCATGTTGACAACGAATGAAGTTTCTTAGTTATTTTACCTTGGTCTTTCTCGTTAAGGGAAAAAGAACTACCAACCAATATTCATGTCACCCATACAGCGTTCATTTGTCAATTCCAATCATAGATTAACTAGAGACAGCAGAGTTCTGCAAAAATCAATGAAGGCTTTCTTCAAGAATCAATTTGCCATATGTAATTTATGATTAGTAGTATTGTGCATTTTATTATTGCTTGTAATAAAAATTTTAAAGCTGCCTCCATATGATTATCATGTTAACAAATACATTTTCTATTAATAGTGCATGGCCAAAAGCAAAAGTCCCAAAGTTCTCATGACATTTCTCTATCCATTATGGTGGATAATCTCTCTCTCTCTCTCTCTCTCTCTTTCTCTCTGTCTCTCTGTCTCTGTCTCTCTGTCTCTCTGTCTCACACACACACACAATTCCATGGAACTAAATATAATCACTTCTACTTTAAATTTTTCTAATGGCCGATAATATTTTTTTTTTTTGCTGGCTGTATTATGTTTTCTGCAAATACAAAAGAAATTGCTCCCCACTGCCATAAGACAATGGTTTGGAAGAGTTTTCTTTCTACCCACAGCCCCCTTTGGGCAGACTCAACACTTCTGGGACAATCTACCCTGCTTGATACCAATTTCCAATTTAGGGATATCAAATAGTTGACGAGAGGAAGTTGCCTGGAGTCCTGCTTGCTGAGTTCAGTGGGTTAGTAGCCAGAAGCTCGTCAGATGTTCAGCCAAGGGCCTGGACGCGCGTTTCGGTGTCCACCGCTGCGAGCCGCGCGCCCCGAGGAGACCGCGCGTTTCCCCGACCTCCCGGCAGGGGGCGCTGCCTGAGGCTGGCGAGCCCCGAAAGGGCTGGGGCTGCTAGTCAAGGTCCCCCTCCTGCGCCCTTGGGGTTCGGTGCCTGGGAAGCAGAGCGGCCCCCACGCAGTGTTACATCGAAAAACGCGAGAAGCAGGAGGGCTGCGCTGGCTGGGGAGCTGGAGCGGTGGGGGGGAGAGGGCGAGACCAGCGAGTGCCCCACGGGTCTCCTAGGTGTGGTGGAACAGCTGAGGTTTGCGAGGGGAAGGTTCATGGATTTTTCCAAATAGTTTCATCCCTTTCCCGCAGTCCACAGCCTTGCGGGGGGCGGGAGGGGGTTAGGGGGCAGAGGCAGAGAGCCCAAGTAGAAAGGTCTCCCTGACTTTGCTCTTCAAAATACAAGTTAAAAGCTTAGTGTGGACATCGGGCTGATAGAATGTTGGGGAAAAATCCTAAGGGATGTCAGAACAGAAGCTAACAAGAGTTGGGGTTCCTACGGAAAAGAAATATTCCTCTGAGAAGGGGGAGGAGGTATTGTAGTGTTTAGGGCTGTCCTTCCTGGGAAGGACATGGAGATGCCAAAATCCCATTTATATTGGGGGTTCCAAGAGCAGAGGCCTTGGAACTTGGGCCAGGAGAGCCTTTCCAGCTGCTCACCCCCAGCATGAATGAGGTGAAGGGCCTCCAAAAGTGGCAAGGGAGCTGGATGTGCCATTCAGACAGGATGAGGCAACTCTGTATGGCCACTCCTGCTCTGAGCTGCCTTTGTGCCAGTTTTTAGAAGGCATACGAAGACACCCACAGGTACATGACCTACTGGATGGCTCCTTGGAGCAAAGGAATAGGTGTTCCTTCCTTGGTGGAAGTGGTCCTGAACCCACATCCACAACTTATCAAGTGTCCCGCTGATTCCCCATCAAGTGTGTTTGTGCAGTGCACAACCTGCTCAGCTGTGCATGGTGGCCCATGGTCCCAGCCTCTGTCTAGCCCCAGCACCTTGGCATGTGTAAGTCCTTAATAATTCTGGTACAACCCCAAGGAAGGTGATTAGAACCTTGAACTGAGTTTGACTTGAGACTGGGTTTCCATCCCCCCAAGTGGAAATTGGGGCCCTCAATCAGTTGAGATACAGAAAAAAAAAAAAAAACCCTGCCATTACTTCCTGCACACCTAAGCTTGTGGCCAGGGAGGCACAGCTGCTACCTGACAGGTTTGGCCAGGTAGCAAATGAAGTAAGTGGCAGAAGGGAAATGCCGAGGTCTGGTTGGGAGGACTGAGTGGGGCCTAGGGGTGCAGGATGGGCCAAGCTTCTCTGTGTCCCTGCATGTACTACCCACGTGAGTCAGGACACCACAACCTGATTCTTTATCTGTGAGCACAAAACAGCACACAGAGCATCCCTGGGCTGAAGGGCCAGAGCTAGTCCTGGCTAAGCCTCTCCTGGGCAGGTCCAAGCTCTCTTCCTGGACTCGCCCCAGTCTTCAGCACCTCTGAAGTAGGGAGCAGCAGCACCGTCCTCACAAACAGGGAAACAGAGCCACAGAACAGCCAGTTTGCCAAACATTATGCAGGTAGAAAGTGACAGAATTTGACCCATGGGCTGCCCAGCCCCCTGCCCGCTATTCTGTGACAAGCCCCTCACACAGTGAGGGCTGCACAGCACCAGAAAATGATGGTTGTCCTGATGGGTGAGATCCCAAAGTCCAGCAATCACTTGGCAGCCCGTGGAAGGCCCAAGTTTCAGGGACCAGTGCAGAGGAAGCCACTCAGCTGGGTCCATAGTCGAAAGGGTCCAGGCAGCAGGAGAGTAGACTTGGACTAGTCCTCGAAACTTCTGGACTTTCCTTTTTGTGCAGTGAGGATAGCTCCTCCCTCAAGGGATTGGTACTAGCACTAAACAGACAGGTACTAGAAAAGACTCAGAACCCAGCCTCTTCCTACCTTGCCCCATTCGAAAAACTACTTGAATCCTGCAACTCAGAGCCCAGAACATTCCCCTCTGCCGTGGCTCTTCTGGCTATTTCGAGAGGGCAGATCATTTGTTTATCATTGTTTCATAGGAGCACAGCAGGTGTTTGTTGGGGTCTAGGCTGCCTGTTTTAAAAGGTGCAAAAATAGCACTTGTCATGTGAAAAAAATGTGCAGTAACTTAAGCTGTCGAACCTCCCTCTCTTAATTTGGAAAGCCATGTCCTATACATTGCAAAAGAGCTTGGGAAAGACACCAAGTGGCAAAGTACACATACCTTGGTTCATCTTCCCTACAGGAACAGGGCTCTTCATTTCACCCTAAGAACTGAAAAAAGAATGTTTGCTCTGACTGCCCTTAAGAGCACATTTCCCATGGAGGCGAACTTGATGGGGTCTTTCCAGAAGTGGTTTCTGAGTCCTTCTGCGCCAGCTGCTGGGCATGGTACCAGGGACACAGCCCCCTTCTGGGTGGCCTCCGGGTCTGGGGGTACAGGAAGCTTGGGGAGTATGCTGTTTTTCCACAGTGCCCCCCAGGTACATGTCCTTCCTCTTGTTGACAAACACCTGTCCTTGGTATGACTGCTCTTACCTGTCAACACCTGGCTGGTCTGATCCAATCTCATGCTTGACGTACCAGTGTGCCCCAGACCCTCAAAGGTGTAACTTGGCTCAGTTTGCTTTTTTCAGCCTGCTGTGTCTGGGGCCAGGCTCTGTATTGGCAGGACCCCCATAGACCCAAACTCTAATGGGACAGCTATAGGGGTATTTGGGTCCCTGAGTATCAGTGTCACTTGGGAGCCGGTCCTGGGTATCAACTGTTCAGCAAAGAGATGAGTGTTCCCCTTTCCTTACTGTAAATGACTGTGATCTCTTTGGGGGAGACCTGGGTTTTGAGTGGGGTGGAGTCACATATGGATTTACTCACCATGGAGGTTACTGGGTCCAGCGTTTAATTGATAGGCTCCAGGGCTGGGCACTGACTCAGGCCTGGAAAGTGGCAATGACTTACAGAGGGGTGTTTTTATCTACTGTATTTATTAGGGATATTTTTGTCCCCAGCTCCATTTATTTCCCCCAGGAACATTGTGTTCTATGAGTCATCGCAATAGATCCCTTAGGTCAGCTCCCCCAGCCCAGGTTGCCATTCCAGTGTTGCTGTTCATTATGGTAATTATAGCCATCCTGCTTCTGGTTCTTACAGGCTGCCACCTGCCCTCTGCTAGGCCTGTCCCCTGTGGCCCCCAAAGTCAGGGGCCTGCACTGACAACAGCTGGCTAGAAATGGGCATTCTCCACCCCCAAACCTACTGAATCCATGTGTTTTTTTAATATAATTTTTTATTGAGAAATGTGGGTTTATAACATTGTATACATTCCAGGCGGGTAGCGTCATAATTTGACATCTGAATAAAGACACCTAGACCCACAGAACGAAACCGAGAGTCCAGAAATTAGCCCACACCTTTATGGGTAACTCATCTAGGAGCAAGGAGCCAAGAACAGGGAATAGAGAAAGGCAAGTCTCTCCGGTGCTGGGAAAACTGGACAGCCACAAGCAAAAGAATTAGCCTCGACTGCTTTCCTGCCACACACAAAAATTAATTCAAATAGGACTAAAGACTTGAGGGGAAGACCCGGATACGTCCTTGACATGGGCCTTAGTGATGTTTTTGTGGACTCAGCGCCAACGCCAAGGGAAGCAAAAGCAAAAATAAACAAATGGGAGTACATCGACTGAAAAGCTTCTGCACTGCGGAAGAGGCCTCTGTGTCCTGGCAAGCCCTCTGGCCGGTTCTAATTGGCAGTGCCAATCCCCCTGGAGAGGCTAGTCCTTTAACAGCCTCTTAAAGGAACGCGGTCAGTGGGTGGTCATCCTGGTGTCGTGCCCACGTCTCACATCTTCCCTTCCTCACAGTTTGCCCCAGCAGTTCCCGTCTCTCTACTTCATTTAAGATGGGCCAGCCCAGCTGCCCACTGGCATGGTCACCCAGGACCCCTGTCCCAGGAGAATGGCCCTCACACCACCAAATGGACCAACTTGCACCCTCCTGACCCAGTTCCTTGGCGGCTGGCAGCTGAGCCTGTGGCTCTTCCTCAGCTGACTTTGCTGAGGTGTGATCCTAGATACAGGCCTGGCTCGCTCCACACAGCAAGCGCTGTCCTGAAAGGCCCCTGCCTCAGCATGGTCTCCTAGCAGGAGAGGCCAGAGGCCCAATATTTCAGCCAGGAGAGCAGGTCTCCTCTGGGCCCAGGGGAATCTGGAGGTCCAAGGTTCTTACCTACAGTCCCCAGGTTCCTCCATCCCAAGCCTCTTGAGTCAGTCTTCCTCCCTTAGGGCCTGACTTGCACGTAGGAGAACTCAGCCTCCACAGAAGCACTGCTGCTGTCACACTTAGATACCGTGCCTGTCTTCCATTCTCTCTGCCTTCTGCCTGCAGGAGGACGACCAGCAGGTGCTATGATGCTCGCACTTCCCTTTTAATCTCTGAGCAATAGGTCTGAGCCAAGCATTTCTCTCTTCGGAGTCAGCAGCACTTCACAGTCACTTGATTCCTTAGTCCTGGTTACTGTTTCCTCCAAACCTCTCCCCAGGATACTGCACCAGCTAGTGCCCCCTTCCCCTGTATCCTGTCCCAGTTCATCAAGAAGAAAACTCACACAGCAACATCACCCCAGAAATGATCAGTATTCCTCCACCCCCTAGCAGGGAACCTTCCAAAATTGTAAGAAAATAAGCCATTTACAGTGGCATTGAAAAGAATCAGCTATAAGCAATAAAATTAACCCAAGAAGTGCTGTGTATGTGCACTGAAAACTACAAAACATTGTTGAAATAAGGGACCTAAGTAAATAGTTAAGATGGCAGTGCACACACATGCACACACATGTAGCCCATGCGCACACACGTCTGTCATCTGCCCACAAGCATGAGGGCAAGCTCTGCTTCCAGTCCAATCCCAAGGTTCATGCCAGTCTTCCTTTTCCTTCTGTGTTTTTGTAACTTCTTCATCTGACTTTTGAGAAACCTGACTCTTCTCTGCAGTAAATTTGTTCATCTCCAGGGTGCATGTAAAGCAGTTTCTCCATAGTTTAAAAAACCTAAGTCACATCATTCCTCTGTGCCGAACCCTTCACACCTCCCTTTTGACTCAGAGCAGAGCCCCAAATCCTTAACCTTCTGTGACCTCCAGGTCTTACAAGATGGAGACCCTGACACATACTGCTTTACTCTCCCTTGTGCTTCTGTTCTAGAGAACTAGACCCCCTCACTATACCCCAGAGGCTAAAACTAGGAGAATAAGGGAACTTTTGGGGGTGGTAGAATTATTTCATCTATTTTGATGGTACATTTGTCAAAATTCCTTGAACTGTACACTCAAAATCGGTGGATCTAATTTAAAAATTAAAAAAAAAAATTTGTGGGACTCCCTGGTGGTGCAGGGGGTTGAGTGCAATGCTGTGAAGTTGTCCGAAGCCCCTACAGCATGGGTTTGATCCCTGGCTGGTCAGGGAGATACCCACATGGCGTGGCAGACCTCTCCTGTCTCACCCACTGCTCCCCTCAGCAGTGTATTTCAGTCAGTCTGCCTGTTCTGTTCCCCGCTCTGTCTCTGGTGAATCCTCTCACCCCCCCAACCTCTGGCCTGTACCCCAGTTCTTGTATGCATAAATAAATAAATCTTTAAAAAAGACATTTATAACAAGCAATAAAATCTGTGTTATCACCCACGTGAAATGTTGTTTGTTTCTGAAATATTTTAAATATACACATAAAGAGTAAGATCGTCAGTTTTTTTCATCTACATCTCCCCCAAATTGCATCCCTTTTCACCATGTATGTTCTCGGTTGTAAGCTTCAGCAGACTTTAGTGAAAGATTGGTTGGATCTGACTGCCTTTCTCTCTTATATGGAACAAAATCATTGTCAAACTGTTTTGTCAGTGACCACAATGAAAAAAACTGCAACATGGTTTATATTTGCATGCACCCTCTCTCACACACACAGACACACACACATGTGCATGCACACACAATTGAAACAAAAGTGCTACAAAACATTACTTACCCTCCAATATTTTAATCTTTTTTTTTTTACGTGCTAGTTTGGATCCACAAATTTAATACTATGATTCATTAATTGACTAATAATTTTAAAACTCCTCCTCTTAATGATGATCTCTACAATTGTAACCATAGCATAGCATAGACCCGGTATTCGTCAACATTGTGGGTTTTCTAAATGTGATGGATAATGTGTCCAGTCTGAACACATTCTAGAATTGACCTCCATGGTTATATGCATACTCCACCTTCCCAAACACTTCCTGGCCTTCATCAGGGGATGGCAGCCCCAAACCCATATTACCCTTTTTTTTCTCTCACCACCTCCTCATAGTAAATCTCCAAGATTGACTCAATGGCAAGTAAGTCAGTGGCACGGATGACTGCCCAAGAGGAACAAACATTGACTCACCAACTGTACTTAAGAAAAAAAGGTTTTTCCCTTTGTACCTGGGGATTGTTCTGATGATATAGACCATGGTCAGGAAGTTGTTTTAATTTCTTGATCTCAGGTATCAGCTCCAATAGTCAAAACCAAGATGGCAGCTGAGGCAAGCAGAGGCTCAGAAAGCTGCCAAAGTCCTGGACAGCTCGGGATTTTAGTCCCCAGGAAGCAAGAAGGTGATTTAGAACTTGAACTTTGATTCGTTCAACTGCTGTATCTGTACCTAGTAGAGACAGATGTAAAGAGACCAGGGTCAAGTCCTGGACTCTCAGTGCAACCCCGCCACTATCTTCTCTGCTAAGCCTAATTCCATCTCTGCTTCAAGGTCAAACTCAATGTCGCCATATCTACACCTTCCCTGCTGGTGCCTGTGGAAACCAGGCCTTCCTTTGAACTCGCAAGGGTCTTCCTTTGTAATTCTCTGAAGACATGTGCCCCCGCCTGCTGGGTAATCTCCTCCTCTGTATCCTATGCCACACCACTCTTGTAACCTCCTGGGCAGGGGTCAGAGTTGTTGTCTTCGTCTTCGAGTCTCCATGCTGCCTAGTTCGGTTCTTGCTTTGGGTAAGCACAGAATTGGTGAAATAAGTAGCTGCTGAGTTGCAACATCCTGGCATATGGAAGCTCTGGGTTCGAGTCTTGTGGGTATGAGCCAGTTGTAGGATCTCAGCCTACTCCATCGTCTGGGTCCTCGCTTCCTTGACTTAACTGAGGGAATCAAACGCCATGATCTGTAAGGTCCTGTGGTGGTCAGTGTCTCACCCCTTGTCATTCACTCCTTTACCCTGGAGGGAGTGTCAGCGTGATACTGCTGAGATTGGGTTATAGAAGTGACTATGGCCTCCTTCTTTGTTGCTCTCTCTCCTTTGGATCTCTGGGGGAATTCAGATGCCATTTCATAAGCGGCCCTTTTGGAGAAGGCCAGGCAGGGAGAACTGAAGTCTTAGACCAACAACTTTCGAGGAACTGAGGGCTGCCAACAACCTTGACCTTGAAAGTGGATTTGCCAGCCCCAGTCAATCCTTGCAATGACTGCAGACCTGGCCCGTGGCTTGACTGCTTCATGGAAAAACCTGAGCCAAAACCACCCAGCTAAGCCATCCCTGAATTCCTGGCCTTCAGAAGCAGGGAGATGATAAATGTTTGTCAATTTGAGATCATCCTTTATGCAGCAGTAGATAACTAATACAGACTGTTCCTGGATCTGAAATCCTATAAGCCTTTAAGTCCCTCAAATAGCTGTGCATTCAGGAAAAGCCTGATTAATAACAATTGTCAATCTTTTCCCTCCCACCTCCAGCCAGAATCCATAAAGAGATAATACAAAATGTGTCAAAATATATTTTGGAGTGGCAATATTTATTTTATTTGCTTTGGTGAGAGTCCCCAACTCAAAATTGTTGATTTTGCTTTGCTAAACCCTCTATTTCACAAATGAAGGTGGAAATCCAGATAAATTGGGTGATTGGAAGAACACAAATGTTCCTCCCTTTCACAATATTTGCATTTCTGCAGTGGTGAATAAAAATGAGGAGCAGGCTGCCTTAGTTTTGCTTCAACCTCAATGGGAGCAATTTGTCCTGAGGAGTGGTAAGGCTGGTACATGCTACCCGTGTAGCCAGGGCCCGGAGGAATCCTAGGGGGGCTTGAGAGAACGTAGTCACCTCCAGAAAAATAACTGAAGCTGGGGAGGCAGCTACCTGGTCATCTTGGATTCAGACAAGACTTTTGACAGGATAAGAAATGATTTCTGTTTAAAATGAAATCACAGGGCCTCCCCTAGTGGCGCAGCGGTTGAGCGCTGGACTGCGAAGTTGCCTGCAGCCTCTGCAGTGCCAGTTCAATCCCCGGCCACCGGCGAGGGTCCCACATGGCGCGCAGACCTCTCCTGCCTTGCCCACTGCTCCCCTCAGCAGTATACTTCGTCATTCTGCCTGTTCTGTTCCCCGCTCTGGCTCTGGTGAATTCTCTCACCCTCCCGCGCTTCTGACTGTACCCGGTGCTTGTATAAATAAATAAATAAATCTTTAAAATAATAAGTCCCTTAAAAAAAATAAATAAAATGAAACCATAGTCCCACAAAAAAAAAAAAAATGGTGGTGGGGGTGCATCGGGGAGGGAAGGAGGAGGTATGGAAGGAAACTAAAACCATGGAGAGTTAAGGGGGCTGACTCCTCTGGCTATGGGCACCAGCCTGGTAGCTCCCCAAATAAAACAACATTGGTGCCCTTAGGAATCTAGGTGGGTAACAAGAGCAGTAATGGATATGGGAGGAGCATGAAAGGGGGCTAAGAGGGAAACGAGAAAACCTGAAGCTGATCAAGCATATGTGAGGATCTCCATGGAGGCTTGAGGAGATCAGCAATCTAGATTTATTTTTTTTTAAAGATTTATTTATTTATTTATTTCTACAGTCAGAAGTGCAGGAGGGTGAGAGAATTCACCAGAGCCAGAGTGGGGAGCAGAACAGGCAGACCGACGAAATACACTGCTGAGGGGAGCAGCAGGCATGGCAAGAGAGGTCTGCGCGCCATGTGGGACCCTTACCAGTGGCCAGGGATCGAACCGGTGCTGCAGAGGCTGCGGGCAGCTTCGCAACTCAGCGCTCAACTGCTGCGCCACCAGGGGAGGCCCAATCTAGATTTATTAAAAGGACAGGAGTGAATGTGACAACGAAATTGGGAAAAGAGGCAGGAGGAGCTGGGCAGTGACTCTGAGAGACTGAGAATGTGTTCCCTGGAGATCATCCCCTTCGTCAGACAGGCTTTTATTGCAAAACTGTTATTTATGTAATATGGTCCATTAGAGAAACCCCCTCTTGAACTTTCTAATTGCCGATTGGGTTAAAAAAAAATCTCAAGGGTTTTCACTTGATGGGAATTTTTGGACCTGTTGGTGTGGCTGTCAAATAAAGAAGGGCAGCCTAGGAGGAGGAGGAGCTCATGGGTGGCCAGCCTGTAGGTAGAGTCTTTTAGGGGAACTTGAGACTAGTGGGAGCTGGTGCTTGGCAGCAAATCTCTGGATTTGAGCAGATCTGGCTCCTCCCTCAAGATCATCAGGGCTTGCCCCTTCTAACCAATTCTCAGGACACACTCAACTGAACACATGTTGGCTTCTCAATTTGCGTGCTTCCTTTTTTTCATGGAATAAAGACATGCTTAGGGAATGAATAGCAGAAAAGCCAATCAAAATGCAAAGGCTAGAACACAGAGTTCAGGAAGGGAAAGGAACTTAGGTGTTTTTTTTTTGTTGTTTTGTTTTGTTTTTAGCATATTAAAGAGTTATTTCTCCCTCTTATATTTGCTCACCACAGGGATCATTTTTTTTTTTTTTAACCAGTCTGGGGGTCCATGTGGTAATAGATGTGAAAGTGTTTCCAGGCTGATGCACTATTGTCTTGGGGATGAAAGCACAGTATCTCATTTATTCTCAAAACATTGCTGTCAGGCAGGGAGGATGCAAATGCTGTTGACCTTCTATAGCAGCAGAATTTTTAACAAGGTGCTCAGTGTGACAGAATGGGTGTGAATGACTCACCAGGTGACAAGTACTAGCAGATCTCTTGGGTCTCAGGTATGTTTTTCCACCAGGATGACCTGGGGGCTGGCACGGGGTTCTCTGTGCCAGGCTGCAGATCCCCAAACAGTCAACTCTTCATTCGCTAAGTTAGTGGAGGGTCATGGTCAGAGATAACCCAAGACAATGCACAAACGCAGAAGTCATTTATGTTGAATGTTTGTAAAGCAGGAGCCAACATTAGAATACCTGGGCAGACTCTTCTGTTCTCCGCTCTGGCTCTGGTGAATTCTCTCACCCTCCCACGCTTCTGACTGTACCCAGTGCTTGTATAAATAAATAAATAAATCTTTACTATTTAATAAATAAATAAATCTAAAAAAAAAAAAGAATACCTGGGCAGACATGACGTTGGGCTCAGGTAGAGACTCAGTCTTTACCTGGGGTTTGATGAGATATGGAGCATGGGAGACCCAGCACTTCTCCTTGGGGAGGGGATGGATAATATTTGAAATAACAACCAAACTCCCCTTTCCATTCTTTCCCTAGGCTTCTTGTGGGTGTAGTGTCAGGATGGCACAGAGCAGGTTTTCTATGACCTGAGCAGACGGGTGAAGAAAAGCGTCCTGGAGCTCTCGGTGGCTTTTCAGGCTTTTATTGCCATTTTACCAGGCACACGGCAGGCAGGGGTGCCAGGGGGCACCAATATATTATATTGGAATATATATATTATATATTATATTATATAATATAATATTATATAATATAATATTATATAATATTTATATAATTTATAATAATAATAATTATATAATATAATATAATATAAATATATAATTTATATAATAATAATTATATAATTTATATTATATAATTATATAATATTATATATTATATATTCCAATATATATTCCAATAATTGACAATATATAATGTGCAACGAACACCCTAGTTGTCAGAAAGCCACATAGAGATGCCTGACTCTGCCAGCCTCCCAGCCCCCAGCAAGTCTTCACTCCTTCTGGGCTCTTGGCATTCTCTCATGGTCTCATTTCTCCCACCACTGCTACTCTTGCTTTCTTCTGGTGGTTCCGTTCCGCTTGCTCGCTTGTTCTTGTTCTGATGGTTCCGTTCCGTGACGCCACCCTTTTAAGCCCCCTCTCAGCCCAGGTGTATCCCACCTACATATGCCCACATCCTATTCTAGGTGCCCGCCATCAGGCATGCATTCAGGACCGCAGGGATTCATCATCAACGCTAATGGTGGAAGGGCAGAAAAGCCTGACAATTGTTAACCCTACAGTGGGACTTGGGGGAAAGGATGGCTTATCAGAGAGTGAGGGAAAGCAAAGATTCAGGTGTTGGTCTTAGTTTTTTCAGTGGCCTTGGAGGTTAGAGACAGAACTGAGCCCAGGCAACAGATCCGGGAGGACTCCAGGAGGAAGAACATCACTTCAGCACCCCACCCTTTGCCCCCCAGGCTAGAAAAGACTCTTCACTCTCAGTGGATAGAGCTGTTGAGGTCAGGTGTGGAGGTTTCCAAAGAAGGACGTCTGTGTCCCTAGGTTCTTCTTGAGGCAGAGGAACCCCCAGGAAGTTGGGGCATCCAGGAGGACAGGAGACTGCTCTTTGGCCTGGCTCACAAATGGTCTTGTCAGAGTGTTTCCTGTGTGTCTAAGGATGGAAAGGTCTGGAAGTTCTAAAAGGAAGCACTGTTGTGTTGACCTGTGATGACTGAGCAGACGGGAGCAAGACTGTCTTACCAAGATCCCTGAAAGGCTCTTTCCACTTGGCTTGTCCTACCAGTCTCATCATGCCATGGTGCCAGTACTTGGCACCTTGCAAACCTTGTGAAAGTTGGGTGCAATACTAGGAAGAGCCTGAGGACCTCTCCAAACTGATGAGATTGCATGTCTGCCATAAGAAGACTCAGATGACTTAAGAGAAAATTAAGGAAGTTATCTTCTTGATCCTGTGTTTGTGGATTGAGAGCTGAGCCTGTGGGATTATGCCAGAGGAGGAGGTTGGCAAGGCAATGTGAGTGACTTGACCGAGGATATGGCTTCAGATCAGCCCTTCCAGTGGTGATAAATGTCAATCCACTTTCCTTAATTTTTTCTTATTTTCTCAGTTGTGGCTTATGTTGAGCAAAACAAGGTGTGGTAATCAAGTGTGATGTCTGCCTCATTCCATTTTAATGGAATGGAGAGATAGCAAGCTTACCAATACTGACCATGCCACCATATCCCAAATCCCAGGAGTGAGAATCATTGAAAAACAGAGATGTGGAGAGCTAAGCAAAATGTCCAGTTATTCCTACACATGGGTGTGTGGGGGGGAATATTCTAGATGGGCAAGAGAGAGAGCTAATATTGCTATCTAAGTTTCTGTCCATCCCAAATGCTCCAACACTGGACACAAGACAATCCAAGATGACTTCCAGTTCCTGAAGTAGCACTGTCAGATAGCCATGCAGGGAAGAGGTAGGGAGGGAGGGAGCCAGACAATTGTCAAGGATCATTATAAAGGAGTAGGGAAGATGAGCAGGCAGGGAAAGTCATCGCAGAAAACCATTTGAGGATTAAAAATATTATTGGACAATTTAAATATATACTTCCGGGCCTCCCCTGGTGGCACAGCAGTTGAGCACTGTACTGCAAAGCTGCCCGCAGCCTGAGCAGCGCCGGTTCAATCCCCGGCCGCCAGTGAGGGTCCCACATGGCGTGACAGACCTCTCCTGCCATGCCCGCTGCTCCCCTCAGCAGTGTATTTCATCAGTCTGCCTGTTCTGTTCCCCACTCTGTCTCTGGTGAATCCTCTTACCCTCCCGCACTTCTGACTGTGCCCAGTGCTTGCATAAATCAATCAATCAATCAATCAATCTTAAAAACAAACAAACAAAATATATATACACTCCCACTGGAGATAGGTGAATCTTGGTTATATTATGAAATAATAGTTTAATTGATATTATTAAATATGAACTCAATTTCAATTTCAAAGCAGTCATCTTCTCTTCTGAAAGGCACTGAATTTAGAAATACCTTTATATAACAATATGACCAACATCAGCACATATGTCAGATTTCCAGCCCACTAAGATATATTCCAATAATTGACAATATATAATGTGCAACGAACACCTAGTTATCAGAAAGCCACATAGAGATGTCTGACTCAGGACAGTGCACATGGAAGTGTTTATTCCTCTAGGATGCTCCAGTAAAGCTGATCGTCAGGGACTGGTGATGCCGGCTTGTGGCTTTTTACTCTGATTGCTCCAACAAGCCATAAAGTACCAACCATCTTTGTTGTCACAGAGCACAATTGGGAGCAGTTAAAACATGCTTTTCCTACAGTCATTTTACCCATTTGTCCATCGCTGCTAATAATCTACTTAAACTAAAGCAAGTCCACAAAAGAATGAATGGATTTTGTTGTCCTTGATGCTAACAACTCCTAATACTGATAATCAAGGATGGATCATCTATCACCACCAGCTTGGGAGATGGGTGAAGACCCAAGGAAGCACAGTATGTAGCCAGTGAGTCAAGGAAACAGGATATCCAGGAACTCAACCAAAAGACATAACATCCTAGCAGGAAAAAACCAAGCCTATAAATACCCAAGACAAATGCCACTGGGGCCGGGCTCTGTCTGGAGTAACTCCAGCTTGCCGGTCTTCATCAAGTGGCTTAGTAACTTGTGGATAGCAAAAGAAATATATTGCTCAATTTTGTCCCAAGTGAATTTTGAGTTTCCAGTGTAGGTTTTTTTTTTTTTTTTTAATACAAGCATTGGGTACAGTCAGAAGCGCGGGAGGGTGAGAGAATCCACCAGAGCCAGAGTGGGGAGCAGAACAGGCAAACTGACGAAATACACTGCTGAGGGGAGCAGCGGGCGCAGCAGGAGAGGTCTGAGTGCCATGTGGGACCCTCACCGGCCAGCCAGGGATCGAACTGGTGCTGCAAAAGCTGCGGACAGCTTTGCAGCCCAGCACTCAATCACTGCGCCACCGGCAAGGCCCTCCAGTGTAGGTGTTCATTGAGTGTGAAAGAGCACCAATTCTAAGCGCACTGCCCACATGGTCACAAAGTGCACACCCTGGTTCCAGCATCAAAATCAAGAACTAGACTCTTTCTCTCCTTTCCCTTTACCCCCAGAGACCAGAGGAGCCAGTGTAATGGAATCACACAGTTTTTATGCATCCTTATGTTTCTGACTTCTTTCATTCAACATAGCAGTGTTGCTTGTCAAGAACTGGAAGAAACCCAAATGCTCAGCAACAGAAATAATGAGTAAGTAAACTGTGACCTATTCATACAAAGTAACACAGCAACCACAATGAATGACCTGTTGCTACATGCAGCAGCATGGATTGATTTCATAAATATAAGATTGAGTGAGACAAGAGAGATTTAAGAGAATATACAATTCAAAAACCAGCAAAACTAAACTCTGAGGTTAGAAGTCAAGAGTGTGGTTCCTTCGGGGAGTGATTAAAAAAGCTAATGTCCCAGGATTTTTCAGTATCTTAAACTGTAGTCATGAGAATGGCTACAGGTAAGAGTTAGGGTTTGGGAATAGGCTCAAGGGCAGTATTAGTATGGAGGTCAGTTAGGGTTTCATGCTTTTCTTATTACTAATGAGGTTGAGCATTTTTTCATATATTTTTTGGCTTCTCCCATGCAGTCTTGCCTTTTTCCTTTCTTTCTGGTGCCTTTTAAAACTGAAATAAAATTCACATACCATAAAAGGCACCTATTTAAAGCGTACATTGGGGTGGTTGTTAGTATATTCACAAGTTATGTATTCATTGCTACTAATTCTGGAATATTTTCATCAGCTCTGAAAGCAACCCCCTTCCATAAGCTGTCATTTCTCATTCCCTGTTCTTCTATCCTTCTCAACTACTCATCTGTTTTTTGTTTCTATGAATTTGTCTGTATGGAATACTTCATGTAAATAGAATTGTACAACATTTGTTCTTTTGTGTCCATCACTCAGCATGTTTTCAAGGTCTGTCCCTGTTGTAGTAATTATCAGTACTTTATTCCTTTTTATTACTGAATACTATTCCATTGTATGGATATAAATGTGTCATTCATCACTTCATCAGTAATGGACTTTTGGGTTTCCACTGTTGGCCTACTTTGAATAATGCTGCTACAAACACTCCTATACAAATTTTTGTGTGAACATATGTTTTCATTTCTCTTGGACTTAAAGTTAGGAGTGGAATTGCTGGCTTATTTGGTAACTATGTTTAACTTTTTGAGGATTGATCAAACTGTGCTCAGAAGCAAACTCATCATTTTCTATTCTTGCCTGCAAGTTATGAAGGTTCCAATTCTCTGTGCCCTTGCCAACACTTGCTTATTTCATCTCTTTGAATATAGACATTCTAGAGAATGTAAAGTGGTATTTCTTATGGTGTTTTTTTTTAAAGATTTATTTATTTATTTATACAAGAAACGGGGTACAGGCCAGATGCGTGGGAGGGTGAGAGGATTCACCAGAGACAGAGCAGAGAGCAGAACAGGCAGACTGACGAAATACACTGCTGAGGGGAGCAGCGGCAGGAGAGGTCTGCCGCACCATGTGGGACCCTCGCCGGCTGGCAGGGAATCGAACTGGTGCTGCAGAGGCTGCGGACAGCTTCACAGCACTGCGCTCAACCGCCTGCGCCACCAGGGGAGGCCCTTCTTATGGAATTGATTTGCATTTTCCTAATGACTAAGGACATTTATCATTTTTCAAATGTGCTTATTGGCCATTTGTATAGCTTCTTTGGAGAAATGTCTATTCAAAACCCTTGCCCATTTTTGAGTTTAGTTTTTTTTTATTGCTGAGTTGCAGGAGTTACTAATATATTCTGGCTGCAAGTCTCTTATCACATATTTATGTTTTGAATATTCCCTCATCCTGTGGGCCGTCTCCTCTTTTTCTTCATAGAATACCTAGAAGTATGAAAGCTTTTAATTTTGATGAAGTCTAACTTGCCAATTTTACTTTGGTTGCTTGTGTCCTGGTACCCTATCTAAGAAATCATTGTCCAGCCCTATTTATATAAAGGTTATAAAGATTTACATCTCTGTTTTCTTTTTGTCCCCTAAGTGTTTCCAGTTTTAGCTTTGGTTTGTGATCCATTTAAGGGTATGGTGTGAGGTAGGGGTCCAGTTTCACTCCTTCTACATGTGGATATTTAGTTGTCCCGTCATTACTTATTGAAAAGCTGTTCTCTCTCCCATTTAATTGTCTTGGCATCACTGTCAAAAATTAATTGACCATAAATGTAAGGGTTTATTTTGGCACTCTCAATTCATCCCATTGATCCATATGGTCATCCTTATGCTAGTATCATGCCAATTTGGTTTCTTGTAGTTTTGTAGTTTTGAAGTTAGGAAGTATACATCTTCCAACTTTGTTCTTTTTCAAGATTGTTCAGGATATTCTGAGTTCCATACATTTCTATATCAGCTTTAGGATCAGCTTGTCAACTTTTGCAAAATAGGCAGCTGGGATTTTGAGAGGGATTGTGTTAAATCTGATGATCAGTTTAAAGAGTATTACCATCCTTACAATATTAAGAATTCTAGTCCACGAGTATGCAATGTCTTTCCATTTATTTTAGGTCTGTTTTCATTTCCTTCAACAACATTTTGTAGTTTTCAGTATACAAATCTTGCATATTTTTTGTTAAGATTATTCCTCAGTATTAGCTGTGATGCTATTACAAAGGGAATTATTTTCTTAATTTCATTTCCAGATTAGTCATTGCACTTAGATAGGATGATTTATAGAGAATATTATATTTGTTTATAGTACATGTTCAATTTAATATTATATGTATAGAATGCAACTGGTACATATGTATATTGATCTTGTATCCCAAAACCTTGCTGAACTCATTTATTAGAAACCTCTAATAGGTTTCTTTGATATGGATGCTTTCGGATTTTCTCTGTAGAAGATCACCTCATTACAAAAGGAGTTTTACTATTCCATTCCAATCTGATACCTTTAATTTACTTTCTTGGCTAACTGCCCTGATTAGACCCTCCAGAACAATGTTGAATAGCAGTGTTGAGAGTGGACATCCTTGCCTTGTTCCTGATCATAAGAGAATCATAGTTCTTTTATCACGTCATCATTAAATATTTCCACATTAAGAATGATGTTGGCTGCGATGTTTGCATAGATGCCCTTTATCAGATTGAGGAAGTTTCCTTCTATTCCTGGTTTATTGAGTGTCTGTTGTGTTGTTGTTGTTGTTGTCGTTTTACCATGAAAGGATTCAAGATTTTGTCGAATGTTTTTTCTTCATCTCTTGAGATGACTATGTTGTTTTATTTTATTATTCTCTTGGTATGGTACATTATTGATGTTCCTATATTGAGCCAACTAGTGGTGTATTTTGATGAACAGAAATTCTTACTCTTATTGTAGACCAATTTATGGATTTTTTATTTAGTTTTCTGTATGGTTGTGTACTGTATAAAAAATCTTTAACTATCCCAATATCCTTAAGTTATTTTCCTTCATTATCTTTTATATACTTTGCTGTTTTACCTTTCACATCTAGAACCATAATAATTCTGGAATTGATTTTTGCATAGAGTGTTCATAGAAACCAACATAAATTTTGTCCACGTTGATGTCTAGCTGACCCAACACTATTTATTGAAAAGATCATCCTTTCCCATTGCTCTGATGCAAGAGTGCCACTTTTGTCAGAAGTGAAGTGTCACTTTTCCAACCTTTGTTCTGTTCTGTTGATCACTTGTCTGATCTTGCTTTAGTTTATGTTATCTTAGTTGATTGACCTTCATAACAAGTCTCCATATCCTACAGTGTAAGTCCTCTTATTTTGATCTTTTTCTTCTAGATTTGCTTGGTTATTTTTGGCATGTTACATTGCTATATAAATTTTACAATCAACTTTTGAATTTACACACACACACACAAAGTGTCTGGAATCTTTATTGAGATTGCATTGAGTCCAAAGATCAATTTTAGAGAGCATTGACTTTTTTACAAATATTGAGAATTTGTGTGAGTTCATCAGTAAGGATTTTTAAAGCCTGACTTTTCTATTATTTTATTTAATGAGTTTACGTAAAGCTAATCATGAAAATAGCAACAATAATAATAATAGCTAAGAGTCTTTATAGTGCTATATGCTGGATGTTTGGACTAAGTGTTTTTTGGGTTTATCTTATTGCTTCATTAAAATTTGCCATAAATTATGCGACCTCCCTGAAGAAAGTCATAACATTTTATTAAAGATTATAAAAATAATATTTGAACAAATGGCAAAACACAGTATGTCCCTGGATGGGAGAATTAATAATCATAAAAGTGTCAATAATTTCCCAATAATATTTACCTGAAATTAATTTCAATAGAAATATCAATGGTGTTTTCCTTGACCTGTACAAAAAGCATTTTAGCACATTGAGGAAATTCCAGATGTTTTAAAATTAACAACAGGCCTCCCTGGTGGCGCAAGGGGTTAAGCACCGCACTATAAAGCAATCCGCAACCTCCGCTGCATGAATTCGATCCCTGGCTGGCCAGAGAGAAACCCACATGGTGCAGCAGACCTCTCCTGTCTTGCCCGCTGTTCCCCTCAGCAGTGTATTTCAGTCAGTCTGTCTGTTCTGTTCCCCACTCTGTCTCTGGTGAATCCCCTCACCCCCCGCATCTCTGGCATGTAGCCCAGCTCTTGTATGCATACATAAATAAATCTTTAAAAAAATTAATAGCAACCTTTAATTTTAGAAAAGAATTGTTAAGGTAAAATTTACTATCCTTTTGATAAAGGAAGCTGTCTGGCAGCATTGGTTAAAATGTGCAACGTATATACCATTTAACCCAGCAAATGCATTTGGTGGATGCTATCCTAAAATGTCATTTTTCAGTCAATGAAGAATGAGTTAGATCTATTTTATGAGCCCATCATAGGTGATGTCCGGTACATAGTTTAGTTGGAAAAGCAAGTTGCTAAGTAATGTTATGGACCCTTCATGACATACATTTAAATGGCATTTATTATGCAGTAGGGTCAGTTCTAAATAACCCACAGGTATTAACTCATGGAAACATTGGAGAACCCAGTGAGACTGCGCTTCGCTTCCATCCACCCTGGCAGTGAAGGGCACCCAGGGCCAGAAAGCAGGTGTGTGGTGAAGTTGCGGTGGGAACCAAGCACTAGGATTCAAGTATGTGTTTGCAGTCTCTCTGGTATTCTGCATGTTAAACCTATTTTTTTAAAAAAGATTTATTTATTTTTATACAAGAATTGGGGTACAGGCCAGAGATGGGGGGTGGTGAGAGGATTCACCAGAGACGGAGCAGGGAACAGAACAGTCAGATGGACCGAAGTACACTGCTGAGGGGAGCAGCGGGCAAGACAGGAGAGGTCATTCCCGCCATGTGGGATTCTCCCTGGCTGGCTGGGAATCGAACTCGTGCTGCAGTGGCTGCGGATTGCTTCATAGGTTGCGTCTTAACCCCTGCACCACCAGGGAGGCCCTGAGCCTATTTTTTTTTAATGACCCCCTTTTAAAGAGACACAAAAGAAACTTTCATACATGAAAATCTTGTTTACAAAATGCGAAATAACTGCAGGAAATATTTCTACCTTTTCATACCTCGTTTTGCTTGCAAAGATCGCTTATTCTCACTGGTCTCATCTGGGGGAGTTTTTAAAATGCTGCTGCCTGGGCCCCCATCAGAGAATCTGATTTAATTGGGGTGCAAAATTTAATTTAATTTAATTGGGCATCAAAATTTTACAAGCTGCGCGGTGTTTTGAGCGCGCAGCACAGTCTGAGAACCAGCGCCTTGTGCATCACTGAGGCTGAAGCCCGCATGGGAGTAGTTTGGCATGTGACCTGTGAAGCTATTTTTGCAATTTCCCTGCTAGCCACTAGATGGCGTGTGGGCCACATAAACAGCAATTCAGCGACCAGATTTTTTGCAGAACTCTGGTAGGCGAAGTAAAAGTGTCTAGGAAGCAGGGAGAGATTGAACAAGCCAGATCTGAGACTAGGTATTCTGGCGGCCTTTGGCCTCACACTGCAAGCATTCAGTTAGCATGCATCTTGTTTTTGTGTTCCAGGAAGACAGTATTGTCTTCAAAACCTGACTTTCCCTCAAGTCTGGGAGGCACACCTGGGGGCTTCCTTGTCTGCATTTTCTTGGATATAAATTACAGAAAGTCATTCTTTGCAGAAAGGCCACACCCTCTGTTGTTTGGCTGCAAAGGCTAAAATGTAATGAGGCTCTTTGGAAATCTCTTAATTAAAAGGACATAATCAACTGTGTAGTAAATAGCTAGGGGTGCAATATTTAAACCCTATTTATAGAATCAGATTAGTGGTGGGAGTAAATAGGACAGTCAGGAAAAAAACTGTTAAATTAGGAAGATTCCCATCTCCCTAACATACAGTAGTGTGATTTTTCCGGAAAACAAGTACCTCTGGGCTTCATTTCTCTCTCTTTGATCTCAAAATAAACACCAACCTCCACACTTCTTGGTCATGCACTGTTGATTCATTAAAAAGCCATATGCTGGTTTCCTGTAAGTGCTGAACTCATAATGAATATGGGCAAAGTCAAGAAACATCATTTAAGGAAAAATTTGCAACAAAATTAGCCTCAAGACTAAGTGTAATAACTGTATCACTGTTTCCACTATTTGGACTTTTTCCCATCAGAATTTACAGTGTCCTTAGTGAAAACACAAATATACATGTTTCCTAGAACAAAGAACTCTAACTTAGCAAGAGATGGAATGGTGGCTACACTCCAGAATGAGGAATTTACGTGAAAGTCTTGAGATGCCCATTCTAGCCACTCAAAGCACCCCGTGGCTTTTGAGACCCCATGCACTATCCTACCAAAAATCTGCTCCCAAATTTGTCTTGGTCAGGGTTCTCCAGAGAAAACCAGAAACAATAGGATAGAAACACACAGGTGTATATATGATCATATGTATGATTTATTATAAGCAACTAACAAGTCTTTATAATTGTTCCATAACTATGGAGGCTGAGGAGTCCCAAGATCTGCACTCAGCAAACTGGAGACCCAGGAAAGTCAAAAGTGTAAGTTCCAGTCCAAGTTTGAGGCCAAAGAGAACCAATGCCTCAGCTCACAGAGAGGGAGCTCCTCCTTACTCAACCTTCTTGTTCTTTGCAGGCCTTTAATGGCTTCATCAAAGTGTGCTTCACAGAATTCTAGTTCTTGAGAAGTTAATATAGACAATTTGCTATGAAAGGGTTCCAATGTCAAATAAGTTTGGGAAATTCTGGGTCAAAAAGCTAGAGATTTCCCTTTGCAGTCCTTCTCAGAGCCTTTAGTGTCAGTGTGTTTTGTGATACTCCAAGAAGGGGGGATGCTTTTCACAGCTCTCCAAATGAATTTATTTGTTTGGCATTCAACACCTCTCCAAGTACTGGAATAGGGCTTCATAAAGTACTGCAGAGCAGAGACTGTGTTTTATCTGATTTTGTACCCCAGTCTCCAGCTCAGTGCCTGCCAAACAGAAGAAGCCCAATAAAAGTTTGAAAGTCTATTAAATGAAATGATGAATGGTGAATAAGAGGGCAATAGAGATACAGCCAAGCCCTGAACACATTGTGCACAGGACTAGCTGAGACTGGGCGAGTACTCCTAGCCTACTCCCAGAGGGCCGGAAAATGCAAACTTGGACTTCCAGGACCCTGGAGCAGAGCCGAAGCTCATGCCCTTACAGAAGCCACAGGAAAACTCACAGGCCCCTGGGAGGTGCTGTCACCAGTGAGCAAGTGGGGTTGGTGTCTTAACATCCCAGTTTCTCCACCCACAGATGGGGCAGAATAACTTTTTAGAGCTGGGGTTATACCACCCCACGTGCCCCAGGGGCTGTGCTAAGTGGCCCACAGTAGCCACTTGGGTGATGCAGACTCCTCACCCCCCTGCCTCACTGCCTCACTTCCCTGTGGGATGACCTCCCACATTATCCTCTTGTTCCTGGCCTTGCCCCATCCTCCTTCTGGGGCATCCCCTGTACAAATAATAATAAGTGATTGTCTTCCTGTGGACTCTTTCTTGTCTTGACTCCACATCAACTGCAGGATCTCAGGACCCCTGGAGCCCCCCCACCATCATTTCATGGTGTCATCTAAGGGGGGACCTCATGTACACTCACAATCCTGCTCAGCAGCTGCTGTCCCTCGCTGCTCGTCATTCATTCAGTCGTCATGAAGGACTCTGCGGCAGGCACTGGGGGTGGGAAGGTGAGCAAGACGGGCTTGGGACTGGCCCTCAGAAAGCTGCAAGGTTTTATTTAATTTTTTAAAATATATTTTTGTGTAGAAGCTGGGGTGTAGGGCAGAGGTGTGGGGGGAGGGTGAGAGGATTCACCAGAGACAGAGTGGGGAGCAGAACAGGTGGATCTACTGAAATCCACTTCTGAGGGGAGCAGTGGGGAGACAGGAGAGGTCTGCTGTGTCATGTGGGCAGCTCCCTGGCCAGGGATCGAACTCAGGCCATAGCAGTGATAGTGCTGAGTCTTAACCCTAGGCCACCAGGGAGGCCCAAAGCTGCAAGGTTTTTAGGGAAGACCAACACAAACTGCATTATCACACAAATTTAATTGCCCAAAAGTGAAACTACGGAGTGTTCTGAAGGAGAAAAACTGGAGGGCCCAACCCACTCCAAGCTGAGGGGGAGGCTTCCTGGGGAACTTGAACTCACTGCTGAGACATGAAGGATGACTAGGAACGTGAAGGATGAATAGGGATCTGGGTGGGGTCAGGAGGAGAGATCCAGGCAGCAGCAACAGCATATGCAAAGGCCTTGGGTAGCAGAATGCGCTTCTCCCCATGCCAGTACCCCTGCTAGATCACCCTCTCAAGGCTCCTGGAGTCATCAAGCCTGTCTAGGGAGCAGGAGCCGAGGCGGGGAGAAAAACCCAGGTCTCCACGCTGGGCCACACCATGTCCTGGGGCTCCCAAGCAGCCATGCTTGTTCTCTGAGGCTCAGGAACTTCCACAGATCCACCTCCCTCCGGCCCCGTGGACGGTTGACCAGCCCTTCTCTGCAGGATTCCCCTCCCCGGCCCCTCGGAGTTGGGCAAGGCCAGTGGCTTCCTTTGGCCAATGAAATGCGGATAGAATTAATGACCGCCGCTTGCTGCAGGAAGCCTTCCACAGCTGACGCACCTTTGAGTTCTTCCCCTTCTGCGGTCGGGGGGGCAGCTGGTAAGGACCCAGCAGGGTCAGCTCTGACTGTCCGGGGTGACAGTGACACACTAGGGGACCCTCCAGAATCAGGTGGTAGACACAAAAAGTAAACCTTTGTGGGTTTAAGACACTGAGATCTAGGGGTGACTGCGGGGGCACTGGCTAGGCCAACCCTGACCAGTAACCCTGTGCAGTTGCTCCAGGAAAGACACGTGGCGCCCAGGGGCAGGACTTCAGTGTCTGCTGTGCCTCCTCAGGTCACGATTGACCTGTTCTTAAGACAAGCGGGGCAAGTTGCTGAAGCTCTTTATTCCTGTGCTGTCATCTATAAAATAGTAATAATTGTTTTTACTGCATCTTCTTGTGAGAATTACATAAGTTAATTTATGGAAGGTGCTTGGAAAATTGCCAGGCACAGAGTAAGTGCTCAATAAATATTAGCTTTATTATTAATATTTCTTTGAAAACAAACAACAGTTGGATGTTGCAGGTGGCCCAGATCTCTCCTTTAGGAAAAGCATTATCCAAGAGAAAGCTCGCCGGCATCTGGCCTACAGGAGAGGCGATCTTCTGTATCAAGGGATGCGAACCCCAGTGTCTCTGAGGAGCTAGCCATTGAGGGAACAGGCATGTTTAGCTTCCTCTTTTTTCATGTCTGATAGAGGCGGAGGTACAAAGAAAAACGCATCTTCTCTAAGAAAAACAATGATGCAAGCCAAGTGGTAAAAGACAACAGATTCTCAGCTTCCATATGGGAGGATGTGCCAATTTGGGTGCTTTGGAGGTGGGGGGGGAGAGTGAGCAGGTTCCCCCCCCCAAGGGGCCCCTGGCAGCCACCTGCCAATGCGAGTGAAGCGTTGCTAGAATTCCAGAGTGTTTTCTTAAGCAGCAGGAGACACGATTTTAAAATGTGAACTTGTTTTTATTTAAAACACTGTGGAGTCCAAAGGGATCATATTAGAAAGTTGGATGCAATGTGTGGTCTGCATCTTCTGTTTTCAAGATCCTGCACTGCAAAGAGGAATAGGAGGGGATGCTGGGGGTGGGGGGCAGATGTACAAACATTCAGTGATGGCATTTCCCGAACCTGGGAGATGCCTTCCCAAAGATGCACTTAGCCCGGTCTCCTGCAGACATAAGCCCCTCTCATATTTGAAATGCAGTGTTTTCAGAATCCACCACCCTCTCCAAGATGCTCAAACTCTGGTCCCTGTCTCATTCTGAGCTCAAATCAATGTACCTTTGGGAGAAGCAAACCCCTGGCTTTTTTTTTTTTTTTTTAAAGATTTATTTATTTATTTATTTATACAAGCACTGGGTACAGTCAGAAGCCCCAGAGGGTGAGAGAATTCACCAGAGCCAGAGCGGGGAACAGAACAGGCAAACTGACGAAATACACAGCTGAGGGGAGCTGAGGGGAGCAGCAGGCGCGGCAGGAGAGGTCTGTCGCAGCCCAGTGCTCAACCACTGCGCCACCAGGGGAGGCTCCAAACCCCTGGCTTTTATGGCCTCAAAATAGGAGCCGAACAGAGAGGAGCCTTGTCACTACCAGCATCACAGGCCACTGGAAGACACAGGAATCGGAGGCCCTGAGGAAGGTGCTCCCCCTCCTGAGCAGCCCTGGGGCAACGCTGCCACCAATCTGTTCATTCGGAAGCTGTCTCGCCCCAAGCCCGAGGGTCAGCAACAGCAGGTGTGTGGTTGCGGCCGCCCACCCTTCCCTCCTGCCCTTCTCTCCCACACAGTGGGTTAAGGGCAGAGTTTAGGAATCTCCCCTGCCCCACCTTTGTCCATTTGACCTTGGCCTGGGTAACTGATTTCATCTCAGCCAGAGTAGATCAGCGGGACCTTCAAAACTGTTACCAGTGACTTCTAAGTTGACACCAGGCGGATCATTGCAAATGTTTTTGATGATTCAGTCTCTTATCTGTAATGTAGGTGTAATAATAGCATCTTTGGGGCATCACACTGGCATGTCCGTCCCGGTGAGCCTGGGGGAGAGATGGCATGCCCCCGCCCGCCCGGCTGCACACCATCACACATGTGAACAGCTGCACTGCTCCTAGCAGCCCAATGGGGGGGGGTGAGATGTGATTTTGAGAAATGTGATTTAAAAAAACTTTACAATGATGCATTAATACTTCACATGACTGTCAGGGGTTCTCACTGCAATTTGTGTTTCCGTGTTGGTTTCTCTTAACAGAGCTGGAAGATTGTTTTCTCCCTAATCTGACCTCAGTTCCAATATCAGGCTTTGTCTGATTTCTTGCATGTGGTCTAAACACACAGCCACACACAAACATGAGAGCAAATTTGTTTTTTATTTTTAAATTTTATTTTTATATTCCCCATACAATTGCAATCCCCTTATTTTGACCCCAACCCTCCTTTCCCTGCCCCCCTCCCCCATAGAGTGTCTCTGGTTCATAGTTGTTTGTTGATTTTGATTTTTTTCTATCTTATAGTTATTCTTTTTCCTGGTCCCTTATTTATGTTTTCTAGATTCCTGCTATGACTGAGACCATCCAGTATTTTCCTTTTTCTTTCTGGCATATTTTGCTGAGTATGATCCCTTCCAGCGCCATCCATGTTGCTGCAAACTGTGTGTGTTATCTTTTTTGAATGCTGAGTAATATTCCATGGTGTACATGTACCACATCTTCTTGATCCAGTCATCTATTTTTGGGCATTTGGGTTGTTTCCAAAGCTTAGCTATTGTAAACAGTGCTGCTATAAACATAGGGGTGCAGGTGCTCTTTGGAATTAATGTTTCTGTGTCCTTTGGGTAAATACCTAGGGGTGGAATTCCTGGATCATATGGAAGCTCTATCTTTAGTAGGTTGAGGAATCTCCACACAGCTCTCCATAGTGGTTGGACCGGTGCAAATTGGTTTTTAATCATAAGGAAGAGGGAGAGGGGGAGCCTTCGCTTGGTAATGAAATGAGGAAATTCCAATGTTCTGGAAGAACAAAAACCACTTTTCTAGAAACATTTTTTTTCCAGAATCATCCTCATTAATATTAGAAGACATCTGCCATCATTTAAATAGATGGAGCCATAAAACATGTCTATAACTAGCACAAATTCGTTTATTTCAAGTGGGTTCCTAGTGGCAGTCCGGGGGGCACTTGTTGACTTCCTTGCAGGCACATGGGAGTGATTCTTTCTTTGGTGGGAACCTGGGATGTGGCAAGTCCTTATGAAGGGGCCAGTGCCAGGGAGAGAGAAGCAAGCTGTTCTTCCATCTCCTCCAGCCACCACCAGAGCAAAACCCATCAGCTTTCCACACAAGATGAGAACCTGTTTGTTTCTATGTTCTTCCGTTACCCTTCAAATATTTTTGGCCCTGGGGGGGGGAAGAGTGGGTGTTTCAGTGGAGCAAGGGGTACAGGTTAGGAGAAGGGTTCATCCATACATACTTGCCAGGTAGGGTGACCAAGAGCACATAGCCAGGCCTCAGCCAGCAGGGGTCAAGGGACCAGCTGATTCTGGGCAATTGCTTTTTAGCTCACGGTTGCAGCAGCCATGCAGCTCTCCAAACAGCAGCACAGGCCACTATTCAGAGTTCCTCTATCAAAAAAGGGTGAAATATTTTTGATAGGATGGAACTTGAGGAGGTTGTACTGTGACAATAAATCAGAAAGTGAAAGACAGTTACTGAATGGTGTCACTCATGGGTGAACTACAAATACAAAAAATGAGGTACAAAACATGACAAAAAATAACTCTTTGATGCTGAAAAATATAGTGGTTACTAGAGGGGGAGGAGAAAGGATTTAGGAAAGTAGGGGAGAGGGCATTCATGTGATAGCAATGAGGGCACTAGAACTCTGGTGGTGGGTGAAATGAGGTTTATAAATACATAGAGATGATGATGTACCCCCCAAATTTATATATGATTGGCAATCAATGGTAAATCAATAAACTGTATTAATTTTTTAAAAAGAAAGAAATGCTTCTGTTTTAAGCAACTGAGTTTGGGGAGCTATTTGTTACTGCAGCAGAACCTATCTCAAGCTAACTGTTGTGGACTACACACCATTTAGAGAGTGAGAGGCTGTTAGAAGATGCCTACAGGCCATGGCTGATGATTGACTTTCCCCTCCTGGACACCATGAGGCAGAGCAGAGTTTGTGAAGGGCCAGAGAAAGTCTCCAGAATGGAGTCTTTGCAATAGTTGTTACCACCCTAGTGGAAAGATATTAGGCAGTCAATGGAACAAATGACTAAAAGTGGTTGGGCTGGCAGAGGAGATAGGAGGTAGTCAGAGTGTGGTTTCTTTTTATATGCCCTCCCCACCAGCCAGTGTCACAGTTCCTTTGCCTTGGGGGCCACTCCTATACTCACATAGCATCTCACCCTAACCATGCAAGAGTTTGATCTCTCAAGATCCCAGATCAAGATTAAAACTAGCATTGCTATCTCTTGCACTTTGTCCAAGAACCAACTCATTCCCTTTCAAACAAAGCCATCTGCCTCTCCTGTAGTAGTAAATGTATGAAGCTTTAAATATTTCAGGTCCGTATGTTTATAAATGCGCATAGAGTGGGATACCAAAATCCTAAGTGGACAATTTAGCAAATTATCATCAGGCCAAGACCCTTGTAATTATCACCTAATTGGCAAATTTCTGCAGGATGCTCAATTGGAACTTCCTACAGAGGCACTGAGCCGCATAGGGGATGAATTCCAAAGCTGTGAACACAAAATCAGGCACATAGCTCTGGAAACCAGGTCCACCTGCGTGTAATGAAGGGTTGCGTTGTTGGAGGTGAGGGGAGATTTGTAAAGAGCATCTCTTTGGAGAAGTTGGAGCTGAGACACCAATACCGTCACATACACAATATGTGTATTGTACACACACACACACACACACACACACACACACACACCCCAAAGATGAAGGGACAAGATGGAATCCATTTACGATGGTGACATCTGGTCACAGAGAGGGTGCCTATGTGGGGAGGAGGCAGTGGCTAGGGTGCCAGCCAACCTCTCTGGCCTGATCTTAGCCAAGTTTTTCTTTCACTCCCTTCCAAGTCTCCCCCTCCATTCCCATCAATCCCAGGAGCTACCCTATATTTTGCTGTGTAACTAGAGCCAATTCTTGCTGAGAAGTCTGCCTCAAAGAGATGCTTAATCACCTGGTAAACAGAGGTCCCTGCACAAGGAGAAGAAACTAGTTTCAATTTCTCAAGGGGAAGAACCCCTTGGGACAGAGCAGCTCTGGGCTCATTTACTTAGTAAACATTTACAGAGCACCTACTATGTGCCAGGCACTGTCCAAGTACCAGGATATGGAGCTGAATAGCACAGACACATCTCTATTCCCAAGGCAACCATCATCTGGCTAACAGACTGCAGGCATCAAACATCTAATTATGCAATTAATTCATTCTTCTGTGGATTGTTCCATCAATGTGGATTTCTACCCATCTATCAATAAATACTTGAAACCTGCAATGAGTAAACTGCTGTGCAAGGAACAGGGGGAAAAGTTCAACAATCTATGCCTCCCTTTCTGAGTTTACAGTTTAGCTGGTGACATAGGTATGTGCTCACGTAGCTGAGTGTCTGGACACAAGTTCTCACTTGTACGGGGCGTGGGGAGCTGTTCCTTCCAACTTTAGGGATTTGGGAAGGTTTTCTGGAGAAAGTGGGATCTGAGTACAGCCTCAACAGTGGTTTCCCGTATGTGTATACAGTATACCTATATGAAAAATGTGTGTATATTTCTGATACATATTTATACATTTCTCTGATATATTTCATATCAAAATATAATCTTAAAATTGTTATATTTTAAATAATGAATAATAAGTAGTTTGAAATATTAAAAGATAGTAAAATATTCTACATATCTCTGATATATAATCTGAGAAATATTTTGTCTTTTTTTTATAAAGATTATTTATTCATACAAGAGCTGGGGTACAGGCCAGAGGTGTGGGGGGTGAGAGGATTCACCAAAGACAGAGTAGGGAACAGAATGGGTGGATTGACTGAAATACACTGCTGAGGGGAGCAGCGGTTCAGTCAGGAGAGGTCTGCTGCGCCATGTGGGTATCTCCCTGGCTGGGGATCGAACTCAGGCTTCAGTGGCTGCAGACAGTTTCATAGGGTGCGTCTTAACCCCTTGCGCCACCAGGGAGGCCCAATATTTTGTCACTTTTTCAAAAGCAAAATAGCCTTTTTTAAATTAGAAAATAATATGCACTCATTTCCAAAACGCATGGGTTCAACAATCCAGAAAACATCCCTGTGAAATCAGCCACCTGAAGTCCTGCCGGCACAGGTGATCGCAGCCCCGCGCCGCCAGCGCCCTCCTGTGCCGCTGCGGGATGGTGCCATGCACGCAGTGGTGGAACCAGCTGTTTTCACTCAACAGTACGTCATGGACATTTTTCCATGCCAATTATTCCCAATCTACATCACCATTTAAGTGGCTGGAGAGTATTCCGTTATACGGATGCACTCTAAATTAATCAAATCCCCATCGATAAACATTTAGTGTTGCGGTCAAGGGCACAGGCTCTGGATCCCAGAGTCTACCATAAATCCACTCTCTGGCTGGGTGATTCAGGGTGGAGCTCTAACCTCTGAGGCAGGTTCCTCCTCTATAAAACGGAGGCTATAATAACCTGCTGCACAGGCATGTTATGAGCAGGTACTTGTAACTATTTAGAATAGTTCCCAGCACATAGTAAATGCTCAGTTAAGCCTCGTGCCTGCCAGCACCATCTGAATATACACTACCCATTACCCACATAGGATGAACTCAGAAGTGGAATCAAATAGCCAAACGGTTTACATATTTAAAATCCTGGTAAAATCTGACAGTTGCCCTGCCAAACCATACCCACCACGGGTGGGCAGGGGGTTGGTGAGGGGCCCGCCCTCTGGGCCTGGCCCTGCCTCCTGGCCCCAAATGCGGGGACCCTCTCGAGTTGTCGCCACCCAGCACCAGAGCTCTTCTGACTTGCCCAGGCTTCTGGGAGGCATCCTGGAATCCAAAGCAGGAGGAAAATGAACAGCCAGTCAGGTCAGACTCTCTGACTTTGACTTCTAGAAGGAAAACTAGAGTTGAGGCCATCTTCGAAAATATAGGTCAAATCTCGGTTTCTGTGGTTACCACACACTGTCAACCACCGGTGACTCCCTCCTCGGGGGCGACGCCAGGGTTCCGAGGCCTGGCAGCCCGGCCTGCCTCCCCCTCGGGCTGTGCCCCCCGCCCGCGGGCCCCGGAGGGTCTGCAGGGAGCGCTGCAAAGGGGCGCGACCCCGCGGGCACCCCGCCCTCCACTTCTGAGGGCTGGGGTGTGGGGCGGCGCGGCCTGGGGGGCTGCGGGGGGGCCCTGGCCCGCTCGCCCGCCGGGTCCCCCGTGCACCGCTGCAGGGGGCGCCCGCCTGCCCTCGGGCCGTGCGCACCCGAGGGAGGGCGGTGGAGACCGGCGGCCGCGGAACAATGTGGTCGGTTGTTTTGCAGCCCGTCAGCCCAGTTCCCGGATCCTCCTTTCCACGCCCCTCGGACCAACCGCCGCTGGCCCGGCGCGCAGAGGGAAGCGCCCCCTTATTTGGTCTTGGAAAGAAAGGGGAAAGGTTATCCTCAGATGCCTGCGGCGTTGGGTCATCGCCGCCGGCGGCCCGCGCCCGGCGCAGTGCCGCGTCCCGCCGGTAGGTGGCGCCGCCGGGCAGCGTCTTGCCGGGGCGCCCCGCGGGGTAAACAAGCCCCCGGCCCGCACCTCCGCCTCGCGGGCGCCTTTTGTGTGCGCGCCGGGGCCCGGCCGGGCCAGAGGGAGGGAGGCAGCGGGGGGAGGGAGAGGAGCGGGAAAAAGAAGGAACAAAGCCCTATTATGGGACAGTCCAGCTCTCTGGTTCGGAAGGAAGCTGCGCTTGGAGGGTGTGACTTCCCATTGGCGAGGCGCGAGGGGGTGCGGGCATCGCTTCCCGGCTGGGGTGCATCTTCCTCGTGGTGCATTAGTGAGGTTCCAGATGAGGATTAGTACCAGCAGGGGCGGGGAGGGTGGGATGTGGGGCTTTCTTTCCTTGCCCCTTGTTCCTTGCCTTGCTGGCCCCTCAGGTGTGCTTAGCGAGATGGCCCAGGCAGGGTGGAAGTTGAGGCCCCCCCTGTTCACTGTAACCCTCAACCTCACACCACACCCACAGACAGGAGTGATCCTCGCCCTTTCACAGGTAACACGACTAGTGGCAAAACTGGGTTTTGAACCCTGGCCCTTCACACTTCAAAGCCAAGGCTTGTCCCGCAGTTAGGAACAACTTACCTGGCCAGTGACTTCTTCAGCAAAGCTCCTGTCAGATGTCTCTTTCTCCAAAGATCTCTAAGGAGAAGCCAAACAGCGATGTGATTTGAATTGCTTCGGCAGAACAAAGCAAAGCTGCTGCCTGGGAGAACAGGGGTGAGGGGAGAGGGGTGTAGAGTTAGGCAAGTCAGCCTGGGGGTGCACTTGCTCCCAGAAGTGTGAAGCAAACCCCAGGTGATAGGGGTAAAGAGAATCTGGGCCTTAACTTCTACCTTAACTGCCTCAGGGACTTGCATGCTTCAGGACCAGCCTCAGGGATGGCTTCCTACCTGTTACTCCCTGTTCTAGAGCGGACTGCAAAAAGAGGGGGCCTGCTAGGCGGAAAGGTTTGCTAACTTTTATTTTCTATTTTAGGCAAGTTGCAGGCCTTTTGTCTGGCTGAGCTTCTGTCCCTGCCCCTTTCCACTGTTCCATGTGCCTCCTGCGGGGGAAGGAGGGCAATCATTTTCACTCAGAAGACCTGTTTCGGGTTTCTTCTTCTGGACAGAAATTAATTTTCCAAGTCACACAATTTTAGGCAACTTTTGAAAATTACTGGAGTGACAGTTTCATGCTTTGATTAAATGGTGCCAGTTTTTCTTTAAAAAATAGAAAGTTTGTGTGAACAAAGTTAAATCCAAGAAGTGTGTGTTTTTTCCCTCTATCTCTTCTCTGTGAAATAGTAAAAAAAAAAAAAAAAAAAAAAAATAGTTGCTTCTACCAGTTTTGGGGGTTTTCCAAGTTTCCAAGAATGTACTTAGCTTGCTACATAGTATATTTCTGTGGAAACATTACAGCAAGAATAGTTTGTAGATTATTATTTTCCAGTCATTGTTTTATTGGTTCCCAGCTTGGGTGCAAACTAATGCTGTCTGGATTTGTCCTGACATTCCAGAGCCCAGGTTCCCATCCCAGCAGCCAGAGCGCCCGTCCTAGCCGGATGAGGAATGTGGCAGCCGGCTGCCGCCTCGCCCTTCCCAGATGTGCTGGCAAAATGCAAACCGGAGAGAGGTGTCCTCTAGCTCTCGCGATGCTTCATCCTGCCGTTCTCTCCCCCAGAAACTTGTCCCCAAATCTTGAATTGGTTCCATTCAGATGCCTGGGTAATGCCTTGAGGCAGGTGGAACCCATGGGCACAGCTGCATCGCCTGCCCTGTGTGGCCCGGCAGCAGCCATCCAGGGCAGTGCTGTGCAGCCTTTGTCACGCTCCTCCAACTCTGTGCTCCGGTTCTTTCAAAGATTTAATGATTTCGTCATTTGTGAAGGACTTAACAGAGTGGCTGGCCTATGGAGAGTACAGCAGAGCCACCTCCTAGGGTTGTTGGGGGAATTAAATGAAGTAGTGCCTGTAAAATCCTTAGCGAGGGGCCTGGCACCCCAGAAGGGCTCAGTAAATATCTCGTGACTGGTAAACCAGCTACCTGTGATTGAGTGTCAGCTATATGCTACAAGTTATGTGAAGACTGTTTACACAGGCCCTTGAATCCTTATGAAAAACCCTAGGATGTGGATAAAGTTATCACAACCACAGGGAATTCAGAACAAGGTGGGCTACAAAAATGACCAAAGTCCCTTGGCTACTGTGTGGCAGGGCCAGAATCTGACTCCAAAGTGTGTGCCCTTTTGATTAGGGACAGCCTGGGAGGACAGAAGCATGGTGAACAGTCCTATGGGATGAGCCAAAGGATTGTCATGGGAGGGGGGTGTCATTACTGACTCCTCAATATGAATAGTTTGCTATCAACCTTGTGTCTTCGAGTGGCTAGAGAAGATGGTGGCAAAAGCTGATTACACATGCAGACAGAAGCCCCAGGGGACAGTAGCCACCTTTGGTCTCCTGCTTGTTTGCCTAAATTTCTAAAGTTTCATGGGGCCTTTTATAGCCTAGAGTAGAGATGGGCCAGAATGCCTTCTGTATGGGCCAGAACGCCTTCTGTATGGGCCAGAATGCCTTCTGTTTCTGCAAAAGACAGAAACCCAACCTAAACTGATTTAAGCATAAAAGAGATATAACTGATTCATGAAACTGGCAATGGAAAGTCTCAGCTTCAGGTACCGTTTGCTCCAGGAGCTCAACATTATTACCTGAACTTGGCCGTATCCATATCTCAGCTAGTTTTCTCTATGTTGACTTTCTTTTTTGTTGTTGTTATTGTTGACTTTCTTTTCATATTGATCTCTCACTGGCCCTCTTTGGCCCTCCTTGGTCAGGCCTAAGAAAACTGGTCCCTAAAAGAAAAGGAATGTTTTTCTTCACTAAAGGAGATTAGGGATGCTAGGCAGGCAAGCAGGCAAGCAGGCAACCATAGATGTCCACTTCCATCCTGCCTCCATAGCACCATCCATTGGAAAGATGGTGGAGAAAAAGACTAATTGTGAACATTTCTGCCACATAGGACACTCATAAAGCAAACAGGCAGGGGTAACTAGAATGACCTCCAGTTATCCAGGGGACCCAGGAGAACCCAAGATCCTACTGTTTCAAGTCGGGCTAACTAATTCTAACTGATAGAGGAAAACCTTGAGGTCCCTAAGGTTTATGTAGCAAGATCTTGAAAAATCCTCAGCATCCTACTGAGCAAAATGCTTTACCAATATAAAACATAATTATGTAAATATAATAAATAAAAAAATGCTAAACAATATAGCTATATACAAATATCTGTAAAAGTAGATATATGTAGGGCCTCCCCTGGTGGCACAGCGGTTGAGTGCTAGGCTGTGGAGCTGCCCACAGCCTCTGCAGCGCCGGTTCGATTCCCGGCCACCGGTGAGGGTCCCACATGGCACACAGACCTGTCCTGCCACGCCCACTGCTCCCCTCAGCAGTGTATTTCATCAGTCTGCCTGTTCTGTTCCCCGCTCTGGCTCTGGTGAATTATCTCACCCTCCTGCTCTTCTGACTGTACCCAGTGCTTATATAAATAAAATAAATAAATCTAAAAAAAAAGTAAATATATGTACATATATACCATTCTAAGTAATGATCTATAAATTAATGTTAAACTATAATAAAATCTGGCTAAACTTACTGAACCAAAGATCCCAATAGACCCTGAATGGGAGTCACCACACAGACAACTCTGCTGAAACATTACAAATCCACATGGAGGGTGGATGCGGGCTGTTGATGAGGCTGGTTGTGAGCTTCATGATGATTCATTCCTCATGCCAATCTGAGGTACTTCCAACAGGTGCCTGAGCAAATTGGCAAATTACTAGATATCATGGATCTTTGGTCACCTCTCCAACAGTTAGCTCGAGAACATTCACTGGACTAATTCTAAGCTGCTACTTTCCTGACATTCAGTGTACCCTGCACCAGGGGTGGAGACTGGACTCCATTTGGAGGGAAGCATGCGTGGTGCAATTACCCAAGTGTGTCTCTATGTCAAGAGCACTTCAATGTCATATCCCAGCACATGAGGAGGGAGCAGGTAAAAACCAACCAGAACAGGTGTTTGCCTCTTGGAATATGTCTGCCTTTCCACCCCTTTGTCTTTGCTGGTGCTCTGGCTGCAGACATTATTAGCTTCCTTTTCCAGAAAGGCGATTGATGCTTCAAGAGATCCTGTTGTCACTTGCTGCAAATCACACAGAAGAAGTGAGGGAGATTAGTCAGGTTTAGTCCCAGACCCAAGTCATGCATGTCTTCATTTATCAAGTGATTACTGAGAATTTATTGGTGCCAGGCAGGGTGCTGGGGTCTGTGGGATCTGGGAGGAGCAAGACAGACAGGACCTTGTACTCAGTGAGTTTAGAATGTACTGGAGACACACATTAATCGAGCAATCAAAGTATACTGCTTCAAATTATGTGTGGTACTGTGAATGAGACTATCTGTAACAGGGAGCTCTGACTATCTTTGCCTGGGCTCACCCACAAACTGACACTGAGTTTGGGCTTAGATGTGAGGGACTCATCTGGGGGCTGAATGCAGAGAGGAAGGAAGGTGATAAAAGGCACAGCCACAGATCGCTGACCCATGGGCAAACTGGCACGCAGTCACTCTGGGATGTGCTGAGAGATTTCACTGCCCCACTGCTGAGGATGCTGGGTGTTCATCATCACCTCTGCACCCCTTGTCATCTGAAGGGTGCTCTTAGGGGTTGTGTGTGCCCCGCCCCAGCACTTCCAGCCTCTAGGAGGATCTGGCTGAATGCTGGGCTGCAGCCACAGGGGACTCTCAGGCTGAAACGCAGAGGCAGGTGCTTGAGAGACGTTGTCCACCTAGACCCTTCCATCAAAGCCCCAGGACTCATTGGGTGTAGACAAAGTCTGCTACACTCACCTGAGAGCTGAGTTTAAAGATGGTAGTTCAGAGGAAACAGAACATGCAAAGATGCAGAGGCTGGAAGGAGCACAGGGAATTAAGAGCTATGTTGGTGTGTGCTGGGCTAAGATACACAAACCTTTAGAAGGACCTCTGAGGGCAGTTACAGGCTCCAACTATCTCACACCCTGTGTCACATGCACAGGTCTTGGAATATCACATGCAAGCTCCCTTGCTGACTTCAGGCTGGACAGTGGGCAGTAGCTGCTCCCTTCCCAAAAAAGCCACACAGGGAATACTCTAGAAGAGACTCGGTGCTGTTTGGAATGGGATGAGATATCAGGTAACCCAAAACGAGTTAGATCCACTCTGGGAAGACAAGTCTAAGGATCTTCCAGGCTGCTGAAAGTCACCCAGTTGAGGAAGAGTCTGCATGTGATGTGGTCAAGTCAGGACAAGGAGGCAGCTTTTGCTTTGGTATGAGATAGAAATGTCCAGTGTTCCAGAATGTTCCAAGATCCGCTGGGTCACTGGGATGCAGCCATTCCCTGGCACTTTACTCATTTAACCATCATCTAGCCAAGTACTTGGAGGGAGGTGGAGGAGGAAAATGAAGCACAGTTGGTGATTGAACCAAGAGAGCAAGGTGTTTTGACTGAACACTCCCATCAGAAAAATATTTTGATGATGCAGCCCCAATATCTATATATGTGAGTGTTTGTCTATTCAAATGTCTATCATGTTCTACCGTAATCATAACTATACCTACACCATCACCAAATAGATTGCTAAAAGGACAAGAAATCAACAAACGAAACTTGTTTTACATTAACTTTTATTAACAATACTAAAATATTTGGTTAACACTAAAAGCTTATATTAATTATTAATATAAATGTGATTAATATGATCTAAAATGAATGCATTCATATTTTGGATCAATGTAATGGAAAGTGTTTTCTTTTATTAGTTTACCACGCTGCAATTTTGTAACGGGAAACCCGGGTTCTAAATTTAGTTTACTTGAATAGTAAAATATGTAAAATGTGTACCTTCGGGAGTTTATTGTAACCATATGAATCAAAGCTAATATCACAACCTGTTAGAAACATTTAAAAACAACTGTTTCAAAGTGATCTCTCTGTAGCATGTTTCTTTTTTAAAAAAAAAAAACAAGCAGTTAATTTAGAATTCATTGTTCCAAGCAGCACCTTGACTTGAAATTTAAATCCACTTTTAAACTTAAGGATAAAGAAAGAAATCAGTTTCTTCAATTTTACCTGCTACGTACCTATATTATTGAAAGCCACTTGTCATCCCAGAAAAGGTCAGAAAATCTGGAGCTTTATTTTTCTTTTTGCAACAACACCTGTTTCTTAAGGTCACTCCCTGGCATTATTACAGAAAGGCTTGGCTATATATCAAATGCCTTGTTTTCATGAAATTAACCACTCAGGTGACAGCTTGTATCACTGCGTGCTTTTACCTTCCAGTTCTCTTAAGGAACTTCTTTGCCTGCGATGGATGCTGTGAATTGTCTTCCTTTGGAGCACCGACTTGGAAATCCCACCCCAGAACATTTATTTATAAAACTACAATCATTGTAACCCTTGCTGCTGGAGTTACAAACACATTTTCCTACAAAACACCATCTTAATAAAGTCCTGTGCGATTTAGAATCTATTTTCTCTACTATCGATATCTTTCCTTTAATAGCTTCCAAAACAATTCTTTATGTCTTCATCACTGAAACAAAATTTAGCAAATACCATAAACTTAAGATACATGTGAAAAAACCAACTGCACAGCAAATGTTCCACATTGCCTATTTTTCTAATACTTATATTTTCAAATCTTCAGCAATATATTCTGAGTCTTTCAGCAGTATTTGCTGACAAATGAATGCATTTTAGCTTCTCTTTATTTTTTCTACATATCATGTCTGCTGTTTTTATGTGGAACAAAGAGCAAATATTCATACGTGAATAGTATGTCAATTTGGTCTTTTATGCCAAAAACTTTAGGAGAGGCTTCTAAACATTTATCATGATCCCTAATGAACTATTTTAAATTTTGACTGGAATGTTACCTTAAAGATTGCTAGAAAATTAGGGATCTCCCTGGTGGCACAGGGGTTAAAATCTCTGTGCTATTAAGCTATGGCATGAGTTCTATCCCCAGCCAGGTAGCTGACCCACAAGGTGCAACAAACCTCTCCTGTCCCACCCTCTGCTCCCCTCAGCAGTGTATTTCAACCAGTCTGCCTGTTCTGCTCCCCACTCTGTCTCTGGCGAATTCTCACACCCCCACCACCTCTGGCTTGCACCCCAATTCTTATATGCATAAATAAATAAAAATAAATCTTTTTTTTATTTTTTATTTTTTTTTTATATAGAGGCATGTTTTCTTTCTGTCTTTCTGTCTTTCTGTCTTTCTGTCTTTCTTTGTTTTTGTTTATACATGCACTGGGTACAGTCTGAAGCGCGGGAGGGTGAGAGAATTCACCAGAGCCAGAGCAGGGTGCAGAGCAGGCAGAAAGACCGAAGTACACTGCTGAGGGGAGCAGCAAGTGGCAGGAGAGGTCTGCGCGCCATGTGGGACCCTCCTCTGGTGGCCGGGGAGCAGCCGGGGATCGAACCGGCGCCGCAGAGGCCGCGGGCAGCTTCGCAACCCAGCGCTCAACCGCTGCGTCACCGGGGAGGCCCAATAAAAATAAATCTTAAAGAAAGATTGCTAGAAAATTGTAGATGTTTATTTTTGTATTCTAGATGTTTGTTTTTTTGTTACATTGCCTAAAACACACAAATCTTTATGTATACAGCACAGTGGATTTTTAGTCAGCCACCCATGTAACGGTGACCCAGATCACCATATAAAACAATTCCTGAGCCTTGGGACCTCTTTCCAGTTAAAAACCTGCAGCAGTAACCATTATTCTGTCCTTTACCAACATGGACTAATTTTGCCTCCCCTTGAATGCTACATAAATAGGGTCATCATCTTCTGTGTCCACCTTCTTTTACTCAATGTTTTTGAGACAAATCCAGTTTGGTGTGTGTATCAGTACCTTATTTTTTGTCTTTGCTCTGTAGTATTATTGCCACAAAAAATATATGAATAAACCACCATCTGTGTATTCATTCTCCTACCTATGGACATTTGAATTGTGTCCAGTGTGGAGAAATTAGAAAGATGCTCTAAGCATTCCTGCACAAGTTTCATAGAGTACGTATATGTTTGATTTTATTAGAAGCTGCCAAACAGCTTTCCTGTTCATGCTACTGTCAGAAATGAATGAGAGTTCAGTTGCTCTGCTCCCTGTTAACACTTGACCTTGGTCTTTTAAATTTTAACCACTCTGGTTGGTGCCTGTTGATATAATATTGTGGTTTTAACTTGCCTTTATCTAAGTAATCATGGCACATGTATTTGGATATCTTCTTATATGGAGTTCATTTATTTTATCCTTTAAAAAATGGTTGTCTTTTTCTTATTGGCTTGTTGCAGTTCTTTATATATTACAGATCTGAGTTCTTTGTTAGAATGTATTACAAATATATTCTGCTATTCTTTCACTTGCCTCTTCATCTTCATGGTGTCTTTTGATGGGTAGCTTTGAAGTTTGATGGATAAAATTCAATTTAACAGTTATTTTCTTTCATGAATTTAAGAAGTTTATCCTAGTTCTAGGTCATGAGGATATTTTCCTATGTTTTGTAGTTTTACGCTTCCCAGGTTTAGTTTTTACATTGGCTCTAGGATCCCTCTGGCATTAATATTTGAGGTCGGGGACAGGGTTCTTGCCCCTTCTATCTAATGTAGACATCCAGCTGTTCTACCACCATTTCCTGAAAAGTGGATGTAAGTTTCAAGTGTCAAACAAATGGCAATGACTTCATATTACCATTAACAAGTGTCCCCAGGCACAACGAACACTTCATTCATCGTTAAGGACAGGGGATATAAACCTTACTTAAAAGACCATTCTTGAAAATTAAAACATTGTTTGAACATCGTTTCTGATATCATTATCTCATCATTGTTTTTATCTGATGTGTGGTTAAGAGCTCACACTAAGGGTAGGAGAAAGATCAGTTTTGCAAATTTCTGTAATTTGCTTATGCTTGCATTATTATGTTATAGTGTGTGACTTTTTAATATATTCTGGAAATCTTTTAAGCTGCTTATTCATTTTATTCAAAATCCCCCATATTGATTGAGGTTTTGTCTCTTTCTCTGTATAATTTTGTGAAGTTTAATTTTGCATATTTTGAGGCCATAATATTAAGTGTATTACATTTAAAATTATTGTACCTTTCTGGTGAATTCAATCTTTTATCACTGCAAAGTAATTGCCCTATCTCTGAGAAAACTATTAACTTCAAAGCATATATTATCTGATATTAATAGGGCCATGTTAGCTTCCTTTAGTCATTTCTTGAATCTTTTAATTTCTACTTTTTTACCTTTTGTTTCATTATTTCAACAATGATGAGAAAACAGCATATAGTTGAAATGATAAAAATCAGTTTATTTTTGTAGTTATCTGAAGCTTGAATCATTTCTATTTTATGATAAGTTTGTGTTAAATATGATACCTTAGTTTGTGCTTCCCAGTGATAGCTTCCTTGTGCTTCCTTGTGATAGCTTCCTAGGGTTGTCTGTATTGGTCTAGATCCTATAGAGAAAATTAACTGAAAGGATATATTTATATTATTTGTATTTGTTATAAGGAATTGGTTTCTGCAATTATGAGGCTGAGAAACCCAGAATCTGTGATCGCCAAGCTAGAAACCTAGAAGAGCAGATGGTGTAAGTTCCAGTCTGATTCCAAGTGTGAAGGCAAGAGAAGACTGATGTATCAGCTTGAAGACAGAGAGAAAGAAAGAATTCTTTGTCACCCAGGCTTTGATTCTGTTCAGAAATTCAGTGGATTGGCTGATGCCCACCACATTGGGGAGGGCAATTTTGCTATCCAAATCAGTCATCGTACTGATTTGAATGTTAATGGCATCACAAAAGCACTCAGAATAATATCTGGCACCCTATACCCCTGTCAAGTTGATGTATACCTTTGTGCTGTCCATAGCAAAGTGCCATAAACTAGGTGACTTAAAAAAACAGAGATTTATCCCGTCATGGTTCTTTCTGGAAGCTGGAAATCAAGATCTATCAAGTGGCAGCACCATGCGCCCTCTGTGATTGGGTAGACTCTTTCCTTGCCACTTTCTAACTCCTGCTGGTGGGCTTTGAGCCTTGGCATTTCTTGGCTGGCACCTGCATCTGTCCAACTTCTGCCTCCATTGTCATAGGCATTGCTCCCTCTGTGTCTGGGTCGCTTCTCTCCTGAAGCCACTAGCCACATTGAATCAAGGTGCGTCTTCTGCAGAATGGCCTCCTTGTGGTGTGATGACGTGTGCAAAGGCCACATCCACAGGTACTAGAGTTTAGAACTTTGACTGTCTTTGGGGGGACACATTTCAACCTTAACACAACTGCTCCAAGCCTCTTTTATATGTCTTTCTTGCCACTTTTGGATTATTTTTCTTATTCTATTTCTTCCTTCTACCACCTTGAGAGTTCCTTGTTCTAGTTCTGTTACTTTACTTGTTATTCTGAAATGGCAATCTGTATACTTAAAATCTTAAGTTAATCACCACCTTCGCCCTTTCCCTGGCCAATTTAAAGACCTTAGCCCACCTTAATTCCACTTGCCCTTCTATTAAACTTAGGTAACATGAAGTTCAATCTGTATTTTTAAAGATTTGTTTATCTATTCATACAAGAACTGGGGTACAGGCCAGAGGTGTAGGGGGTGAGAGGATTCACCAGAGACAGAGTGGGGAACAGAACAGGCAGACTGACTGAAATACACTGCTGAGGGGAGCAGCGGGGGAGACAGGAGAGGTCTGCTGCGCCATGTGGGTAGCTCCCTGGCCAGAGATCGAACTCATGCTGCAGTGGCTGCAGACAGCTTCAGGTTGCATCTTAACCCCTTGCACTACCAGGGAGGCCCCTCAATCTATTTTTTAAGCAATGTTTTTTTATATTAAAATACAATCCAGAAGGCAGAAAGTCACATGAACCAAATGCACAGCTTGCTGAAAGATTTAAGGACAAACACAATTTAGGTCTGGCATACAATTTTGCCAGTCACCCGGGAACAGACCCTTTGTATACTCCTTCCGGATCCCAGCCCCTCCACTTCCCCAAAGCAAGCACTACCATGATCCCTGTGTTCCTCATTTTTTTTAGCTTCTTTTGAAAGTAGTTTTGTCCACCATACATGCCTCCTCAGGGGGTATAACATCATTATGTCCATTCAAACTGTTTTTTTTTTTTTAAAGAATTATTTATTTATGCATACAAGAGCTGGGGTGCAGGCCAGAGATGCGGCGGGTGAGAGAACTCATCAGAGACAGAATGGGGAACAGAACAGGCAGACTGACAAAATACACTGCTGAGGGGAGCAGTGGGCGAGTCAGGAGAGGTCTGCTGCGCCATGTGGGTTTCTCCCTGGCCGGCCAGGGATTAAACTCGTGCTGCACAGGCTGTGGATTGCCTCTTAGTGCTGTGCTTAACCCCTTGCACCACCAGGGAGGCCATTGAAACAGTTTTGGTATTTATTTTAAGTCTTTCTAAGCTCTTAGTTCCCCTTCCATCCTTTTCACAGTTCATGTCTTGAAAACATGCTCTCGACAGGGAGTAGCTGTGTTCCCCTCTGCCTGTAACTTGTTAATCACATTCCCCTGGTTCAACATATTTCTCTGCCTTTGATGTTTCCAGAAACGTGGGCAGCTGGATCCAGAAGCTGGGCCAGCTTTGGGTTTAATCCCTTTGGTGATACAATCATTAGAATTCGGCCAGACTGTGGAGGGATGTAGCGTGCAGGTGGCACTTTGGATGCTGCAGTTGACACACCTGGTTTGGGGGGACACCATTCCCCTAATGTCTGAATCTATTCATTTGTTGGGTTGCACAATGGAGACATGAAAACACTTTTGTTGTTTGATGGGTATAATACTGTTACAGGAAGATACTTCAGGTAGATAGTTCGCATAGGAAAGACAGGCTACAGTTTAGAAGCTTCCCTGAGTCAGCAGTTTTCAAGGCATTAAATTGCTTCTCTATCATCCTGGGAGGGTGACCAATTCTTTTTTTTTTCCCCCCCTCTCTCTCCATATCATTATGAACTCATGAATTTAAACATCACTTTTACTGCAGCTCAGGTGATCCCAGTGGGAGCCTTTCAAGTTGGTTCCATGTCCTTTCAACATGACCCTTGGAAATCTTTCATATCTTCCTTTCTCTCTGGATGGAAAGATGTTCCAGGCTCACCTTCTACATCTCCTGCACCAGCCCCAAATGCAGGCAATTCTTCAAGAAGTCCTTGTTCCTTCAAGAAGTCCTTAATTCTCTCCTTGAGTGAAAAATAGTACTTTAAGGCCTAAGTGTCAGCACTGGAATGTTCGCTTTTCTGGGTTGGTCATGTTTTCCTTATGGTGGAGCTACACACACACACACACACACACACACACACTCACATACACAAACGCTTCCAAGTTCTTCACATTCTGATGTATTTCCTTCCTTCCATGTCATCGATATACAAATATATATTTAAAGATAAACTATCTCATGAGTCAATATTGATACTTCTAACCTAATAGAAAACTATCAAGATTTCATCTAATTTCTATATTATACCTGTCTGTTGATGTTTGCTTTTGTATTGAAATTCAATGTTGCTGGAATCAAGGTCCTGGGTACACATTTTCTTAAGTATGTGACTGACCACCTTTTTTTTTCTGGCATTAAGTACTGCTGTCCAAAAGTCTGGTGATAATCTAGCATCCTTTCTTACAAATTACATTCTCTCCTTCCCTGTGCTCAAATAAATTTCAAATTTGTCCTTAAAGTTCAGTAATTAGTGTAGGTGTTAGCAACTTCTGTTCTATATTCACAGGTATGTTGGTTTCTTTGATGTATAATTTCAAATCTCTTTTCTTCTGATTTCAGGCAAGAGTTCTTGGGGTGTAGTCTCTAGCATCTGCTTTATTGCCTTACTTGATTTGCTTCTCCAGGTTTTCCATTGTCCATATTTAGTCTTCTTTATATCTTTAATATTTGTCACCTCCCCAAAATCCTTTTTATCCCTTTTTTCATATTTTTTCTTCTTCTATTTTTCACCTTCTATTTTTCTTTTTGAAAATATTTATTTATTTATGCATACAAGAACAGGGGTACAGGCCAGGGGTGCAGGGGGTGAGAAGATTCACCAGAGACAGAGCAGGGAACAGAACAGGCAGACTGACTGAAATACACTGCTGAGGGGAGCAGCGGGCAAGACAGGAGAGAGGTCTGCCGTGCCATGTGGGTAGCTTTCTGGCTGCCAGGGGATGAAACTTGTGCTGCAGAGGCTGCAGATAGCTTCACAGCGCTGTGCTTAACCCCTTGCACCACCAGGCTCATCTTCTATTTTTCTTAAGGCATTATTTATTGTTTATTCTTTCCTTCTAGTTCAATCTTCACTTCTGAATTATCTTTTTTCTTATTTTCTAATTATTTCTTAATGACTTCTGTTACTTCATTTCTAAGTTTTTAATCACTGCGGTATTCCTATGTCTTTTGCCATTTTTTTTTTACATTTTTAGCTTGTTTTGATAGGAGACTTATGTGTTTATCTATTTTATGGATATACCTATTTGTGTTTGTAATGTCATTAATCCTTATTTTCCTTTTTTTAGATTTCTAACTTTGGACAGAATTCGACCTTAGTATTTGCTCTACTGTTTAGTTTTAGGGGAAATTTGTTTTCTTGGCTTTCAGAGTGAAGCAGGTTGCTAGCAACTGAGTATTTGTGTCCACCCAAATCCCTGTGTTAAAATCCTAACCTCCGTTGTGACGGCTTTAAGAGGTGGGGCTGCAGTAGATGAATAGGTTATGAGGGCTACACCCTAAGAGGGGGATTAGAGCCTCCTGAAGAGGGCTTAGGAGGCCCTCGCCCTGTTACGGAGAGGCATTTCCATGTCTGCAGTCTGCAACCTGGCAGAGGGACCTCGCTGGAACTCAACCACACTGGCTTGAGTTCACCATGTCCCAACAGATCACCAGGTGTGTCTTTTTCTGAGTGTGGGTTCCCCCAACCTGGGGAGTCCTGTGATTCTGTCAAAACCCACTCCAGTAAATATATCTGGTCCGGGATTTTCGGTCATCCGGGTGCCACCCCTGTCCTTTGCTATAGGAGATTTTGGCCAATTAGCACCCCTAACATTGCTTTCCCCTGCTTCTGTGGTTCTGCAATTTGACTTTCCTGGGAATGAGCTATGCTCATTGGGCTTAAACAGCCCCTTATTAATTGTAAAATGGAAAAAAATTATTTTTGATCTTTATGCATCTGAAAACAGGTATGTGGGACTTGAATGTGGTTTTTTGGAGGACTTGGCATGGGGGTGTCTGCATATCCTTCTGGTAACTCCACTGAGCAGTTCTTTACTGGGTGAAGGTAAAGCTGACCCCATGTGCCACACTATGCCCTCCTTCTCGTGGAGCTGGGTAAATCTCCCAGCTTAAACCATCTGAAATGGCAATGTGTGGTCCTAGCTTCCATTTTGTGGGCTTTTTTGTGAATCTGTGGGTGATTTTTTTCTCATTTTGTGTTAGGAGTCACAGAAGACCTACCAGGAAGCAGGAATCTGGGTCCTTCCCACCTGATTGTTGCCAACCAGCTGTCACCTTAGGAAATTGTTCAGCCTTTTAGAATGCTGTTTCCACTTCTAAAAAGTGAAGGGAGTGATTTGGCTGGGTGCTTTTTAAAATTCTAGCCCTAAAACAATAATGTGTTCCATATTCTAAGATTCCCTCCTGTTTCCATAATGCCTCAAATTTGTGGAAACTAAAAGATCAGAGAAGTTCTGCCAGAGTAGCTTAATTTTTAGTTAAGTTTCACGTGGTCAGCCACAAAATTGTCACTGAGGCTGAAAGATGAGTATGTTACCAGGACAATTGTAGCATATATAGATATTATGTCTCAAGTTTAATAAAAGGGGGAGAGAATTTGCTAGTGTTTCGGAGACTATCCAACAACCAATGCCTCATTTTTTAAAATCTGAAATCATTTGACTTAAAAACACGTATGCACACCTTACCAAAGTATTGCTTTTTTTTTTAAAAAAAAAAAGATTTATTTAATTATACAAGCACTGGGTACAGTCAGAAGTACAGGAGGGTGAGAGAATTCGCCAGAGCCAGAGCAGGGAGCAGAACAGGCAGAAGGATCGAAGACACTGCTGAGGGGAGCAGCAGGCGCAGCAGGAGAGGTCTGCGCGCCATGTGGGACCCTCGCTGGCAGCCGGGGATCGAACCAGTGTTGCAGAGGCTGCAGGCAGCTTTGCAGCACAGCGTTCAACCATTGTGCCACCAGGGAGGCCCCCAAAGTATTGCTTTATGCTTAAAGCTGCTACTTTTCTCTCCTTCCCAAAAAAGCAGTCCTTACTTGAGTTTCTTTTGCTTTTCTTTCTTTCTTTTCTTATACTTTATTAGGACAGGTTTTCTAGGAAAAGGAGAAAGAAAAAGAGAGGAAACTGCATAGTCACAAGCAGGCAGGACATCTCTGTAAAGTGTCTTTTTTCTGATCTTAGTAAGGAAACAGCAGGAAAAAATGTCCTTGCTTGCTCCCCAGTGCTAAAGCCTGGATATAGGTTTGTAGAGTTTTGTGCTCTCTCAAGGAAAAAGTAGGTGTGCAGACTGCATTGATTTTCTTTCCCTTCTCTTCACATTTTCTATGATCTACTTTTCACAACTTAGCCTTCCACTTAGAACCTGGAAGAAATGCTGTTATTTTCAGGCGAGCATAAAAATTTGGAATGCACTACTCGAACTCATCTTCAGAATCTTTGGGGGAAGCAATGTCGCCAGGGGACAGGCTTGGTCAGGAGGCTGCCTCCGCCCCCACGCAGGGATGACAGTTCCCCTCTCCTGCTCTGGATCTTGTGCGGTGGCAAGAGTGCCTCCATCATGCCCAGCAGAATGGTCTTCGGGCTCATCCCATGTCAGTCTTTTTTTTTCCTCTATGTCACATTTTTGGATCCCTCTTTTTTTCATACCTCAGTGGGGAGACTGGTGGGTTTCCAGGATTCCTGAGAAAGGTGTCAGCCACCATCTGTTCAACTGCTTTTCAACTTGGGAACATGAGAAGTTAACTTGACATTGGTGCGAGATTGCAGTGGGGCTCAGAAGCAGAGAGATGTTCGCATCCTTTCTAGGATCTGATTTCAACAGCAGCAAAATACCAAGGCAGGGCCTAAATGCGTTGTGCCGGGGCTCCTTTTGGGGAAATCGAGACTGCATAGGGATCTTGGAAAGTAATGAAAACTAGAGCTTCGTTTCTGCTGTGATGGGTTATCAAAGCTAATCATTTGCTTCAATCGGCCCTACCCTCGCCCACCTCTTTCTCTCCTCCCCCAGAACTTCCAGCCCAGAAGAATGGAATAATGGGGTACACCTCTCTCTCTGTCCCTGTGGATTCACCAACCACTCCAGTCCCATGTCCTCTCAATGAGCAGGGGCAGAGAGATAAGAGCGGGATGACCTCTGACCTGTACCCCAGTTCTTGTATGCATAAATACATACATTTTTTAAAAAAGAGCGGGATGGTATTGCTGTCATTCCAGTTGCTCTCTGTGCCCTGCGTAGACCATTTGGATCATGTGTCTCAGCAGGGGCAATAGCACCTCCAACTGGGAGAAAACTGGTACTGGGGGTGTGTGGTTTGTAGGGGTGATGGTTAACTCCGTTGGGCCCTGAGGTGTCCAGACATTTGGCCAAGCGTTATTCTCATGTGTCTGCGAGGGTATTTCTGGGTAAGATCAACGTTTGAATTGGCAGCAAAACAGATTGCCCTGCCTCCTAGCCAGTCCACTGAAGGCCTGAAGAGAGCAACAAAGCAGACTCTGTGGTAAGAGGGAGCTCGTCCTCCCTGGCTACCTTGAGCTGGAGGGTTGGTTCTTTTTTTTTTTCCAAAGATTTATTTATTTATGCATACAAGAGCTGGGGTACAGGCCAGAGATGTGGGGAGTGAGAGGATTCACCACAGACAGAGTGGGGAACAGAACAGGCAGACTGACTGAAATACACTGCTGAGGGGAGCAGTGGGTGAGACAGGAGAGGTCTGCTGCATCATGTGGGTATCTCCCTGGCCAGCCGGGAGGGGAGTAAAGGCTGTAAAGGCTGTGGATTTTTTCATGGTGCGTTGCTTAACCCCTTGCACCACCAAGGAGGCCTGGTTCTTTCCTTCTTTGGGACTTGAACTGAAACTTCAGTTCTCTCTCTGTCTCGAGTCTGTTGCCCTTTGGATTGGAACTACACTATTGGCTCTGAGGGTCTCCGGATGCCAGCTGCCAAGACTCTCAGCCTCCAGAATTCATTATATATTTGAAATCACACACATACACACACCACACCCCTATTGGTTCTGTTCCTTTCAAGAATCCTGACTAATACCCACCCGCCAAAGAGTCACACAGCACGTTAACTCATGTATAGTCTCTCTAGTTTCAAAATGTTACAGGGGTGGGGCAATTAGAAAAAGTTCTTTTGAAGTCTCACTAGGAGTGAAGATGATTTTAAACTGAAGATTGAGAAACACTGCTTTGGACCTGACTTTGCATGTGTCCAGATGACTTCCAACTACCAGATGTGCACTGCTGTCCTGGAAACTTCTCCCACCCAGCATCTGTCAACTGCTTGCTGGCAGGACAGGTGTGCCAAGGCGCACCCTCCCCACCCTCCATGTATCAGGTCATTCTGAGCTTGTGTTTTCCAGAGTTTGCCCACAGGGGCTGCTCCAGTTGTCTTTCGTTTTATTTTATTTTTTATTTTTTTAATTTTTAAATTTTTAAAAAAGATTTATTTATTTATTTGTCATTTATTTATTTATTTATTTATTTGTACAGTCAGAAGAGCGGGAGGGTGAGAGAATTCACCAGAGCCAGAGCGGGGAACAGAACAGGCAGACTGACGAAATACAGTGCTGAGGGGAGAAGCAGGCGCAGCAGGAGAGGTCTGTTGCGCCATGTGGGACCCTCGCCTGCAGCCGGGGATCAAACCGGTGCTGCAGAGGCTGTGGGCAGCTTCGAAGCCCAGCAACTGCTGTGCCACCAGGGGAGGCCCTTATTTTATTTTTTAAAGATTTATTTATTTATGCATACAAAAGCTGGTGTGCAGGCCAGAGGTGTGGGGGGTGAGAGGATTCACCAGCAACAGAGCGGGAAACAGAACAGGCAGATCTACTGAAATACACTGCTGAGGGGAGCAGCAGGCGAGGTTTGCTGCAGGCAGGAGAGGTCTGCTGCAGTGGCTGCGGAGAGCTTTATAGTGTTGCATCTTAACCCCTTGCACCCCCAGGGAGCCCCTGTCTTTTTTTTTTTTTAAGATTTATCTATTCATGCACACAGGAACTGGGGTATAAACCAGAGGCATACAGGGTGAGAGAGATAGTGGGGAGAACAGGAGAATCTACTAAAATGCACTGCTGAGGGGAGCAGTGGGTGAGACAGGAGAGGTCTGCTGTGCCATGTGGGTAGCTCCCTGGCCGGGGATCAAATTTGTGCTACAGTGGCTGGCAATAGCTTGACAGCACTGTCTTTAACCCCTGCACCACCAGGAAGGCCCCTCCAGGTGTCCTTTGAGGCTCTGGCTTGGCTGTGTGCTGCCATCTCCTTGCTGCCTCAGTCTTACTGGCGTTCCTCCACCTTCCAAAGAAACCACCTGGACTCACGTTCCTCTCTTGGAATCTTCCATGGGAGCCCAGACGAAAACTGCGCGAGTGTGGGTATTAACTGATGTGTAACTCCCTTCATGAAATAAGGAAAAGAGGGTCCATGCGTCGGGCAGCGTGTCATGCCAAGACTGGAGTGGACCCAATTCTATGTCCCTGAGGTCTGTTGTAGATTTTCCTTTTTAAAGCATGGACTCTGGAGTCAGACTGCCTGGCCCCTTACTTTCCAGCTGTGTGATCGTGGGCAAGTCACTTAACCTCTCTGAGCCCAAGTTTCCTCATCTCTAAAATGGGGATCATCGCAGTACCTCCTTCGGGCTTGTGGGTACGAAAGGAGATGATCTAGGAGAGCTCTCAGTCCGTGCTGGGAACACCTGCTCTGGCTGTTATTGCTGAGCTTGCTCCGCCCAGCCAAGAGCGGAGGAAAGGAAGCAGCGGTGAGGTTTTCTACGGCTCTTTGTACCAAGAGCCCCTTTTAGTGTCAGAAGGCCAGATGTTAGGCTTTCCAGACTAGCACATTCTGACTTTTATTTCCTCTTTTGTATTTTATTTTTTTAATTATATATATTTATATATTTATATTTTAATATTTATTTTATATTTACTTTATTATTATTTATATTATTTTATTTGTTAACTATATATATAATTAAACTATATATATAGTTTTGTTTTGATCCCTCTGCCACCTCTTCTCCTGCAGAATGTCTCATAACATGTCCTTACTTTATTAACAGTCACTTTATTATTCAGTGTCTACCCAGTGTGATGTCACAACTCCACCTTTGGGATTTAAATATGCCATCTCCAGTACAATCCATGGCCAGTGACTGCTTTCCAACCCACTGGTCTACTAAATCCAAACATAAGATTATGAACCCTACTGGATACAGGTCCCTGGGATGTGTGAAAATTCTCCACCTTTTTCCATTTGCAGCAAGGGGAGCAATGTAGGAGATAGCCTTTGTACAAAGCCCTAAAAATGAGAGCACCCCACTGCCTTAAGTACCCCTGCTAGTTCACAAGAGGAAGTTAGGATCCTTCCCTCCTATGTCAGAACTCTAAAAGGATGTTTTCTTCAACCGTAGTTCGATCTTGACCTGACTTTTTTTTTTGTGAGTCAGAGATCCCATGAGTTGATAAAATGTTTAACACCTCCATAAAAGCCTTAGTGGTAATTTCTCTTTGTACCCAAGCATTTCCACTTACATGTAGCCTCTGCATAGGTTGCATATTCAATAACAGAATCACGACCCAGAGAACCTGCCCCCTCCTTGCTCATGGGGGAGCCCAGCTCCTCAACAAAGGCCCCAACTTCCCCTGCGTCATCACCTCACCAACAGCCTGTGGACTTGCTCTGAAGTAACTGTTTCCAACAGAATAGGGGTCAGTGAAGCTTCTAGAAAAGGCCAGCTATTTTAGGCTTTCCAGGTTAGACAGTCTCTGTGATCCCCACCCAGCTCGGCTGTTATAGACTGAAAGCAGCCACAGACAGTGTGCAAACAAGTGAACATAGCTCTTCACCAATAAAACTTTATTGATAAAAACAGGCAGTGGGCCAGATTCAGCCTGTGGCCTGTGGTTTGAGGACCCCTGCTCTAGAACAACCCAAACAAACAAAACTGGTCACCCATCAGATCTATGCAATGAAGTATGGAAACACTGCTTGCTCTTTAAAGTGACTTTTTTTTTAAATGTAAAGCTGTGTACACAAGAATTTCTATATTTACTTCTAAAACTGCTCTGAGATGCAGCCAGAGTGGTCCTGCAGCATTTTCTATGTACACCATACTTTGTAAATTGAAAGTAATAATTAGGGTCCTTGCATTCATGCATTCATTTCATAGAAGCCACATGCTGGCCACCAGTCTCCACCCGCTGTCCATCCATCAATGCTTCTCATTTCACTTTTCTTCTGGCTACATACAGTGTCCTTTTGTGAACCACAGTCAGCACCGTCACCAGGCTTTTCTCTACTGTGGACACACAATCCAAAGAAAAGGAGACTTTTGACTGTACTAACTAACTTTGGCTCAAGACAGCTGTATGGAGATTCGAGAATAGAAATACAATTTCTCTGGTTCCTCCTCCCCTCTCCTGAGTTCAGCTGTGCCCCAGTCATTTGTCACTGGGATGACACAAACAAGCTCTCATTCCCATCACCGTTCTGACCTTGGTAAACAAGATCATTGACACTTGAGCACTGCTGAAGAGCGAAGTCCTGGGAGGTGCCTGGTCTTCCACTGAGGCGTGCTTGGCCCTGATCCCCAGCACCTCAGCTACACAAGCTGCGATTCAGCCCCCTGGATGCATGCCTGTAATCCAGGCTGGTCACATTTTTATTTAATGATATGTGGTCTTGCTGTTTCTAGCTTCCCCCCCAACTCCTTGTTCCTTGGCTCCCCCAGTGCCTCTAAAAAGGCTAAGTCAGGTCGCTGCAGTGACAGTTGTTGGCCAGTTAGCTTCTGGCTAAGTCAGGGTTTTTGGCTTATTGTTAGGTATAGAGTAAGTCTCGGAGGACAAACCCGGAGAGCTGCGGCTCTGGGGCTGATCTGAGACTGAGAACATGCGTGTTCAAGTGTCACTCTAGAAAAACAATGGGGGCCTCGCTGGTGGCGCAAGAGGTTAAGCACCGCACTCTGAAGCAATCCGCAGCCTCTGCAGCACAAGTTCAATCCCCGTCTGGCCAAGAGAGAAACCCACATGGAGCAGCAAAACTCTTCTGACTCGCCCGCTGCTCCCCTCGGCAGTGTATTTCAGTCACTCCGCCTGTTCTGCTCCCCACTCTGTCTCTGGTGAATCCTCTCACCCCCACACCTCTGGCCTGTACCCCAGCTTTTGGGGTCTGGTGGGTGGGTGATCACACGAGGGAAAGGGAAGGAAAGTTCCAGACCCTGACTCTGCTTATGCTGGGAAATGTGAACGCAGCCCCCAGCCAGGGCCTCCTTCACACAGCAGACCCTGCCCCTCCCCCCTCCATGAGGCAGAGACAGAAGCTCATCGCTCCTCTTGAGCCCTCTGCCTGGGTGGCCAAGCCGGTCCTGCTCACACACTCTCTGGGGCAGCCATTGGTCTGCATCCTGTCACCCTGGGGAACCAAGGGGAACCACTGTCAGCTCAGAGTCAGCCCCCAGAGTGGTCTTTCCATGGAATCCTCAGAAAGGGCAGGCTCCAGGGAAGCATGGAGGACAGAGGAGAGGTGACCTGACCTCCTTGGTTGGAGCACCAACCTCACCTGGGGCACGGAGATGGGCTTCTGCATCATGTGGTCCTACGTCTTCGAGCTTCCCTGAGACTCTGATGCCCCTACCCCCCAGGCAGGATGGTTTCCACCCAGCATCCTGTGTCTGGGAGTTGTCTTCGGGTAGAAGGAGAGGCAGAGACATGTGAACGCCAGCACTGAGCCCCGTGATGAGAAGGGTCAGTCCTAGCTCAGAAAGAGTGTGTCCGGGCGGGTGTCCTCCCCAGGCATCCAAGTCGCTGCTCTCCAGTTTCTGCATGAGGCAAACTTGGATGCAATTGACCTGGAACTGGGAATCCTTGGTTGGGGGTGTGGGGTGATGGTGGCGAGGTGTCAGGGTTAAGAGGGGCAAGAATGCCAGAGGAGGAAAGTGAGGCAGGTGCCAAAGAGGATGGTCCCTGGACACACATCTGAGGCAAACTCAATGAGAAACACACCTCAGTGGAAAACACTTAAGAAAAGATCATGCACCAGCCCCAGACTCGTGACAGGAAGATTTCTTTCTGGCCGTGGACTAGACCCATGCCACAGGATGCCTCTGAGAGGGGACCTGGGGTGCAGAGGCTGAGTGAGCTGCCAAAAGGGTCACCAGCCTAGAAACTGGTCAGCTGTCATTTCCAGCGTGAGTAGCAGCCGGTGAGTCCATGGGACGGGATCGGGAGGCCCAGGGATAAGACTTAACCGTGAATGGGAATTGGGAGCTGGTTAAAAAACAAGCTTTCAAGCCCCAGGGAGCTTTCTGCCCCAAAGGGGGGGGACAAGATGAGCAACGGGCAGCTCTTCCTATGACCATAACAAGCTGCTGGACACTTCCTGGCTCAAGCCTGCTCTCCACGCCTCCTACTCTTTGCTCAGTCCTCACGCCAGTGCTATGGGCTTGGTTACCCCAAGCAGTGCAGAGACGTCCAATTATTTTGACAAGTTGTGCACCTCATTAAATGGCAGGGCTGGGGCTCTGAGTTCCTGGGAGTCGGGGGAGGAGAACCAAGACAAACAGCATCAAGACAAGTGGCACTGAGAGGTAAAAGAGTTTCTGCCACTTTCAAAAATAATTTTATGTTCAATCCTGGAGAGTCCTCGTAAGAGAGAAATATGCCCCATTTTGCAAATGAGGACACTGACTGTCGGGTGAGTAATGTGGCTTGGAAAAAGTCGCATGTCTGATTTGCAATTTTTTCTCTCTCTGCCACTCCACGCTCTTTGACGTCCAGGAAGGTACTCTCAGCTCTTCCAGGATTCCTGGAATCCTGACGTCTGGAGATTTGTAGAGCTATGAACATTTGTTCCTGCCTTTGGATCAAGCAAGATTTCTCGACTCAAGGTCTAGTTTCGGTGGTCCCCCAGAAGATGGAAGATGGTTGACAGTTGTCTTGGTGACATGAGGTGCTAACTGGGGTCACAGCATCATGCTAGAGCTCCGTCCAAGCTGCTGGCTCCCAGGTCCTGCCTTACTCCTCCAGAGCTAAGGGAAGGGAGACGTTTTAAAGTCTAGTAGTGAGCGCAGCTCTGGGTCATCTCAAGCACCACAAGTCGCACTTCATTAGTCAAACCAGCTTTTGGACCATATGGAATGTTTAAGATCTGGCAGAAAAGCCATTCGGAGGTTGGTTGGTGTGTTTTTTTAATCCAAATGTGATAAGTGGAGTTCTAAGAAGTTGCAGAGATCAAGTTTTTTAATCATCTACTGGGAAGATAGATGCTGAAAGGCTGCTGTAATAGAGGCTGAATGCAAGTCATCACTCACTAACTGAGTCATCTGTCAGGTTCGTGTGGATGTTTGCAAGTCAAGGTGCTCAGCCTTCTAGTCAGAGAGCTGGTTACCTGAAATAACCTGGGCTGGAGGCACCGATGGGTGTCCTTAGAGTGAGTGGCCTTTGGGAGGTTCTAAGGGTCCAAGCTGGCAAAGCTATGATCGTTGGAGACCCCCAAGGGTCAAAGTCAAACAGGGGCAAAAAATAGCAAAGGCAAGGAGGCCTCTAGAGGGACCAAAGTAATTGTCATGCTCTTTTAAAATTAGATTCACCTGTGTTTAGTAGGTGACTAGGAATTATGGAAGTTACAGAAATCATAGAAAGTGCAGAAGTGTTTTTTTCTCATGTGGAAATTCCAGTGTGGGCCATTCAAGGTTAGTGAGCCAATCCATACCACAGAGTTCTTGAGGACTCTCTTAATTTGGGTCAGTGCTAGTTGCAGTCTCAAGCATGCCCCTTGATACTAATGTCTTAACACAAAAAAAAAAGCTGTTTCCCCTGGTTACCTGACAATCCAACGTAGTGTTCAAGATCAGCAGGCTTCCTTCCTCCATGTGGGTCCAGCGTGCTATAGGCTCTAGTAACCCTATGTTAAATAAACCTATTTAAGAAATGTTTCAAGGATAGTGGTACAGTTTCTTCAATCTTGTGGTTCTGCCCCAGAATCCCCTGCATGTAGCCAGATGATGGGGAAGAGCACCTAGGAAAGAACATGACTTCTAATGGGCTATGTCTAGGATTCCATTCGAATTCCATTGGCTGGAAATTATTCTAAAGTTCAAGGGAGGCTGGGGAATATAGCCTAGCTGTGTGCCAAGAAGAAAAGCAAATTGCTTTGTGAACAGTTTTTGCTACAGGGACCCAGCTTCAGGGCTCTTGCTGCTCAGTGGCACATCACCTCAGGCTCTGACCCTTGATCAAAAGTGGCAGCCAGCAAAGCTTCATTCTAGCTGGAAACTTGAAGAGCCACTGAACTAAATCCTGAGCTTAAGTCATCATTTCCTGTAGCTGATCCCTTGGGTCAGTTAGGATTTTTGCATCCATCAAACAGGGGAAGAAACAAAGAAAAATAGAGAGTCAAGGATACCTGGCAGGTGTACCTTAATTTCCCCATCTGCAACAGAGCTCAAAGAATATTTTCTTTTTTAAAAAATTTATTTATTTATGCATAAAAGAGCAGGGTGTAATCCAGAGGTTCAGGGTAGGGGGTGGTGAGAGGATTCACGAGACACAGAGTGGGGAGCAGAACAGGCAGATTTACTGAAATACACTGCTGAGGGGAGCAGTGGGAAAGACAGGAGAGAGGTCTGTTGCGCCATGTGGGTCACCTCCCTGGCCAGGGATTGAACTCGTGCTACAGTGGCTGCAGATATGTGCTTCACAGTGCTGCATCTTAACCCCTTGCACCACCAGGGAGGCTCTCTAAGAATATTTTCTTCATTGTGTTGTGAGAAACAAAGGAGTTGATAATTGCAAGATGTTTAGAAGCGTGCTTGGTTTATATAAATCTTTAATAACAGAAGCTATGAGAAGAAGGGAGAGGAGGAGTAGAAAAGGAAGGATTTTAAAGTAGAAAGTTCCCAGGAGCTTCTGCTTATTTCCCATTCTTCCCAACATAGTCAAATGGTCACATAGTTGCAAGGGAGGCTGGAAAAAGCACTTTTTATTGCAGGGATTCATTCCTGAAAGAAAGGGACAATGGATATTGGGAGACAACTAATGCTTCCTGCCGCATTACCAACAGCCCGGATAAAGCTTGTTTTTCACAGTTGTTAAGTTCCCAGGGAGTGGGCAGAACTTTCTGGCTTAAAAACAGACTGGGAACCTGAGACAAAACTCTTAGCAGGACTGTGGAGTGATGGGCACACTGGTCTCACCACTGTCCCTACGTGTGTCTCATCAGGGTACCTGGTGCCTAATAGTGTCATTGCAGATGCAATTAATTAAGAGGCCATCTGGGAGTAGAATGGGTACCTAGTCCAATATGACTGGTGTTTGTTATTTTTTAAAGATTTATTTATTTATTTATACAAGAAGCGGGGTACAGGCCAGATGTGCAGGAGGGTGAGAGGATTCACCAGAGACAGAGTGGGGAACAGAACAGGCATACGACGAAATACACTGCTGAGGGGAGCAGCGGGTGCAACAGGAGAGGTCTGCCGTGCCACATGGGACCCTCGCCAGCTGGCTGAGATCAAAGCGGCGCTGCAGAGGCTGCAGACAGCTTCACAGCGTGGCGCTCAACCACCTGCACCACCAGGGGAGGCCATATGACTGGTGTTTTATGAAATGGGGAACTGTGGACACAGGCATGCACACAGGAGAGCACCGTGTGAGCTTGAGGGTGCAGATGAGAATGATGTGTCTGCAAGCCAAGGAATGGTGAAGACTACCAGCTAGCCAGCAGCAGCAGCAGCAGCAGCAGGGGAGAGGCATGGAAAGAGAGCCCTTCACAGCCCTACACCTCTGCCAACATCTTGCTCTCAGCCTTCTACCCTGCAGAACTGTGAAAGCATAATTGTCTCTCATGTGAACCTCTCAGCCTGGAGCACTTTGTTATGGTAGCAAACAAGAGCGCCTGTGCAGCCCCAGCCCCCCTGCAGGTTTTGGGTCATGCTCTGCTCTGACCTGATGGGTTTTGAGCTTCTCCAGTGGTTTCATCTCTGGAGCCTCCCCCAAGCTTCCATCGCCACCTCGCTTGCCCATCCCAGTGCACTGTGCTTCTGTCCCCTACCTGCCCACCTGTTCTCCTCTGGCCTCCGGGGGTCTCTCCCCAGGAGTCCTGCAGGCCTGGCTGCAGGCCCTGGTGTGGCTCCCCGTGGCCAAGGACACATGTTCGCTTTAAGAATCCTCCTCTCACAAAAGTGTTTACTGCCAGGGAGTAAGGATTTTAGGGGAAGCCAGAAACTCTCACCTCCCCTTAGGCTTTATTTGTGCAACAAAATGAAATAGACTTGAGTATCTTCTGGCTAATCTGATTAACACTGACAGTCACACTGAATAATTAGACCTTTTTTTTTTTCAGGGGTGGGGGGGGCGGTGTTTGCCAGAAACAGAGCAAGGGATGGATTCTCCTTGCTCCTCTTTAGAAGGTGTGGATGTGGCTTTCTGTGTCTACACTATCCAATTCACGCACAACTTCCAAGGCCCCTGGGCCATCAATGCAAGAAGTCTCCATGGCTATTTACGAAGTGCTTTTTGGTAAAGGAAGTGTGTGAATTTCAGGAAGGAGAAACGTGGTAGGAAGCAAGTGAAATAAAAAGGCACATTGTAGGGTAAATGAAGTATCGGGCTTTTCATGCCATCCTGCCATTAGCATCTATGACCCACACTTGCAGTCTTGCATGCGCACCTGTAATTATGGACACCTCGCCCCAGAGAGTACGGGCATGTGCATATGTAAATAGGGGTACCTGTGCCAAGGGGGTGAGGGGCTATAAGGGCAGCGTCACTCTGAAGCAGTGTGATGACTACACAGGGAAGAGACAGCCAGAGAAATACTGAGAGGAAGCTGGTCTGTCCCCTGATTCAGCACCAGTAGATAAAATCTACCGAAGACTCCAACTTTATCTTTTCATCTGCGAGAACCGAAGATGAACCTACCCAGCCTGGCATGGTTGCCAAACACACTTGCAACTAGTCTGACTTTTTCCAAGGGATAGCAGAGGGATAATCACCAACTTTGGGGGGCAGCCTCAGGTTCCAAGTTTCACTTCTGTGAATGTCCTAAGAATTATCACAGCTATGTGTTTTGATTTGAGGGTTCAGAAAACAGCCACTGTAGAGTCAGGGCTCAAAAGCCTTCTTAGTAGAGGGCCCAACAGAAGGTGGGGCTTTAGAGGTGCTGATGAAGACAGGATGGAGCAGCAAGACCTGGAGAGGAAGTAGTGATCCCAAGGGACCCTCAGGAAATGTGCAGGGGGCCTCCCCCGCCCCCCATTCTGCACTGTTAGGCAAATGCCATCTAGTTACAATGAGCAGTAAAGGCAGCCTTGACATTGAAGAGAAGCCCCAAATGGGTAACCCAAGAGAGGGCATCCAGGGGGTAGTCATGGGTCCTGTAGGGTAAGGTAAAAAAGTGTCAGGCTTTTCTGCCCTCCCACCATTAGGATTGATGATGGATCCCTGCGGTCCTGCATACATGCCTGATGGCGGGCACCTGGAGTGGGGTGTGGACATGTGCAGATGGGTACACCTGGGCTGAGAGACGGGGCTTATAAGGGCGGCATCATGGGGATGCCAGGAGAGAACAAGCATGAACGGGAGAGCAGAGAAGCAAAACCACAAGAGCAGTACCATGAGAAGAAAAGAAGCAGAACCAACAGAAGAACCACGAGAGAAGCAGACAGAACGTGAGAGAATGACAGAGGGCCCAGACAGAGTGAAGACTTGCCAGCCTCCTGGCCCCCCAGCACCCCTGCCTGCCATGTACTTGGTAAATCCCAATAAAAGCTTGAAAAGCCAATGAGGGCTCCAGGACTTCTCCTTTACCCCATCTGCTCGGATCATAAAGATCCTGCTCTGTGTCTTCCTGCCCCCTACAGGTCCCTAACTGTTGCACCCCCTACACTGCTGAGTGAGGCGGGGAGGGAGCCCCCCAAGTCTCTGGCTGGCTCAGCACCAGCCTCCATGAAGAATGGAGGGCACGGGTCACGCTGCACGGCTACCCCAGAGCTATATGCTGGCCACGGAACTATGGGCAGGTTCTGAACTTTCCTCCCAGGCTGAGCCCTGCTTTGGGGAGCATTGAGGGGTTTCATCACTGAGTTAGTACTGTCACCACCCTGGTGTGCCCCAGTCTGGGCTCTCTGGGCCCCCTGAGTTGTGCAGGTCCAGGGCTTACAGCAACTTGTAATCCTCAGGGCTGGGCGCCAGGCTTGGTGTCTTGGCACAGCTCCGATGAGAGGATGAAAGAGAGAACATGTCCCCCTTGGCACTGACCACTGGGGAAGCCAGGACCCCGCCTCATTTCAGAGGAAGGGCATAGCAGGGAGCAAAGGGCAGGAGGAGCCTCTGTGCATTGCATCAACATTTTGTTTTTTTGTTTTTAATTTTCAGATGAATAATTCAGTGGCTATGCCAAGGTTGAAATATTTTTCTGTTTTCAGTAAGATGTGAGAAAAGGAAATGAATTTTAATGAAATGTTTTGGTTTACTTTATCGGAGGCTTCCAGTACCGTGGGATTCCCACGCCCCAAGCAGATGTCAGTTGTTTCATCCCCGCGCCTGCAAAAGTATGTGTGGCTGCCCCTGCTCCTGCACCCCCCCTTTTCTGGATGCGAAGAGGTACCTACCAGCACCAAGCTGGCCGAAGTCGGAAGCCACAGGAATCTCAGAAAACTGAAATGACAAAAGCGGAGTGTAATGACTTCCCTGACACGGGCCTTCCTAGGCTGGTGTCCTTCCACCTGTCCCCTGCTCTGAAGGCCTGGACATCTCCTCCCTGTCAGCTTTGGCAGGTGGCCCAAGTTCTCCGAGGCAACTGCTCCCAGGAAGGGCTTCAGCATCACATGATTCTGAAAACAGGATTTAAGAAGAGGAGGGGTGGAGAGATGTGGCAAGATCTTCAGAGAGAAGGCAGAGTTGTCAGGTGGACGTGATGTCACAGACATTTGAAAATATGCCAGAACGTGAGCTAATTTATGGCTGCGGGCTCAGGACATGCTTTATGCTTTTAGCAGAAGTTTCTGAGCTAAGTCAACAACTAACAGACCACATGGACTTTCTTAAATGGGATTACTAATGCGATTCCTCCTAATGCAAGAAAACGCCTGCCTGGAATGAGTTGTCATCTAGAGATCAATCAAAGGAATGATTTGTTGAGCCCACAGCAGAGTGTTAGTTTGGGGAGGGGTGAAGGTAAGCAGATCCTGTCTGCAAGGGCTTATGAAAATATGCCTGCCCTGATCAGACATGGCCAAGCAAAGAAAACCCAAGAAAGTCTATAACCAGGCACTCCTTGCCTGGATTCACAGCTGCCCCATCCCTGGGGTATAGCCTCATTTCAAGACCCAAGTGGATATCTGCACGGTGAGAAAGAAGTGTTGTTGTTGACGAATACAGCTATCAAAGATCTCTATTGCCACAGGGATCTCACAATAATTCCTTTCCCACGTACTTCTCCATTTAAAGGTTTCCATGCTGAAACTGTGTATTGACATGTGCTTGTCCTGGTCTTACTGGTGATTTGGAGGGGCCATTGGGATTCACAAGGCCAGCTTCACAGGATTATCTTTGCTCCATTCTCCTGATTTGAGGGGGGAAGGCGTATACCAGGCAGAAAATTTGTGGAAGCAGATGACACCTAGCCGAAGCCATATAAATACAGGAGATTTTCCACTCATTTTCTTTCCTTGGGGCTGGAACAGAGGACAGAGGCTTCCTGATGGAAGATTGCTGTGTGATCTACCTTCCCAAACATGGCGGGGGGAGGCCAGTGCTGTTGATCAACATGTTATTTCCTCTTGGCCCTGGGCCTCACCTGCCTGCACATGCTGTCTCTAACCTGAGCTAGACCTTAACCACAAAGCAGACACCATTGCCCTCCCCCAAGCCAGGAAATGTACGGAGTGGAAGCAGGGAGCCCATAAGGGAAATGTGTGTGTCCACAGGCTTTGCATAGGTCCTGGAATCAGACATGTTTCTAGCAGAAGTTTCTGAGCTAAGTCAACAACAGACCACATGGACTCTCTTAAATGGGATTACCGACGGGATTCTTCCTCATTCAAGAAAACGCCTGCCAAGGATGAGTTGTCATTAGAGATCAATTGAAGGAATGATTTATTGAGCCCTCAGCACTGTGCTAGTTGGGAGGGGGTGAACGCAACTGGGGCACCCAGTGTAGAGTTGGCTCAAGGAATAGATTTGATAAAAAACAGTCACAAAGCAAACCAAGCACCTCAGTGTGTTGATGGCTGCAACCAAGAGGTGAAAGAATCAATAAAAAACAGTAGAAATTTAATATCAGCTTGAAAAAGATCTATCCTTTGTCCTACCATTAGACAGACTGATTCTAATGTTTATATGTGGCAAACAAGCAAGACTGGACAAAAAAACAGAGGAAAAAAAATGCAAAGAGAAGGGAACTAGCCCTCCAGATAAAGCACATGCCAAATCCTCCATGTCAAAATAGTGTGGAGACAACCCAAATGCACCAACAAACACTTAGGAAATCCAGAAGTATTGCCCAAGACATAAAGGAATTGAGTTTCTGATAATGGTGGCATCTCCCTTCAGGGAAAGCAAATGCTAACTTGTCCATAACTGGCATTGCCAGCCCATGGAAAACAGGTAGAGCTGGGTCCTTGCTTCTTGTTGAACATGAGGACAAGTTCTAAATGGATCAAAATGTAAATGTGAAAAATGAAGAATAAAACATGGACAAATTTCTTTGAGACCTTGAGGAAGAAAAGACTCACCCATGGTTTAAGGAACTACAGCCATTAATTAATTAATTAATTATATAAAAACAAGGTTTCTAGAGAGGGTAAAATACCATAACAGATTAAAAGATAAGCAACAAATGGGGAAAATATTTGCAACTCATAGCTCATATATACAGAACTCCTAGAAATTGAGACTATGCAAAACTGATAATCCAACAGAAAATGGGTAAAAGATTTGCATAATGAGTTCACAAAAATGAAATATCATGGCTTTTTTGGGTGAAATTTAGGAAGAAATGCAAATTCAAACTACACTGATATACCCTTTTCACTTTTTATTGGTTTGGAAAAACCCAAAAGTTTGAGAACATTGTTGACTAGTAAGGTTTCAGGCAAACAGAGCTGGTGGAAATGCAAAATGGTTCAGCCCTCATTGAGGGCATGTGGAATTCAAACGTCTATCAAAATGACTAATGGGCTACCTTTGCCCAGAAGCCCACCTCTGGGAATTTATCCACAGCTGCACATTCACAAAATTATGCAGGAACAAGAGTCATCATTGTAACATCATTTGCAAGAGAAAAATTGGAAACATCTCAAGTGTCCATCAATAGAAAAGTGGTTAAATACACCATGGAATATCATGCAGCTGTTAAAAAAATGAATAAGGAGCTCTCTATATTCTAATATGGAAAATTCTCTTTGGTGTAGTAAGTGGAAAAGCAAGTTTAGAACAGTAGGCTGTCTTTCCTGAAAGAAGGGGGGAATAAGATGGCATATTTGTATTGGCATGTATTTGAATAAACAGCACTGAGAGACTATATAGAGAATTAATAAAAGTAGTTATGGGCAACATGGAGGATGATAGAATAGTCAGAGATGGAGGAGAACTAAGACTTTTGGGTAGGGCTGGTGCCCCAAAATAGGGGTGTCTAAAACCTTCCTAGGGGAATCAAGTCAACACATTAAACTTCAAATAGAGGGCCTCCCTGGTGGTGCAAGGGGTTAAGCACCACACTATGAAGCAATCCACAGTCTCTGTAGCACAAGTTTGATCACTGGCTGGCCAGGGAGCTACCCACATGGTGCGGCAGACCTCTCCTGTCTCTTCTGTTGCTCCCCTCAACAGTGTATTTCAGTCAATCTGCCTGTTCTGTTCCCCACTCTGACTCTGGTGAATCCTCTCACCTACCGCATCGCTGGTCTGTACCCCAGCTCTTGTATGAACAAATAAATAAATCTTTAAAAAAAAACTTCAAATAGAAACAAAACATTTTAGTCAATAGGAAGACATGCAGATGAGAAGGATCTTGCTCTACATCTCCACTTACACCAAATTCTAAGTCTGATTTCCAGCCTCCCTTCTGTCAAACCTCAAGAAATCCCAACAAGTTTGGAGTTTGTGTTTCCTGAGTAGATAAGTTCCACCTGATTTCCAAGTTGAATTCAGCTACTTGCTTTAGCATAGAAGTCCACACCAAAATTCTACACAACAAATAGTAAGATGGCACCACCACTGTGAGGGCATGCATCTATGGCTCTCTCCTGTCTGACCTTATGCCTAAATATTTACAAGAAAGCAATCCTTTATGATGGAAGATGTATTTGCTCCCTCGCTTGCTCAACATTTTCTGAGAAGCACTAGGTGGAAGGTTATGTCGGACCTATAGGGTCCCCAGCTACTTGGGGAAGAAGCCAAGTCCTGCTGGTGGGCTGCTTGACCTTGGTGGCACACATCAGCTTCTGTCCCCTTCAGTCTTTGCTGTGGTCACACGAGCGCTCTTGCCTGGATGTCGTCCATACTGTCCCCCACTGAGAATGTTCTTGCCATCACTGCTTGACATGGTGACTTCTACTTTCCATCAAGGGCTGATCACACAAAGCCAATCAGCGGTTGGCAAGGATGGGGGGTGGGGAATGGAGGGAAACTGCCAAGTTTCTTTTTGGGTAGCTGAATATGCTCTGAGATTAGGTGGAAGGGATGGTTACACCATTCAGTGAAAATGCTAAAAGCCACTGACTTGAACACTTTTTAAAAGGTGACTTTTGTGGTATAGGAATTATATGAAATCATTTTTAAAATCCCTTTTCAAGGAGCTTTCCTGGATGCAATCAGATACCCACTGCCTCAGAGGACAGAGCGACACCTCCTCAGGCAGGTATCGGGGTGAGAAGGAGCCATGGTGTCCCTGGTTGTTTAATGCATGGGGTGTACTGAGTAGGGCAAGGTGGTGGGAGGGACAATAACATGGGGCATTTAAAAGTAGTAATAAAACCAACTCTATGTTGATCTTCGCTTTGTTGTGCGTGCGCCAGCCATTCTCAATAATGTAAATAATGTCGGTGATAACACACTCTACTATCTCCTCCCCCTGCCAAAATAAATTATTTTTGGTCTAAGTTCTAAACAATCACAGGGGTTACTGTTGAGTTTAAGTGATATACAAGAAAGCTTCAAATTAACACATTTCTATTACTTATCCTTCAACGAACAAGGCATTCTACATGGAAGCTAATTCAGAGAGTTTCCAATTACAGCAGCCCCCACAGGTGAACTCAGCCACAGGGCTTCCTTTTGAGATAAATTTGTCGCTGTAACAGTTTCAAGTGCTCAGCTGGTGTTTCCAGCTCTGTGCTACTACAAATACCTGCCTTTAAACTGCAGATTCAAAGTAAACACTGATAGCACAGCGATGATAAAGACACAAGTTCTTCAATGCTGTCATTCTGTGGAGCTGCTGAGTTTCTGTTTGTGTTTTAAAATTTTAAACAGTGAACCAGATAAGTTCAAGATATACTATTTTCATTGGGTGCCTGTAAATTTTAGTTCACACATTAAATATTTGACCACACAGACATCAAACTGTATTTGTCTTTTCTAATTATTGTTTGTTCCAAACTAAAGAGCAAATCAAGGAGACAAATGGTTACAACAGTGGTACCATATGGTAGTTGCATAAATTGTACCTTTAATAGACATTTTGGTTTTATGAAAAGTCACTTATTAGTTATGGAATCATTATTAACATAATATATGAGACTATAACCAAGGATCAAAGTTAAATCTTAAATAGACATAAAAACTAATGTATAACTGGATTTCTTTATCCCTTCATGTATTCTTTTTCACTGGCAAAATTATATAAACAAAAACTCAATATGAGGAAATTTTGCATGCTTGTTTTCCTTTTCTGGATTTTTTGTTGTTGCTATTTCATTTTTTGATTGCTGTAGAAAATCATATAGAGGGCCTCCCCGGTGGTGCAGTGGTTGAGTGCTGGGCTGCAAAGCTGCCCGCAGCCTCTGCAGCACGGGTTCGATCTCCGGCCGCCAGGCGAGGGTCTCACATGGCGCGCAGACCTCTCCTGCCGTGCCCGCTACTCCTTTCAGCAGTGTATTTCGTCAGTCTGCCTGTTCTGTTCCCCGCTCTGGCTCTGGTGAATTCTCTCACCCTCCCGTGCTTCTGACTGTGCCCAGTGCTTGTATAAATAAATAAACAAATAAATAAATAAACAAATAAATAAATAAACAAATAAATAAATAAATCTTTAAAAAAAAAGAATCATATAGAGGAGGGGGTGATTTTCTAATACTCTCTCCACTGTTTGATTAAATTAAATAGTAATATTTATGGAGATTATACTAATGAGCACATGTGTACTTGACTATATTCCTAAATATTTTGAATGAATATGGAAGCCAAAGGAAGTATTTATACTTTTGGAGACTGTTCATATCCATTTAAAATATTCAGGAAAATATTCTTCTTGAAGGTTTTGGTCAATTGCTACTTCAGTGGATTAACTGAGTTTGGTGACTCAGCCCCTCAGTGAGTTGTCTTCACCCCTCTGAGATGGATGTATCATCTCCATTTAGCTCTGTGGGAAAATGGAAGTACAGAGAATGTGAAATAATTTGTCTGTGTTAAAGCAGCAGTGGGGGGAGCCAAGCTGTGGCCCAGGGTCTTCCATTGGAGAGCCACTCTTAAGGCCACTACACTGTTGCGTTTCACATAAATACTACTAAAACCAAAGTGCCCATGAGTGCCATCCCACGTCACTTACCTAGTGCTGCTTACGAGACGATGGGTAGTTGAATGGGGGTACAGAACCCTGGTGTGCACACCCGTAAGTCAAATACCCTTCAGCCAGATCCCCAAAGATTAGCATATAAGTAGACAACACCTCAAATGTCAGGTTCATTGGATTCATCACCTGGGCTAAGTCATTCGTATCTCAGTGCCTTTGCACCCACTTTTCTCATATGACTGCTGCCTTCTGAAATAAAAAACTCTTCTATTACTTCTCCAAAGACACCCTTCCTGAGCATTATGTCTAAATTTACCCCTCCCAGTCACTAACCAGTAGGGTCAGCTGTGTTTCATTTTTTTTTTTTTTTTACAGCATAAAGATTGCTTCTGTTCTCCTCTCTCCCCACCCCTTCCTTCCTTCCTCACATCAGCACCTGGCTTAGAACAGGCTCCTAATAGTATTTATCAAGTTATTGATGAATAAACATATGAAAGGACTGGTGATGCTATGCTAAGAAGGATTCTGAGGTGACATCCAGGCTCAATGAGACAAAACACTGAAGGAAACAAGCCACTCCTGCCAGGTGCAGCTGTGGGAGGGGTAGCACACCTGTATGGGTGGACCTTGCATTGCCATCTTCTCCAAAGTCCAGGCACACCTTGCTTTATTGTATTTGCAAGACCCTCCACCAGCAAAATAACTTCCACTGGCTGAAGGTTGAGATGATGGTTGGCATTTTTCAGCAATAAAGTATCTTTTAATTAAGGTGTGCCTTGTTATTTTAGATATAATGCTACTGCACACTTAGTAGGCTACAGCATAGTTTAAACATGACTTTTATATATACTGGGAAACTAAAGAAATTGTGTGAGTCACTCTATGGTGACGTTCCCTTTATAGCAGTGGTCTACAAGCAAGCCAGCAATATCTCCCAGGGGTGCCTCATCAGTACCCATCTACACACTGGCCAGACTCTTGTGGCTGGGATGCCTCAGCTCTCCCTCTGGAGGTGAACAGCTAGTCTTTGAGGAGGGAAAGCTATGCACACAAGTAGGTCATTGCTCAAGGTCAACAGCCTGGTCTCAGAGTCTTGAGGGTGAAGACTTTGGTTTCACCCTAATTCCCACCTTCATGCAGGGGACTAGGAATGAGAGGTGAGGAAAACTTAACTCATTTGGATTCCAAGTTCCTAAGCCAAGCTCTATCAGCCTCCCACCACCTGGGTCTAAAAGGCAAGGAGTTCAGGGAACGGAGGCAGGAGAGCAAGCCAGCCCCAGCTGTATGGGATTTTCTCCTTTTCCTCCCGAGTCATTAACAAAGACTGACACTGTAGTCTTTATCAAAAAATCTTGTTCCCTAAGTGGCGATACAGAATAATTATCTCAGCATGCAATCAGCGCAGTGATCTTCTTCAAAGCAATTTGTGGCAAGGATATGCATTTTTAAAATAGATTAAATTTTCAAGAGCTTGCCTCTTTAAACCTGGTCAGAATGTATTTACAACTCACCTAGGGAGATGATGCATATCTCCAAGCTGGATTCTCTTTCATTAGGCCTTGCTTAATTGAATCAAGCACAGTCATTTTGGGACTGTCCCAAAAGAAAACCTTTTATCTCAAGGCAAATGTGTCTTAACAAGGCCCTGCAGGTAAATACAGCCAGGTTTCCACTCACCTGAATTCTGTTCCTCCTTTCAAAAGCCTGCGGAGAGACTTCATTTGTTTTCCTTTTAAGTGAGGGCATGGCTTCAGGAGGTAACTGTTGCCAATGAAAGCAACAAGTTTTATTTTTATTTTAAGCATTAAGAAACAGTGCATCTCCCTTCCTTTCTGGCTTCTCTCCTTCCTCCCTAACAAGCTGTGCATAGCTGGAGAAGGCTCCAATGCCAGGGCTTGGTCAAGGAAGAACAACGGTGTCAGAGTTAGTCTTGGTGGCCTGTATTGGACTGGACCTGGGGGTTGGGCTTTTGAGAAATCTATATGCAAGGAATGAAAGGTCAGCAACCAGGATGCTACACTCTGAAGCACATTCTGCACATCACGCAAAGCTAGGAGTGGTGCAGAAGCAGCTAGGGCATCTCTGCCCTCTACACACCTGCTCCTGGGTGGCCCGGGATAGCCTCCCCCTGCAGGGTGGGATTCTGGAGGCCTGGGCAGTGCCAAGGCTGGTCCCTGGGCCACACGCCAGGCAGGAGAGGCTGGGAAGGAAATCTGACATGATAACCCTATACTGCAAGCCGGGAGGAGCACGCTCAACCTCGCAGCCCTGACCCAGCTCTGCAGGCGGGCTTGAGTCATCTGTGCCTGCCTCGCACCCCATGGCCACTTTCTCCCCGGCTCTCTGCTCTCGCCCAGAAGAATCTTTGTCTTCCCTGGCCCTTTTCGCAGGAGGCTTCCTTGGCTCAGCATAAACTCCGGCTCCAACAAAAATCAGAGGCAGCCTGAGCAGCATTTGCTGCCCTCCACGGTCATCCACGCTGCCATGTCCTGGGACCGAGCTGTCCCGCGTATCGAATGTCACTCGGGATGACTAATATGGAGGCTGATTAGAAGCCTTCGGCATTACGGTAAATGAGCCCCGGCAAACTTAGAACGAGTCATCTGACGGTCACGTGGGCGGGAGTGGCTGGCCCCTGCGCTCGCCCCCGTGACTCAGTGCATCACACGGTCCTCCGCCGAGGGCAGGAGTTACATAAACCAGCGAGTTCACACCGTGCCGCGGGGAAGCAGCCCGAGTGCACGACCCAGACACCTCCTCCTTCAGCCCCGGGCCGCGATCCGGGCGGGTCCGACCCCCGCCCCGCGCAGAGCCCCAGAGCATCTGCCAGGCGCCACCAGAGGTTTCCAGGACACAAAAGCGAGGACCCCAGAAGTTTCTCCCTCGGGGATCTGGTCACGCGTTGTCCACCCTGGGGAGCTAGCCTCCATCCTGGTCTATCCTGCACTTCGCAGAAAGCCCGCCCCGCCCCCACCTCCCCATCCCAAAGCTGGGGGGGGGGGCGGGGGGCGGAGGCGGGAGGTCCAGAGACCTCGTCTATTACATAAACTTGTAATTGGCGCTGCCTCCTGTGGCTCGGGGCACTGCACGACGTTTCCAACCGGATGGATCTGGAGGGAGGCGGGCAGTTTCCTCCCCAGCTCCTTGCCTCTCCTCCCAGCATCCCCTTGAAGTCTAGGCCCCACCCTTCTGCCTTCTGAAATCTACCAGAATTTCCCTTTCTTTCCAGCCCTCCTATGCATGAGGGGTGGCACCCCGAAAGGCACTGTTATTTGAAATGGTATTTAATCATTAAGCTAACGCACGCCCAGACGGCGAGGCTGGCTCCACACCAGCATGTGGGCACACCTCACCAGCTCAGGCAGAAAACCAGCCATCCCGGACCAGCCTTCTTCAAACTTTTCTGAGTGTGCATCTGGAGGCCCTGGGGGGCTTGTGAAATCTCAGTGCGCTGAGCGCCCTCCAGAGTTCTGCTCGGTGGGACTGAGGAACCCCCAGGAATTTGCATTTCTACAAATTACCAAGGATGCTGATGCTGTTGAACCTTGTGGTAGACAGGGCGGGGCTGAGATTTGTTTTCTTTCCCCTCCCTTAAGGAAGCTTTGCCCAAACAAATTAATAGTGTGAACAAGACCTCAGGAAGATCTACCTCCTCTCGGGAATCCTTGGGCATTTTAGAAGCATGCATTTACAAAAAAAAAACCAAAAAAACAAAAAAAACACATGTCCGGTTATGAATGAGAACATTCACCCCCCTGAGTGAGGAAATAACTCTTCCTGAGCACCTCAAATTAGCACCCAAGGCTGGCTCGTTGCAGGAGTTTAAAAACTGGGCATATTATAATAGGAGGTGACGTCAGAGACTGGCCAGCCCCAAATATCATCCAACAGGTAAGAAAGGAAAGTGAACAAGGTGATGAATTTGCATGGTGAGCTGGGAAGGTGGCTTTCCTGGAAGCAGTTCTAACTGCCTGGTTCCATTCAATCTGCAGCTGCACTTCAGCTTAGCTCTGTAATCTCAATTTTTGTTCTTAGTTTCCTAATCTGTGAAATGGGATCAGTCTATTTTATGGCCGTATTGATGAAATTACATATAATGTATGAAAGTCTTATCATTCAAATCAGGATTGCATCTGTCTCAGATCACTGCTAATATTAGGGGACAAGTCACTGTGCTAACTAGCAGGTGAGCTGGGACTCAATCGCAGGGCCCCTGGCTTCTCCCCAAAATTGTTTTTCCACTGCCCTAGTAGGAACTGTTAAATACACTCCATATAGGCCTGAGTCACTTATAACTCAAGATTTCCCCCAGTTTGGAAGCTTTTTTATATTAGTCAAAATAGGTGAAGTCCATTGGACTTTCTGGTTGTTTGGGAGCCTGCCTGAAGAAGCAGCCACAGCCCCAGAACCAGGACTCAAGAGGTTACCTTAGGGTTACTGTGAAATTCACCCCTGAACCACTCAATCTGTTATAGGACAGGGAGAGGGGCAGCCCAAACCCCGCAAACCTGCCTATTCTAAATGGGTTCTGCCATCCGCCGCATCAACACAAAACACATGAGACTTTAATGGGAAGGAACTTTAATAAAACTAGGAAACAATACAGGTAAGGCCAAGAGTCTAGTTTCTAAATGAAGCACCCAAAGTTACCCATCCCCTCGTGGGTAAAAGTCCATCCAAATGGGATTGGCCCAGAGCAAAGCCCCAAAGCCTGCCACAAGTCTAAAGCATCTTCCAGTGGGGACCCACAGAAAAGGGTCAGAAACAACCAGACAAGCCCGGAAGGAAAAGAGCAAAATCAACATCAAGATAAAAGCTGCCGTTGTCACCTCCCCACGGGTCTCACCCACATCCGTGTCACCCAGTCCACAACCAAAAGGCAAGCGCAGTTTCTTCACGCGTCTCTCGGCTCCACGTGCCTCCTCCAGGTCTCCTTCTGGCTCCATCCTGCTTCCTTCCTTCCTCAGTCTCTTCTGCAGCTTCTCCTCTCCCTGCTCAGCTCCACCCTCCCTTGGGTGGGGCAGGGAACCTCCCCCTTTCCTGGGGACCACCCTGTTACAACTCAACCTCTCCTGCTGTTTCAACTGACACATTTAACTGTCAGGAATCAGGGACAAGTGTTAAGTAAACTACTGTCCCCCTATGCTCCCCTCCCCACCAAATATCCCTGGAATTAATGAGTCTTTGAACCCAGTCTGCAGCTTCATTTTGCCCCTCTGACCCCCTAAATGGGTGTTGTTAGTATCTGAATCGCTCCCTTGTATTTTCAGGGAATAGGGTTGCCACCCACACCTTTGCACCTGCCCCCACCAAACCCTAGCGGAGACCCCCACCCCTTGGAAAGTCACAGAAGTAAAAGGGATGGGGGAGGGAGGGAAAGCGAGAAAGATTAGGGTGTTGGATCAGGTTGGAGATGAGCCATCGGCAGCACAGAGTGCCATCGTGGGGCTGTGAGTACTTGGCATTCACATTCCCACGTGAATGAGACTTTAAATTGCTAATAGCCTCCCTGGGGTTCGACTCCCTGCTGTGAGGCCTTCCTCCACTTCATTGGGAGTTTAGGCACATTAAAAGCACATTAAAATATCACAGCGTATGCCTGTGCACACAGGTGAGGCATCCACTCTTGCTCTTGACATTGGGGCTAAAATTCTGCAAGGAAGAAAAATTTCTTTCCCACATAATCCGCTGCAAGTGGGTAGCAAGCAGGACTTCCAAACGCAGAGCACAGGGACTGTAGGAAGCCCTGTGAGGGTTGAGGTTCTGAGTTGTTATAGGACTATAAGAGCCAGGTTTGAGCTGTGATTTTAATTCTCAGAGTTTTCCACATTTATTGTTTCTTTTTTTTTTTAATTATTTCTGCGCACAAGAACTGGGGTACAGGCCAGAGGTGTGGGGGGTGAGAGGATTCACCAGAGACAGAGTGGGGAGCAGGACAGGCAGACTGACTGAAATACACTGCTGAGGGGAGCCACGAGTGAGACAGGAGAGGTCTGCTGTGCCATGTAGGTAGCTCCCTGGCCGGGATCGAACTTGTGCTGCAGTAGCTGCAGAGTGCTTCATAAGTTGTGTCTTAACCCCTTGCACCACCAGGATGGCCCCTATTGTTTCTTATTTTCCCCTTTTCAACCTGACTCAGATTCAGTCTTCAGTTTTATTTCATAATTTCTCTTCTCTTCAATCCCTCTCCCCTCTTTTTAGACTCGTTTAAGCCTTTAAGATCTTGAATTTCCACTTTGGTTCCCATAGCTTGGTAGATTGTGAAACCACAGACTGGCTTTAAAATCCAATCAGGCATATGAGATGTGTGTGTGTGTGCCTGACCTGTCTTCAGGTGGGTGGCCTTTGTAACTAGGTAGGAATCTATTTTAAATCAATATGCTAGTCTGAATATTTATTCTGACTTTTCTCAAGTTATTGTCATAGATCAGTCAGTTATACTCTCGTCTCATCTTGATATTTTTCCTCCTGGGTCAGTAACTTTTTTAGGTACTTTAATAGAATGATTTTGATTGATCTAACCTTTTACAAGTTTGGGAGCACGGCTCATGTATGCAAGTGAAGTTTTGATTGTTTTGTGACAATTATTGATATAAGTAAAATATCTAGACCCATCGTTTATAGATACATCCAAGGGGCAGAGTTGATAGAAAACTAAAATAATCACTTGTTGAGCTCCCTCTCAAAGATGGGGCATGAGCATCCCTCTTGGGTTAAGTCACTTGGGCATTAAACATATTTTCTTTTTTTTTAATTTTAAAAAATTTTTTTTTAAAGATTTATTTATACAAGAACCAAGGTACAGGCCAGATGTGTGGGAGAATGAGAGGATTCACCAGAGACAGAGTGGGGAGCAGAACAGGCAGATGTACTGAATACACTGCTGAGGGGAGAAGCGGGCGAGACAGGAGAGGTCTGCCACGCCATGTGGGTTGCTCCGCGGCCAGCAGGGATTGAACCGGCACTGCAGAGGCTGCAGACAGCTTCACAGCGCCGTGCTCAATTGCCTGCACCACCAGGGAGGCCCTAAACATATTTTCTTGTCCAATCAGCTGACTGAGAACCTCTTGTGCTAGGCTGAGACCCAGCACTCCTTCAGGGACTCTGGCAAAACATGAACAGATTTGATCTACAACAAGATGGAAAGCAGTGGAAGGCAGAGGAGGGAAGCCAGGATGATCTCTCAGAACAGATGGCACCTTAGCTGAGTGATACAGGAAACAAGGGTTTTATGGGCAGAAGAGTGGGTCAGTCAGTTAAGATGGTGTTTGAAAGCATTTTCTACATAAGTTTAGTTCTTGTTTCTATATAAGTTACCAAGCTACCTCGTACCCCCCCCCCCCAAATAAAAGTAGTGGCTGAAACAAGATAAATTTTCTCTCACAAAAAAACAAAGTTCATATGTAAAATGGAGATTCCACCATGTCCTTAACTCAAAGTCCTTCTATCTTATTGTATTACATGACCTTTTGGTCCAAAATGGCTGCAGAAGCTCCAGCCATGACCACTTTATTCCAGTCAGTATAAAGGTAGAAGGGCAGAAAGGGAGGCCTCTTTATTTATTTATTTTTCAAATCTTTTTTTTTTTAAAGATTTATTTATTTACACAAGAACTGGGGTATAGGCCAGATGCGCGGGAGGGTGAGAGGATTCACCAGAGACAGAGTGGGGAACAGAACAGGCAGGCTGATGAAATACACTGCTGAGGGGAGCAGCAGGCACGGCAGGAAAGGTCTGCTGCGCCATGTGGGATTCTTGCCGGCCAGCCAGGATCGAACCTGTGCTACAGAGGCTGCGGACAGCTACACAGTGCGGTGCTCAACCATCTGCGCCACCAGGGAGGCCTAGGAGGCCTCTTTTTAAGGCCTTCTTGAGATGCTCTTTCCCTTTTGATCACTACTTATCACATTGTTCCACACAGCTGTAAGGGAGGCTAGGGAAGCAGGTCTTTAACTGTAAGGCAATATGCTCAGGTCAGTTTAAGCTATTTATTAAGAAAAAGGGGAGCTATTGGGAAGCAACCAGTTGTCACTGCCAGAGTGGTGATTGTGGGTGGAGAGAAGACTGTGTGTGCAAAGAGGGAAGGAAAGCTTATCTTGTTTCAGGGAGTAGATAAAATAAGTAGGTCAGTTTGACTTAGAGTTTGGTTTGCCAAGAGATAAGGTTGGAAAAATAAACAGATGCAAGGTCTTGGAAGCTATACTTTGCTGAGGAGCTGAAGTTCCATCCCAAGGATCATGGGGAGCCATTGAAAGAAGAAATTTTCTCCCTTGAGGTAGAGGGAGAGATACTCTGGGAAGTGAGGGCAGGGATATTAGGAGATGATGATGGCCTTTTAGGAGGAATTGTGACGGTCTGAAATAGGCAGTGGCATCAGGGATGGGAAGAAGTGAATAGATCTGAAAGATACTGGAGAAGTAGAACTGGTCAGGTGTAGGTGGTGAGAAAGAAGTAGCCAAAGATGGCAGACACCTAGGCACCTGCGTGCACATGACATCGTTCATCAAGATAACAGAGAATGTTGGAGAACTTGATAGTGAAGGCTTCGGATACACTGTCCCAGGCATTCTATCTGCACACACAGCTTGGGTAGATGAACTTTTTTTAGTGGCTTTGTTGAGGGCTCATTTATATACCATAAAATCCATACCATTTAAGTACACTTAAAATACGTACCATTTAAGTATCCAATTGAATGGGTTTTAGTAAATTTATATAATTGTGCAACCATTATTCAGTTTTGAAAGATTTCCACTGTCCCAGAAAGCTCTCCCCCAGACCCCCCCCCCCCAACCCGGCCCATTTAGACTCAATTTTCTCCCTTAGCTCTGGGGAATCACCGATTTGCTTTCTGTCAGATTCAGTTTTTAAAGCATAAGTCCACTAAAATGATGAGGTAGTAATTCCCTGGTGGGGCAGTGAGGGGCAAGAGGGGAATCGTGACCCTCAGGACATCCAAGGGGCCTTTTCAGAGTACACATCCATTCCACATCTGTTCAGCCCTTCCCACCTCTAACCTGCCCCGCCCCCAGCCATTGTTGGGGTCTGGGGGAGGGGCAGTCCTCAAGTATGTTAGGACAGACACTGGTGGGGAGCCCCTGAGTTTGCTGGTATTTCATAACTATCTTGATGGATATGTCATTTTATCATCTTGGCAGATATCTAGATGGACGTCAGCTTTTGGGGGGCAGTTGAAAGAACACTTTTTAGGATGTGGCATTTCTCAGGACCAGCCCTGGTTTTCCCACAGAGGGCATCTCAAGGGCCTGGAGGTACTAACCTCAATTGCCACTCCTGGAATAGTGTTTTCCAAGAGCAGTTAGTTTAACAAGTGACACCCCCAGGAGTGTGCCTGTTTCACTTGCTACTGTGGCCATGCTTTTGTCAGTGAGTAATTCCACAAGTAAAGCCAGACAGATGAATTTTTTAGGGGCCATGAGATGCCGTTGAGTGGTTTGAGGACCCATCAATCTGAAGATCCTTGGTTTTTATCGGAGAGACAGTCTATCAGAGGCACCTTTTCTCAGTTCTTGATTTTAAGCTTATTAAAGCTACGCAAAGCTTCTCTCACTCCATTTCAAGATATCTATCTTGAGTGACAACCAGATTCTTTATCAGTTGCTAATACCATCAATGCTATGAAGACTAAGTCTGCAGTCTTAGTAATGAGCATTATGTAGGTCCTCTCCCTCTGCTCCCCTATTTGAATCAAAGCATGAAGGATTTGAAGGGGCATTAGGAAGGGGCTGAGGCACTAATGTATTTCCATGCCTCAAAGGGGCTTCTCTGCTGTTTTAACCTCCCCTGATCTTTCTGTCACTTGCATCAATAGGAAAAGTGATATGGAGCACTGTAGAATCCACAAGCTTTAAAAACCATCATATCAAATATTCTTTAAGTTTGAGTTCCCTTCTAGCAAGCAGCCTTAGGATTGTAGTTCATTGAAACCACTGCACAACTTCTCAGGGGAAAAGTGGACAAAAAAGTTACCATGATTTTTTTCATCCCACAGATATATATGAAGTGTCTGCTGTCTGCAGGACCCTGACCAAGCATAGGGGATTCAGCAGTGGGCAAGACAGGAAAGGTCTTTGCTGGTGAGTGAGTGGCTTGGGGAGGGTTCCGGCAGAAGAGGCATCTGGGAGGTCTTTTCAAGGAGGTGGAATTTATGCTGAGCTCCACATGAAGATCATGGGCTGCAGAGGTCAGGAGGAGGACCCTGTGAGGAGGCCAGGGGTCTGCAGAAGCATGATCTGGGAGAAGAGTGGTATCCACTGGGGTAACTGCCAGGCAGGATCCCAGTAGCTACTGACAAGACACTGGCTTCAATTTTAAGAGCCCTGTATAGTCCCTGGAGAGCTTGAAATAGGAAAGCAGCTGAATGTCCTCTGCTCTGTTAGGAAAACCAGTGTGGCAGCCAAGTAGAAGCTGGATTGATTGGTGGCCGGGCAAGAGTGGAGGCAGGACAGGTATGGAAACTATTACATAATGGAGGTGAGAGATGTTGGTGGCTCTGAGTTGATGGTGGCAAGGCAGGTGGTGGGAAGGGCTGAGACAGTTGGCAGGTTTTCGAGCTAGAGTCCTAGGATGCAATGGTGGGTGGGAGGTGGGGAAAGAGAAATCAAACATGATACCAAGGCTCTTGGCTTGGACAAATGGGTGGGTGAGGGTGCTGCTCACTGGGGTGGGGAGGAAGACAGGAGAAGCAGGTATGGAGAGTGTGGGGAGTTGAACAAGTGAAGTGAGATGTCTAGTCACTTATTCATTAGTTCTCTCATTCATTCGACTCTCCTGGAATGTGCATTATGTTTCAGATCCTAAACATTTTCACTGGGGCCATAAAGATAAACAAGCCAGAGCTCCTGTTTTCTAGGCATTCCTAGTCTGGCTGATGAGACAGACAAATAGGAAAAAGGTCACGAGGGTGATCAGTGACATCAGAGAAATAAGTCCATGGACCAGTCACACCCACTCTCTTGGGGGAGGTGGGGCAGGGCTAGTGAGGTTTAGGAGAGGACAGCTCTCTGAGCTGGGTCATGGAGGACAATACCAGGGCACTGGACATGGTGGCCCTGGAGTTTAGGAATACAACCTTGGCAGGGAGGGTCGGAACTTTCTAGAGGATCCATAGAACCACAGTGACCAGCCTTTCTCTTGAACCTGGCCCAGACTGAATTAGTAACATATACTGACGTCAGATTTTAAAAATATATTGTCTCAACAAACATACTATTTTCTATTGACCCCCAAGTAATTATTCAATAAAGAAAACTGTGTTTTCACTAGTATCTCTAGAGACATCTCTCCTTTTGAAGGGACCTGGAGGGATGCACAGAGAAGTGAAGGAATTCACCCAGATTCCCGTTAGAGTGTTAAGCACCCAGTGGGATTTCATCCCAGGAGGTCAGCTCCAGAACCCAGTCTGGCTCCCACCTGCATAGATGCCATCATGGAAAGAATAAAAATTAGGACATTGTGGAACAGCACCTTCAGCAAGGTCATGGCCCATGTGCGTTTCCAGAGGAGCAAGTACTTTATCACAAACATGCATTCATACTTGCATCCTCTGCACAGAATTTTTTCTAGGAGAATTAAACAAAGACCTTAAAGGTTACTATTGGGGTGTTGGAATGAAGCTAGAAAAGGAAACTTTTACTTTAAAGCTTATATCCTCCTGCTGCTTGGATTTTTAAAAAGTGAGAATGTATTAACTTACAACAAAAATGTTAAAGGTGGGTAAGTAGCCCAGGCCAGGGCATGCTACATCCTTGGTCCATCTCACTAACTACCCATTCATCTCCATGAATGTCTAGGGTGCTGGCCCATTTTCCACTGACTACTGCCCAAGGCCACCTTGCTGTAGTTCTGGGGCATTATTGGGTAGCGAAGACAGTTGTTTTTGGAAGGTTGTCTTTTGAAAATGTAGTTTTTGCATACACCTCCCACCAGTCTCTGTTGCCCTCACCTTGTAGCATAAGATATAGAATTTTTTCACTGTTACCTTGGCAGTAACATTCTCTATGGTCTCACTCTGAGGGATTGCAGTACAGGCCAGAGAGCTTCTAAGGATTGAAACCCTACATATCAGATGATCCTGGATCACTGGCAAGTACAGATAACACGAGTAGGACACTTTCAGACAGCAATAATGAGGAGAAAGAGAGATTGAAGTTCAAATATTTCTACAATTATTTGCCTGACATCATCTCAATGTGAGAAACATCTTAGCCACAGATGTGGCAAATAGGTTTTGCCACAAGTGCCAAAGTCATTTAGTTGCTGTTGTCTGCCAGGAGTCAGTCTGAGTTCTACAGAAAGGAAAGAATTAGTGATTGATTAGTGATGTCTGCTATGGGCAAGGTATAGATGATGATGGTATACCTGCCAAGTCATCCTCACCTCTGTGAGGATGCCACAGCCTGCCTTGTGCCCAAATCGGTCACATGTATGTCTATCTCTCCTTCTAGCTCACTGTTCCTGAGGGCGGTGACATGTTAGATTCTTGTGCCCTTTCCTACTGAATTCGCATGGCACACAGAGAATGTGTGTGCAGTTGAAGTACATGGAACTGAATTTTGGTAGAGACCAAGCCACCTGGAGTGTTCTGAGGAAACACAGTGGAATGGGGGAGGAGCTATCAATAGGGAGGGGGACCAAGTCAGAACACCAGGTGTAAGAAATATCAAGTCTATTGCTGTCTTTTGTATCAGTTTTCTATGACTACTATAACAAATCCCCATAAGCTTAGTAGCTTAGCACAAAACAGATTTAGTATATTATAATTCTATAGGTTAGAAGTTCAACATGGGTCTTAATGAGCAAAGATCAAGGTACTGGGAGAGCTGAGTTCCTTCCAGAAATGCTAGGAAAGAATCTCTAGGCCTTCTCCAACTTCTGGAAGCTACTGGCATTTCTTGGCTTGCAACCCCCTTCCTTCTTCAGAACCAACAACCCAGCATCTTCAGATAATCTCATTGTTCTCTCCTGATTGCCTTCTCTACTTTTAAGGGTCCTTGAGATTACAAGGAACCCACCTGGATATTCCAGGACAATCTATCTCAAGGTCAGCCGATTAGGAACCTTAATTCCATCTACAAACCTAATTTTCTTTTGCCAAGTAAGGTGGCATACTCGCTGGTCCTAAGGATTGAGCTTAGGGACCTCTTTCGAACACCTGTGATTCTGTTGACCACATCTTTAAACAAATGTACAGGCAACACTGAGCCCATAGCTGGTGGAGTGGAATGGATATTTCACACTACTCAGCTTTGGAGTTCCACCCTGGTGTCTCACAGAGATCAGAGGACCCAGGTCCAGGGGCCCAGCAACAGGGCCTCTACATGTCTGTCCACCAGGAAAGCATCATGGCAGCATCACTTGAACTGTGAGTTCCCTGCAGGGTGACTTTCAGGATTAGTATCCTTGTCCAATCTGGGAATCTCAGCTGAGGAGATCCTGGTCCCCTGGGGACCTCACTACCCCAGCATTTCTTCACCTCAAAAATACTTCCCTCTCCTCTCCTCCCCCTTTGGGGCCTCCAGCTAAACTTCTCCGGTGGGCTGGGAGTGTCAAGACAGAATCCCCTTTCCCCAGACACAAGGGCCTAGAGTTTTCAGTGGGGCAAAATTCCCTGAGGTAAAGATGGACAAAAAGCCAGACTGCTTGCTTAGAAACGGGGTGAAAGAGGGGAAAACACAGAGAAGAAAACATACATTAATTCCTCAGAAATGTCTCAGGCCCAAACTTTTGCCCAGATCTGCCTGGGGAGCCTGGCAGCACAGTAAAAGCCACACCACAGCCCAGCCTGGGGTGCTGTTCCTGTTTGGGCCTAGCGGTCAGCTCCTCTCTAGGCCCTGGGCAGGAGGCAGTCCCCTGTTGCTGACGGCCATGGTCGTAAATGCCCAGGCCAGGTTGGGCACGTCAGAGCCTCCCCCGGGAGTGGCAGTGTTTACCCGTCTGGCAAGGAGGCTGGCCCCAGCGTGAGAAGAGGCCTGTTTCGAGCCGATGGGCCCGGAAGGATTTATGGAGGGCGGGCTGCTGAAATAGAGCGGTCATTAAGGAGAGGTGGGCCGCTGTTGGAACCAGGAATATTTAGTAATGACATGGGCACAAACATTGGTCAGGGAGGGCCTTCCTAGAATGTGCTGTTTTCTGTTTGCTTTGTGGGGGAGGAGAGTCTGCTGCCTTTTTTTGGAAAATGGGCATAGAAAGATGTGAATTTAGTGCTTGTGAGAGGCAGAGGAAAGCCCTGGAAGCAGAAGTCCTTAACGTGGCCCTAGAGGCTTAGGGAGACTTGGCCATGACCCTGTGACCGGCTGTGGGGCCAGGCCTGGGGGAGAAGCCTGAAGGATGGACAAACCCAGACGCCCACCCAGAGCCAGTGATTTTTCCATTAGGTCTGTACTTCATTTCCTCCTGCAGAGACCACCAAGGTTTTCCTCCCTGTTCCCTACAGTCCTTGTGCCTTGACAGCCTTACCTCACCAGGGGGGCCCTGAGCATACCTTACCCCTCAGGCTGTACTGAGGAGTCAAGGAATTAGTGTTACCAGTTGAACCCTTTGCCCCCCTGGTTACTGGTAGATCTAGGATTGGCCTACATCCTTGCCAACACTTATAGTCTCGAGTCCTTTTAATGCCCCTTTTTATTCTAACAGAATATCCTGATACCTTCCATGAGGCTTTCTTTTCTGTGTTTCCTTCACACAACACTTCAGGTTTGGAAATGCGCTTCCTTAAAGCTTTACTGTCTTAAAAAGGTTACATGTTTTGATTAACTTACTGTGTGGAGGCCTACCCGGTGGTGCAGCGGGTTGAGTGCTGTCTGCAGCCTCTGCAGCACAGGTTCAATTCCTGGCTGGGAGGGAGAAACCCACATGGCGCAGCAGACCTCTCCTGCCTTGCCTGCTGCTCCCTTCAGCAGTGTCTTCGGTCCATCTGCCTGTTCTTTCCCCTTTCTGTCTCTGGTGAATTCTCTCACCCTCCTGCTCCTCTGACATGTACCCCAGTTCTTGTATGAATAAATAAATATTAAAAAAAAAAACTGTGTGGAAACAAATCAACATAATTTATTTTTGTGTAAATGACTTAAATGTCATCAAATTTTATCTTTAGGCAACTGTGTTTATGACCCATTATTTACATGATAATTTGAGACATTGTCTGGTTTTATTTTTTTTATTTTTTAATTTTTAAAAAATATTTATTTATTTATGCATACAAGAACTGGGATACAGGCCAGGGGTGTAGGGGGCTGAGAAGATTCACCAGAGACAGAGTGGGGAGCAGAACGGGTAGACTGATCTGATGCTGCTGAGGGGAGCAGCAGGCGAGTCAGGAGAGGTCTGCTGTGCCATGTGGGTAGCTCCCTGGCCTGCCGGGGATTGAACTCCTGCTGCAGAGGCTGCAGATTGCTCCATAGTGCGGTGCTTAACCCCTTGCACCACCAGGGAGACCCCGTTGTCTGGTTTTAAATGGACTATAGTAACTCTAGGATGATTTGACATTGTGTATTTTATTCTCAGAAAAAAAGTGCTGATCTTCTGGAAACAATTGTTAAACTTTTATTCTTAAAAGAAGACCAGAAGACTTTTGGTAGTGTTAAAGATAAAAACAAATAAATATTGTAACATTTAAACATGCCTGTTTTTTTTTCCCCCAAGGATAAAATGTATGAAGAATTGTTACAAGTCATGCTATTTCTAAACAATCTGCATTGAGAGTTTAGGAAACGGAAGGAGAAAGAAATGAGGAGAGTCTGGGCAGGAGGCTGCTGTGGGTCTGGTTCTTGGGGGTTGGTGGGGGCAGTTGGAGAGGAACACTTTACAGATCTGCCCCCAGATGTGATGGGTAGGCAGACCCAGGAGTGAATGAAAGTTCCATTCAAATGGCTCTTTTCATCATGGAATCCAAAAGGGCTGCTCTGAGCCCAGGTCAATGAGCCGTGGTGTAACCGCAGACAGGCAGCCACCTCTGAGACAAAACACAAACCCAGGTTCTTGCCAGAATATTCCAGCCAGGGGATGGGCGGCCACTGCCTACATTTCCAAGTAGCCATGTGCCTATTCAAATGTGTCTTTATCTATGCCAAATGTTTTGACCCTTCCTGTTTCCTTCCTATTGTTCCGATCTGCCTTGTGTTTGTTTCTGTTTGCTATCTCTGTTTTCTCCTGGAGCCTGGTTGGAAGGCAGGATGGGGCAGGATGAACCTGTCCAGGTTTTAACACCAAAAAGACCCAGCTCTGAATCTCAGTCGAGCGCCTTAACCACTGAGCATTCATTAACACATCCTTACTATATGTGTTGCAAATTTTCACTTTTAACATTCTTTCCAGGTCTCAGTTTCCTCATCTATAACGAAATCCTGGTACCTGCCTTCCAGGTTATTTCTGGGGAATCAAAGACATCCAGTGTATAGGTTGGCACATAGTCAGTTCTTAATATATATTGCTATTATTATTTAAATTTTTATCATCATCACTGGCATAAATGCTCAGTCTTCCCAGGTTTCAAAAGCCCTATTGAAGTACAATAGTTACTCATTGCTTAGCCTCTTTCATCATGCTAAAAAATAAGCCTCATTAAAAATACAAGTCTCATATCATTATAATCCTATACCTACTTATGGAGATGACACCTTCTTTAAGCTTGAACACAATAGGGGTAAAACTATTGAAAAAGTTGATGTGAAATAGACACCATCCCAGTGCTCCTACCCTTTAAAATTCAAAAGCATGGGGAGGGAGGCATAACTGGAAGGTTCTAGTTACAATGAATTTCATCATTTTGAGCCCATGTTCTCCCCTGTATGGTGTGGGTGGTGGCCAGTAACAGAAATCCCTCCTGAAGAAAGTTCCTTTTGATTCCTTTGTTGTTTTCAGTGGAATTCTGTCATGTGTGGATAGGTGTCAGCGCCCTGCTTGGTTTTGTCCTGGGCACCCTTCTCATTCCCGGTGGATAGCCCCATACCTTTCTGTTCTTCTGTTCTCTTTCTCTCTCTCTTTTTTTTTTAAAGATTTATTTATTTATGCTGGGGTACAAGCCAGAGGCGTGGGGGTGGTGGTGGTGAGAGGATTCATCAAAGACAGAGTGGGGAGCAGAACAGGCAGATTGACTGAAATACACTGCTGAGGGGAGCAGCAGATGAGTCAGGAGAGGTCTACCTCGCCATGTGGGTTGCTCCCTGGCTGGCCGGGAATCAAACTCGTGCTGCAATGGCTGTGGATAGCTTCATATGTTGCGTCTTAACCCTTGCACCACCAGGAAGGCCCCTCTTTTCTGTTCTCTCTTAAGCAACAGACAAGACTGTTACCTTGGGTCATAGATTAGAAGCATCCAGGCCAAAACATTATTGTCATTCAAAAGCTTAGACTTCTCCCCTTCAGGTAGATAAGGACAGAGTGACAATACCGTAAGTCTGCCAAGCCCAGTCCCAGATTATGCCTCTCACTCTGCATCCTGTCCTTGATAGTATGTCCTGGATGTCCCATTTTAATGAAGTATTATTGGTAATCATTGCATTCAGACAAGTTAGTATGACTTTGGTAGATCTCTGCTGGATACTTTTTAGTTTTTCCAGGGTCTCTGCTAGAAGCTGAGGACTCATACAAATGGAATAGTTCTCACTTCAACATAACGCGAAAACTGAAATTTGAGGAAAACCCCTTTTTCCCAAGTCTTTCCAAGCTCAACATGACTGACACCTCCCTTTTAGGGACAACTTGCAGGGTCAGGACTAATAGAATAGTGTGCTTACACATAAGCATTGAGGGGAAGATGTCCAGTTTCAAACAGGGATGGGAGAATTATCTATGACCCTGGACTGACCATTTAGTATATTGACCACCTATACCATGTTCTGTGTTGAGTCACTAGTTCCCTGAGAGGAATAAGCATGACATGGGAAATCATAGGTTAGATGTGAAAGCAGAAAATAGAACTGAGGTCTCACTAGAGAGTATTTTGAGAGTAGTCTGAAGTTTTTTTGCTATGCAAGAGTTGTCATTATATGGTATAAATCTGCAACTTTTGTTAATCAGTAATGCTCTTTATTTGTAACAAACCTTTTCAGTAGCAGTGATCTCAAAAACCATTTAAGTGCATGTTTATGAAATACTAAGTGCTGCATTTTCAGTCCTTAGGAAATTGTACATGGAAAGCAAAACTTGCACATTTTGTCAACAGTTGTCATCCACCAGGAGAGTGATAGCAATGTTATTAGCCACCTGAAAACCCAAAGTGCCAATCAGCTGAAAAGCACTAACATTTATTACATGCAACTGCAGAAGGGTCTTTGTAGATCACTAGGAAGCTTGGCTTTTCATTTAGATCAAACGTCTTTCTTGTAAATTAACTTGCTTATTTTTGATCCCACATTTTCTTTTGCACTTGTGAAAAGTGAAGCCAGGGCTGTTAATGTGTTGGCTCCATTGGCAGCAAAAGAATTTTTGCAAACAGTCAAGTGATGCCTGATCTATGTCAGTGATATCAGATGCTTCAAACAGAACACCAGCTAACTAATAACAATTTAATATTTTTACTCAACTCAAGGAATTGAAGTCCAAATAAGAAGTTCAACATTGAAGATAAAATCATTTGTTTTTCCAGCAATAACAGGATTCCAAATCTTGGTGGTATACAGTATCATGGTTAAAATATTTTCTCTAAATTATAATTCTGTGGAGCAGAGATGGATTTGCAACTGGCTATGTGCACAGGTAACTTGTAATCACATCTAAACGTGCTGCAACATTTTACTTTCAAAATAGAAGCTTTGATTATATATTTAATCTACCAATCTGGTTATTAGAAATTGAACTATAAAATTTTTGCTACTGAAATGTTGAGTACAAAAACATACTTCTGTGTGGCAGTAAGCATTAGTCTTCAAAAAAATATTTTTTTGCAGTTAGTCGTGAATAAAAGTTTAGACACATGAAAGCCTTTAAAAATATTTTATAAATCAACCAAAATAACCTGTAATAGAATTAAACTTTTCCAAAGATGAGTCATCTAAATGTTAGTTGCATTTTGGTTACATTTTGTCCCAAACAAATGATTACAACAAATCACTTGGAAATAGTCAAGCGAGTATTCAAGGAATAGAGCAATAACCAAAAGAAGAAAAAAAAAAAAGAAATCAGCTTTTGAAGGTTTTTAGTAAATTTCAATGATTGAAAATAACACTTGAAGCAGGAAGATATTAAATTTTTTCATCTACAAGGAACAAGGGAGGTACAATGAGATGCCACTTCACATCCAGAAGGATGGCTCTGATGATAAATAATAAATGAAAAATGAGTGTCACTGATGATGTGGAGAAACCAAAACCCTTGGCCATTGGTGGCAATGTAAAATGACACAACCATCATAGAAAACAGTTGGGTAGTCCCCTCAAATTAAATCTAAAATTACCAGATGACCCAGAAATTGAATTGAAAACAGATGTTGCACTTTAATAGTTCAAACACTTGTACTGGAATTTCATAAAGCATTATTTCTATGAGCCAAAATGTGTAATCAGCCCAAATGTCCATCAATTGATTTAAAAAATGTAGTATGGTCATATACTGGAATATTATTCAGCAATGAAAAAGGAATGAATACTGACACAGGCCACAATATAGATGAAACTTGATGACATTATTCTCAGTGAAAGAATCCAGAGACAAAGGTCACATTTTGCATGATTCTGCTCCTGTGGTATCTCCAGAATAGGAAATCCTTAGAGACAGAGTAGATTAATGTTTGCCAGGGGTGGAAAGAAGAAGATACTGAGGAATGGCTGCCTTATGGGTATAAGGTTTCATTTTGAGGTGATGGAAATGTTTTAGAACTAAATAGAGGTGATGGTTGAGCCACACTGTGAATATATTTAAAGTCATTGAGTAGTACACTTTAAAATGATGAATTTTATTTCAATTCTAAAAAAATCAAGAAGGAACTGAACATATTAAACTAAAGGGTTTACATGATTGAGAGGGGGCCCTAGTTTTAAAAAGATGTTTAGTATTAGATTTTGGCAACAGAATGGAATTGAAAAGTAATGTAATTGAAAAGACCTAAAATTTTACAGCACTTACATTTGATAAAACAGTAGAAAGAATCATTAGTGGAGATAATTTATTTGATTATTTTTGGCCTGTACAAATAATTGCTAAAGAAAGTTTCTCTAAATGAATGCAAAATGACAACACCTGTGGGAAAATACAGGCTAATATATTTGCATATTTAAAGCCTGAAAAAAAAAAACAAACTCCATTTTCCATTTAACAGAATTTTCTCTGACAATCCCAGGTACATTAGCATCTGTAAAAAGAGAATTTTATCATTAAAATAGTTATGGCCTATAGAAAAAGCATAATTGAAGATGTCACCAATTCAAATTTATTATTTATAATAAATGCATAATAAAATGCATCTTTGAGGATGACGTCAATTTTATTTTATTTTATTTTTATGATTTTATTTATTTATTTATATAAGAACTGGGGCACAGGCCAGATGTGCAGGAGGGTGAGAGGATTCACCAGAGACAGAATAGGGAACAGAACAGGCAGACTGACAAAATACACTGCTGAGGGGAGCAGCGGGTACGGCAGGAGAGGTCTGCCGCGCCATGTGGGATCCTCCCCGGCTGGCGGGGATTGAACTGGTGCTGCAGAGGCTGCGGACAGCTTCACAGCGCGGCACTCAAATGCCTGCGCCACCAGAGGAGGCCTGACTTCAGTCAATTATATAAAATAAAGACAATAAGACCAGATTGCAAAAAATACTGCTTTTAGAACAATGCTAAGCTACTGGGAAAAGTTCATGAATATAAACCAAGGCTAGTTCTGCTTATTTTTTTTAAGTTCAATTAATCAACACAAAGGAGTTTTCATACTTTTCTTCAATATATACAACATATTTTTTAATTTTAAAGAAATAATAATTACATTTCAAGAACAATTTTTGGATGCAACTATTTGTGCAGTCTGGTAAAACTAAGCATCTAAGTTTGTATGGTCCCAGGGAAGGCCTGGGAGACAAGGGAAGGGGGTGTGGTCCACTTGCACCCTTCTTTTCCCTTCTCCTGCTCATATTGGCTAACTAAAGAGGAGGGGGCAGAGGAGAGAGGTAAGAAAGTCTTTATTTGGCTGGAACTCTATTGGTCTGGAAGATGTTGGACACTAACCCTCTTGTCTGCACATTCATGGACCCCATGCAGTCTTCCTATACTGGGAACTTGAATAGACCTTGGCCTTGGTTTATAATTTTGGAGTCATGCTTATTTTAAATCATTTGAGAGCAAAATTAAATCAAAATGGTGAAAATCAGTCCCATAAAATTGAGAACCAGTGGAAATGACTTATACAGGTAGGTGTGTTGTGTTGTGGTATAACCATCTAAAGACAAATTTTTGCAAGATATTTTAAAGAACAACGTTTTGACTCTGCATCTCAGTGAGTTAATCTCAAGACAAAAAGAGTCAGGAAGAAAACTTAACCTGTATTCAATAGTTTTATTGTTGTAAAATTGGTCTTTTATTTTGAACTATATTGTAAGATAAGTAATTATGTTAATGTCATGAGAAATCAAGATTTTCAACATAAAAGAGTAAAATGAAAGAAGTTAAGAACTGAATCGTTTTAAGTTGGAATTAGAAAATATCAGAACATGGGTGACTTTTTTCTCTTAAAAATGTGTTTATGGGTAAATACCCAAAAGAATTGAAAGCCTGGGGCCTCCCTGGTGGCGCAAGGGGTTAAGACGCAACCTATGAAGCTATCCACAGCCACTGCAGCACGAGTTCAATCCCCGGCCATGGAGCTACCCACACAGTGCAGCAGACCTCTCCTGACTTGCCTGCTGTTCCCCTCAGCAGTATATTTCAGTCAGTCTGCTTGTTCTGTTCCCCACTCTGTCTCTGGTGAATCCTCTCACCCCCCAAACCTCTGGCCTGTACCCCAGTTCTTGGATGCATAAATAAATAAATCTTAAAAAGAAAAGAATTGAAAGCATGAACTTGAATAGACATTTTTATACTCATTGTCATAGTGGCATTATATATAATAGACAGAGATGGAAACTACCCAAGTGTCCACTGATCAAGGATGATAAATTGCAGTAAAAACATACAATGGAATAGTCCTTTGCTTTAAAGGGGAAGGAAATTCTGATACATGTTATAACATGGATCAACCTTGAGGACATTCAGCAGTCAGAAAAGGACAAAGTGCAATTCCACACTTCGAGGCACCTAGTATAGTCAAATTCGTAGAGATGGAAATCGGTAGGGCAGTGGTTGCCAAGGATTGTGGACGAGAGGAATGGGGACTTCTAGTTTAATGGGCAGAGAGTTTCAGTTCTGCAAGAAGAAAAGAGTTCTGCAGATGGGTGGTGGTAATGGTTGCACAACAGCACACTTACTGTTGAACCAGACACTTAAAAATAGTTAAAATGGTAAATTTTATGTCTAAATTTTATGTCTACCACAATATTCTTTTTAGATTTTTAGAAAATGCAGAAAACCAAAAGGATGCAATAAATCATTCTTACTCCTACTACTTAGAGTAAAAAAAATATATGTTTATTAATTCTTCCCATTGGCAAGGCCTGGAAGCAATGACAACCCCGTAGTAAGAGCTGGAGCCCAGATCATTTTGCACAAAAAGGAACCAAGGAACCTGTGAGAAATGGCTGACTCTAGGTCTGTTCAGCACTCAAAGATGAATGCAATCATGTCAAAAGGACACGGGAGACATTGGAATGATTTCCTGCTGACCAAATTTAGGATATTTTTTGCATCAAAATAATGATGACTGTGGTTGATTCTAGCATATTGTATGAATAAATATTCATTAATGAATAATAGAAGTCAATGAATATGCAAAAGAGGGAGTTCTTTAAACAAAAATGTCACCTGATAAATGTAGAGATGTAAAATTAGAAAACCATCATTGTGTAAACCCCAGTGCAAGAACTGATTCAGGCAAGAGCCTTCAATGACTGGTAAAACCATTAGGGGAAAATTATAAGAGACTAGATACATGCATGATGCAAAAAGAGTTCTAGAGGGGACCATCTTTCATGAATGATCAAGCTCAACATCACAACTTGCCATTCCCTACCCCCACTATGATGCAATTCGAGGAAAGCACATGGCAAAGAGATTCTTGCAAAAGAGAACAAAACCCCCAAACCAAGACTAACCTAGCTGTGATTTGTGCCTCTAGGCTCAACTTCCAGGTCACAGAAGACACAATAGGAGGGTAACCGAGTTCAATGACAGCATGAGGAAGTGATCTGAGGACCCTGGGGTAGTCCCAGTGGAGTGTGTTAAAGGTTGGACCCCTCACTGAAATGGGGAGAGGATCACTTCCCTATATGGTTCCCAGGGAGGAAAGTGCTTCCAAAACTGTGACAGTTGTTGCAGTGATTAGTCAGCCTTCCTCATGGCCGTCATCACTACCATCATCATCACCTCCATCATCACTGTCAGCATCATGGTGTCCTACCAAGGTTTGGACATTATTAAACATAGACTTACATGAACTCAAGCTATTGACAGGGAAAATCTTCAGGAAAAAACATATCTCTGTGTGTTTATTACTTCCATGATAACATTTTAATGAAAATCATATTTTTCTTTAAATGAAATTTTTTCTTTTCTGGAACAAGGATGTGGTAATTGTGTCTGTGCTATGCCTCAATTTTTTTTAATTTAAAATTGAGAGTTCTTAGAAATAATTTTCCAGAAGCAATAATCCTCTAATTTCAATTCATAGACTCCACTATCAGCTGCTTCTTTAGTAATTTTACATGAAGAGGAGGTTCAATTTCTCCCAATACCATTCCATCTTGTGGTGTCTATTACATCTTGTGAACTAGAATTATTTTCTTGATGAAAAAGTATCCTTTTGTTGAACATGTTAACAAAGGAATATAAACCTCAGTGTTGTCTCAGTGTAAATACCAGCAGGAATACGAATGTCTATATAAAGTCAGGAAAACAAGAAGGCCCTCATAACCCTCCTAATCTAATGTCAATGAGAAAGGATTTTGAAAATCTTCCTTTTTCAAATTAAAAATAAATACAGGACATAAATTTGATGTAAGATACTTCTGTTTAGCTCTCAGTTTGCTCACCCCTCATTACTCACAAGCCTCATCTAGGACTGGGGTCATTGACATTCAACCCTACGTAGGTTTCCTGTCTCCCTTACTTAAAACTGTTGCAGAAACACAAATATTTCACATTATTGTATCCTTATCTGAAATGATAAAAGCAGAGGCTGAACCGATGGCTCTCCATGTTCACCATCATCTCTGTAATGTGACTTACAGATTTATCACAGTCAGTGAGACAAGACAGCCACCCAGGTAAATTATGTTCATGCAAGAAAATTTAGTAAAAACAGGAATACACAAATCATAAGATAAAAATTGCTATCACCCCACCTCCCAGAAATAACCCACTGTGATCATTCATGTGGAGTGAGTGCATCATGAATGATATTCCATATTATTAAATATACTGTAAATATAATTATTAATATCTACATGGCAACTAATCTAATGACTGCCAAAACATAGCTTAATTCATTATGGGGAGATATTTGTATACAACTTACAGCAAATATTTCCATATACTCAGAATATATCCTAAAAGTAGAATTTCTGAAACAGAAGATGCTCGTGTTGTGAAAAGATTTTGATAAATAGTTTTAAAATACTTCCTTGAAAGCTTCAAATAATTTAAAACCCCAGCATCAATGTCACCATTCAGGCAACACATTTAAAGATCAAAAAAATTTACTCCTTTATTTTGACTTGCCTGTCTAATTACCACTGAGTTTGAATTTTTAAAACTCACTCATTGGCATGAACATATTATATGATCATTGATAATTTGTGTGAGTGTGTGTGTACTGGGAGAGAGGAATCATCTTTCTATGTCCACTAGGGCAACAAGTTATCATTTTCTTACTGAGTTGTATGAAGAAGGCTGGTTTGTACAAATAGCAACAAAAGACTAATTTCCAGGACAACTTAACAAACTGGTTGGTGTTGGTCTGGTCATCTATTATGATGCCAATCCTGTCTTTTGGATGAAACACTGGGCACAGAAAACACTTTGCAATGGCAAGCTGTGGCTGACATTATAAACCCACCCCTGGCATCTGGGTTGGTGAGGAGATCTGGGAGTGTGGGGTTACCCTCCCCTCTTCCTGGACAGACACTTTGTAAGGACCAGAAGTGCCTCCATGAGCTCCAGCTCATCACCCCATGTCTGTCAGGAACATTTCTGTGACCAGGTCTTATGTGGGGGCAGGGATGTCCTTTTCCTCCTGAGTGTCCTCCGAGCATGTAGCATCAGGCGCGTCCCACCAAATACTGACAGATGGCCCTGGACAAGCCCCCTCTCAGCACAGTCTTAGTGTTCTCATCTGTAAAATGGGAATGACAGTCACACTTCTTGCATGGATTGTTGTTGAGTGACAACTCTGCTAAGAAGGCAAAGAACTTGGTGTAACATACACCACATAGTAAGTATTCAGCTGGCTTGCAGGGAAGTGATTGACTCTTACCCACTTGTAAGAAAAACTTTATATTTTAGAACCAGCAACAAAACTAACCTTCCAAGATGACTTAACTAACTAGTTATTTGCTGATGATTCAATGGGGAGTCAAATGCAAATAATAGGATACTGTTTCTTGGATAAGACATGCATTGATCACCAAGAGTAGTATGATTTCTATTGTCTTCTACAAGTCTGGCAGGCTGGGACCAACAACAGAGAGGAGAGGCGAGGAGAGGGGCAGTGAGCACCACTGAGGCACAAGGTGGGGGATCACCCCACCCATCCACCCACTATCAACCCAACTGCCTTCTCAGGGCAGGAAAATCTCCAGGAGCTGGTCACTCTCCCATGTGAGACTGACCCAACGTGGCAGTGCAGAAGCCACGTGGAAAGCATCAGTGGAGCCCACATTCCCCTGACAAAATGCTCACTGCAGCCAGACAGCTGGTCGGGATGCTGTTGTTCCTGGAGGATGTGCGTGTCACGAAGGATTCCAAGGAATTTGGCTTGTTCTGTGCTCTGCTTCTCCAGCAAAATGCTTGCCACTTGTTCCCTGCATTCCGGGTTCTCTCGATTATGTGAAGTGGTGGTAACCCTTCCCAGCACAATCGACAACACTAATAAAAATAGATAACGTATTTTTAAAACTTACAGCAGATTGTCATGGCAATAAATAATTGTATCATGTTGCTGTCATAGCAACGAAGTCTGTGTAACAGAGACAAACCAAGCCTATATGGAATTTTTCTAATTTTAGTTGTTTGAAAAGCGTTTAAATAGCCTATAGTCATGGAGAGGTGCATTAAAAACATCCTTAACCTTCCTTGGAAAAAATAGTTTTAGTTATTTTTTAAAAATCTGAATTGCATATTGTTATATTTCTCCAGTATCCTCAAATTATAAATCTCAACTTTCCTTTTTTGTTATATATATTACATATATATTTATTTTTTTCCTTAAGGGCTTTCATAGGCAGTGGAAGACTAAAGAGAATTCTCTCTCTTTCTCTCTCTCTTTCTTCTTCCATAGTAATTTACAAGACAGCACATCATAATTCTTGTACTTTCCTTTGGCAGCTAATGACACAATATTAATGGAATAACAAGTTACATTAGCTAAACCACGCCATACCAAATTAATAGCTAGTTTCCATATTCTTGGCTCCATTTTTTAAAAAAGCATTTATTACTCCATGATATCTAGCGTGTCATTAAGAACTACAGACTACCAGACCTAACTATGATTACTCTCTGACACAGTAAACTTTCCTTCTTAACTTCAACTAAATGCAACACAAATGACAAATAAGTGACATTGCCCAAAAAGGGGAGGATGATTTTTCACAGATATATAATTATCATACCATTAAGAGAAATCTCCAAGTCCAAAATAATTATATGGAAAAATGCTTCAGTTTCCACATAACAAAACAAAACCTCTGTCATTGCATTTTTTTCTTTTCTTTCATTTGGTTTTGATGAAATAAAAATGTCCATTTTTTTTCCTTCTTAAAGATTTTTATTTTCCTCTTTTCTGTTTTACCCCATTCCTATAGCTAATCTTATCCAAAAAAAAAAAAAAAAAAAAAGAACATTCCATAGGGACAATCAAATGTTTCTCCCTGTATATTAGTTGGTCTGGTTATAACGAAATTAAATAAAAATGATGGGGTTAGCATAAAATATATAGAAGGAAATATAGGCGAAACACTACGTGATCTGCACATCAAAGACATCTTTACAGACACATCACCCAAAGCAGTGATAGTGAAGGCAAAGATAAACAGCTGGGACTACATCAAATTAAAGAGCTTCTGCACAGCAAAAGAGACAATAACAAAAACAAAGAGAAACCCCACCAACTGGGAGAACATTTTTGCACCCAACACTAATGATAAAGGACTGATCACAAAAATCTGCAAAGAGCTGATGAGACTCAACAACAACAAAGAAAATAATCCAGTCAAAAAATGGGCAGAAGAGCTAAAAAGAAACTTCTCTGAAGAGGAAATGCAAATGGCCAACAGGCATATGAAAAAATGTTCAACATCACTTGCCATCAGGGAAATGCAAATCAAAACTACCATGAGATACCATCTCACACCAGTGAGAATGGCACATATTAAAAAAACTAGCAACAACAAATGCTGGCGAGGGTGTGGAGAAAAAGGAACTCTTCTGCACTGTTGGTGGGAGTGCAAACTGGTCCAACCACTGTGGAGAGCTGTGTGGAGATTTCTGGACCTACTAAACATAGAGCTTCCATATGATCCAGCAATTCCACTCCTAGGTATTTACCCAAAGGACACAGAAACATCAATTCCAAAGAACACCTGCACCCCTATGTTTATAGCAGCACTGTTTACAATAGCTAAGCTTTGGAAACAACCCAAATGCCCAAAAATAGATGACTGGATCAAGAAGATGTGGTACATATATACCATGGAATATTACTCAGCATTCAAAAAAGATAAACACATGCAATTTGCAGCAACATGGATGGCGCTGGAAGGGATCATGCTCAGCGAAATAAGCCAAAAAGAAAAAGAAAAATACCGGATGGTCTCACTCATAGCAGGAATCTAGAAAACTTAAATAAGGGACCAGGAAAATGAATAACTATAAGAAAGTGAAAATCAAAATCAACAAAAAACTATGAACCAGAGACACTTTTAGGGGGGCGGGGACGGGAGGGGAGGGATTGGGGTCAGAATGGGGGGGCTGCAATTGTATGGGGAATATAACAATAAAATTTATAAAAAAAAAAAATAACAATAACTACTGTTGGCGAGGATGTGGAGAAAAAGGAACTCTCCTGCACTGCTGGTGGGAGTGAAAACTGGTCCAAAAAAAAAAAAAAATGATGGGGTTAGGCTTGACGGAGTCTGTGACCCCTTCAGCATTTACATGCTGTGGGTTTGATTTCCACAAGTGTCAACTAGGAAGGGGTGGTGGAGATGAAGTCTCCCTATTACCTTAATCATTATGCATCTTGTTTTCAACCATCACAAGTGTGTCAATGCATTGCGTGGACATCATTTTCAAATTGCTTTGGCATCAGTTATTTTTCCAGAGACTTGATCCTTTTTGTCGAAAAGAAGACTCAATCACCCCACATTCAGTCTTCAGAACCACTTCTTAGACCGTGGTTGCAGGAAATCCACAAGCCATTTGGTGTTGACATTGATTTATAAGTGGCATGTGATTTTTGTGTGTATGTTAGAGGTGGCAGCAAATTTATCTTCCTAATTATGTTTTGCTTAGACTAACATGAAAATTGACTTGCCGTTCTTGATCATGGGCCAGCTGGGAAGTAGAGACTGTTTCGTGATGGAGGGAAGCTGCCTTGAGATTCCAACATGGCCATGTTTTAAAAACAAACAAATAAATGAGAGAAAACATTTGTTGCATGTGATCGACCAGTGTAGCAAGAGTTAATGTCTTTATTACATAAAAAGCTTAGACAAATTGATCACAGCAACACTAATCCAAACAGACAAAACAAACAATCCTAGTTATCTCTATATTTTCTATGACTAGGGAAGGAAATCTTTCTAGCTGAAAACAGAGAAACTTTTTGCTTAAACATTGCATTTTTGCTCAACCCTCTAATAACCAAAGAATTTTATTATAAACCGAATTGGAGGCACTTTCCAAAGCAAGCATTTAAAAATATGGAATCAGTATACTTAATCTTGAAAATTACCCTTTGTGAGATCCAATCTGTGACCATCAATATGTCCCCTCATTCTAGTTGTAAGGTAACAATAACATATATGGAGACTGATATATAAAAGGACAATTTCAGAGATCTGGAAAAATACTCCTGATAAAATGTGCACTGAGCAAAGGAATACAAAATTGCATGCACCCTCTGATTATAATGACTTAAAAACAAAGATGGGGAAAGACTGGAGAAGACACTTAGAAAACAGAGATTGTGTGGTGGGAGGTGAGGGTTATTATTGATTATTTGTCCATGCTCTCTCTTGTTCAAAATAGTGATTGTAGGATTTTTTTCTTTTTTAAATTTTTATTACTTCCAACCCTTCCTCTTTTCCATGCTTCCATGAAAAATGTCTCCGTGGCCTGTCCTCTACTCGGAACACCAAGGGTGTGCTATGCTAGAAATGTGATGGAAAGCAGACCAGGATCTCCCTCTGGGTTTAAGAATGTAGAAAATTCACAGTGTTAAAACAATAGGAACTTGCAGTGGTTTTGTATAGAGTGATGTGTTCTTATCATCAGGACGACAGAATCTCAGACAAGCCTTTCCTCAGTTACCATTTAAAGACTTCTCCAGAGTGTGATTCAGGGACTGGTCTCTTTGAACAGAATTTCGCCTTCCTAATAAGATCCTTGAAAAAGTTCTCTGAGCCGTATTCGCTCATCACTTTATAAGGACCTATCTGATCAATTTCTGCTGGGCTTTATTCTAGGAAAATTTTTTACAAAGTGGATTCATTTGTAAGCTTTCTTCTTTTCTAAAAAGCACTCTGCTTGTCCATAGCATGGATGAGAACTCTTTTTGTTGTCATGCCAGAGTTGCAAGGGTATTTTGAGCCAAAGTCATTGCCTATTTGACTATAATCAGCACTGAATATCTCTCCCTTCTGTTTCCTTCAGGTTATCTGCGTCCTGTGGTTTTTATGCTTTGATGTTTTATCTTGACATTTTCTCAGAAGTAGGTAGGAACAGAAACAGAAATTAAACAAATGAAGAAGAGAATTTGGTTATAAAAACATAACCTACTAATTGTTTCTTTTTCTAAAGATGCAAACAATTTAAATGTGTAGAAAATGAGAAAAATCAACATGTTTCCCCCCACCCAGTCCTGTTCCCAGAGGTAACCCAGTTGTGGTGTCTCTTTTCATTTCTATGAATAGACAAGCTTACTTTTTCTTAAAAAAGACATTGAAAAATTTTTTAACACTGAGTTTAGGGTAGCCTTGAAATTTTTTTTTAGTTAACGATTTTTTAAAAATACAGTGTGACACTCAGGTAGATGGGAAACCCCAGATGCCACACAGATCAGATATCCCAAGGATCAGGTAAGTTTGCCATAAATAGAAGTATGTTCTGTATGATGGCGGAACTGATACATATAAATGAAGAAATCCTAAGTTCAAATATTTAATCAAACTCTTCTCAAAGAACCTGTGTTGGTTCAGTGTGCAAATTTAGGTGAAACCTTTCAGAAACCTAAGGGGGAAATGCTCAATTATTTCCCTGTTTGATCTGTTTTGTTTTTATTTTGTCTTTTCTTCTGGGAGGATGGACTGATAGTTCCAATGTCTGATGCAAAGCAGTGCTTCCCAGAGACTGCTTTAGATGAGTTTTTCCATTGACCTTCTTTTCTCAACAAATAAGTTCTAGCTGACACCTGGAGAGAGTGGACACAGATTCTAAAAACTTCTGCTCAAAAAGAGTGAAATCAACTTTTTTAAAAATAACAGAAGCAGAGCCTCCCTGGTGGCAAAAGGGGTTAAGTATAGCACTGTAAAGCTATCCGCAGCCACTGCAGCATGAGTTCGATCCCTGGCCAGGGAGCTACCCACATGGAGCAGCAGACCTCTCCTGTCTTGCCTGCTGCTCCCCTCAGAAGTGTATTTCAGTCAGTCTGCCTGTTCTGTTCCCCACTCTGTCTCTGGTGAGTCCTCTCACCCCCTGCACCTCTGGCCTGTACCTCAGTTCTTGTATGCATAAATAAATAGATCTTTGTAAAAAATTGAAAAAAATAACAGAAGTAATAGAATTCTGGATGGTTTGAGTTATTATAGAGGGTATCACTATACTAGGATATAAAGCATACTTCAATATTGTCATGGTGGGGAGTCAAGTTTGAAAGCATAAAGAAACATTTTTAGGAAGAAGAGGTAAAAATGACTCGGCCCCCCCAAAGTCCATATCACCCCCCAAAGCCCAGAGTCCAGTGCCTACGGTCCATTACCATGGCCACCATGCCCAAGACAGAGGCAGGAGGGGGCGCTAAAGAAGATAAAGCCATGGTGAAGGCTGAACCATCGAGAAGTCCTGCAGGTTGTCTACTAAACTTGCTCCTTCAACGCCAGAGCCCTAGCCTAAAAAAGAGGTTCCTGCAAAGAAGGGAGAGAAGAGACACAAAGGAAAAAGGGCAAAGCAGATGCTGGCCAGGTTGAGGATAACCCTGCAGAAGCCAGAACAGACCAGGCCCAGAAAGCTAAGGGTCCTGGAGATGCTAAGTGACCTTTGTGCATTTTTGATGACTCTGTACTTTTGGTGACTGTAGAGCTTGATTCACTATTTTTTACCAAGTTTTATAAAAACTTTTTTGAATTTTGTTTTACTTTTTTTTGGAGTTAGCTTATTTATTTGCACGCCAAACACTTCGTGGTTGTTTTTGGGGGTGGGACATGTGCCACTAATAGAAGCTGGAAGTCTCCAAGTGGGATTGGTGTGGAGGAGAAACTGCCTTTTAGCTTTGGGGTGACTCCCTGTTGGTTCCCAGGAGGAGGGATTGATTCCTTGGTGTTGACACACATTAGCCACCTTGGCACAGATTCCTTGTGGGGAAAAACTAAAATTAGATTTTACGTCCTCTTCTGCCTCTCTGCCTCCAGCATAGACTCGACTCCCTTGAGCCCAGAGAGATGTGTTAAGATCTGTCTGCAGCAAAGCTACGACCCAGGCATCCTGGACTTTCCAGCATCACCGTGGAGAGGGGCATCCTGGCAAAGAACTACAGGCCCTTTTTCAAATGGTGGCTCTTCAGATTGATAAATCTGTCATTTTCATTTCATTTCCTGAAAATCAAGGTCAGCTTATGAGAAGTTGTCAGACAGCGTGCTAAATGTGAAATGTCAACTCTCTCTCTAAACTTCCCCTGTCTAGAGCATCGAATGAACACTTCACTGGGTTTTATAGGGGCTTTCTGATTTGGTGGGGGCATGGAAGAGGGGTGTTCGAAAGTTGTTAATTCACCATTCATGATTGCCCAAATCCTGCCTGAAACACCGTGATTGTTTATGCAAAGTCTCTTTAATAAAACCGGATACCGTTTGGCTTGGGGAAAAAAAAAGAAATAATTTTTAATTAATTTCATAAGTATAATAGCTAACCAAAGAGTTATATTCATATATAAAATGATCTGAATTTTTAAAATTGAGAAATATTAAAGGGAATTTTAAATCAATTATTTACTACTTCATGGCTTTCTTTTAGATGTAGTATTTATAGGCAAAGAAAATGTTTGCAATTTGCCAAAAAGATAACTGTGTTATTTCAAATTAATGAAAATAGAAAAACGTGACTGGTGAGGATACAGAGAAAAATGAATCCTGTGCAGTTGGTGTAAATTAGTGCAGCCACTTTGGAAAAACAGTATGGTGCTTCCTCAAAAAATTAAAAATAGAACCTATGATTCAAAAATAGAAAATAAGATTCAATATTCCCATTTCTGGATATTTACCCAAAGAAAATGAAAACACTACTTCAAAAAGATATACGCACACCTATGTTTGTTGCAGCACTGTTGTGGTATAGACACACGGAATACTATTCAGCCATAAAAAAAACCAAACAAACAGAAAAGCATGCCATTTGCAACAGCTTGGGTAGATCTTAAGGGGACTGTACTAAGGGAAATAAGCCAAAAGGAGAATGAATAACAAATACTTTATAATTTCATTCATTTATGGAGTGTAAAGAAAACAAAAACAATCAAACAAAACAAAAATATGCCCTTGGACTTGGCCATGTGGTGGCGGCTACCAGGGGGAAGGAGTGGGGAGCTTGGTGGTGGGTGGTGATTGGACACTCGGTGGCAGATGTTTGTGATGTACAGTTGCCGAGGTGAGGAATGGACGCCTGAAACTTACAGTTTTGTAAACTATGCCATCTCGGTGTGGAGGGGAAAGCTGAGACCAACAGTCAGATGAGAGAGAGATTAAGGGGATGCAATTTAGTTTAAATCTGGGCCTCCCTGGTGGCACAGCGGTTGAGCGCTGGGTTGCGAAGCTGCCCGCAGCCTCTGCAGCACCAGTTCAATCCTCGGCCGCTGGGCGAGGGTCCCACATGGCGCACAGACCTCTCCTGCTGCCTGCTGCTCCCCTCAGCAGTGTACTTCGTCAGTCTGCCTGTTCTGCTCCCCGCTCTGTCTCTGGTGAATTCTCTCACCCTCCCGCGGTTCTGACTGTACCTAGTGCTTGTATAAATAAATAAATAAAATCTTAAAAAAAAAATAAATCTTAGTTCACAAAGAGATATAAAAATATATGTTTTGCCATGACATATGTGTGTGTGTGTGTATATATATATGTTATACAAAAACCATTTCCCTTGCTCCTCAGATCAAATAACTGTCTATTCCATATTAACATTTATTTTTTAAAGATTTATTTATTTATACAAGTACCGGGGTACAGGCCAGATGTGCGGGAGGGTGAGAGGATTCACCAGAGACAGAGCTGGGAACAGAACAGGTAGACTGACTGAAATACACTGCTGAGGGGAGTAGTGGGTGAGACAGGAGAGGTCTGCTGCACCATGTGGGTATCTCACCTGCTGGCTGGGCTGGAACCCACACTGCTGAGGCTGCGGACAGTTTCACAGCGCTGCGCTCAACCTGCAGTGTCACCAGGGAGTCTCCTTAACATATCTATTTAATCTCAGTTGATTATAAGGCCATAGAACATTCAAGACACAAGTATAAATTTTTGAAAAAAAGGTATCACTGTTTTCTTTCCTAAAATATATAGAAAAACTTGAGGTGGGGTTATAGTATTTAAATGATGGTTTAAAATTATATTTATGAACAAAGAGTGTATTACCCCTGTTGAAATATATCATTTGGTCCATCTGCAAGCAAGCTAAAATTCTATGTCACTTACAAAAGAGGTGTTTATTTAGAAAGCTGTATTCTTTTAGGATAGTTATTAAACATAAACATCTAAAATCAAGAGTATCTCTAAAATATAAGAAAAGGCAAAAATGCTTATTTTAATACTCAGATGAGTAGTGGTCAATTTTCATCTGGAACACCACAATCTCTTTTACCCATGTTTGATATTAGTTTTAGGTGGTGATTATGAATAGTACCTGCTATGAAGGAAGAAAACTTCCTCCAAACCATACAACCTGAGAACACACACACACACACACACACAGAGCACACCTTGAAAACAAACTTTTCTTTTACATTCAATTTTATATAGGGAGAATTTCAATGATACATTTGATTTTTAAAATTCAGGATTTTTCACTCTTAAAAATAGTATCATTTTAGCATGACTGTTAAACAAACGATATATCTTCATAGCGTGGAATATTACTCTGAAATGAAAGGAAGTAACTATTGACACAGGCATCATGACCCTGAGAGTAAAAGCCAATCCCCAAAGTTTATATTCTGTGTGATTCCATTTCTGTAATGCTTTGGAAATGACAAGATGATAGAAATGGAGGACAGATTGGTGACTGCAGAGGGAGTGGGGGGTTTTGGGGGGCTTAGAGAGGAGAGGGTGAAAGGGAGGTGGGCAGTTTAAATATCACAATTGTGGGATCTTTGAGGTGATGATAGGAATGTTCTGTCTCTTGACTGACCTTTGGACCGGTAAAGGTGATACCTTTGCATAGAATTAAACACACACATAAATAAGTGAAAAGCACACTGGGGAATCTGAACAAAGTCTGAGGCTTGTATCCATGCGGACACCCTGGTTGTGATATTGGACTATTATTTTTTAAGATGTTGCCATTGGAGGAAATTGGGTAGAAACTATATGGAGGGCCTCCCCAGTGGCACAGTGGGTTGAGCGCTGTCTGCAGCCTCTGCAGTGCGGGTTCGATTCTCGGCCAGCCAGGGAGAAACCCACATGGTGAAGCAGACCTCTCCTGACTTGCCCTCTTCTCCTATCTGCCTGTTCTGCTTCCTGCTCTGTCTCTGGTGAATTCTTTTACCTTCCTATGCCTCTGACCTGTACCCCAGTTCTTGTATAAATAAATAAATCTTTAAAAAAAAGAAACTATATGGAATTTCCGTGTAGTAATTCTTATAACTGCACGTGAATTATTATTTCAAAATAAAAGCTGTCATTAAGAAATTGTATTGTTTTAGGATGATGCCTCAAAGCCTGAATTAAAACAATGTGTTGCCTCTTAAAATATTAGCATGATATATGTTCTGGGAAAATATACTCTATTCCCACACGCCCTCATCTGCCACTCCTCCTAAGGGCATACTTGATGGTGCTGAATAGGCCTTTACTTTTCTGAACAAAACAAGTCTGGCCAAGTCTAACTCTGAGAAGCTTCTGATAGTTCAGAATCCCAGGTTTCCCCTTGTCTCAGGAGATATTCAGAGAAATTCTTTCAGACACTTCAGAAAAAAGGTCTCATCTTATTACCACTCATGAAAATATCAACCTTCAAAAAACCCACATTGCTTTCCTCCCCTGCTGTAATCCCACAGCAGGATTACATTTTTTTTTAATTGAGGCAATATTAGTTTACAACTCTGTATAGCTTTCAAGCGTACAGGTGTATATAATTTCTCACCTCATCAACTGTATACATCATACCGTGCCCACTACCAATCGGCTCCCATGGCTTATCCGTCCTTTTCTCTCCAGTAACCACTGTTTTGTTGTCAGTCTAAGGGTTTGCTTTGTTGTGTTTGACCAATTGCTTCCCCCACCCCATTATATTTCCCAGATGAATGACTTGGTCTTTTTCCTTTTGACTTATTTCACTTAGGATAGTCCTCTCAAGGCCATCCATATGGTTGAAAATGGTAAGAGCTCATCTTTTTTATGGCCAAGTAGTATTCCATCCCTGAAGTTGTGTTACTGCCTCTCCCACCCTCCACCCCCACACAGAGCAAGTTTTTCCCTATTCTTATGCAGGATGCCTACATTATAGTGTCATGTTCTTGTTCATCATAGTCCACAAAAGCTGGTGTCCCTCCATACCCAGAAGTTACTATTGCTTCTACAGAGTCTAGGAAAATCATTATTTGGAAGAGTGCTGAACTCTCTTAGTTCTTGCTATGCTTTACAATCATGTTGGGATTCTCCAAACCAGCTGGTCTCACAGGCAGAGCTGTTAGCAACTAATCTAGAAGGAAGAATGCTTGCTGTTTCTGAAGTCAAATACTTTGGCCATTACTGCCCTAATTAGTTCTCCTATTTCATCTCTCTTCTTTTTTCTCTCTCTCTTTTTTTTTTTTTTTTTTTTTTTTTTTTTGGTGTGTGTGTGTGTGTGGGCCTGAACCTGTCCAACTTTTGGCTCTGGGTTGGTTTTTCCTGTCTTTTATTCATGCTCTTTCCTACTTTCTCTTGCTTTTATCTCACAGAAGGCCTGCCTGCTTCTCTTTATCTTTTCCCCTTCAAGTCTGTTTAGCCCACCGGTCTCCATAGCCACAAATTCACCAGGTCTCTCCTGGGAGGATGCCACCTCCTCTTACTTTGTCACAGGTGAAGCCCTGGAAAAATTACTGCTTATGTTGTTGGTGTGGGTGATGAGTTACAGAAGGAGAGAGTTGCCAAGATCCTTGTGGATATGTTGACACAAGAAATGCTAATGCTCTTATCTATTTAAAGAAGACACTCAGGGTTACTTTGCAAGTTGTCTCCCTATAAAGCCAAGGTGACCTAGGATCCCCAAGTGACTTATTCATTCCAGGAGGGCTGGGGTTTACGTGATATAAAATAATTTTGATGCTTTCTCTTGTTTGGTTTCCCTACCATAATAGTTGGGGTGGAGGGATCTATTAAAGAAAAAGCAGTCACCTTCTTGAGGGCATTTAAAATGAGGTGAGGAAATTTCATGCCCTATTCTGTTAGTGATCCAGACTCAGCCCTACCTGGAGGTGGAGTTGAAGGTGTTCACTTTTCTACAAGCTCCATCACCTCCCCACTCAGTGATGGTCCATGATGGTCCAGCAGAAATTTGGCAGTCAACATGGGCCATTCAGTTGGTTATAGGGACACCCTACAAAGGGTCACGGAGCTTGTCTTGGAACCTGGCTGGATCCAGTATGGATGGTGCAAACTCATGCTAGACTCAGGCTGCCAAGCCAGTGCCCACTCACCTGAATGACTGGCAACATGTTCTACCTTCTCCAGCTTTGGATTCCACCCAACCTTTCCAATTGCACCAGCCACTCCTCAAAGAAGCCCTGATTTGGCTACTCCCCACACCTCCCCCACGTCTGCTCTCCTTATCAGTTCCTTGAGAAAGGGGCTGGACATTGGAAGTGATATTTAATTTCCCAGCTGTTTTCTACTTTTTTGTATTCACAAAAATGAATTTCATTTTACAATATGTAAAATGAAGCAAAACAATAAAAAGGGACGCTCCTGCCAATATGATTATGTGCCTTTTAGAACTAGGCACTTCACTTAGTGACATGAGCAACACACAGATGAGTCACCCGTGGCTTCGGGGACCGAATTCAAACAGCCAGTGGGTGTGGAGGAAACACTGGCTTCTGGCCAGGTTGACTCGGTGACCTCTAGAAAGCCACACCTCCTTTCCAGATCTCAGTTTCTCCTTTTGAAAATCAAGCAAAATTGCAACACAGAACTCCCAAGCCTCCTTCAGGGGTTAACAGTCCAAGAAAATATAAATGAGGTTTCTGAGAAATACAGTGTCGTTTAAAAGGAATTAGCTAATCTGTGTATTTTTTAAAAAACACATAGATTCAGAGACTAATATTTCTATCTGAATATTCACACCTTAGAACTAACAGCCACAAGGTTGCATGGAGAACAAAAGCCATCATGACTTGGAAGGCTGTCTAATGAACACATCACTAAAAATATTTATCCAAATGGGATGACTTCCCAGGTGTGAGAGGAATGCCAATCCAGGAATGCCAATCCAATCCAGAGGAATGCCAGTCCTCTCATGTCAAGATTGTTTCAGGTTAGTCTCCCTCGGTTGGTGATGATACGGCAAGTATCTAACAAGACAAACAAAACCAAATTGACCACAAAGTGAAAGCAAAGACAAAAAAAAAAAAAGAAATTCAAGTGAACCCTCATTTTTAAAAAATTACACCATCTTATCATATCTTATCTCCTCACCAAAAACAGCAGCTCAGTCATGCATAGTTCTAAAAATCTGCACATGGTTGTCATTATTACTTAGGTAACTAATCTTGGTTGAATTTTAGCTTGTTTGTGGTAATAAGTTCCGATGGGACTGTTTTTCCCATTATTTGCTAAAATGGTTTTATTTTAAGTCGATTGATTTTTAAGAGGACGTGCCCCCACATCAATCATCAGGTAAGGAGAATCTGCTGAACTTCCTGGAAGGCCCCTCAGAACATGTGGATTTAAGGATCATGCCCCAGAAGCTAACAAACTCTCCGTGATGGCAGATGGAGCAACTCAAGTCAGTGGAGGTCAGCGCTGTGGGAACAGGGCCCGAGGGAGCTTGTCTTAAATCTTGTTTAGATAACAACAGGCATTGTTGACTGAGGACTTACTGTGCTTCAGTTTCCAAAACCCCATCTCTTAATCCTCACAATAATCTTATGAGATAGCTATAATTATTACCCCAATTATACAGATAAGCAATCAGTGTAGAGTTGTCGCCAATTCACACATCTACCAAGAGCCTAAGTAAGGGATAGATGAAAGTGATGATTTATCTGTGGAGTCTTTGTGGCTTAAATCAATGGTACTTACTTTTTTTTAAATTTTTTTTTAAGATTTATTTATTTATGCATGCAAAACTGGGGTGTAGGCCAGAGGTGTGGAGGGCTGAGAGGACTCAGAGACAGAGTGGGGAGCAGAACAGGTAGACTGACTGAAATATACTGCTGAGGGGAGCAGCGGGTGAGGCAGGCGAGGTCTGCTGTGTCATGTGGGTAGCTCCCTGGCCAGGGATCAAGCTCATGCTGCAGTGGCTGCGGATTGCTTCATAGGTTGTGTCTTAACCCTTTGCACCACCAGGGAGGCCCTAAATCAATGGTACTTAAATAACCTGGAGCTGCTACAGAGCACCAGATCCTTTGGCAAGGGTCTTAGATGATGCTGACAGCAGCAGGGGTGGGGTGGGGGGCAAAATGGGGGGGACAGGGAGGCGGAACCACTCATTTGGAGCAGCCCAGCACTGATTCCCAGGAGCACATGCATTCCTGGGTTGGGGCAGGAAGTGTTAGGATACCAATTTCGGTGGGCAGGTGCTACAAAGTCTACGATTCCACGAATCTAATAAATTCCCAGAAGAAGCTGATGCTGCTGGCCCTACGCCATCCTTTGGGGGGCACCTCTGTTTGGGGATGGTTTTGAAGAAACTGATGAAGGTGTGGGAATGCTGCCGCCACCTCATCTGCAAGCCACCCTGGATGTCTTTACTGCAATTTCCCACCAGCCTGAGGCCTCCCCCGTCCTGGGCCAGGGCAATAAAGGAAAAGTTCATTTTTCATTGCCATGAGACAGGGACTTGACAGAAGTAGGAATGAAAAGGAAATCACCTCCAGACACCCTTCCTAGCCCCCTCTGTGTTTTTGGAGGTTTTTATTACCAACCTGAGGGGCTGGCTTCCAGCACCCAGGGCTGAAGGAACCCCATCTATTCAGCATCCCGAGACCAATATTTACTTTTCAAAAGGGACACTGGGGATATTTTGATTTCCCCCGGACCTCCAGGATCAGTAATGGGGGAAGGAATAGATGCACTCCAGACTGGGGTTTGGAAAGGCCTGGAAGGGCCTGGAAGGGTCCAGCACTTTGTGAGAAGAATTCCAACTCTCCTTCTGGCTCCCGTGGCCCTCAAATTAGCCCCCTCCCCCCTGAGGCCAATACCTTGTTGTTCTTAAATAACTATTATTGTTTAACAGGAACAGATATGTTGTGGACAGAAAAAACACAGTCATTACCAGATGGACCTAAAATCTAAATGGTGTAAACAGGCACCAAACAGACACACAGAGAAGGCCAGTGAGCCGGTGAGTTACATAAGGCAAGGGCAGGGATCAGGGATGTTTATCATCTTGAGGATATCTGGTAAAGAGGAGCTGAGCACCTAACATCAAAGTGGATGTTAAGAGCAGTGCAGATATCTAAGGGCTGGTACGACGAAGCTCAAATGCTAAGGAACTCCAAGTGCTTGGCTTATTCCACTTCCAGAGTGATTTGTGTTTGCAGGTCTGTGTGTGTTTAAAAGGGAATGATGGAGAAGAAGCTGTTCAAAGGTAATAAGGCTAATGCAACACTTCCTTTCGTTATGTTTAATTCTACCTGGAACTGGATCACACGCTTTCAGTGTCCCTGCCATGAAGCTGGCATTCTTTCCCTTACCCACAGCAAGCTCTGAAGCCCCCTTACTTCTACACACCCCATCTAAAAACTTCACCAGATTTTAAGAAAGTCCAGACCATGGTGGGAAGGCGTCTCCACTATCCAGAGGTTAAACTCTAAAGGTTGGCTGGTTTTATGTTAACTGGAAAGTTCCAGAACCTTGATTGTTGGGCAGACATCAAAAGAGGACCTGCAGTTGGGGCTTCTGTCACTGCTGTCACCTGGCTGCAGGCCTCATGAAACATCACAGCAGACGGTGACTCTCCCTTCCAGAAGACACTGGCCCACATGCTGAACCACCTGGCTTTGCTGAAGGACCCCTCAGCCACACCCTATTTCATCAGCTTTACTTTTTTGAACCCTTTGTTCCTAAGGAGTGTCCTGAAGAAGAATCCTTGATTCACAGGGACCAGGAGCTCACTGCCCTCAGCCTTAACAGTACAGAATGTGAGCAGGGAAAACACACATGTCCAGGAAAACATCCCAGAATTCTGCGTTCTAGAAGCCTAAAGGCACCCAGTGGAAAATCTAGGGCCATTGGGCCCCAAATAAGCTGACATTTTTAACAATTCTAAGATCTTCCACACACTGCTACATCCAAAATGCACATTAAGATGACATTTTGCTCCAAAAAGATTCCAGTTGGCATTTTAAGATATTTATTTTTGAAAACTACTTAAATATCTGATGTGTGAAAAACATTGAATTAAATCTGCCATTTGTAATCAGAACTAACATCAAGCACAGTTTGTCAACAACGTTTTGTAGGATTGTATGGAAACATACAGACTTTCAGCATACATACAATAGTGTGTGTTGGAGGAAGAGATTTATGAAAATATGCAACATAGAGCTGCATTCAGCAACAATTTGTGGACAAAAGAAAAAAATATCTTTCAGGGTGAATTATAGAAGATTTTTTAAAACTGTAGAAAAGAATGACTTCAAAAAGTTTTCCCCTTCATTGTATCTTCTACAGGAGCCATTAACATTAAAGTTCTGATGGTTTAACTGGGGTCTTCCCCACAAGACTGGGAGAACGAGTCTAGGGAATGGTGGAGCATGTTTTTTCCCCCACTATTACATTCAGCACCCAGCTCAGAACTTGGTGCCAGAGCAGAACTCTGTAAGCATGTGTTGGATGAAGGAATTCCATGCCTGACGACTGGGTAAGTGCACCCATTGTATTAAAAAACAGGGGAGGTAAGGAATCCTTATTGCTCTTAAATGGATATATTTAGTTTTACTTTTAGAAAGGAATCCCTTTATCTTGACATCTTAGCTCTGGTTGAATATGCAAATCTCAGTCATAGTAATTAACTGAGGACTTACCATGCCTCATATTGTGTTATTGGATCAACAATACTTTTTTTTTTGATAGGTGGGATTATCACCGTGCCCATTTTACAGATGAGGACAGTGAAGGTCAACTGTTGCCCATGGTCACAAAGCCAACAAGGAGTTAGGATGCCATGCTCAGCCATCTTGCTCCACAGACCACTGCAGATGCCGTACGCCACATCCACTCCTGGGAAAGAGTACTTTGGCTTTGGATGATAAGAACAAGCCATCTGCTTTCCCTAAGTCATATATTTTTAATTTAGTCCCCAAAGCTACCAAGTTCCCAAATCAGGATTGACTGAATTTAATCCTAGTTCAGAACATGTAACTTCAAGCACTTAACCTCTTGGAATACCAGGCTCCTAGAGATGACATGTGGAATCTCTCTGGCACATAGTAGGTACACAGCAAATGGTTGCTGAGTTGCATTTTAAATCATTACTATAGTGAAGAGAGCACTGGACAAAATTCACAGCTCGTAGTAGTAGGTCTTTGCCTGCTTCCCTTTCATACATATCCAAAGAAGCAGTATGGATTTTAAGTCTGTGTAGTTGAGATAAAAGATATTTATGGACACATAATTGCATTTACCAACAGGAAGCCAAGAGGAGTGTGGGGGTACATGATCTGCATAAATGAAGAGAGCCTACATGCCGGCAAATATTTTGTGCCTAGAAGCTGGTTTGCTGCAAAACAAGCCATTCCTATTTATAGAAAGATGGACAGCCTGCAGGCTTTGCAACGACACTTTCACAGCTGCTCAGGAGACTTGACCAAGCCTCAAGTTTTAATGACAATCCACACCAAGTTTTAGATTTAACATTTGGAGGGCCCTAGGTCAGGAATGAAGTGCGTGAAGTTCAAAAAACTGGAATGGAATTTAATTTCCAGGGGGATCAGGTCCTTTTGCAAGTCACTGAGTACCTGGGGGCCATACAACGGCCCACACATGCAGGAGGTGCAGGAGAGATCTTAATTTTTTTCTTATTTTGTAAATTTTATATATTTTTACCTCATTTTTCATTTTTGCACACTTTAAGCAGGGGCAGGGCTGAGGCCTCCTTTAAAAAAACGCTGGATACAATTCCGAGAACAAGCAGGCCCCTATATTCCTTGAACTGGAAAGAATTGGGCTACAGGTAAGTTAACAAAGCCTGGGCTCACTGAAGAGGCTTTCAAAAACTAAAAAAACCTCAATGGGAAATAATATCTCCTCCCCGCCCCCCTTGTCCCTCCTCCTACTTCTCTCTTACTACCCTTCTTCTCTCTTCCTGTCTCTGTTTCTCTAAACACATGCGCGTGCATGCACACACACACACACACACACACACACTCTGCACCATCAAGGATTCCACCCTCAAGGCTGTTGCCTGGTTCCTGTGGGTGGTCACTGCCCAAAGAATGTGCTCTTTTGGGCTCCCCTGTAGGAGGCCTCCAGTCCTCTCTTCTGGCCTCTGGCCTGCTTTCTGTTGCTCATTTTTTACTCTCTGTTTCTCTCTATTGAAACCCTTCCCTGATTTATACCAACAGCCTGAAAACCCTCAAATTTGAAGCTTCCACATTGTGTCAATGGCAAACACATAATGCATTATTTAATTTCTTCTCAAATTACAAAAATATTTCCTTGAAAACAATTGTAACAGGAACTTGGCTACATTTTGCAATGGGAAATAACAAAGTAGCCAAGGAAAACTTGAATAAAAACTCAAAGAGAGCAAACAAATTAGTCCCTTAATATACATTTTTGCTTCCTTATAACCTTCATAACTTTCATATTAAAACACCAAAAGCCAACAACACAAAGTCATTCTGAAATAACAAGTGAGCCAAGCAGAAATTACAGAAGGTCTTGAATATTTGAGTGGTCTCAGTCTTACTTTTCCTTTACTTAAAAATACGTTGTTAAGGGACCTCCCTGGTGGCACAAGGGGTTAAGACAAAACCTATGAAGCAGTCCGCAGCTACTGCAGCACGAGTTCGATCCCCGACCAGGGAATTACCCACATGGTGCAGCAGACCTCTCCTGACTCGCCCGCTGCTCCCCTCAGCAGTGTATTTTAGTCAGTCTGCCTGTTCTGTTCCCCACTCTGTCTCTGGTAAATCCTCTCACCCCCCCCCGACACACACACCTCTGATCTGTACCCCAGTTCTTGTATGCACAATAAAATAAATCTTAAAAAAAAAAAAAAACTTTGTTAAGGTAAGATAGTACAAGCAACCAATAATAGAATGGAAGAAAAAGATTTGCAAATCTTATATCTGATAAGGGACTGGTATCCCTAATACATAAATAACTTTCATAACTCTAAAAGAAAAAAGACAGTCTAATTTAAAACAGACAAGGGATTTGAACAAATCTTTCTCCAAAGAACATAAACAAATGACCAATAAGTGCATAAAAGATAGGCAACATAAGTAGCCATCAGGGAAAGGCAAATGGAAACCACAATGAGAAATGACTTCATAGTCTCTTGGATGGCAATCCTCAGAAAGACAGACACTAGCAAGTGGCAGGGATGATGTGGAGAAATTGGAATCCTCCTGCCCTGCTGTACAGGGTGGGGGGTGGGTGTAAAATGGTGCAAAATGTTGCAAACACAGTTTGGCTGTTTTTCAAAAGGTTAGACATAGAGTTATCCTATGACCCAGCAATTCCAAGCTCCTGTCTACCCAAGGGAAATGAAATCTATATCCACACAAAAGCTTATATACAAATGTTCATACTGGCATTATTCATAAGAGCCAAAAACACAGTGTTTATTAACTCATGAATGGAGAAAGTGTGGTATATCCACTCACTGAACTACGATTCAGCTGGATCGTGGATAAGCCTTGGAAACAATAGGCTAAGGGACAGAAGAACACGTATGATTCCATTTATATCACATGTGTACGACAGGCAAATATATAAAGACAGAAAGGAGATATTTGCCTAGGACTGTGTCAAGAGAGTGGGGGTTGGTGACTGCTAATACACTGGGGGTTTCTTTTTGGGTTGATGGAAATTTCTGAAAATGACATCATGACAGATGCTTTACATATGGTGGATGCTCCAAATATACTAACACCTTCACTGGTACATTTTAAATGGGTGGATTTTATAGTATGCAAATTATATTGTGGTAAATACATTTCAAATATAAAATGAATATCATGTTAACATTTTGTAACTTTGTGCTAAACACCTTCATTCATCATTTTGTTCAGCACACACCTTAGCACACCTGTCAGACTATTTCTATCCTTAATGGTAAAAAAATTATGTTTTGACATTAACATTCGAAGGAAATGACAATGGTTAGAAGTTAAACTTTTCCACTTTTCCCAATGCAAGTACTAGGAAATGCCATCACCCAAAGAGCAGAGTTCATTTTCTTTTTTTTTTTTTAATTAAAAGATTTATTTATTTATTTATACAAGCACTGGGTACAGTCAGAAGCACAGGAGGGTGAGAGAATTCACCAGAGCCAAAGCGGGGAGCAGAACAGGCAGACGGACAAAATACACTGCTGAGGGGGGCAGCAGGAGAGATCTGCACACCATGCAGGACTCTCCTCCAGTGGCCGGGGAGCAGCGGGGGATCGAACCGGCACTGTAGAGGCTGCGGGCAGCTTCACAACCCAGCGCTCAACCGCTGCGCCACCAGGAGAGGCCCCAGAGTTCATTTTCTTTGGATAGCAACAGAGGATATACTTTTTAAGGTCTTTGCCACAATTGTAAACACAGTTCTTTTAAAAAACAGAAATATCATTGAAGTGTTTTTCCCAAAATTCGCAAGTAAACGCGCCCTAACAATTCTTTCCCTTCCTTGTGTATCAGCCAACTATCTTCCATGGTTGTTGACTTGTGCTTTTCCCACCCTCCAGGCCTTTGCATGCAGGTGGTGCCTCATAAGTGTTTGTGAAGAAATTCTATGACAAATATAAGTGCATCTGCCCCACAGGACAACGGAACTGCCGGTTTCACGATTTCTACTGGACTCACCAAGAAAACATTGACCAGTTTCACACTGTTGCTCTGACTACATCCCCTCCAGGCCCTCACCCCTCTCTGTCCAGGGGGAGCTTCCTGAAGAAGGGGTGGGGCTTGGTACAGAAGTGGGGCAGGAGGCAGGCAGCAGAGGAAGGCTGGGGTCAAAGGAGGCCAGAGGGGCATCGTGACCAAAAGCTGGAGCTGAAAAGGGAAGGACGAGCCTTAGGAGAAGAGTCTGCAGGTAGATGGAGGTGACGCCAAAGAAAAGCACCCCACTTTCAAGGCCGCTGTGTGAGCAGCCTATGCTGGAAAGGGGTGGAGACGGAGTGAGGAGCGTGAGTGAAATGCAGACCTGAGAGAGGGTACCATGGGCGGCCTTTTCACATGAGGGAGTGTGGGGGGTGGGGGAGGTGCGCAGAGCCATCGGGGAGGCCCTAACAGCGGCCAGGGGTCCTCCTGAGCAGTAAGGACAGAGCAGCAGCTTTAGTTTCCAGTGTGGTCCATGGCCTTGCTGTTGCTCTAGTGGGTCAGAGTGCACCATAATTGTGGAAATATTGCATCGTGATCCAAAAGAGAAACAGGAAGTTTCTACAGTCTTCGGGAGACAGTTTGGGAAGAACTTGAGAACATAGAGGTGGCAGTGTAATGAGATATAACTGGCTGCAAAGGCCTGGGGACCACAGGTAGTGGTCCTTCTGTTACAGGGCAGGGAGAGGGGCACCCCAGAGCCCCCAAACCTGCCTGTTCTAAATAGGTTAAGGAACATTAATACAATTAGGAAACAATACAGGAAAGGCAAAGAATCTAGTTTCTAAATCAAGCACCCAAAGTTACCTGTGCCTTAGTGGGTAAAAGTCCATCCAAGCAGGATTGGCCCAGAGAAAAGGCCCCAAAGCCTGCCACAAGCCTAAAGCATCTTCCAATGGGGACCCACAGAAAAGGATCAGAAACAACCAGAGAAGTCTGGAGGGAAAGGAACAAAATCAAAAGCAAGACAAAAACCGCCCTTGTCACCTCCCGACGGGTCTCACCCACATCTGTGTCACCCACGACCAAAAGACAAGCGCAGTTTCTTCACACGTCTCTCGGCTCCATGTGCCCCTCCAGGTCTCCTTCTGGCTCCATCCTGCTTCCTTCCTTCCTCAGTCTCCTCTGTAGCTTCTTCTCTCCCTGCTCAGCTCCACCCTGAGCAGGGTGGGGCAAGGAACCTGGAAACTCCCCCCTTCCTGGGGACCCCCCTGTTATACTTCCAGCTTGCAAAGGAAGGCCCCAGGCAGGGTGAAAAAGTGGAAATCCATGCTTTTGTTCTTTTCACCCCTTGACTAGGACACCTCCCTTGTTCTAGTAGATTCTTAGACTGTGGAGTAGCTGGGTAAGCTGGTTGAAGTGAGGGGATAAAAAAACAACAACAACAAAAAAAAACACTGCTGTCCTTTCTCATGCATTCGTTTTACTGGAGATAAGCAGGGTCTCCTCTGTGACCCCAGGGCCCTGGTGATGTTCTCTGCCCATAACCCTCCCCCCACCTTGGAGAATACAAATTCGCAAAACTGCGTCTTGTCCCCCCACACCTGATTTCATAGTTGCCCTCCTGAATGAATTACATATTGCCTTCAAGCACATGTGATTTATAAATTAACAGGTTCAGTGCCTGAGATGTATGGTGTTTTGCTGGGATTTCACCTACCTTTCCAACATACTTATCATTTCCTTTTGACACATGTGCTCTTTAATTTTACATCATGGAAAAAATGATACATGATCACGGAGAAGGAAGATAATAAACCTGTCCCTTGCTCAGTATCCTGTCAGCAGGACAAAAGAGGGCCTCTCTCGGTGCATCTATTTTTATATAACCATTTATATTCATTTCCCCCAAATCCAAAATCCCTGTATGCTCAACTCATATGTTTACTCAACTCTCACTGTTTTGCAAGTACTGTTCCAGACAGTGAGACGCAGCAGTGAGTTAGAGGAACAAAATCCCTAGCCTCGCCTCACTGAGCTTTTTATTCTAACAAACTCTGGGTGGCAAGAACAAAATTCAGAGGCAAAAAAAAATAAAAATAAAAATAACCAAACCAAACAAAAAACCCCAAAACAGTGAAATATCTTCCTTCATTTTTTTAAATTGAGGTCTAATAAACATATAACATCATATGAGTGTAAGGTGTACATCATCCTTAATGCCAACTGCTAATGGCCTAGTGTCTTTTTCAAAGTCCTTATTTTACAATTTCAATTATTTAAAAAGTGCAATGCCATCCATTCCATGTTCCTGGATATTTGAAAGTCTTGATAGCAATGAATTAATTAGGTAACAGAGGAGCAGGGTCCTCTCTACCTGTTCTCTCTCCAGCAGAAAACAGGTTTCCCTTCCACCTGCTTTTTCCTGAGTAAATGGGAGGGTGTGCAGGCACATCTCTGGTCTGCTTGGATCCCTACGCATGAATCCTATGAAGCTGGGCCCCCTTGACAGGGCTGCTGGTGCAGATGGTTTGCTTGAGTGGGCTCAGGCCAGGCCAGGCAGGGGTTGGGGCTGCCCCTAGTCCTTGAAAACTGGCAGAGCCCAGGAGCTGGCTCAAAGCTGAGAAGACCTGCACTTCCCTGCACTGGCACCAGTACCTCGGGCCACTAGAGTGCCTCTGGGCACAGAACTGCAGCCTCTCTGTTTTTGTTTGTTTGTTTGTTTGTTTGTTTGTTTGTTTGTTTGTTTTGGTGAAGGATGCTATTTGCTTTCTGCCTGGTCTTGCCAGGCCACGGTGGGGTCAAGTGCACTGGGGCAGCCTCACTGAGTCCTACCAGTGGCACATTTGTGTGGTGAAAATGGCCAGTGGCAGAGCAATGTTCCTCCCCTGGGTGGCACAGGAGGCTCACTTGGGGAGATTTAAAAAATACACATCCTGGATGCCCCACCTGGACCAATAGTATCAAGCTCCATGGAGCTGGAGCGCGGGCGTCTGTGGTTACCAAGCTGCTAGTGGGCACCCTGGGCTGTGTGCCAGCACCCAGGGGTTCTTAGATCCTGGGCGGAGCTTTGCAGAACCAGCCTCTGTCAAAGGGATGTCAATTAAGTTGTGCTGTGTGGGCTGTTTTTGCAATTCTGATTGCAATTCCCAGAGGCACATGGTTGTGCTTAGAATCATGGGTGTTTCAGGCTGAAAGGATATCAACCAAATGTTCTCAGGGGTGGGGAATCATGCGGGGCTGCTGTTTAGGAGTGGGTTCAGCCAGGAGGGTTACCAGCTGGGTGCTGGTTACACCAGGTGTTCAGTTTGCTGAACACTGACAACTGGTATTTTTCACCCCAAGTGTGTTGTGCTTGATAAAAGCAGTAGGAATTACACATACACACCCCCACCCCCACCAAAAGGTTAACTGTTGGTACCACTCAGGTGGTTCCATTTCCAGAACTTTGGGTTGTTACCTTTGTTTTTCTTTTTTTGAAGATTTATTTATGCATGCATACAAGAGCTGGGGTACAGGCCAGAGGTGTGGGGTGGGGGTGGTGGTGAGAGGATTCACCAGACACAGAGTGGGGATCAGAACAGGTGGACCTACTGAATTACACTGCTGAGGGGAGCAGCGGGCAAGACAGGAGAGGTCTTCTGCACCCAGTGGGTCAGCTCCCTGTCCAGGGATTGAACTCATGCCACAGTGGCTGCAGATAGCTGCACAGTGCTGAGACGTAACCCCTTGTGCCACCAGGGAAGCCCTCCCTTTGTGCTTTAATACATGTTCAAATATTTTATGGTGAGTCGGTATCATTTTTACATTACATTTATTTAAAAGAAAATCAGTGGTGAAGAAAGGTAGGGCACAGGAAGAGAGAGCACAGAACCTGCAGGATGAGATCCCCAATTTCCCACCTGGCAAAACATGTGCTGAGAAAAGGAATTCTGGGAGGAGCAGCTTTCCCTCCATGCAGACATTTGGCTCCTGAAGCTGTGCTTCTTAAGCCCACAAGCATCCTGCTATCTCTTTCCTTCTCGGTGAGTATGGTGGGGACAACCCCATGTGAAAAAGTGCCCTGAGCTCTGTGTAACCTTGAGCAAGCGTGGGCCTTGAGGCCTTTATCTCAGACATGGGGATAACACATGGGGGTGATTGTTTTGTCTTGGGGTGGATGGGAGCTGGGACAAATGAATGTGCTTTGCAGCTGAACTGCCCTGCAGCAAAAAATGGTTTTGCTCTAACTGTGATCTTCTTCCCTGTTCTTATCCCATTGTCTCTTCTCCACATCACCCTGCCTGCTATTTTCGTGACTCTCCTCCTAACTCGGGGTGGTCCCGGTGAGGACTTACTGGGCGTGGAGGAAGGACACGGTGCCAAATTATTATATGCTTATCATTTGGTTCCCTGTCTGCTGTGTCCGCCTCTGCAGCCCAGCAGGACAGCCCCGAGGATAGTGCCTCGATATTATAAATGATCAATATTATATCAATATTACCAATGATATTTATGATAGACATCCTTATATAAAATAATGTCAGTGATGGAATAGTTACCAATTCCATAAAGAAATATTATCACTATCACAAGTCCATGTTCATCAAGGAGGAACATCAGGAGCACAACAAGCTCACTTCACATCTGCTTACAGACCCTAGAGATCTGGAACATTCCAGCTGCGGGTTTTCATGCCTTACAGAGTGCCTGAGTGGTGTGCTGACCTGCCAGTCATTGGCCTGCTCGCCTCTTCTTGGTTGATTGAGCTAAAAAGCCAAATTTCACACATGTTCTCATGGAAATATCGTCATTTTCACATCACCACCAATAACCCCCCACCCCACCCCCCAGCAACTCCCAGAAGCCTTTCCTTCTCTCAGTGATTTTTTTAGGCACTCCAGAGAACCTGCTAATTCACTTGGGCTGCCCAAAGCCCTGGGTACAGCTTCTGATGGCTGACCTGTCTTTGTTAGGTGAATTCTGCTGCTCTGACAGCACTGAAGGCAGGGAGTTCCATAAAGCCCTCCTAGTTCCTTCAGTACAGGCTCATACATCGGAGTGAAGAAAGCTCTTGGGGGTTAGTTCTTTCTTCAGGAAGGGCCAGGAGCCAGGTACGTGGGACCTCCTTGATGAAATGAGGAAGGCATGACCCCAGCCCAGCATGTGGTAAGTGTCCATCTAATGACATTGGATATCCAAACACGTAGAAGCCCTAATTTGTTATTTCCAGAACCTGGGGCACCCGTGGCGGGTTCCAGAACTCGAAGTATGAACCGTTGAGTTCAGGTTTGGCCAGAGTAGGTGGAGGCAGGAGACGACCTGCTAGAGATCTTCTAGAAGACAGGCCTGGCAGGGGTCTGGAGCAGAACCGCAGGAAGCAAAAGGGCTGCGCGCCACATGGTGTCCAGGCAGCCCGCCAGGACCCGGCACTTCGTAGACTCGCCTTTTTCATGTCCCTTGCTGCATCCCTTTATTTTCTTCTAATTATAAAGACGCATTCCCTGTGAAGATGGTCCCATCCTGGCTGGCCACTCTAAGGGAAGAGAGAGAAAGATCCGGAAGCTGTCTGGGATCAGAATTAAAGAAGAGCAGGGCACCCTGACCTGCCTGTTTTCCTTGCACCAACACGGCTCTATAGTCAAAGTCAGAGTTTACTGAACCCCATGGGGAGGAAAAAATTTGAGGCAAGTCCCCCAGGACAGCGTCTCACATCCTGTGCAAGCAACTCCTCCACCAGCATTTTCCACAAGGGTTTTTGAGGGCCAAACAGAGAGTCTCAAGGTCAAAACATAAAGGTGATTGTTACCCCAGGACATCTTTAAGTTGTATCTATGTGAGATAAGCTGAAAAATGGCCCCAAAGATATCAGGTTCTAATCCCTGGAAACTTGTAGGGTAAAAGGATCTTTGCAGAGGTGATTCAGTTAAGAGTCTGCTGCTGGGAGATTATCCAGGTACCCCAGGTGTTTCTCCTTCCTAAACCCTAAAGGATTTACAATTAATAACACCGACCCTAGATTATTATGTGATTGATGTTCTATTACTGAAATGATTGGATATAACATAGAGCTGATATGTCAGTTCTCAATAGCAACAGTAATGGTGATATAACATTGATAGTTTATGATATTGGTAAGAAGCCCTATCGCAGTCCTCAGAACTCTAAGTAGCAGATGGAGGGAGATGTGACAGGGGTGGGAGAGGAGAGATCGGGGGCTGCAGGCATAAGTCAGGAGAGACCAGCCATCAGCAGCAGCTGAAGAGGCAAGAAAGTTTCTCCCTTAACACCTCAGGAAGGAGTAGGCCCTTTGGACACCTTCATGTTGACGTGGAGCTCATGGCTTTCAATTTCTGGCCTCCTGAACTATGTGAGTAGACATTTCTGTTGCCTTAAGTCACCAACTCTATAGGAATTTGTTCCAGCTTATGATCCCTTATGTCAGGTTAAGAAAAAATGATGTTTCCCCAAGGTTTGGGGCGCTGTCTGATTTATTCCCTGTTTAATTAATGCCTCGCCCTGAATAATACTGGGCCTCGGTACATGCTCAGTAAATATTTATGGAATAAATGTTGGCTGCTCATCAATCTCCAAGCAGAGGGCGATCACTTGTGGTGCCCCCCCAAACATATTTACTAAGAGAAGCTTTTTTCCAAAAAAACATCTTTTCGTTCTAGGATTACCCACTTTGGGAAATACTGATTTTTTTTTTTTCCTGGATCTTTGGAAAGATGTGGAAGGAGGCATTTCAATGGAGCATTGTTCACTCCTGGCTCCTCAACTAGTAACCACATTTCACCCCTGGAATGCCCAGTGCTTTAAAAATCATCCCATATTTAATGGGTGATGGGAAATGCTGGTGGCTGTCGATGCTCAGATTGTGAGGGAAAATATTTATGGGAGTGAATGGCTCTGATCACACATTTGTATTAACAAAAACGTGATGCTTTGAAATGTTTAAATGCTACACAGGCGCTATTTATAGATTCTCGGTTTAAAAGGAGAGGCAGTCGGAAATGTCACGCTTGCTCAGCTTTACAGTAATAACACTATTTATTGCAGGGATACAAATAGTAATGCTGGCAATATGTAGCAGTGGCACCCAGCTTTTCATTTCCAGTGCCTGCTCATGCCACGTGTTGTGTGTCAACTGCAGAGAGTTACAGGTCTCCTGAGGGGGATTGGGGTCCATTTTATCCCCGGGTGATCGGTGGTGTCCACCAGAATGAGAGCAGCCCTTACTCACCTTGCTTTCCCCAGTATGTTTATTTTAGAGTTTTGAAAGAAAAATGCACAAAGACATCACTCTGATTTGAGGACATTTTGGGTCCAGAAGTGCCCGCAGGTGCCACTCTCTATCACAGGGCACAATAGCACAAAGCAGGCGGTCCTGCTGTGCGCAGGGCCAGTGCACTATTTTGAATTTACTGACAAGATACACTCCTGGGAATGGGGTTAGGAAACAGGGACAGACAGAGGTGAGAGGTTTGGGCAGTGATGGTGTGGGAAGCATCTTCAGCCTCTGTTTCAGAAAGATTTTGTTGTTGAGAGTGCCTGTGGCCAAGCCCCCATCCCACGGACATACACAAGGGAAGATCGCTGTATTGACAAATACTAAAATACTCCACAAGAGAGAGAATTACCCAACTAGATGGACAGAGGCTGCTGAGAAGCAGAGTTATGTTTAACTGATTAGTAATAAAAGGTCAAACTTCCAAGATCAAAAGATGTCTAACAAAAGGAGAGGTCATTCTTTTTAAAACTCTGAGACCAGGGCCTCCCTGATGGCACAGGGGTTAAATATCGGCGCTATCAAGCCATCATCAGCCATTGTGATCATAGTTTGAGTTCGATTACGACCAGGGAGCTGACCCACATGCTGTAGCTGACCTCTCCTGTCTCACCCGCTGCTCACTCGGCAGTGTATTTCAGTAGATCTGCCTGTTTTGCTCCCCACTCTGTCTCTGGTGAATCCTTTCACACATACACACCCCTCTCCTGCCACTTCTGGCCTCCACCCAGCTATTGTATGCATCAATGAATAAAATGAATCTTAAAAAAAAAAAAAAACCCAGAGACTATAAGATTTAAAGAATGAAGTAAATTCCCATGTTCATCTTCCTTTCTAATAGTTAAAAACATTTAGTTATGTTTTGTTATCAAGGTCACTCACAGTGGTGGACAAAATTGTTTCACAAGCTAATTTGCCTTTCGGTGAAGTTGAGTCAGTTAGAACCATTCAGAGCAGATGATGGGGGAATTAACAGAGAGGTAGTTCCTCTCTGTTAAGCCCAGGGAAATACCAGTTAAAATATCAGAAATATCTGGGAGCTGTTTAGTGCTTGACAAAGTTTGACAGAGAAATGAGCTGTCTTAGGAACTATGTAAAAAGAAAGAAACCTTAACACTTTAAAAATGTTCAATGTACACCATTAATAGGAGGAAAACCAGGCAAGCTGCTATCCCTTCTAAAAATTAACAAAAGGCTCTCAGTCAGAATATAGATCACTTTCATACTGATAAAAAGGAAAATGTGACACAACAACTACAGAATCTGTTAAGGTTTCAAGTCACCTGTAGTGATTGTTTTAAACAGAACAATTTAGAATAGACTGGGAAAAATAAAGGCCAATACCAGAATACTGGATCATTAAAATAATGGGTAAACTAGAAAATGAAGGGTAAAATAAAGAAATAGTAAATCCCCAATGAATATCATGAAAGAAAAAAAATATGCAAGGGGCTCTCAGTTGAAAATATGGTTTAAAAACTCTGGCAGTGAGGCAACTTGAGGCAAAAGTTTATAATCAATATTAGCCATTATTAATGCTATTGCTCCTTAGGAAATAGTGCTCCAGCCCAGCATTTAAACTACAACAAATCGAATTGATTAAAGAGCTGAGACTGGAAACTGAAATTAAAGTGAGTATATATTTGATTTCACAGGTATTTAAAGCATTCCACATCTCATTCCAAAAAAGAATCTCAACTGTGTGGGACAGTTACATAACAGACAGACTATAAATAATTAGATCAACCAATATATAAATAAATGAATGGAGGTCTAAGATAAAGGAAGCCTCTCCAGAGGTCGGTCCCTTTGGCAACTCTTGCAGAGTATCTCAATTTTTAGAAGAAGCTCCTGCAGGCGGTGTCGGAGCTAAATTTTGAATTTTAAATTCCATGTTTCTCCCAGCAAGGACCCACAGATTCTGACAAGCACAGAAAGGCAGCCAGCTAGTAACTCTAAAATTCCCTCGGGAGGAACAGAGGACATAACCACGTGTTCTCGGTGTTATGCGTGAGCTGAGTACAAGCCGCTGACATGATTTTGCCTGTTCTATTCATGTTCTTATTTAAAATGTAATAGAGTGGTGATTTTTTGCTTTACAAAAATGCTTTAGATAGGATGAGATTAAATGTAGCAGTTGACGTTCTGCGCTTTCCCAAAGTACTGGAAGCTGTCTCAGTTGGAGAGAGAGAGACAGAGATAAACAGGGTGAGACAGAGACACAGACAGACAGAGACACACGGAGGAAGTGAGGGGGGCCAGGAGATCCCCATAGACTGGCTAGAAGATTTGATAACAGAAACCCTGAATTACTTCTCACCATACACCTCCCTCCAGAGAGCATTTCCAGAGTTAATGCAACCATCAGCACTAATGACAGGAAAGTACAAAGAGAGGTTAAAACTGTCTCCCAAGTGTACAAGCCATGGAAGTAGGAAACAAGAAGAGGGAAGGTGTGCAGTCAGGACACAAAATTCTAAGCGACAGATTTTTCTCAAAACACCTACATATTTATAAAAATATAAATATTTGGTTTCTGTTTCTTTTTTTTGAGTCAAGTGAAAAAGACTTAAATCGGACATTTTCCCTATTGAAGAAACAAAAAAGAAAGGTAACAATAACATCAAAACCCCACACAATAATAAAAGTAAACCCTGGTTACAATGGCTTAAATAAAATTGTAAGAATATAGACAGATAAAATTTTCCATTTAAAAAAGTTACAGATTATATTTATGAAAATTTCAAGAATGTTCTATAAAAAGTAAGGAAATAAGTGCATGTAAAATGAGTGAAAATAATCGGTTGGGTCAGAAATTGCAATCAAATATTAGGAAATCAAAGCAGAATGTAAAGCAAAAGGAGACAAGCAGTAGCATGAGTTTATTATGTGACAATGAAGGTCATAATACTTAATGAAAACAAAAAAATGAAATGTATATAAACTGAAATACATAAAAAATGGCAGCAGGAGCCCTCATCCTACCAAAGCAATTTGACAGATGAAATGAAAAAAAGAAAAAAAAATTGAAAAACCAAAAGCTACATTTAAGAAGATTGGTAGGAAGTTTTATGGTGCAAATTTAAAAGGAAAACACAGGCTCTGGAAAACGTTCACAGAAAAAAATTAATGGAAATTTCAGGGAATGAAAGATGCCCAAAATTGTATACACGACTGATAGGACCTTGCTACAGAAAAGAGTTAATCTTTATTTTAAATTAAAAGAAATGACTAAGTACCAGTGGGGAAAAGATTCTATCACCTGTTTAAGGAAGTAACAAAATACAGTAACACATCTTTTTAAAATATGGAATATTTTAAATATTTGAACTTAGAGGAAAGGTATATTTAGAGAAAACATAAATGCTTTAAATGTTTTTATTAAAAAGATAAGTAAAATTCCAAACACTAGTAATGCACTTCTAGAAAAAAAAATCCAAGCAAAAACCTCAAGGAAAAAAAATGTATGCCCAAGTATTGAGTCTCTGAAAAATTAAGGCAGAGTCTCCTTGAAAAGATGAAAAACAAATTGAATTCGATTGAAATTTAATGAGAACAAAATTTAAAAACCATGAAAATTTTAAAATAAATTAAAAGAGACCAAAAATCATTACAATGGTGATGTATTTGGACATTCGAGAAAAAGACATGATTTTTATGAATGTTCCAGATTGAAAAGTGATACAATCAATCGAAGACTGAGAATGTGAGTAGACCAGTTGCTAAAGAAATGAAACTTAGCCCAGAAACTTCTTTTCTTGCTACAATGACTTAACTGGAGATTTTTTCAAATTTTCAAATATAAGCTAAATGCAGTTAGAAAGAAAATTTAGAATGAAAGTTCTTCACTTATTCTAGCAAAGAGGAGCCTGTTCTTAAATCTTATAAAACCTCAACGAAATCTCTCTCTAGCAAAGCTCTTACGAATGTGAAAATACCTGTTAATAGAATATAACCCAGCTTTAAAAAAATTGTTTACCCTGAACAGGTAAGTTTCATCATAGTGATATTTCTAATTTAGCACAAATTTATTAAATTAATTCATAATTTAAATAACTTCAGAAACAAAATTTATATCATCTTCATAAGAGATTAAAAGAGCAGGTAAAATTCAGTGCTCTTTTCTGCTAAAAATTTTAGAATAGAAATATACTTTTAACATGATAAAATCTACCATTCTATTTAAAAATACACAAAAATTTTAAAATTAAATTTATTTACTTAATCTTTGGAGATTCTTATCATCCTAATAATGCTTCAAAAATACACTAGAGATTTGATATTATAAAATCAAAAACAATCATTATTTTAACTTGAATCTGAAGAAAGTAAGAATTCCAACTAAAAATGTTAGAAATAAGAGTAGTTCATGAAAATGCCCATATAAAGGCTAATTCCACAAAATTCTAAAGCATTTCTGATAAAAATCAGCAAATAACTAGTAATTAGAACTCTGTTCACAACCTAATAAAAATATATAATATTACAGAATTGCCCTAAATCAAGATTTATAACAAAGCTAGAAAATGTTCAACTTCAAATAGTAATACAAAGGAAAACAGATAACTGCATCACATTGGTTGACTGAATATAAAAAGGAATTTATTTTCCCAGGTTAATTTTTAGATGTTTTACTTTCGTTCAGAACTATAAAATGCTTTTTATAAAATCTGATAAAAAATGTCTTCCAATATCCCAAAAATAAATATATATGAGTGGTAAAAACAATTTTTAAAGATTTTTTTCTCATCAGTAAATACCCAAAACAAATAAAATAAAATTAATACTTATTGAAAAGTGTGAGAAAATACAGAATCATGTAAAGAAGAAAATAAAAATCAATCTGGTTTTGGTTTAAAAACAAATTTAAACACAATAGAGAATGCAGTAGTAAACTATCAGATATAAAAACTAGATACGTCATACAGTTAACAAAGCAAATGGAGAGGTAATAATTATTTAATGAATGCTTGGGGATAATTAGAAATCAAATGAAGTAAAAATTAACTTAGACATAGATCTCAAATTCACTAGCATAATAGTGAGTGAATGAAATGGCAAACCACTACACTTTATGCTACTATTGATGACAAGAAACTAGTTGAAAACAGAATAGAATTACACATGAAAATTAATTATTCACATAACAGAAAAGATAGATTGATAGAATTTAATTTCTAAACATCATGTAAGAGAATGACAAATATTTAAAATAGATAAAGGATTTATACAGATTTATTAGAACAGAACCAAACATTCGTACTCAAAAGACAAATGTTAAAGGGGTAGTTGAAGCAAAATATGAATAGGAAATCAAATCTGATAGACCAACCATTTTTTTCTAAAATTTAAAGAAATTCAAATTGAATCAGTACATTATCATTTTATGTGCAAAAAGGTACAGTAAAGTGACTGTGTACTAAACTCATTGCTAGCTAGGAAACAGATGATAGTGATGTTAATAAGAATGTTTTTTTATTCCTGAAAAAAATATATGACAAAACATACCACAAACAAAAATATCTGACTCAGAAAATTGCCTCTCAGAATTTATCCTAATAATACTGATTTTTAAAAATTATATACAAAGATACAATAGCACTGTTTAAAATATCAAGCTGGAAACAATTTGATTGCATAGGAAAGGGGAGTTTAAATGCTGAAATACACCATCAAATCGTATAGAAATTTGTTTGTTAAAAGATTTATTCCACTAAAGAAAGTTTGAAAACTACTACTTTCCAGGAAAAATTTGTTTTTAGGTGATTGCAGATACATTGAAAAATATTAAAATAGCAATTAAAAAGGCAATTAAAAGTGAAAATAATGGAGCATTAAAGTGTATGAGAATGTGTAAAACTATGGATAAAGTTGGTGTAAAATCCATTAACATGGGGAAAAGTCAGAAAAAGGCTTCAAATAACAGAAAAATTTGACTACTTTAATCAAAGAGTACAAATGCTATCTTAAAATTGCTTTATTATTAAATAAAATTAAAATCTTAGATTAAAAAACAGTAAAGCCTGTATCATGTGTAGCAAGGTATCAGTGTAGGGATCATGTCCTGTTTGGTATGTATTTCTTAAATCACACCATAGCAAGACCACGTATTGAAAATAGAAGAAAATTTACCATTTTGAGGGGGACGTAGGAAAAAATCACATCACAATTGGTATCTTTGCCCCTTCTCTCATTCATTTCTTGGGGGTCATTTTCTCAGAGCAAAAACACTCAAAAGAATTGTGGGTTGGTCTAGTAATCTGAGGTCAAATCTCTTGACTTATAGGTGTTTAAGATGTGCTAGTGTCTAGATTGTTGTTTTTGATGAGAATTAATGTATTTAGCTAAATATCTGTATGATAGTTTGTTTCAAAAGCAAAACAAATTAATACTCATCAGAAAACATACAGTGCTATTCTGCTCTCTTACTCTGTGTTTTCTTTCAGGGGAGTATGGTCTGTGGAGGGAGTGATTCTTGCTTACTCAGCCAAAGAAGCTTTTGAGGACAAACACCATGTGAGTCTCATCTCTCTGTGAATCAGCCAACCCAATGCTGCTTGGGCTAACCCACTACTGAAGACGTCAACCAAACCCAACCAAATACTGAATTAGAAAGAAATCAAATGAGGGGCCTCCCCAGTGGCGCAGCGGTTGAGCACTGGGTTGCAAAGCTGCCCGCAGCCTCTGCAGCGCCAGTTCGATCCCCGGCCACTGGTTGAGGGTCCCACATGGCGCGCAGACCTCTCCTGCCACCCGCTGCTCCCCTCAGCAGTGTATTTCGTCAGTCTGCCTGTTCTGTTCCCTGCTCCGGCTCTGGTGAATTCTCTCACCCTCCCGTGCTTCTGACTGTAACCAGTGCTTGTATAAATAAATAAATAAATAAATCTTAAAAAAAAAAATGAAATGAATTAGATGATAGTCTAGACCACAGTAAAAATTTAAGTGAATACAAATGAAGCTTATAAGCTCTTTAAGAAAATTTATCCTACACCATTAAAAATATCTCTCCCACCATTTATTTTTCACATACCACACACTTTTCATTTTTAGAGCCTCTACAACACTGACATATTCTCTCTGTGCATTTTAACCTGTAATTTTCAGAACAGGCAAGCAGAGGGGCTAACTCAGTGGTAGAGCATCTGACTGCACAAAAGGAAAACAAAGTCCTTTCTTGTACTCCTTTCAGAAGGATGCTTCAAAAAGAAGTCCTCTTCCCAGTTCATGCTTTCTAAGCTTTGCACCTTGACATGACGTGTTCACATCAGAAAAGTCAGAGATCTGACCGAAGAGCAGCATGGAGAATGCTCACGATGTGGTTCTTGGATGTGACTTCCTGCCTTTTTCCAGATTTCCCAAACTGTGAAGGCTGCGCATGTAAAATGGGATAACGATGGTGAATGCACCACTAATTGCACATATTAGTTTTGGGGCTCAAAACAAATGACCAAATAAACTATGTACTACATATACTTATATATAGGTTTAGGTGCTATACAAATTCAGGTTATTGCTATAAAACCTGAAGATTGTATTTCTTATATTTACAATCTAGGTGTTCAAGAATTGAGCCCTCAGTATCTGAAACAGTACCATGTTTTAGATGGTGGGGTTGTCTGCACATCCACCTTGTTCTCACGCCCCCATTCTCAAGAGAGAAACACATTCACAAAATGCCAGCCAACAGCCCACTCTCCCTTGACTCACAGTTTGCTTCCCACCCAGCACCCATAATCGCGACAGCCCCAGCCTGTGTTCCAATGGGCAATAGCAGACCCCCCCTCACCGCTCCTGCCTATCTGCAGGTCCAAACTGGATTTCCCTCCCCCTCATGGCCCAGATTGCTCCGCCTCTTGCCCTGGGGCACTTTTTTTTTTTTTTTATTAAAGATTTGTTTATTTATTTATACAAGCCCTGGGTACAGTCAGAAGCGCCGGAGAATCAGAGAATTCACTAGAGCCAGAGCAGGGAACAGAACAGGCAGACTGATGAAGTACACTGCTGAGGGGAGCAACGGGCGGCAGGAGAGGTCCGCGAGCCATGTGGGACCCTCGCCGGCAGCCGAGGATTGAACCAGCACTGCAAAGGCTGCGGGTAGCTTGGCAGCCCAGCGCTCAATCGCTGCACCACCGGGGAGGCCCGTTGCCCTGGGGCACTTGTTAGAGATGGATGTCAAAGAATGAATGGGTCTGTGCATGAGGACAAATATTTCAGGGCAAAGACAAAGAAGCTCAAATGGAGCAGGCCCTCCTAAGATTGACTGGAGGGGGCAGATGGTGACACAGATGGTGGCCGTAGTCCTGGGGCAGCAGAGAATGGCTGATCATCGTGCTGTGTCACATCTCTGTTGCTTTGTCCACCCCTTACTTACTCTATAAAAGTGACTTTTTTTTCCACACCATAACTGTCATTAGGCCAACACCATTATATTTTGAGGACTTAATTCTTATGAATTTCAAAGAAACTCACAAATATAATCCTCAGTGTCGATGAGGAGGCAATAAGATCAGTTTTACATTTGATTGCTAAAATGTAAATCACCAAACTTCCTGCAAAGCAAATTAATAGTTCATGTGCATGAAGAGATTTTAAAAATATTTTCATATTATATGACCCGGTCACTTTGAATTTACTTTTGAATGCCTCCTAAGGAAATAACCCAATGCTCGCAAAAGGCACAGACAAGAATGTCTGCTCCAAAATTATTGAAGAAGGAAATAGTGAAAACATTTTACACATCCAGCAATGGCTGATTGGTATAAGTTCATGAAGGCTTAACAACAGGTTCTATTGATTGTTACGCCATAGAGGGAGGAAAGCTGATTGTTCTAATGCACTAGATCTCAGTCAATTTATTCCAACCCTTTCTTAATCTATAAAAGTTATCTTTTATAGCTTTTCTATGAGGCTCATGGAATGATCCTGGGGCATCCTGGGTGTCACCTGTCTACACATACACTTACAGCCAGAGGAAGAAGAGTCTTAGTCTGGTGTTAGCACGGCATAGAATGTATATAACTTCAGTTAACTTTATAAGGTCTTCTAAGCTTTTCTTTAATAAGTTTCTGTTCCTTTCATGGGAGAAGAGTTTGGAGAAATCTTCTCTTTAAACTTTTTCTTTATTGTGGTAAAATATAGCAAATTTTACCATTATCATCACTTTATGCAAAACTGACATTAATCACATCTACCATGTTTTCGATCCAGTTCCAAAACTTCTCTGTCTCCTCCTAACAGAAACTCTCTCCATTAAGCAACAATCCCCCTTTCTTCCCAGCTCCCGAAGCCACTAATATTCTCTTTGTCTCTATGAATTTGCTTATTCTAGATATTTCGAATTCGCAGTCATGTATTTCTTCTTTTGTGTCTGGGTTATTTTACTCAACATTTTTTCAAGATTCATCCAAGTTGTCACAAGTGTCAGAATTTTCCTCCTTTTGAAGGCTGAATAATACTCCATTATTGGCTAGACCATAGTGTGTTTATCCTTCTTCTGCCAATGGACAATTGGATTGTTTCTACCTCTTGACCAGTGGAGTTAATGCTGTGGAATGGGGTGCACAAGCATCTGTTCCAACTCTGCTTTCAATTCTTTCAGGTGTGTGCCTAGGAGTGGGATTGCTGAGATCACATGACAATTATATAATTAACTTTTTGAGGTTCTGTTGCTCTTTTAATCAGAAAAAAATGCTCCATTTTCAATTTCAAGGTGATTCAGTTTCCAAGAATATCACGTAGGAGGGGACAGGATGATATTGATATTTATTGGTTGTAAAATTGAATGCCTCAAAATATTCTGAATTTTGACACGTGCCCACACCAGTTAGGAATCTATGCCAACTTTTAGAAAATGTCAATATAAATTTAATTTATCCAAATATCCGTAAGGGCTCCCCGTATGCCAAATATTTCAAGGCTGGGAGCTAAAAGAAACTTTGTGATCACTAACTCTTTTTGGAATGTTTCAAGCTGCAAAATCACCCCTGAGAAAAACCACATCATTTACTTTATTGCAATCTTTTGCCAACACTAAGATCTTTTCCTCACATTTCCACTCACTAAATTTTCAGTTCCAGGCAAACTCCAAGTATTTTCTTTTAGGAGTTAGGTATCTAATTTTTTTTTTTAAATCAGAATGTCACTTTTAAAATTTAGTTTGAAATTCAATTCTGTTTGGTTTGAGGAAAATTTTCTTAGGTAACTTGCCAGAAAAGCATGATTGATTGTTTATGACTTGAATATTTTTAAAATGATAATCATGGAATTTAATAAAGTATATTGTTTCCTCATAGGGTTAAAAACAGCTACAAAGGCTCCAATTCAAATATGACATTTCACAATCCTGATTTTTTTCTACAAGAACCTTTTCTTATTAACCTGGCAAAAGAAATAAATCTGGCTAACAGTTTTTAAGACAGGGGATGTCTCCTTTTGTCTGCTTTGAAAACTGTTGGCTACATAGAGAATGTTCTGTAAATAGGAAGATGGATAAAGAATTGACAGGAAAGAAAGACTGTAAACATCTGAGTTTCAAACTTCTAATTGTACAACCAAACTGTTTAATGTAAAGCCATAGGCACTAGGATATATCCCAGAAGAAAAAGCTTCAGTGTGTTTTGTGATGGAGCAGATACCCACAAAATAGACATTTATATGGAGAGTGGAGACATTGTGAGGAAAACAGGAAAGCAGAAATTTAATAGGCAAAAGGGTCATAAAAGAATTCTTATAATGCAGTAAGGAAAAAAAAACAACAGTGATTTGACTTGAAAACTGGGAAAGAATTGAACTGGTAATACCCACAAGAGGAAACTGGACTGGCTAATAAGCGAATAAAAACAGGCTCAGCTCTAGCACTTGGGGAAATGCAAATTAAAACAACCATGGGAAGCATTTTATATCCATGATAATGGTAAAAAACAAACAACAACAACAAAAAACAAAAAAAAAAAGGTCAAAACAAAAACAAACAAACAAAAAAAAGGTCCATTAATCTCAGGTAGCAGCATAGAAGCACGGAAATAGGATTGTCCTCCCCTGGTCGGGGCATAAATTGTTGAAGCTACTCTGATAAGTAATTTGGTAAAATCTGGAATAGTTGAAAATGTGCATGCTCTGTGACCTGGCAGTTTGGCAGCTAGGTGTGTTCTCTAGAGGAACTCTTACTCACACACTTAAGGAATAAGTGCAAAATCCTCCAGTAAAATAAGAGGGCTTATGGGGAAAACAGGATTGAGGAAGATCACTCAAAACTCGTGGAATTTTGTCGCCCAAGAACTAACAAGAACAAAAATATTTTTAAAATCATGACAAAAATACAATATAGTATTGATGCCTTGTGTCCCAGATGCCTGTCCATCTGGGCTCCAGGATAGGTAAGTATGGGTGAACAGTAGCCTCTAGTAGATATCATTTATTTCCACAAAAAATAAAATTGTGGCCCTGGGGAATGCTTCTACTTTCTTTATTGTCTTCATCTGCAGTCCCAGCATCACCAGGTAAGTTTATTAGCGGCTAGCTTTGTGGTCCTTGAAGGCACTAAACCCTGTCCCTCTTTGCTCAGAAGAAAAACATCTCTGTAAATTTCCAGCTCAAGTCTGTATTCGTTGCTAAGATTTTCTCTTTTAAGCGCTTGAAACAGTAACACCTTGGGAACAATCAAGTATCACCCAAGATGACTTTCAGGTTCTAGCTACATGCTTTCCTTATTGGACAACTGTGGATTTGGTAATTTGTGCAAAAATTGACCCACGTCGTAATAAGGATGTTCACCGTAGCGTTGTTTATTACAGCGAGGAGCTGAGCAGGGTACCTAAATGTCCCTCACTTGCGGATGGATAAGCAAAACATGGCATATGCCAACCATGGACATTATACAACAACCAATAAACTAGATTTTTATGCATTAACGTGAATAAAACTTGAAAACATAGTGTGTTTAAAAAGCAAGGTTCAGAGTAAGTGAAACTTTCAAAATCATGTAAAACAACACTGAGAATAAAATGTAGAAGTATAAGCATATAGGTCGGAAAGGTGCATACCAAAATAATGAACATAGTTTTCTCTGCAGTGGGCAGGAAGAGAATGCAAGCAGGATAAAGCCCTTTGTGAATGGTGTCTCTTTTCAGCAAATAAACCTCTAAAGCAAAAACGGAGATGTTGTCACTAGGTAATTCTCACTCGTGGGTAATGGGTCTCTTCAATACTTTCATTTTTCTGCATTAAAAATTTTCCCAATTAAGAAAGCACTGTGTAGTAGGCTTTTACTGAAAGTTTTGTATGTGCAAACATACCCCGAGTGTCCTTGGTGAGAAAAGAGCACAAACTGCTTACAAATCATCTGCTGGGAGTGCAGTTGGGCAAAGGGAGTGTAAGGTGTGGAGAAGGAAGAGCTGATTCCATCTCGGGGCATCAGGGCTGTTTCTGTGAAATGCCTGGGTTGCTTCAGAGACTGGCGTTGAAGGGGTGGTGTTCACTAGCTATGACGTTGCTTTAGCCACTTTCCACATGAAAATAAAAAGACAAGACAGTCCAATGGTTAGTGATTAATGGCACAGGAAACCCTAATTTCACTCATCTTAGATACAATTTGAATGAAGCAGAAATCAGGTTAACTCCACTTTGCTGAATAAATTCATTTTGCAAAGAGTATAAAAAAGTAGACAGACATCGAATGATTTCACTCGTTTGCAGAATATAAATACCAAAAAAAAAAAAACACAAAACCCCAAAACCAATTACATGCAAACAAAAGAAATAAAAAGAATAACTATAAGAAAGAAAAAATCAAAATCAACAAACAACTATGAACCAGAGACACACTATGGGGGGTGGGGGCAGGGAAAAGAGGGATTGGGTTCAAAATAAGGGGGTTGCAATTGTATGGGGAATATAAAAATAAAATTCAAAAAAATTTCAACTTGGGGAAAAAGGAAAATAATGGTTACTACAGGGATAAGAGAAAGGGTGGAGGAGATGGGACACAGAGGCAGATGGGGTGTGGGCATGGGTGGTTTGGGGGAGGCAATAAAAAATGTTCAATAAATGTTTAGTGAATGAAGAAAAAAGTATAAAAAGGTTTGTGCTTAAGGCTGCATTTAACATGCTAACGCACAAGCCGATCATCCTGGGAACATGGCTGACCCGCCCCTTCATTGTTAGTTTCCCTATCTGTGATCATGGTCACGATAATAATCACCGTTCCTGTCAGTTTAGGAAAATGAGACAAGACGGTTTTTCTGGCACAAAGCCTGGTCCAGAGTAAGCGCTAAGCAAAGGTAAGTTTTTTCTTCCTGTTCTGGAAGAATCTATTAAATACAAGCCATTTGCACTGATCAGCAATGATTATTATCCATTCTTTAAAGTAAATTTTTTATTACTGTTATTTTAATAAAACTTATTTTTATAATTGTGCAAATAATGAAAGGGAGACCTTATGTAATAGAGTCTACATTTCAAATACTTCCCTATTTCTCACATGTTCTTGCAACACAGGGGTAGTAATAACTTGGGCTTCAAAGAAAATTCACAGGGAGCCTCAGGGATGCCTGAGCCCTGGAAATCTTCTGCAAAATTGTGTTTGAATAGAGGCAGATTTTTCCAGATGATCCGTCTACCACGGCTGTAACCTTATGTGGTTTGTCTTTACTATAATCCAGCATTCTGATTATATTCAAAATTTAAACTCCCTGCCTACCTTGATGATGATAAGATTAAGGAGGTGGGATTGGAGTGGGGTGTGGGGATAAAAAAAGAACATACTAGTTAAACAAGAGAAAAGCCTGGCACAGACCAATAAAAGCAGGGTGAACACAAGTCCCTTTACCCGTGGGGCTTTGAAAAACAAGACACAGTCAGCACCCAGCTGCAGCTGACCCCACAAGCAGGTAGGTGAATGGAATGGTTTGGACAAGAATATTCAACGTATTGTCTTTTGTTAGATGAATTTGCTAGTGACTCAATTTGCTGTTTTTTGTTTTTTTTTTCCTAGCCCCCATCGTGTGCCCAGAGCTTGGAGTAAACAGAGTGTGATGCCAAAGGAATGAAAAAGTCAAGTGCCTTCACACTCCAGGTTGTGAGGGTTAGCACATGCGCATACCTGGCATCTAGGTCGTCTTCCCTGTTACCTGGTCGTCTCAGCTCATCACCAGCAGCCAGCCAGGCTTCAATCCATTTCCCAGGGCAGGACCAGACTCATAGTGCTCTCAGCTTGTCCCTGTTTCCCAGTTCAGCAGCACCAGAGCCACACTCAAGTTGCTATGCCCTGTCCTCTGCACACCCTGTGTTACCAGAATTGTTCTGAATTTGAGGTAGCGAGGACTTCCCCCAGTACCTTTCTGCAGCAAGTGAGATGAATGGATCGTATCACACCATCTCAGCCATTCTTTCTTTTTTTCTGGTCTTAGTGGTGAATCATGAAGAAATATTTAGTGAAAATTAATGTCTCCATTGCAAATATCAAAATTTGGAGAGTGAGGAAACCTCTCTGTCTGTGTACCCCAAGTGCTTCAGGAGGAGGCGCTGGTTTTCTGGAAATGTTCAGATCCCTTGGTCTTGCCCTCCCTCCCTCCACAGCCACGAATGGCATCTTTACCCCAAAGGAAGGTGCCCAGTGCCTTTCTTCCCTGGCCCCTTATGGGTGACTTGGGTGCCTTTATCTAGCCTGGGGTCCTCAGAGCTTCTTCAGGTGTTCCCACCTGCTTCCTCTTCCCAGGGTCAGGAACCTTCTGACTGTTGTCATGGTGAGCTGCTCACATCAATACAACTTTTTTTCTTCTTAGAAGAGGACACGGTCAATTTCCCCATGGGCATGGAGGTCAGCTTTTCAAAGGCCACAGAAACTTTCCCCTCATCTGGTGGGATTTTAGCAAGTAGCAGTTTTTTCTACTTCTGCAGTGAAGGCCTTGGCTCCTTTGTTGTTAGGGTACCCGACAGACCCCAAGACTCCATTTCACCCCTCACCACAAGGTCTCCTCTGGGGTGTCTTGCAACAGGCAGGTTTTCAAAATTAAAAATTATGAGCTATCAAAGATGAGCGCCTCAGACTTATGTCATGGATAATGCAATGTGACTTCAATCAAAATCAATAAATAAGGTAACTAGAGAGTTATCGAGATTATAATTAATTTTAAAAAGGGAAGTAGTGGAATCACTCATTCCAAAGGAGATTTGGAATCAGAAAAAGAATTCCTGAGACAGTTTGAAGCAGAACACACTTAAGTGTGGGAGATGGTCGTATCTTTACCTACTCAGACTGTCCTTCTAAGTCCCAGAAACATCACAGAGGAACTGGACAGAAGGAAATGGAGCAGTCACTGTCACTCACCCAGTTCAAATTCCTTTTTTTTTTTTAAAAGAAAAAGAAAAAGATATATTCATTTATGCATTCAAGAGCTGGGTGTGGGGGTGAGAGGATTCACCAGAGACAGAGCGGGGAACAGAACAGGCAGACTGACTGAAGTACATGGCTGAGGGGAGCAGCGGATGAGTCAGGAGGGGTCTGCCATGCCGTGTGGGTAGTTCCCTGGTCAGGGCTTGAACTCGTGCTACAATTGTTGCAGACAGCTTCATAGGTTGTGTCCTAACCCCTTGCACCACCAGAAAGGCCCCCAGTTCAAATTCTTAATCACAGACAGCAAAATGTGATTCTGGACCCTCAGATCATTCCATGAATCCACTGGAAATGCATGAACACAGGGTACAGTAGGATGGGAGGACCAGCCTGAAAAGGGAGGACCCCCTGAAAAGGAAAATAAGCAAGGAGGATGAAGTCAGCTGAGAAGGAGAGCATGCATGAGCTGTTTATGGACCACACAATTCCAGAGCACTAACACTAGACTTGTGCAGTGCACAGCCTGTACCACCATCCATGGCAATCCTGAGTATGGCTTTTGGGATCCCCTTCACATGAAGCACACCCCAGAACAACAGTGTCTTCCCTGCCTCCTGTGTTCTATGCACTTTACAAACTTCAGCTCATTCATCCTCTCTAAAGCCCCCTGAACACCAGAAGAGTCACTGGGAGCTTTGTTGAAATGCATTCAAGGCTTTGCTCCCCAGAGTTCAAGCTAACGAAAGGATCCTGGGTGGTAGTCTGGGATGCTCCATTTTTACAGTTGATTCCCATGTGGGTGGCACAGAAAATACACTTGGAGAAACACTGCCTTGCACCCTGGATTTTATTATTGCCATTTTGTAGATGGGGAACATTTCACTTACCCAAGATCACAGAGCTGGCAATTGGCAAAGAGAGGGTTTGAATGCAAAACTTCCTGGCTCCAAAACGTGGGCACTTTTCACAATACTCCCGACAGCTCTTTGTACCCACGTCCAAAACTTCAGTTCCCAAAGGACCCATATGTTTCTTTAAACTGATCTTATTAAAAATAAAACTCAGGGCCTCCCCGGTGGTGCTGAGGGTTGAGTGCAGCGCTGTGAGGCTGTCCTGGCCGGCTGGTGAGAATCCCACATGGAGCGCAGACCTCTCCTGTCGTGCCCGCTGCTCCCCTCAGCAGTGTACTTCGGTTCTTCTGCCTGTTCTGCTCCCCGCAGAATCCTCTCACCCTCCGTGCCTCTGGCCTGTACCCCAGCTCTTGTACAAAAATAAATAAAATCTTTTAAAATAAATAAATAAATAAAAATAAAACTTAGATTTACTTGAAAAGAAAAAAATTAGTTTATTGTTTCTGGAAATAGAAGGCCAGAGTCACTTGAGACTTGCTACAGATGGTCAGTCATTATAAAAGTGACATTGCAGCTGCCTGCGACAGAGCTGGGGACCACACCTGGATGGTGGGAGCTTTGTCTGTCTCGAAAGGACAGGACTGAAGCAGACCTGCCCCCCACTGTTTCGCCCCTCCCCAACAACACCCATACAAATTTGACATTAATCTAGCATACATAAGGTTTTGTGATCTGAGTTCAAGCACGGATTCAGAGGCAAGGCTCTCTCTCCCCTGCCCCCCACCTCCACCAGGGGACATTTCCACGCCGTTTGATTCATGTGAATGTCTTCCTGGGCTGAGGCTCCCCTTTACTAAAGAGAAAAAAAAGGGTTAAGAACTTCTGTTAGAAATGAACATTTCCAATCTTGTTTTTCTCTTTAACTTGCAATTGACTCTCCTCTTATCTAATCCCTTTTTTTTTAAGATTTATTTATTTATGCATATAAGAGCTGGGGTACAGGCCAGAGGTGCAGGGGGTGGCGGTGTGACAGGATTCACCAGAGACAGAGTGGGGAGCAGAACAGGCAGATTGACTGATATACACTGCTGAGGGGAGCAGCAGGCAAGACAGGAGAGGTCTGCTGTGCCATGTGGGTTGCTCCCTGCCCGGAATTGAACTTGTGCTGCAGTGATTGGCCACAGCTTGATAGCACTGTCTTTAACCCCTGAGCCACCAGGGAGGCCCTCCTCTTGTCTAATCTTGCAGCATCACCCCCATGTGTGCTCCAGAGGGCTTCACCCCTCCCATCCAGGCTGGAGGAAGGGTAGAGGGCATGCATGTTCTGGCCCCAAAGGGAGGTCTGTGCTGGGAATGGATGGTGACCCAGAAAGTCACTCCCCCCACACGTCTACTATGTGCAGTCTGCACCTTTGATCCGGCTGCTGTGCTAAATTGGAGCATTTCTCTCTAGCTTTTTTCCTTCTTAAAAAATAATAAATGGAGCAATAAGTAAATGGATGGCAGATGGCGAAAGCCAGGTTCTCACTGCTAGAAGGGGGGCCAGGGAGGAGGCCAGAATGACCCATGGCTATTGGCTTCGAGTTGGAGCCTCTGAGTGAGACTCTAGTCTGAGACTCAGCATGAATTTATCTTTAGTTTAATCTAGGCACAGACAGGTATAAATGCGCAAGTCAATATATACACATTTGCTTGTTCTATCAGCTAAGAAGTCCTGGAAGCAATGAGACCCCAGTAATAACAAGCACATCTAGTCCCCAGATCTTGGTTTCCAATGGAATTCTCTAGTAGAAGAAACCGGTAGTCTTCAAAGAAATAAGTAATTCTAGGATAGGGGTAGGAAATACATGCGACGGCCTGGAGTATCAAGCAGTCAGAAAGTAAGGAAATGTTTTTTTTTAAAAAAAAAAAAAAAAGGAAGAAAACAGAGAGAAACCTAAAAGCAACAAAACACAATAATGGGATATGTCAAAGGGACCCAGGAGCCAACTGAAGGAGCTCCCACTCGCCAAGATGAAACAAGTCAAGCAAAACAAAATAATGAGGTGGTATTGGATTACAACCCCAAAGATGAAATAAATACATGAGTCCATACTGATATAAATAATGATCAAGGAAGTAAACAAATTGGGGGTTGGGTGGGGTAGAGAAATCTCCCATGCAGAACAATCCCAAATAATTTATGGAGATACTCTGCCCTGGAGGGAAAGGAGATCTCCCCACTCTTTTGGCAAGGTGACGCGTAAAGAGAACCGAGCGGAAAGAGCAGAAAGAAAGGTAACTATGGTGGAGAAACCTGATAAATCCAACCTCCGTCAGATGATCAAGGTCAACACCAGCAGTAGGAAGTCGTCATGACAGTGTGCATCCTTCGTGATGTGGTAAGAAGAGGATTTTACCTCCATGGCCTCCTTCCATAACTTAGCACCCTAGTGTAATCATGAGGAAAACACCAGCCAACTTCAACCGAGAGGACATCCTAAAACACCCCAATAATACCGTGGGGGTCATCAAACACAAGGCCAGTCTGAGAAGTTGTCCCAGTGACATCTAAATATGATGGGAGATCCTAGCTGTGACCCTGGAATAAGAAATAGTAGGGGAAAGCTGAGGTAATTGAAAGAAGGTATGGACTGTGGTTAACAATGAGAATGTATCAAGGTTGGTGCATTAATTGTGACAAATGTACCACACTAATGTGAGTTGTTAAAAATAGGGGACTGTGCCTCCCCGGTGGCGCATTGGTTGAGCGCTGGGCTGCGAAGCTGCCGGTTTGATCCCCTGCTGCAGGCGAGGGTCCCACATGGCGTGCAGACCTCTCCTGCCGCCCGCTGATCCCCTCAACAGTATACTTTGTCAGTCTGCCTGTTCTGCTCCCCGCTCTGGCTCTAGTGAATTCTCTCACCCTCCCGCGCTTCTGACTGTACCCAGTGCTTGTATAAATAAATAAATAAATAAATTTTTAAAAAAGAAATAAAAATAGGGGACACTGGGCTTGGGAGACATGCGGACTCCCTTGTACTCTTTGCAATAACTCTGCAAATCAAAAACTGTCCCAAAATAAAAGGTTGATTTTCAAAAAAGACAAATAGAAATTATAAAATAATTCAAGCATATAGAAAAAAAATTTAAGACATAGCTCTACCTGTCCCTTAGGTTTAACAGACAACACTTGGCCCCGTTTGTTTTTGTCTGATGTGTGGCTTATCATTTCACAAATATTTCACATTTATGCTACATATGAATGCTTTCTTTAACCATATATGTCGTTCTTTTTTAATAGTTACGTAAACAGTAGGGTGTGCTTATATAACTTTTGCAAATTGCCCCTTCATAATATATTGTTAAATTTATCTTTGTTGATTAATCTAGATCTAGTTCATTCATTTTAACATCTGAATTGTATTCGATTGTATGAATAATGCAACATTATTACTAGACAACATTGTTACTAGATTTTGTGTGTGTGTTTATTTCTATTGAAAACAATGTTACAATTAACATTCTTAGAGGTGTCAAGAGTATTTAGGTAGACATTTTATGAGTGGAATTGATGGTTGTCTGGGGAGGGGCCTCTTTATCCTTATGAATACTACCAAGTTGATCTCCAAAGTTGATGGTATATTAGTTCATCTCCCCAGTAACAGTGAATGAGAATTTAATGCCCCAGTCATTTTGTGAAAAAAATTGCTATTATCCACTGCCGTTCTGGTTTCTTCTGTGAATTGCTTGCTTGTAACTACAGCTGACACCTTGAACAATGGGAGTGGGGACGAAGCACTTATCCCAAAGGTTGACTTACAGGCGGTACTTTTTATTCCACAACCAGGAACAATTCTAGCTAGTTGGTTAAATTCTTGAATTTGGGATCTGTGTCTAGAAGAAAAATCTGCACATAAATGGAGCTATGTTGTTCAAAGGTCAGTTGTATCCCTATTTTTATACTGGGTTGCTTCTAAATTCCGTGTGGAATACATACCTAATTTGTTATGAAGGCAACACAAGATTCTCTGATATCTTAAGCCTGCAGTGATTTGAGGGACTCAGAGGGCCTCACCTCAATATTTCCGGCCCATGGTAGGAAGAGTAACACAAGAGAAACTGGCATACTATAAATTGGCACCTCCCCACCCTCACCCCAAGACTACTGTCAAACATTTTACCAGTGCACTGCTATCTTAATCTCCACCTGGCTCTCACCTGCTTCAAACTTTTCCCACAATATGATCCGTTTGAAAGCAGTCCCTGACCCCCTAACTTGACTTTTTCAGCCTATTGGAACTGGGTCTTGGACCTCTTTCAGAAGCAATTGCATCAGAGACTCCATCTTATCAGATAAATTCAATATCCCATTGCACTAATACACCTTCAACATTGAAACTGATCTCTATTCATCTAAAGCAAAATTAAGCTTCTTCGGGGACTCTCTGACTCAGTAATCCAAGCACAGAAGTAGAATTGAAATGTCTGGTTATCCTGGAATTGGAAGGAATCTCAAATGTCACCCTGTCATCCTCTCAGTCAGTCCTACACTTCCTTGGACAATCTCCCCAGTGGGTGTGGACAAGACATCACCAGGATAGAGGAGCACCTTGATGCAGGGTACTCTCTCCCACACAAGGCAGTGCTGCAAGCAGAGACTGCAAGATAATGCTTGTTACTGGTTTCTAGTGAAAAAGAAGAAACATTCCTTCAAAGAACTGCAAACTGTTTTCCTTGCTTTCTCTCTAACTGTGCCCAATGGCACTACCTATGTCAGGTCCAAAGATCACTTTGGGGGGGGGGTGGTCATATAAGACCGATAGTCATATAAGACTTCTCTTAATGTCTGTGTGTCTTAATCATTCCTGATGGGCTGTCGGGATCTGTTCTATCCTATTTTTGCCCCTGTGTCAGTGTCAGTTCTCTGGTTGATCAATGGCTCTCCAATGACAGATGTTAACAACCTGATTCTCCAGATGTGGTCTCAGTCTGCTGAATTGCAGACATCTGTATAACTTCAAGATCTTACTTATGTGTAGCCTGTCCATGGGGCCAGAAACAGAGTTTGCTACTGATAAGGAGCCTGGCATATGGATGTTGCTTTAAAAACATATTTACTGAAAAAAAGCACAAACAAACTCTATAGAACAAGGTTCCATTAACACTTAATTTCCCAAAAAGAACATTTCACAGGAATATTCTCGATGATCAGTTGCCGGATTCTTCCTTCTGTGGGTCACCTGTGGCTGCTTTCCCTGCTGTGCTGGTGTTTCTGCTTGTCTGTCCCTATCATGTTCTCAGAGGACTATATATGGGAATTTAGAACTTCCCCAAAATGCATTCTGCTCTAAGAAACCCTAATGTGTGAAAAACCCTCATTAATAAAGCAAATTAGGAAGTAATCATTCTCTGAGCCTGGATTCTCTTGCCTATGCATTGATTTATAGACCATTAATTACTTGACAGAGAAAGCAAGGGTGTGAGATGTGCAGCTCAAGTATGAGATACCAGAGGAAGACATAATGGCATTGTAAGGGAGAAAGGTCTACTCCACCTTGGTCACTTTACCAAGGAGAGAACAGAGAGGTGAAGCAATGTGCACACACTCACACAGCTTGGCAGAGGGAGGTAGGGCAGGACAGAGGAGCTGTCCTGACATGCTGCTGCTAAGACAATCTTCAAGCAGATGGCATCAATCCGAGGGAACTGAAGTTTTGATATAACTCCTCTTTTGAGGTACTTTAAATGATGCCTTTCAAAAAGAAAGAAGTATCTTTTGTGCTCTGCAGTGCAGGGATCCTTACTATTGAGATGCTTGAAAGTTAATTACCCAGAGTGAAGAAAGGACACCACCTCAGCATTAACCACTACAAATGACAAGTGAAAAAAAGATGGAGCCATTACAGGTTCCTGGTGTATGTTATTTTCCCAGCAGATGAGGAGGTGAATGTACCATCCTCAGGTGGGATATGGACTAGGGCCAGCCTGAGGGTGCTGGTGCAGCCTTCCCAGAGCCTGTCACTCCTGGTCTGCACTCGGGTATTCCAGAAACTTCTGTTAGTGATGTTTCACCTGAACACGGTTCTCGAAGTAGTAGTCCTAAGCAGATGTCCCAGTTGTCTCTGTCCAATGCTTTATACACGCTCTGTCGTGATTGCTTTCAAAATATTATGGCAAAATGCAGCCATTAAAACACGGTGAGCCAGTTATCTGTGCAAATCTAAAATAGGAAATCTTCTTAAGCTGAGTATAAGCAGACCTCAAGGAGATTGGGACTCACATTGCTAAAGCTGTGGGGGTGGGGTGGGGAGAGAGGGATGGAGGTGATTGGAGATCCTTTGTGTCTTTCCTGCCCCTGGATCACGGCGTGGAGACCCATTGGTGGCTTCCACAGCTAAAGCCCTATGCAGGGGACCTTCAGCAGATGCATCTCTGAATCTGTATTTATCTGTAGAAACATCTGTGAGCTTGGAGGTTGGAGTTGAGCATCTCCACTAACTCATATAATAGCAAAAATGGCAAGCATTGTGCTAACCTTTTTTAGAACAGCTGCACAATTTCTAAATTACATAATGCACTCTTGAAAACTTTGAAAATTCAGATGTAATTACACACAATGAAGTGTACCCATCTTAAGTGTGCAGTTCCCAGTGTTTTTGATTGATGCATACATGGCCATAGCCAATACCCCAATCAAGACAGAGCTTTGGCATCACTCTAGAAATTTCTGTGTTTCTTCCTAGTCATCCACACCTCTCCTTCCCTCTCTCCAAGGGCAACCATAATTCTGATTTCTAGTTCATAGATCAGTTTTACCTGCTCTTAAACGTCTATGAATGAACTTGAGACCGAATGTACTCTTCAGTGCCTGGCTTAGGTATTATGTTTTTCAGGCTCATCCATCCATACTTTTGCAAGCATCAATAGTTCTTTTTTTATTGTCAGGCAGTGTTGCAATGAGTGTGTATATCATCATTTGTTGATCCCTCCTCCTTTAGATGTACATTTGAATTGTTTCCTTTTCCTTTTCTTTTTTCCCCCTTTTTTTTTCTTGCTATCAGGCATAAAGCAACTCCCCACATCCTCATACAGGTCTTTTTGTGGACATATTTTCATTTCCTTTGGCTAAATAGCTAGGGATAAAGTGGCAGGATCATAAATTAGGTGTATGCTTAACAATATACTAAACTGCAGTTCATGTCCTGCCCTCTGAACTAGTGAGCCCGATTGCCCATGGAGTGAAATCTTTTCCATGTTTGTTTTTGCTGATTAATTTTTGTCTTCAGTTGCATCCAAAGGACACGGGTACACATTCTTCTGAAATGTGTTTGGGGCTTGATTAATTCATATCCTTTGAGTGGGTCTTTCATATTTTGGAGTCACTTACACAGCTTGGAATCTGGAAGAATCATTGGAAAACTGGAATCATCTCTTTTATGGGTCTCCCCTATTTCTTTTCTTTGCTAATATTTTTCACATACAAAAAACAGATAGCATATGTGTTAGTTGCAAAGCATAATTATAACATGGAAGTCTGTAAATCCACCTCCCGATCCAAGAATGAACATATTTTCGAGAACACTGCCGGTGTCCCAGCCTTTGCCATCCGCTCCTAGAGCTAACCGGGATCCCGAATCTTGTTTTCCTTATAAGTCCTCTGGTTAAAATAAAAGCAAAGCAAAACAAAATAAAAATATTTTAATTCTCTTCCTTCAAAAAATTTTGTCACATATTTTTTTGTTTTCCTTGCTTATAAGAGGTTATCAAAATGGTGCCATATCTTGTGTAAACTTGCATTTTTTTTTTTTTGCTTAATGCTGTTCCAAAGATCTGCCTGTGTTATGTGTAGCTGTTTATTCAATTTTACTCTTGAAACACATTCCTTTCTGAGAATATATCGCAACATATTGTATTATTTTTAATATGTGTCAATTGTCATTTGTGTTGTTCTTCCTATTTTCACTTTGTGTATGTTACATTTTGGGGGTGTCTCAAGCATAGCTTGAGAAAAAAACTGTTTTGTTTTGTTTTTAAACTGCTTTTAAAAGCAGTTTCTGCTCCCAAAGAAGGGAAGTTTATAAGATACCAGGGGAAATTGTACAAAACAAAGTGTGATGCCTTGCCTGTGGTTGTAAAGCAAAGACTCCTATTAACATTTTATTACGTGATTCAATTTCCAAGATTGAAACAAGTTTGACTTTGTTCTGCAGAATGTAATAATTCAAGAAAATAAAATTCAGCTTTGTCTGTGTGAACAACTTAGATCTGAAAGGCAACCTAAATTTTGATTCTTTCCCCCATAAATATTAAGCTATATAATAAAATCGAACTTCAATTTATCTTAATGGTTTGCACTTTAGGAACACAAACATTTAAAAAAGATCTACAAATGAAATTTGGCTGTCCCACCTTCTATAATCTAAATCCTTGTGTGCTTTTTCTCTTTTTTCTTTATGTTTCCTTATGTTTTCAGTGACAACTGACTGGCATTTTTATTACTAACGCTAAAAATATATTGTGTAGTTGCAAAGATTTTATATTAGCTTAGCCTTTAAAAAATCTGCTCTGAACTTCTGTCTTAATTTATAAGAATGTGTCAAAAATTTCTAGATACTAAACAATATATATACTATTGACATTCCTTTACATTTCATGGCAAAATGGAACTGTTGGCAGCAAGTTTCTATTGCAGGCAACTCTAAATATTTCTGAAGAAATATTTTAAAAGTGAGTAGACTGAATTTTAATTATTCACATGTAGTGCCTAGTTTTTAAATGACAGATGCTAAATGTGAGTTTCTTTTTAAAACTTCCAACATATTCCTTCCTTTGTTAATGTTCAGGAACACCTAAAACTGGAATATTTTATTTAAAATTCAACTGAATTTCAGTTAAACCAAACAATCCCATAGGAACGACTCTTAGTGAAGGGGGAAAAAAAAAAAAAAAGAGAGAGCGATTGCTTTCCCTTCTATACAACTGACTGACTCACGGAATGGAGCTAAAAATTTCCAAGGGGAAAATAATCTAGGGAATAAATATAGGGGAGGAAAGTCTAGCTTTCCATTATGATAGCGTTGGACTTGTTTTCAGCTTGTAATTTAAAATGTATTTACGAGAGATGGGCTGTGTAATGTAACGTGGAAATCGTTCTACAATTACAGAGCGAAAAAGAAACCTGCCTTTCCTTCAGAACAGATTCCCTGTTACCAGACAGCCTGCTTGTTTACGAGACAAATATTTCGGCTCCACCTAGACATCCACAACTCTTTTATTAGCCATCTTCTTATTTATTATTGACATCAATTAGCCTGAGTCATGAAAACCGAACCACATGAAAGGCGACACGTGGTCCAATCACTATTTTTAAAAGTCTACGCATTTCAAACTCCTCTCCGGCCACTGCTGGGGTGTTCCCTCTCCGGGGGACCTGGTCTCCGCAGCTTTTATTCACTAGAGGGGTCTCAGGGCGGTCTCGCCCTGGGGGGGACCCTCTCCTTGGGAACCTTTCGTTAAACCTCCCCGGAGACTTGGGGTCGGTGCTGGTTTCTAGTCACTTACGCAGCAGAGGAAGCGGGTGGGACGTGCCCAGGAGGACCCGAGGCAGGTGCGGGTGGGTTTCCGCAGTGACCCCTCCTGCCGCGGCTGTGCGCGTTCCCGGATCTCCCCGGAGCCAGGAGAGGCGTCTGGATGTGCGCCCCCACCCATTTCTGGGGGCCTCTGGACGGGTCCCCCCGTCTCTGGGGTCCCGCAGCCCCGCACGAGGCGCGCGCCCCAGCCACTCCCCGCAGCCTCCCACGTGGTGGAGCCCCGGGGCGCGCCAGGCGGCCCGGAGCGCTCGGGGCGGGCGGCGGGTCCTGCCTGGAGGCCCGGCCAGCGTGACCGGGCCCGGCCAGCCCCCAGCCCGGGCCCCCACATTTCCTCTCCCGGAGGGAGGGAGGGAGGCGACACTCGCGAGCCAGCCCTCCCCGGCGCCTGCCGCGCCCCCTGGCGGCCGCCTCGGGGACGCGCCTGGGCACGCGGGGCCGCCTGTCTGGGGGACCCCCCCGCGCCTCCCCAGCTCGGGGTCCGCGGCGGGCGGCGGGCGGTCTCCCCGGGCGCCCCCGGGCCGCGCCCTTCCCGCCCGGTGCGCCGCGAGCCCCGGCGCTCCGCGCTCCCGGCCGTGCCGCGGCGGCACCCCAGCTCCGCGGGGAGTGCCCGCCTTGGCAGCGTGGGGGTCCCCCTTGAACCCCAGGTGTCCCCTGCCCGCCGCGTCCCGGCTTCCCGGCGCGCCGCGAAAAAATGCCGCTCGCACGCACTTATTTATTTATTTTGCAACAGCTGCAAGAAACAATGAAGCTTTTCAAGAACGGGAGCCGCGCTCCCAGCCACGCTGTTGTTGTTTTCAATGAGCCTCTCGGCCGCGCGCCCCGCCCACCGCGCCCCCCCGCCTCCCCCGCGCGCCCCTCCGCGGAGCCCGGGCCGGCGCCGGGGGCATTGTTTTTGGAGTCCTGCGGGAGGGGAGGGGAGGCGCGCGGGGTGGCCGGCGCGGCGCGGCGCGGCCGGGGGGCGGGGGCGGGGGGCGGCCGCTGGGGGGGCGCGCGCGCCCGCGTCGGGGGGCGCGCGGGTGCCGGCGCGGGCGCGGGCGCGGGCGCGGGCGGGGGGCGGGGGCCGGGGGCGGTGCCTCGCCGCCTGGCGCCCCACGCCCGGGCTCCGCTCCGCACGTCCCCGGGATCCCGGCTCCGGCTCTTGGCGCGCGCCGGCCTGGGCCGGGCCCCGGGCGCGCGGCGGCTGCGGCGGTGGCCGCTCCGGGGAGCGCGCGGGCGCGTGTGCGCGGCCCCGAGCGCGCGCGCGAGCCCCCAGTGTGTGGCACGGCGGCGGCAGCGGCGCGGCGAGGCTGAGGCTCTTGTTTACCAGCCCGAACTCCGCGGCGCGAAGGGGAAAAAAGGGAAAAACCCCCGCGGAGCAGCGAGCGCCCCGGGCGCACTCGGCCGCGGCGGGCGAGCGGCGGGTTCGTCGCCAGGAGCTGCGCCCGGCGCCCCGTGCCCGGCGCCCGCCGACCCCCGGCCCCGCTCCCGGGCCCTCCACGCCCCTCCCGCGCGGGGGGCGCCCCGCGGCGCGGCGGCCGTGACCTTCAGCGAGCCGGAGCCCCCGCGCGCGGAGCCGGCGGCGGCGGGCGGGGGCCGGGCGGGGGCCGGCGCGGGGCCCGGCGGCGCGGCGGGGGGACGGGGGCGGCGCGGCCGGCCCGCCGCTTTGTGTGTGTCCTGGATTCGGGCAGGGGCTCGCGGCGGCCGCGCTGAGGGAGGAGGCGGCCGCGAGCGGAGCCGGGAGGAGGAGCCGCTCATTCATTTGGGCTCCGCATTCCGGCCCCGCGCCGGCCTCGCCCGCCGCCCGCACTTCGGGGCGCCCTCGCCAACTGCGTCGCGCCCTCCCGCCGGGCGGCCCGGGCGTCGGCCGCTGCCCCGGGCCCGGGGCGGGGAGGGGTGGCCCGGCCCGGGCGCCTTTGGGCTGCGCCCCCTCGCCTGGCAGTTTTTCCCTCCTGCTTTTCTGGGTTTGCAAATGGAGGCCGACGACGCTGACAGCCCGCCCCGGCGCGCCTCGGGTTCCCGACTCCGCCGAGCCCTGGGCCGCGGCTGCCGGCGCTGAGCGGCCGCCCCGCCTCGCCGCCCGCCCGCCCGCCCGCCCGGGGGCCCCGACCGGCGCCGCCCGACGAGCGCGCTCGCCTGCGCCCCGGCTCCTGGAGGGGCGCGAAGACCGAGTCCGAGACTTTCTTTACCTCTCCCGCCTCCCTTTTTTTTGAGAAAGGGGAATTTCGTCCCAAATAAAAGGAATGAAGTCTGGCTCCGGAGGAGGGTCCCCGACCTCGCTGTGGGGGCTCCTGTTTCTCTCCGCCGCGCTCTCGCTCTGGCCGACGAGTGGAGAAAGTGAGTATGTGCCCGCCGCCCGCGGCCGCTGCGGGAACTTTTCCTCCGCGGGGCCGCGTCCCGCTGGCGACACCCGAGTGGCCACGATCGCGGCCGTCGGGCCCCCGGGCTTGGGGGCGGGGGGGTGGGGCGCGGGGGGCTAGGCCGGCGTGGCCCCGGGTCCCGGCTCCTGAGTTTGGAGCCCCGCGGGCCCGGCCGGGCGCCTCTCCGCGCGGGCTGGTCCTCGGGGCTCCCCTCGTTCGCTGTCCCGAGAGCCCGGCCCCGCGCCGGCCCCGCACCCGCACCCCGGCCCCCTCGGGGCGCGCCGCGCGGACCCCCGCCCGGGCGCAGACGCGGTGACAGTTCCCGCGGCCGCGCGTGTCCTCGATGCCGGGGTGCCCTGTGGCGGGGAGCCGCCCGACCCGGAGGAGCGGGTTGTCCTCCAGGGGGAGGTGCCGGCCGGGGAGGCCCCGCAGCCCCAGGAAACGTTTCCAAACACCCCGGCCAGGCCTCCGGCCGCCCAAGGCGCTTTGCCCCTCGGGGCTCTGGGGCGGCTTAGCCTCCCTGTTCACTTTTCCGCGGCCCGCGGCGGGTTACCGGCCCCTGGCTTCCCGCAGTTGCTTGTCGCAACGCAGGGATGGGGAACGTGCCCTGCCCTGTACCCCAACACACACCCCACTCCCTGTAGCCCCTGGAAAGTAGGAGGTCCGCGGCTCCGAATTAGCCAGGTTCCTCCGGGACGCGCGTTGGGGTTCTCAGCTCCGAGGGCTCTAGGACCCTCTGCCCGACTCTCTCCGGCCCCGAACGTCCGTGCTCCTCTCGTCGGGCTTGGGGGCGTCAGCGCAGCATCGGGGGTGCGGGAGTGAGCGTGCCGGCGGAGCCAACGTGCATTTCCACACACTTGCTCCCCACGCGGGAGTGTGGCTGTCGCCACATGGCCGCCGCGCGGGGCCCCCTAGACGCCGGCCTGGGCGAGAGGTGTGGTGCGCCCTGTTGGGGAAGCGCGGGGGTGGGAGGGGGGTGTTTTGTTCCGCGAGCGCTGAGCGCGGGCCTGGGGTCTGCGGGCAGAGTTGCATTGCGCGCCCTCCCCCTGCCCGGGGCTTCCTTTGTGCACAGTTAATAAGCATTATCGCCCCACGGCCGCTATCGCTTGCAATCTGATAGCGTTTGTTTTGGTCGCGGTCGGGGAAGGGTAGGGAAGTGCGAGGGGCGAGGGCGAGGGCGCAGGAACTTAGCGCCCCAGGGTGTCTGCAGGGAGGAGCGGGCGGGGGTTCTAACCTCCTCGAAAAATTCAAGCGGTGCTTACTACAGACGCAGCGGTCGGGTGATTCGAACACGATGAAAGTTGCAAGGCAGGCGGAGAGCCGGGGCCGGGAGAGGCGAGGTCGTGTGGATGAGTAATGTTTGCCGAGCGCATGTATGCAGGTGGTGCCAATCCACTTTGAGAAAGTCACGGCTGAGCCTCAAGGAGCGAGGGGGAGAGTCAGGAGGCTGGGACTGCCTGGTGCCATCACCGGGGCGAGTCTGGGAGGCTGTTTGTTTAAACAAATCCTTCTGAAAAGTCTTGTGAGAAACGAGTCCATGATGGAGCGAGAGCAGATTTTTACAGAATTCTCGTGTTTACCGCATGGAGCGAGACGCAATGGAGACTGAACCTTGCACAAACCCGACTTCTCTTGTGCCTTGTTTTCTAAACTTTCAGCACACTGGATTGGGCAGAAGCCTTTTGACTCCCTTCTAGGCATGCAGACCCTAGTGTTGGGGTGGGGGCGCTGGGGACGAGACTGATAGCCAAATAGCCCCATGGCTTCTAACCTTGAAAAGCCAAATATAGTTTCGAAGGCAGGGAGAGTTGATCTGTTTTCTTGTGGCATGCTGCTGCGCTGTGGAGTTTTTTCTGCGTTAATTATTTAATGTTAGTGAGTTCTGAAATGCTCAGGAACAAGATGGTCCTGCTTTCTCACCCAGGAGTTGGCATTTTGAAATAGGTTTGTCTTATTGTTTGTAGCTTTGCTCCCTGAAAATAATTTTTTATTTGTGAAAGGGGACCCTTTCTTGAGAATAGACAGGAAGCAAAGGGGCTTTTTAATGTATTTTAGAATTCCCAGTTGCCAAAACTTTCCTCCCCTATCCCTTGAAGGCGATGGGTTTCTGAAAATTTGATAGCTAGCCAGGAGGCACCCCAATCCTGATTATGACTTATTGAAGTTCTCAGTCAGTACCAGCCCTTCCCTACAGCTGGGAAGTTTCCAGCAGTAAATGATTAAGTTCAAGGGTGAGCTTGCTTCAGTTTTCAGTGGAAAGGTACTAGATCACTTAACTGTGAAATGAACTGTGTAGAGTCCTAGCAGAAACTGACATCCTATCCGGCGGTGTATATGATAGTGAGAAAAATTTGGGTGGTGGCGGCCCCTTGTTGTGTTGGCATATTTAGGGGATTCGTGTTTCCTCTTGGAGTGACAGCAGTGATTTTTTTTTTTTCCGTCTTAGAAAATATGGAAGTTTTGGACGCAGATGAAGCCAGATGTTTGTTTTGTATCTAGTAAGTGAGGTTTGAACATTATGACTGATGGCCAGCAGAACCCAGGGCTGTTTCCCCGCCTAGTAAACATGCATTTTAAACACCTTGTGGCCAGCTCAAGGAAAGGACTCAAGTCATCTTTCTGCCCCAGGTACAACCATATAGGCTGTTGCCTGAGAAACAGGTGTTGTGAAAGATTGGTGTCGAAGGAGTTTCAAGACCAGAAGAACCCCATGTGAGAATAAGATTTTCAGAAGGAACATAAACATCACATTACAGTTTGGACTCCAGAGGGAAATAGCAAGTAAATGGGCAGGTTGGGGGGTCAGGATGTGAAGTTTCAAAGGTCACATGCTTGATTTGTGGAAAGGACTATAAAGTCCTATCTGAAGAAGTGTGCTAAGATAACTGGAACAACCTTGAAAACATCCCAAGGGAAAGAAGTCAGCCACAAGAGAATTCAGGTCCAGTGATGCCATTTAAATGAAGATACAAAGTGGATTAGTGGTTGCCTAGGGCTGGGGCAGGAGGGGGTGATTGGTAGCAGCAGAGGATTTCTTTTGGGGGTGGTGAAAGTGTTCTAAAATTAGATTGTGGCAGTGGTTTCACAACTGAATATACTGAAAACCCTTGAATTGTAGACTTTAAATGAGTGGCTTTTTAGGTATGCCTGATATATCCCTGCGGACCAGATTGAAAAAAAGCGAAGGTTGAAAGGAATGTGTTGTGTTACTTTGAATTCAAACGTTAGATTAAAATTATTAAGTGAGTTTGTCCCAGAGGGTGGTGCCTGGTTTTCTCTTTCTTTCTTTTTTTTCTTTTCTTTTTAATTTAAGGTCTATAAGCTACAGCACTAGAGCAGGCTGGTGAGTGAGGCTTGAGCTGGTGCCACAGGAGAAGGGGTGTGTGTGTGTGTGTGTGTGTGTGTGTGTGTGTGTGTGGAGTGGAAATCTTGTGGTTATGCACAGCTCAGGTTAAGGATGGATGGGTTGAGTGGATTAAATAAAGCACAAATAAATGCGAGTGGAAGTCAGATTTGTGACAGTAAAACCCTGCCCTGAATCTGAAACCATGTTGATCTTTCCAAGATTAAGTTTAGGAGCCGAGTCTGGACGGGCTTTTTGTATTTCCACTTTCCTTACGTATGATTTCCAACAAAGAAATAATGTAGTGTTTAAAGAATGGTCAAGAATTTCCAGTCTTTTTTTGATAGCCCAGCTTAAACGCCCCTTGGTAGTAAAAACAGAGGCTGAACTATTCATTTTAATGTAGTTTTTTTTCCCCCTTGTTGCTTATTTTATTTCTTAAATAGCTCCAGCATCTGAGAAGGAAAAAGAATCTCTATAGGATACAGTAGTTGTTTCAGGCAGATGGTACTTTTTTTTTTATAATCAAAATTTCTTATGGAACAAAAGGTTTAAAAAGACAACAAAGGCATTTTTTTGGGTTTTTAAACTGTTAGGCCTTTTTCTGAATTTACCTTGGCTTTTTCAGAGGGAAGAGAAAAGACAAAGGGAAGAATAATTGCTGTTTACATTTGGTTTTGGTCTTTGTCTAAGGCTTAGTTTACTAATAAAAATGTTTCCTTGCCTCCTTACTGTTACAAGATCAGGGCAGGAAAAAAACCAACTGTATCATTTTCACTTGTTGTCTTTGAGTTTTGCCACCCTGAGCCCTCCAGGGACAGCAGCTTCCTTTGAAATCTGGTTTCATTTGTTTTGGAAGAAGGCGCCCTGAGAAGCAACCAAATGCAGTCAGCACTTAGGGGGCACCTTCTGTATGAAAGTGGGAACCCATGTGAAGGAATGCAGGAGCCTGCTTGGAGAGAGGACTTTGCTTGTGTCCTTGCATTTCATACACTCCTGCACGAGACAAAGTTGCTGGGACACTCAGCAGCTTGTCAGATTCTGGAGCTGATGCACGGTTTTCAAATAGACAGCAAACAGCTTTTTAAAAGGCCTTTTCAAAACATTTCTATAGGCTTCAGATTTGAAGTAAACCCATGTCATTGCTCTTCCCAAGGAGGGCGAGGCACCATCCTTCCCTTATTAATTCCTCCCTCCTCCTGCAGGCAGGGGCCTGGGGACAGCCCCCCATCTTGATGGGCCATGCTGCCTTCTTTATTACATGGGTGATGACCACTGTGAGGAAAAATGTGCCGTGTTGCAGTTACCTTTTGCCAGAACTTTAGGAGTTACAGGTGTGTACATGAATGTTGCTCAGCATGTTTTGAGATATAAGGAAGTTGGGACTTATTTCAAAACTTTGCTGGATTTGCATATGACTTCATTCATTTTCTGGAAAGTATCAGGACACTTTCATAATGTTCAGCCTGCATGCAATGGAAGATAACTGTCTGTTTTTGAAAGTTGGGGGTAAGGATGAGATTGGGAAAGCGATTTTTTTTTTAATTGTAAAATGAACAAGCTGTGTGACTTCCTGGGTTGTGATTTTCTTCAATTTGTTTTCAAAACGTATTTAAACATCCAGCCTAGTTCACAGCAGAGGTATTTGTGCCCCCAGGCCAGCCTGCTTTGAACAGCGCCTTTTCTTAGCCAACTTATGACAGACAGGTGCTGAGTCCAGGATGCACTCTTCTCAATTAGACCAAATATATGTTCCCACACGTGCTCAGGGTGGTTTCTCGATTTCTCTGAGATGGTCTGAAGGAAAATGCTGACCCCTTTAAAGCCATCCAAGTGAGCAGTGAATGAAGCGCCCCAGCCCTCCTGGAAAACTGTTTGCATCAGAGGAAGTTCCAGTTATTTGTAGATACCATGTGGTTTAATCCAAGGTGTGGGGTGGGGGAACAGTCCCAGTGTTTGTGGACATGGAGACCTGGTAACGGTTGGGGAGCATAGTTGATTTTCAGGATTTGAAAGACTGAAACTTTCACATCTATATGTAACACCTTCCACCCCCCCAGCCCCCCACCCCCCCATGTCCAGGGTCTGTAAAAGAACTGATTTGTTCTGAGGAAAGGGCGTATGTTTGGTATAAAATGGATCTTTAAAAAACAAGTTAGTTATCTCCATAGATGCATATTTCCTCCACATGATGAAGTTTGTTTCTTTTGCTAAATTCCTTTGGTTTTTCTGTGAGTCAAAATATTCACAATATCTTTGATTCTGAGACTTTTGAACTTTGGAAGACTTAATTATTTTCTCTTTTTAGGTGGTCAGTTTGACTCAGGTTCTTAAAGTTCTAGCTATCTTACTCTCCCCCACCCCTCATGCCAACTTCATATATAGGTTATGAAATTAATTTCAAAATCTTAAGGAAATATTGATATTTCTTTACTTGAATTGAGAAAGAGTTTTTTTTCACCCTCTCTTCCTCAGCAAATATACGTTGAGCAATTATTGGGTGCAGTCCTTTGAATGTTCATTCTGATATCATAAAGAATCTTACAGTATTACGTTTTTAAAGGTTAGAATTCAGCTGTAGACGTACTTGCTGTTTATTGAAAACATTAAAGAAACAGACGAGTAAGCAAAACTTTCTTTTCTTTCTTTTTCCCGCCCTGGACAATGAAAATTTTTAAACTTATAGGTAAAGATTCAGCTTTTACTGGAACACAACAGAAAGTAGTTTCTTTTATGATGAGGTATGAGTGGCTATGATTGCAGTAACATTTACAGTGTATTGTTATTTATGACTGAGGAAACTGTCAGTAAGTAGGGGTGCAGGAACTGCCTTTATTCTCCTGTTTATCCGCTCCTTGGTTAGTGCTGGGGATGGCTCAGTTTATACATTGTCAGGGATGTGTCGGGGCAGCCGAGTGACTCTGCCCACGATGATGACTGCTGGCCTCGAAGCCCACACTTTCTCCTTTGAGATAGTAGGTGGCCACGTGGGGTGATGTGTGTACCTATCAGTGGGTTCCACTGAATATTGCAGAGACAGCTCCGCCGGCTTTCCATTGCTCACGTTGGAATAGTCTGAAAGTCTTTTTTTTTTTTTTTTTATTAGTCACTTATATTTTAAGGACTTGAAATAATATTCTTTTACCAGTCCAGAAAGTTCTTGGAGGTTGAAACTTGATTTTATTATTTCCTCATCTTCTTAACCCCTTAACAAAACAGGCATCTACTTCAGAAATACCATATATTAAGGATATTATTATGTAATAAAAATGCTATTTGTTCAAAACTGTGTGTGTCTCTTTATCTATTCATCCAAATTCTGATAGCTTTAAGTACATGATTGTTGCAGTTTTTCTGTGACCGCCTGCTTTTTGACATGGCACTAGTTTTCTTTTAACTGGTGTTGAAATTATTAGTCATTTTGGTAATTCAGGTGTTTACATACTGATTTTTAAATTACTCTTGACATGGGGGAACAAATATATTTTGACAGTCTTACAGCATAAATGTTTCATAAAGCAGAACTTTAAACAATTTCCTGAGCTATTTTGCATGCCTACTTTCAGCTTGTCCTCTCATGTAAAATAAGTTGGTGACTTATTTCCAGAAAAATGATGATTGGCAATACATGTTTGACTAAGTAAATGAGTGAGCATCAGTTTGAAGTAGGCAACTTTTAGTTACTAGCACTTTAACGAAGAGATGTTTAATGATAATGAGGGTGAACTGAGTTTCTGTGTCACAGTTTTTCATTTTTCCTCGAATTTGAGATCTCTGAGTAACCTTTAATAACTTCCTGGAAATGCAGACAGCCCACATGAGGCTCTGTGGTCCTCCTGGCTGTATCAGCTGGCAGATCATTTTCCAAGTCATCAGCTATTAATTATATTTAGATTGTAAAATGTTCATCAGTTGAGCTCAGATTTGTTAGTATCATTCAGTATTCATTCTCCCCACTTGATTTTCTTGGGTCTCATAGGTGTGATAACATACACACCTTGTGTGTGATAACACACACAACAGACTCAGGATTTGAAGGCAAAGCGCAGATTGCACAAACAAATGAACAGAGACCAGCAACCGGGAAAGCTCTGGCTTCAGCTTTCCTTAGTGCTGTTTTCTGATTTCGGCGGGTAATGAGTCCATGGTGTATGTTAGGTCCCAAACAATGTAATTAATCACGGGACATTCCTTCGTTAGTGTCTCCTTGCTTGGTGAGTGGATGTGTTTGGGATTTTCTTTCTGACATGCTGTTATAAGATGGTCAACAACAACTTTGATCAGGATAGAATTTCTAGTTAAACTTCAGTTCTCCAGCCCATTATTTTCTGGGGAGTTTGGTTGATTGCTTGGTTCCTTTCCACCTCACTGAGTCCCTGGAGGTCCTTCTGATTTGCCTGTTTTTGGCTCTACCTCGGTCCAGTTCAGACTTGTGGGGACTCTGTGGAGATGCCCGATTATCCTCTTGGACCCCTGTGCCTTCCTCTTAGTTTGCCAGCCCCCAGTTCTCAGCATGTGCCTTTTGGGGTGCTACAGCATAGTTAAGAATGAAGTCCGCCCATGGCCCCTCACATGGTATCCTTGATAAAACTTTGCTGTAGGGATCCTGTGTTATTTCCATGTACTCTCAGGCACTGCAGTAAGTAAGCTGTGTGTTCCTGCCTCCATGCTTTAACCCCCCACCCCTGTTCTGGGGCAAGAATGCTTCTCCCCTTTAATGCTCTGCTACCCCCATGTTGAAGAGTGGAAAGTGCCCCTGGAGGGTCTAGCCAGGTCACCTGCCACCTGCTTCTAGTTTCTCCTTCATTGTCAGTTAATTCATTGGCCTTGAGCAAACTATTTAACCTCCCTGTGTTGTGTCTCAACAGAAATGTAAAAACTTAAGATAATTGGGAGAGAATGTTCTCTTCTCATTAAGTAGCACAATAAAATCATTTCTGAATATATTTTGAAAACTAAAGTAAAAAACCAGGACATGCAGTTTTTTTTTTTTTTTAAACTGTAGGTTTCAGATCTGTAAAACGGGAGCAAGACTACTTGTCTTAAAGCCAGACACTAAGTCACTGAATTCCTTTCCCCTGAAAGCCTTTCTGTGGCTTTCATAGAGCTGAGATGCTATTCTTTTAGCCTCTAACTCAGATCCCTTCCTCTTTATGAAATTTTTCTAGACCATCCTAACTTCTGTGGGCCTCATTTCCTCCCCACACCTTTTGAGTTCATAACCCTCCTGGGCTGGGTGACAGCGATTTGAATCTGAACTCTGATGGTCATGAGGCTGCAGACCTCAGGGGAGCCAGACAGCTCAGTATGAATCTCAGCTCCTCAGTAGCTAACATCTTGGGCAAATCATTTACTCTACTGTGCCTCCATTTCCTCATCTGTGAACTTGTAATTTTGATAGAATATTTTTCATCGACTTATTCAAAAAAATTAAATGAGCATATATGTCATGTGCTTGCAGCAGGCTGGTCTAGACAAAGCTCCTCAGACTCCAGCTTGCTACTACTGCTTTATGGATGTGGCATCTTTGAATGGTCTTTAGATGGTTCTGGAAATATAGAACACACTTGATGTTTTACTAACCTTGTCATTTAAATGTGATAAACAGCCTGGCACACAGTAGGTGCACAATAAATGTCCTGTGCTAAAGCTTCATTTTGTGAAGGTGCTGATTAACAGGGTTGCAATGTGCTTGTTAAACCCTGTGGTGTGATTTTACCTTTTTCTTTTTTTTTTTAATAAACAGTAACCAGCAGTTTACCTTCCATTTCCGAAATCTGTTTATTATGCTTTCTCCCTTAATACTTTCATTTGTCAGTTTCTGCCAGTGCCTGAGAAACCCAGTGTGGGCTGCACTCACCTCACTAATGCAGAGGCGCCATCTAGTGGCCAGAAAGGAACTTCACCTTCATGGGTGACTGAATTAACGGCGCCTTAGGGGTAAAGATAGCACCCCCAGATTCCCCTAGGTTTTCCTTTTGGACTTGGTTCTTGGGAACCCATCGCAGGAAAGCACGGAGACTGAAGACCATGGGGATGTAGTTTTGGATTGCCCTGCAGTGTTAGTGAATAAGGGTCTTCCTGGGTGATGTAAACAACTTGACAAAGCACCTATCTGAATTCAGGATTTCAGGTGTTTCTACAGGTCTTTAATAAGTGAAAGCTTGTAAAATATTTCTTTGGAGATTTGAGGTTTTTTTTTTTTTTAAAGGTTTTTTTAAAGGTTTTTTTATTTAAAAAAAAAAACAAACAAACAACTACCCTACTGATACATTTTGAAAAATGAAGATTTATTTCCCATTGCTCTATTTAAGTGTGTGGTAACACTCTAATTATCATTCTTATGTTTGTCCCCTTGGGCTGTTTTACGTAGTTAAGATGCTCACCAGCCAGAAACCCTAGTAGGGAATAACAGCAAACACTTCCATTACTGGGGCCCGCCTCACACTGACTATGTTTTGCTGAGACTTTTCTGTATTTGGTTTCATGCATGTTTCGTGTTTCTCAAAGCTTTCTCACCCCCTGAGTTAAGGACTGCGTTCAATTATAGGGGGCGAGCCCATTTTCCTGTTTCAAAAAGTTTCAGACTCATGTCTCTGATTGCCTTTTATTATTTTTAAGTCGGAAATCATTTGTTTGGCTATCTGCGAGGAGACTTCAGCCTGCCATCCTCCCAGACGGTCTGCACAACTCCGGCTGCTTCTGAAACAGGCTGTACTCATTCAAGGCTCTTGGCCTTGGCAGGGCCTGAAGCTCCTCCGCTTGGAACAGCTAACTGCATTACCAGTTTGCCCTCCGGCAGCGTGCTTAAGACTCAGCTCTAAGCTCACCCTCTCAGGTGGTCCCAGCTCTGCAGGCCGGGATCGGCCCACTGCACCCTTCAGTAATTCTCCGTGTCTCATTTCCTCCCACCAGCCAGGGAGGGGAGTGGAGCCTGGGTCATCTCTGAATTCCCAGAACTTGACCCAGTGCCTGGCAAGTTGGAGCTCAACTTGCTCAAGAAATAGCAGGTCCCCCTCCCCATTCACTTTGATGCAGTCTTTCTACCAAATTAATTTTTATCCTGTCATTATAGCTCTGCCACACAGAACGTCTTATACCAGTTACATGTACCTAGAACTTTGAACACAACAAAAATTAGCTTTAAAATCACTGTTTCCTTAGGCTTTTTACATATTGGGGCGAATAAACAACTCCTAGAAGGGTCACTTGTGTGTCTGCCAGTGTCAAGGTTGCCCCATTCCTGGGGATGTTGCTCCGGAGTTCCCTCCAGATGGGGGTTTAACACGTCAGGCATCTGCCCCAGCGTGGACTTGAAGCCTGGTGGGGCTGGGCACCTAGCTGAAGGGGGACAGTGAGGCCGTCCTCGCTGTGCGTGGTCCCCAATGCCAGGGGGGCCTCCTGGGCAGCTGCTGACCCATCGCTTTTTCTTCTGAGTGACGTGCCGGCCCGGGCCTTTCTCATGGCCTTGCGAAGCTTCAGATCCCAAGACGAAGATAGAGACAGGGCGTCCTTAGCAAGGTCTGTCTGGAACCAGTCCAGTCACTGCATACACACATTTGCTCGAAACTCTTAACAGTGTTTTTTGTGACCTTTTGTCCTGGACCCCCAGCAGAGAAAGTAGCTGATCTTAAATGCTGCTCACCTCTTAAGTGTCCCCCCAAATGGTGCTGGTCAAGGCCTTTGATGGCCTCATGGTGGGGTCTGCTCCCTGTGTCCCTACTCCCGACCCCCTGGGAGCTCCACTTGCCTTGGATGGTGGGGAGAGGACTCCTGAACGTGATTATCACTTCAGAAATTATCCTTAAAAGCATCATGCTTCTGAGGAGACTTGTGAAGCGGGATATTTCTTACAGAAAACGTAAACATAATCATTTGAACCTCGCATGTTAATTTCAGGTGTAGCTTGTAAAAAAAAAAAAAAGCGTCTTGTAAAATGGCCTTGTGAACGTTGAACCGGGTGGACAACTCACCAGGACAAGCCAGGACAGCACCTGCCTTTCATCCGCCCTGGGCGGCAGGTTGCCTGTGCGAGGCACTGCTTGGAGGAGGCCCCATCCGCCCCAACAACCCACTGTCTCCCTCTCTCAGAGGCAGGGCAGCAGATTGCAGAGGGCCTTGGGGACCCCCTGTGTGGTTGGGGTGATGCCTCCTCCCTGGCGTGAATTCAGCGGTGAGCAGAAGTATATCTAAGGTGCCTGACAGAACTGGGATTCTGCCCCCACCTATGGGGTTGTCATCTCTCAGGGACAGCGGACCTACTGAGATGACAGTTCAGCCCCCCAGGAACCATCAGCCAGCCACCTCTCTGCCGGAGGAGTAGTTGTCTTTGCTTTGGCTGGACTGGCTGCCTCCCAGGACCCTCACATTCCAGCTGGCACCCCTCCCCAGGAGCAGGGATGAAGGTGGGCATGAGGGGGATCTGGGCCTCTCACCCTCCCAGGCCTTCTGTGGCCACAGCTGTGACAAGCATATGCAAAGCTGCCAGAAATTCCCTCTTAGGACCGTCCCTCCCATGGAGAGAAGTCCAGCGTGGCTGACCCTTGAGCAGCCAGGCTGCTGCCCATTTGTACCTGGGTTTTGGCTTAGATGGTCTACTTAGATGTGGGTTTTTTTCAGTCAATATGGCTTTCCTCCATTTTTGAGGGTCCCACATTCACTGCCAACCTTGGGTGCCGGTGTGGATCCTGCAGGTGTGGAAGCCAGGTATGCAGAGCTGTGGCCACAGGGGCCCACTCTAAGGACTAGAGGGGTGAGAGGGGGTTCCAGAAACCTGGCCCTCAGGTACTAAGTGATGATGACTGGTAGTTACACTTTTAGGGAGTCAGAAGTTATGCTTGGACTTTCGACCATAAGGGGGTGGGCGCCCCTAACCCCTGTGGGTCAGGGCCCTGCTATACAGATAAATAACTCGGGGCACTGTGTGTTCTGCGCTAATTGACGGGACCCTGGCAGGGGGGCTGTGGGGCTGGGGTCCTGGAGCTGCTGAAGAGGCAAGAAGACTCCAGGGAAGGTGTCTGAGGACTCCAGGGAAGGTGTCTGACATTGGTGAGGAAACCTTTGGAATGGTGGGTTCAGTGAAAGGAATGCTGGGGAGGCTATTCTGGCCTGTTCGTGGGGTCAGCGTTGAGGGAGACCAGGAGGAGTGAACTCCAGTGAGGCTGTTCTCATCACAGAGCCCTTCAGGAACTCTGGATTTTGAACCCCTGCCCCCCAGTTCTGGTCTTCAGAAGAGTTGGTGGTCACCCTTGTCAGAGGAAACAGGGGTATCTGCTGAGATGGTTCAAACCCAGGGGGATAATGCAGCCTCCAAACTTACTCTCAAAAGAGAAGTGAAACCTCAGTTGTGTGCTCTCATGTCCGTTCCGTGGGTGCTGCTTTCTAGAACTTAGTAAATCCATGGTTCTGTCTGAACTGGCTGAGATGATCCCCGGCTGGGGTCCAGTGGCAGGGGTGGGAGGAGGCTTCTGGTCTCCTGTAGGGCTGGCAGATTGCAGGCAGGGCCCTCTGCATCCCTTACCGCAGGAGCAGAGGGGAATGAGGAATGGTTTGTTTGAAAGGGGAAGCCAACTTTGTGTCCAGGTCTGAGCTCTGCTACTGGTGCCTTTTAATTTGTATTGAGTTATGTTTGTGACTTATCTGTATTTCTGGGTGAGAAGCATCTTGGGTCCTCAGCCTGGGGTTGGTTCTGGTAAGTTCTTGCTGCCTGTTCTGTAGTGGTGACTGTTTTTGAGGGAGGATGATCTCATTGGCTGGGGGGTTCTGGTGTGCCTTTCCTGCTTCTGAATTTTAAATCATTTTTCACTTTTTTGAGGAAGTAGAGACTAAGCATCTGGCCGGTCTGTTTCCCCACCTGGAACGTGGGCCTTGTGCTGCATCCCAGACGGCTTTCCCACATTTCATGGTCTGGGTTCCCTTTTGCAATCTGAATTAGAGCCCAGAGTTTCTGAAGTTGAGAATCCTACTGATAGGCTGTGCCTGGGACACCTTATTTACCCTCTTTACCCCAGTGTCCTCATCTGTAAAATGGGAAATGATAATAGTACCCATCTCAGCTCAGATGATACTGGTGTCCAACTCAAAGGACACCTATAAGTACTTCATGAATAAAAACACGTAAGGCCCGCCTGAGCCTGGGGGTCAGCTGTTACTTTTGTGAAGGATGGAAGACCCATAGGAATTGTTTACTTCCTTAAAAACTGTCAGTCCCTTCTGGATGTGTGTGGATTGTGAAGTCTTGCTCTTAGTGACATTTGCCTTTTCTGATATTTATGCTCTGACTCCATTTTACTAGAGAATACTTGACAAGTACTCTGTTTAGCTGTTTCATCTCCAGGGATAGAAACACCCCCTGCCTTCAATTCCCCTCTCTCTTCTTGACACCCCTACTCCCTTTGGGGAGCTCTCCCCAGGAAAGAGGTCTGGATCCCCAGCAGGCCGATACAGGGGGCCCATGTGACAGAAGTGAGTCATTCACGCTTCTTGTGGACCTTGTATCCCCTGCTCTAGTCCTGCCCCAGAGAGAGCGAGGTAGCTAGGGATTGTCCCTTCCTCTGGGGAAGAACGAGATTTATATGGTCAAGGGCATGGGGAGTTGGGGTGGGAGGCAGACTCCCATTAAGTTTAGGACACTAAGCTTAGGACCTGAAAAACTTGAACGAACTAAAATATTTTAACTTGAGAATGGGGAAAATTGAGAACCTGTGATCCTTGTAGGTTGAGGGCCCCTCTCAGGGATAGGTGTCCCCAGAACCTGGGACTCCTGGTGGCTAGAAAAGTGGGAAGCCAGTCCCAGGACTGGTGCCTGATTTGAAACCATTTTGCTGGAGAGCCTTCCTCTAGGACAGTGCTCTTGCCCTGCTCCCGAGGGTTGTAATTGGGGGTGGGGGGAGTGTCTCTGCTCCCCAGCATTGGGATTCAGGCTTAGTCCCTCCTCAGTGATCTGTTAGGTGGGCGTGGGCAGTTTCATTAGGGGGCAGTCACCTATACGATCACCTAGTTTCTGAGGGAAATGTGTTCTGAACCCCAAACACACACTCAACCACCTTAATGAAACAGCTCAGAGTAAGTGATAGTACTTTTGTTTTGAGAGTTTTAGTTTAAAATATCCTTCTTGAGCCCAGTGAGCACATGATGAGATGCTCCACACCACGAGTCATTAGGGAAATGCAGATCAAAACCATAATAAGATACCATTTTCATCCCCACTAGAATGGCCATTATCAAAAAAATTGAAAAGAACAAGCATTGGCATGGATGTGAAGAAACCGGAGGCCTCGTGTGAGGCTGGTGGGATGGAGATGGTGTAGCCACTGTGGGAAACAGTGATCGTGCCTCAAAAAATCAGGCCACAGACTTGCCATCTGACCCTGCAAACCTCCCAAGAATGGAGAGCAGGGGCTCGAACAGATATTTGCACACCCACGTGCATAGTGAGAAAAATGATCTGCAACGGTCAAAAGGTGGAAGCAACCCGGGGATCCGTGGTGGGTGAATGGGTCTGCAAAATGTAGTCAGAGCAAACAATGGAATGTTAGGAGGGAGGAGATTCTGACATGTGTTACAACATGGATGAGCCTGGAGGACATTAGATTAAGGGAAACAAGCCAGGCGCACGAGTAAAGATTCCACTCTATCAGGTACCAGGTAGTGCCACTCAGAGAGACGGAAAGCAGGGTGTTGTTACCCTGGGAGGAGGGAGGATTGGAGAGTTAATTTTGTGTCTGGTGGGTTCAGAGTTTCAGTTGGTGGATGGATGGTGCATGCAGTGTACGAGTGTACGTAGCCACGCAGGATGGCACACTTGAAGCTGGTTAAAATGGTACCTTTTATGTTGCTTTTATTTTCCCACAATGAATCAAAGAACCTTAGTTCTTGGTTGGCTCAGCCAACCAAGTGTGTGCCATGTGGGGTGGTGGGGGGCCACATTTCAGAGGCCCACTCCTTGCTGGAGCTGACGACTGTGGCGGGCGCCAGGCCGAGGAGGGAGCGCCTTTGGAAGGCTCCAGATAACCGGGGGCAGGCGGAGCAGGAGCGAGGTCAGAGGAGGCCTCACCAAGAGACATAGATTCGAGCTGAGTCACCAAGAATGGGTTTGTTTTCCATAAGGGAGTCCTGCAGATAGTGTTTTCCTTTCAGGGAGAGAGAGTCAGGAGTCAGACGCTTGTGCCGTCCGGTCACAAATGAAATTTATTACCAATCAGCCATGTGACGTGTAATTGCTTTTTCATTTTCTTATTTTTCCAGAAGAGAGATTTGTTTAGATATTTGGTTTCCTCACTGATTAGATTGGAAGTTTTTCATTTATTTTGACAGCTCAATTTTTTATTGCAAAATGACTCCCTTGTTACATGGGGAGCACTGAAGGAAGGGGGTTGACCTCTGTGAGCAAGAGTCTGAGCTCCTCCAAAGTAGAAATGCGCCTGAGCCTTCTATTAACAGGGGAGGAAACTGAGATCTCAGGTGCGTCGAGAGGGGACGTTCTCCGGGCCCAGCTCTCTGGAGGGCTTGGGTCTGCACCTGCTGAATTCCAGGGAGTCTCGGGGGAGCCCGGCCTGCCGGCTTCCAGAGAAAGCCTGCCACTGGCAGCTCCTGTGGGTCTGGGGGCTCACTGGCATTTCCCTGCTCCAGGGAGCAAGCCCAAGTGGCCGCTGTCGTCTTCCTGCTCCTGGGAAGTGTGTTCCCTGTGAAGAGGGAGGTGCCTTCCCCAGGCTGGTGATGCTGGCCTTCAGAGCCGGGGGATGTCAGTGTCGGTTTGGACTGTTAGAACAACTTACCGTACCCCGGGAGACTTGAACAATGGGCATTTATTGTTCACTATCCTGGAGGTTGAAGTTCAAGATTAAGGTGATGGCAGATGGGTGTCTGGGGAGGCCCCACTCCCTGTTTTGCAGATGCCACAGTCTCATTGTTGCTCACATGGTGGAGAGAGGGGGCGGCACAGGGTGGGGGGAGAGAAAGAGGGAGAGTGGACACCCTCTTCTTATCAGGACGTTTGTCATGGGGCCCCCCACCCTCCCAACCTCATCTAAACCTTATCACCTCCCCAAGGCCCCACCTCCTAATACCATGGCGGGGGAGGGTTGGGCCTTCAACATGTGAATTTTAGGGGGACACAAACATGATGGGGTAATTAATGTGCCAAAGCTGAGGGCTCTCAAGACCAGGACTCTCTATATAAGTTCCTGATCAATTTTAAGAGTTGGTTCCAGATTCACTTTGGAAAATCAAGCCTGCTCCGGCATCGACAAACACACGTTTTCAAGCTGCCACCAAGTACAGAGTCATCACTTCTGGTGCTTCGGCCTCTTGCTTGAAGTGCATTGTCTGGCCTCTGTGTGCCCCGTTGCTTTGCTGCAAGTGGATGCAGCTCAGCGGCAGCACACGGGGGGATTTCGTGTGGCTCCACTCTCCCTGTTTTTGCACAAAGAAGTGGCTGCTTGAAAAATCCACAGTAGCTACTGAGAAGGGGGAATTCTACCCCAGGACAGCCTCACTTTCAGTTTTTGGGAGCCCATTTCTTCCGAGGTGCACACCTATAGAGGGGTGCAGTTAAGTTCAGAGGTGCTGGTTGCTCTGTAACCCCGACAGCCACATCCGTGAGATGTGGGATCCGTGCCGAGGACGGAACTGCCGCTTGAGCGCTCGCCCCTCAGCAAATCCAGAAGGCTGGGGAGGTGACTGTGAATTGTTTATAAGCATTAACTGTTTACAAGTCATAGTTGCTATTTTAAATCTGACCCTGCTATTATGTTGTTTTGTTTCTGTTCACAGCTGAGTTTTAAGCTGGGTAGGATTTAATGGTGAGTCACTCCCCTGACGGTAAAATCAGTATCGATCAAGCTTTCCTGTTAATCCTGCGAGCAGTTTAGAGACTGTCTTGAGGCTTCTGCCAGCAAGGAGCCCTGCCTGGGGGTTGCTGCCTCCACCTCTTGCTTCCTTAGGACTCTGCCAACCCCTGTTATCTGTGGATCTAAACCTGTGTGGGGCTTTATCCAGCTGCTGGGCACTGTTGCTGCCTGGAAATGGGGTGTGTTTGAATGAGGGAGTTAGAAGCCCATGTGGGGTTTTCTCGTCCCCTTTTTGCTCTTAGTTCCTCCCCACTACCTCTGTGAATCTCTGTGAGTACAGTCGGAGAATTCAGGATCCTTACTGCCCTGGGCTCCGGAATGAGAACTGGTTTGCCACCTTTTTCTTGTCTTAGTCAAAAATTTGCCTTCAGGGTCAGAGGTGCTATGGCTGCTGGGGGTTGTGATCAACTGCTGGATAGAAGAGGGGCAGGAGGGTCAGCCCGCTGGGCCCCCGTAGGAACACTGCCCTCCTCTTGTTGGCTCCGGGAATTCAGACCCAGATTCCTATTAGGGCCTTGGGGGAAGTTCTCATATCCACTCTACAGGTCATAGGGGAACCCAGGAGTGCCTGCCTGGGGCTGTGAAGCCAGCTCTATGTCCCAGCTTCCAGTGCTAAGCCCAGGGCTGGAGGTTGTTGCCTGCCCAGGAGGCTGCACGGGACCTGGGGGGGTGGGGAGGGTGTCCTGGCTCACAGCAGGGAGCTTGGGTTATGGTCACTCCTTTAGGCCTGCTCTCAAAGCCAGGGTGCCACGAAAGCCCAGGCTGACAGTGCCATTTGGATTTGGCTGTAGTGAGCAGCCAGGTGGAAGGTTCAGTGTTGTCTTTCCTGCAGGCAGGGAGGCCCAGGGGATGCTGAGCTGAGCTGGGTAGAGACAGGAGAGGAAGAGAGAAACCGGCGGGAATGTCTGGGTGCTTTGAGCCCAGCAGCCCCTGTCTTCAACAGAGCTTGCAGCGTCCCTGAGCAGATGAGGTTTTGTGAAGGACCAGACACTGCTGAATGAGAACTCAATGAGCAGGGCACGAAAAGCTTTGTGGTGACTGAGGAAAACAGGCTAGTGCCCAGAGGGATCCTGGAGGCCTCCAGGAGGAGGTGTCTGCAACAGTGGAAGGATTTTATTAGGCTGGGGCTGGACTGGGGTCAGGGCTCTAGCAGTGCGGGATGGCCCTGGGAGGAAGCCCTGCCTGGGGGTTGTTGAGTTGGTAGTAGGAGATGAGCCTGGGGGCAAATGGGGATGGTCTGGGGGTTTCTCAGAGGCCAGGCTGAGCTTTGTGGTTGTTTGAGGGCAAAAATACTCCATTAAAGATTGGTTCTCTTATTTATACCAAGTCAAAGCAATACGCACAGGCTCTGAAACAAACCAGGGGTGTGGCAGATGTCTAGTGTATGAGAAGAGGAGGCTGAACCCTGGGGTCCCCCTTGGTACCTGCCTCCTGTATCCCAGTCCCTTAATACCATGTACATTCTAGGTGTATTTAACCGCGATTGGTAATGGCAGATTCAGTTAGTGGGATGCTGGCAAGAGGCCAGCACACAGAAATGACTATTTTCCTACCCTCCTTCTGCTTTCTACCCCAGATCAGCATTTTGAAGCTGTCACCTCACATCACCTGGTGTGTTATGGCGGTGTGCTTGGCTTCCACAGAAGATAATTAGGCATATTTGACAGGTCCTGGTAGCTTCCTGGTGTTCAGATCGTTGGGGCTTTGGAATGGGATGAAGTTTCTGATTGAGTTGTTATTACTTTCTGGAAGGAGAATGACGGTACATTGTTTTCTCCTGATCAGCACAATCAACTCCCCTGCAGACGTTCCTTGGGTGTCTGGCATTGATGCAAATGCAGTTTGCAGGGTGCGTCCTGCAAGCTCCGAGCTAGTGAGCGCCTGTCAACACAGGTGAGCTCTAGGGACAGCAGTGGCCCCTTGCAGCTGGAAGTGTTCCTGCAGTTTTGGTCCATCCTCTGTCTTTTACTCAGACTTAGCTAAACCTACCAGGCAGTCTTTTCTGAAAACAAAAGTGACCATCCTTTTTAATCCACCGTAGGGTGTTTTTGAGATGTGAACTAGTTAGAGTCTAGCCCAACTTCAACATTGGGTGCAGAAGCCTGGGGGTCAGGCTCTGTCTGGGGAAACTGAGCTCACCCCCCTTTTCCTTAGCAGCATCGTAAACAAAACCCCATTTGTAGACAGCCAGTTCCCACTGAGCCTTTAATTAAGGGGGCGAGGTAGGCCTGGTGGCAGGGCGTGGAGCCAGAGGCTGGGGGCTCGCTCACTCCTTAGTTTGCCCTGTGCTTGCTTCCTCAAGTCTCAGCTCTTTAAAGATTCAGAAAAATAATGCAAAATGCCTAAGATTTCTGAAATTCCTGGCCTTGGAGACTTGAGGAAATAATAGAGCCAGGATTTCCAGCCTGGCCATTTCAGCATCAACCATTTCTCATTCCCTGATGCACAGCTTCCAGGATTTATAATGCCTGTCGATCTCTCTCTGTCTCTCTCTGTCTCTCTCAAAAGCTGACATTGAAAGAAAAAAATAAATAGCAAAATCCTCATCCCAGAAGCTCTACTTTTGGTTGTTGTGTTGTTGCGCTCTGAAAAATAATGTTGCAAGTTTAGGCTCTTGTTTGGGCTATTTCAAAGGAATTCTTGAGATCTTTTTGTTTGGACAGGCTGTATGAAGCCGATAAGTTAAAAGAACTTCAGTGTAATCAGCGCAGACGTGCACAGGCTAAATTTTAAGTTCTTTCCTAGCTGGATACTGTGTGTGTATGAATACAATACAAGAAATAGCGAGTTAGCCAGGGCACACATACTTAACAATGCCAATTGTTTTCCTCATAATGTTACTGTTTATTTTGAAAAGACTTACTCAGGTACAAATTATGTTTGGTGAATGTAGAAGAAGTGAGGCCTGTTTCTGAATTCTGCAACGAGGGAGCAAGATCCAAAGAAATCAAGAAAACGATGGAGCAGTGTCCCACGTCACACCTCCTGGCCCTTGTCCTTAAGTGAAAACCCAGAGTTCACACGCTCCTGCGCTACAAATTTTATTCCCTCTATTTAAAAATTCTCATCTAATTTGCAAAAGTCATTCACATTTTGAGACATGCAAACCATCCCATCTGTAAGGGGTGATGTCTTGGCCACTCAGGTGGCCCAGTTCATAGATTCTGTTCCCGGAATCATTAAAAGAGTTGAAGCGGGGTGCAGTGTGCCTTGTGTGGGGCTCCGAGGGGAAGAAGGGTCAACACAGCATCTCTGGGTGGCTCCTGCTGTCCAGCTTCCACCGTGCAGCTCAGGGGCTGTTCTTTGGGGCGTTGGGCTGCACTGTCAGCTCAGCCTCCTCCCGTGCTCTTTCCGGCACACCCAGTAGCAGTGTCTTTTTGGGGTTTATGGGGTTCCTTAGGATCGCACCTGCATTTATACCACATGGATAATGAGTATAATGGTGGAACAGGTCTGTTTCCTGTGGGGGCGGGGGGTCTTTCTAGAGGTCATAAATAGGAGACCTCTTTCTGTTTTGTCTTTTCTCAACTGTTCGTTCACGCAGTGGGGGAATCACAGCTAGTTCTGGCTTTTGGGTGCCTCTCTCAACAATAAAAGTCAGAAAAAAATACTCAGATTCCTGGTGTGACTTTTTAGTGTTTTTTTTTTTTTTTAGTTTATTTTGTTATGTTTTGTATGCGTGCGTGTGTGTGTGCGTGTGCGTGTGTGGGCTCTGTTTGTTTTTGAAGCCGGGAAGCCCTCTAGAACCCTTACTAGCCCTGCAGATCCTCTTGGAAATGCCTGTGTTTGTGCTGCATGGGATGGTGATGGCAGGACCCCCCATCCCCCTTGGCAGTACACTCTGTGGTTACAGAGGTGGTCACTCTGAAGTAGGGACGGGCAGCTGGTTTTTAAGGCCACTGTTCAGTCTGCAAAATGGCTGCTGAGCAACCCCCTGAGAAACCCCCCTTCTTTGGGCTGTTCTTTTTCTTTTGTGTCTCCCATGTTGGAGGCAGCACCTTTTTCCTCTCTGGAACTGGAGGCTTCGTCCTGTCTCCCCCTGCAGTGAACTCGCTATGATGGTTGAATTGCTCTGAAATAATAGCAAGAAAGTGGTAGAGCCACTTCTCTCTTGTCTGGTGAAGGCATCTTGAGAACTTAGGTACACTCAGCAGAACAAATGTGTTGGTCTGGGGCTGGTCAAAATGTTCACACTGTCTGTACATTTGAGCAAAACGGTTTTAAAGGCAATAGCAGTAAATCCTCAGCTTTGAGGGAGAGTGGATTAGAGACATGCTTTAAAATTATTCTCTGAAATGAATCTGCTTCCTGCATTGAAGCAGGTTTGTTACCAAGTCATAATTATACACGCCCAAAGGGGACAGCAGTGGCCACGATGGCTTAGCTGGCTGTGGAGCCTGCTGGGTGCGGGTGTCTGGTACACGGTGGGCATGCTGTAAATGTCATTAAAGAAATGGGGTTCCTATGGAATGGAGAGTTCTAAGATCATCCCTGAAACGAGGCCCTGGCTCTTCTCATCACTGTACCCCGTTGGGCCCCTGGCCTCCTGTGTACCAGGCCCGCGGGAGCAGCCCACTGGCTTTGAGAAGCACTAATGTGACAGTGTCACCTACTCTGCCTGTTTAAAACTAATTCGCCGCTGTGACCCAAGTGAACCTCTAATTAGGGACACATCTGCTCGCTACCTTCGACCACAATTATTACATTTATTGCTTTTTTTTCAAATTACAGTAATAAATGGCTATTAGGGGGCAATTAGAAAATTTGGTTAGGAAAAAGGAAAATAAAAACTGTCTTATAGGAATAACCATTATTAGTATTTTCGGATTTTCCTGAAGTGCCACCCCTTTCCCCCCAAACTAATGTGTGTGTTCATATATTTTAAAAAATGGCGCTACACTATATATGCAGTTGATTACCTTCATTTTCCCTCCTCAGACTCACATTGCGAGTTTTTATCTGTTACATTATGTCTTTATCATCTGAAATATGCTTCTTTAATGAGATAGTTAAAATCATCATGTTGTAACTGCTAAATGTAAGCATTTTTACAATTTTAGCCATTAAAGTCATGTGATGAAGTTATTGTATACTCTTGTTGATGTGCTACTCTGATTATTTCTTGGGGTTAACTAGGACTTTTTTAAAGTATGTACCTTTGGTCCTAGGTAAATATTGTAAAGTGACTTTCCTGAAGGCTCCTAGTTTTAACTCTCAGCAGCAGTGGCTGTGACCCATGCTCCTCACCAGTTTGAACACAAACCTTGCTGCGGGAGCATTTAAAAAATTTCATCATTTTTTAATTCCCCTTTTAAAATTATTGATGGGATCTTTGTTTTCTGCCCCACCCCGCCCAGGTTTGCTTTAGTTATTTATCAGTGCATGTAGATTTGTATAGATCTTTCTATTAATAAAAATGTTTTACACTGTGCTTCCTGTGCTACAAATATTTCTCCTGGTTTGCTGTTTCTGTTTCTTGTTGAGTTATACAGTGTTTCATTTTCACATAGAACACCTTTCTCTTCATTATGGTCTTCAATCTTTTGCTTAGAAAGTCTGTACTCAAGTTAAAAATCAGTTAAATTTGGTGAGGGCCCTTAACTTCTAGCTTATGTTTCATATTTTTAATAACTTAATGCTTCTAGGATTTGTTTTGTGTTTAAAGGGAGTGAGATGACTTTCCCTGTTGATTATTTGATTCCTCTCATGTGTTGCTCTTTTAGTGTTTTTTACTTCATCAGGTCATCGGTATATTCTATATTATAGGATTTGTTTCAGACTGTCTTTCCCTGCTGATCTTCATGCTATTTGGGTTGAAATCATGCTCATTTAACACACTGGGACCCATTTTACATATTAGCATCTTCCTGGAAGAAAATCTCCATCCAGTTAAAATTTTGTGAAGAAGCATTTTCCAGATGCAGAGTTGTATGTGTGTGTGTTGTGATTTTGCAAGTCATCTTCTCCATCACCCTCCTGTAAGGGAAAAAAATCCAAGGGATTTTGACTGTAATTGTTAATAAATCAGTTTTGGAGAAAATAGTATTTGCAAATATTTGGATTTCTCATTCAAGACATTTTTGACTTTCCATTTATTCAACTTTCATTTATTAAGCAATCATAGTAGGTCATAGAGGTCTTATGCTTTTTTTTTTTAATATTTTTCCTAGGTAGTAAGTAGGTTTTTTTTGTGGGTAATGTGAAAGGGATCTTTATTCTCCATTACATCTTTTTACTGATGATTACTTGTGTGTGAAAACTTATATGCTTACCTTGTGCTACCCAATTCATTGATTACTCTGTATTTTTTCAGCTGATTCTCCTGATTTTTTTTTTTTAAAGATTTGTTTATTTATACAAGCACTGGGCACAGTCAGAAGCACAGGAGGGTGAGAGAATTCACCAGAGCCAGAGTGGGGAGCAGAACAGGCAGACTGATGAAACACACTGCTAAGGGGAGCAGTGGGCGTGGCAGGAGAGGTCTGCGCACCATGTGGGACCCTCCTCTGGTGGCCGGGGAGCAGCCGGAGATCAAACTGGCATTGCAGAGGCTGTGGGTAGCTTTGCAGCCCAGCGCTCAACCACTGCGCCACCAGGGGAGGCCCTGATTTTTTTTTTTTTAATGCAGAGAATCACTGATAACCAAAAAGTACAATTTTGTCTCCATTTCCCTCTTCTTAACACTTGTTAACTCTGTTTTCATGAAGTACCATTTAGGAATATAAACTACTACAAATAATAGGAAACTTGCCTCATGAAGCTTTAAGCAGCAGGGACTGACTTTTCCCCAGTACCCAGAGCTCAGAGGGACGCAGTCTGTGGCCACTGCGGTGTGCATCAAGGGACCAGCTTCCTGGCTGCTGTTTTTCCATCCATGTGACTTTTGTCCTCATGGTCACAAGATGGCCCCTGTGCTTCCAGACATCACTTCTGCAGTTTAGGCAAGGAAAGGGAAGGAGTAAGGGGCAAAAGGAGAGAAAGATGTTCTAGCGAGCTCTACCCTGCCTTTCCCTCGGATTGGACTGACTGAATGACACCCCTGGAGGTGGTGGCTGGGGTCCTGCTTCGAGGGTTGGGTGAGCTAAGCAGCATTGGCTTCAGTGTCTTACCGCTTTGGCAGTTATATCCAGAATACTGTTCAATGCTGATTGTGGGCATAGTTATCTTTTTTTCCGCATTAATGGTAATGCCTCTACTCGTTAACACGTAGGATGTTTTTTGGTGCAGAAGAGGTTTTCCTCATGTTGAAGAGTTATCTACCCAGTTTTCATAGGCTGCTTATTAGGGATGGGTGTGGCAAGTCATCAGATTTTGTTTCAAATGTTGTTTATACCTATCAATGTGTTGTGAAAATAGATTACCTGGTCCTCCCTCCTCAAGTTCCCGAGAGGAACTATTTTTGTGGTTTTGTGACTTTAAATTTCTAACTATTTCTGGTTTGCTAGCATTACTTTTAGAATTTTCCATCTCTAAGTTTTAAGTCAGATAATTTTATGGCTTTCTTTAATATACTGTCTTCTTGAGATTTTGCTATCAGATTTGCTGTAGCTTTGTAAAGTGAATTAATGATTTTCCATTTTACCTTCTCTACAACAGTTTATATATAATGTGGCAATAAACTGTTCTCTGAAGGTTTGAAAGAACTCACTTGTTAAACAGTTGGAGGCTTTTCAAAATGCATAGTTCTGTGACAACTTTAAACCATTCTTCCACGGGGTACTGGTCTGTTCTGGATTTCTGGGTGTTTTAAAAATCAATGTTGGTTAAGTTCAAGGTTTCCAACAAATCAGTTTCATCATATTTAAAAATTATAGCTCAGTTGTCTGTAGTATTTTTGTGATGTTGTTATTTCCTTGGTATCTGTTTTCTCATTTCTATTTTTGGTTGTTTTTCCCTTTTATTCTTGATTCGACCTGCCAGAGCTTGCTTTGTCTTATGCCTTCTTCTCTTCCTCCTTCCCCGATGAACTGGAATTAATTACTGCCTTCTGTAAGCCTCCATAGCGTGTTGCTTATGTTAGAATTCTCTCTCTTTGTAGGTCTTTGCTGCTAGAGTGGGAGCAACCTGAGGACAGACTCTGTCTCTACTGTGCTTCCATGTGTCCACCTGGCGCATGACACACACACCTGGCTGTTGAATGTTTGCTTTTCTGCCTCAGTCTCTATGTCTGCCATCATGTTGTGGTGGTTCTGGAGAGGTTTTTTGTTTTCTGGGTTTTTTTTAAAGATTTATTTATTCATGCATACAAGAACCAGGGTACAGGCCAGAGGCATGGGGGGTGGGAGGATCTACCAGAGACAGAGTGGGGAACAGAACAGGCAGGTCGACCGTAATATACTGCTGAGGGGAGCAGCGGGCGAGACTGGAGAGGTCTGCTGCGCTATGTGGGTAGCTCCCTGGCTGGGGATCAAACTCGTGCTGCAGTGGCTGCAGATCGCCTCATAGGCTGTGTCTTAACCCCTTGTGCCACCAGGGAGGTCCCTGGGGGAGGTTTTGATTGTTACAGTCTGTGTGATGGGTGTCGTGCTCATCTTGGGTGTTTTACGGAGCAGGGAAGATGCTTGCATATTTAGGTTCATCCCGATGTTGCTCCTGGATAAACCTCCCAGTTGAGGTAGCATCGTAATTTGTTGGCTATCTGGGAATCCCAAAAGGTGGGCTGGGAGTGAAAGCGGAGTTGGGACACCATCACCCTGGGGAAAGTAACACCTGAGGGACGGCTTGGTCCTCTTGGGGGACTTGTGCCCCAAGCTGAGGGCTGTTCTTCAGGTTGCTATGACAGGCCCTTCACCCCAGTGGACTGTCTTGACCATGTAGTGGCGAAGATCTCCCTAGCTTAATTAATGGGTTTAATTTGAAGATTCTGTTCATGTCCCTGATTTGTTAGACTTGTCATCAGGCCAGTACTTGAATTTTCTGGTCTGTCTCTTCCTTCCTCTCAAGTATTTCTTGGTACCTGTGACCATGAGGAGATTAGCTTTGTTCAGCAGGGGTGAGGTGGGGCAGGAGACATCATGCCACCAGTCCCGGTGTGTCATGTGACATCAACCCGGCACTTTGGTGGCGTCCTCGTACCCTTTGAGCAAGGAGATTTTCCATGTAGGGTGGAGAGTGATTAAGGAGGTCCCTTGGACTGAGGTTCTGTCCAGGGCAGGGCTGATGAATCAATAGTAAGAGTGGGTGTGGCCCCTGGCAGTCTGTACCCCTATTGCTGTTTGTTCATAGGAAACATTCACTGGTGATCTTGACATGATTTTGAGTAATGTCCATCTCCCAAATTATAACAGAACTCTTTCCTGTAAAAGGTGCTCTGAAGTGTTTTCCAGGAGGAGCTATAGTGTTCAGCAGAAAGGTGACCACTTCCCTGAGGGTGTGCTAGTTTAGGGCCCAAGGAGACCGATCTTGGCATGTCCCTGGATTATTTTTTTCATAGGGGAAATTGTACACTGGGTTATAAGAGTCTTTTTTCTTTAAATAGTTGATTCAGAAATGTTGGAAGTTTAATTGAAGAACTTGTCTGCTTAATATATTTTCCCTAGGGCCACGGAAACTAATATCTTCTCTGGGTTGTGTTTTTAGATGTATATTTAATGTTTTATTTGGTTCTCAAAGACAGTTTGTGGTCATATTTAACTGTTCGTGCTGTGCGTTTTACTTGAGGGGCGCACTCCCCCCTCCAGAACTGATTAGACTCTCATGTCTGTGACCTCTTTTCTTGCCAGGCTGTCTGGTGTGCACTGCCGGCTGTGCAGGCCACAGGATGCTGTGCTGTTTGTGTATAAACCCCATTGCTGTGAGGCTCTTTAAGAGCAGGGAGCGTTTTCTGTTTCCCTAGGGACTAATGGAGTGCCCGGCACCTAACAGGGTGTTCATTAAAGCAGGTGGAATTGGGTTGACCGTTACTAGAGGATTAGAGATCTGACTAGTTGGGAGTGTGACTTAGAAAGAATATAAAGGCCCTTTTCAAGGCTACGCCTCAATGATTCTGCAAGTGGTCAGTTGTTTGTTTTAGGATTCAAGAAGTAAAGTGTTCCCTTTAGCAGGACGGAATCTTTCACAGTCTGATGTCATCCAGTTCTGTTGAATCTCCGCGGGAGCCCCAGCTTTGGGGGCTGTTCCCACTCAGAAGGCAGGGAGGCTGCTGGCCAGTCCCCCACCCCACCCCCGGTTCTGCAGGCAGAGGGGTGCTTGGTGGTGTGGGCACTGCCCAGCCGGGTTACAACTTGTTTACTGCCGTTGGTTTTTGAAGGATGAGGTAATCTTAGCTCAGCTTAGTTTAATACACAACAGTTTTGTTTGTTGAGGAAATCGTTGTCTATTGAAGTTTTTAAGCTGTTAGGGACGTTTGGAGTTGCAATCAAGTGGGTATCCTCTTATGTAAGTGCCTCTGACAAGCCAATTTCACAAAAACATCTCATCAGTCACAGTTGGATGGCAAGGTTTATTGTTTAAGGTTTTTTTTTTTTTTTTTTTTTTTTTTTTGAGTTGGGAAAGGAAGTCTCTCTAAAGAAACCAGTGGTTTCAGAGACCAAGAAGTGGCAGAAAGGCCCAGATATTTAGAAATCTGGACCTAACTCCTCTTCCTCTTCCTCTGTTAACTTGTGCTCTGGGACACGGAGACAGTTGTTCATGGAACCACTTGTTCAGGATTTTGAGATGGAATGAAACCTGTGTGTTCTGACCACCTGGCCCTCGTGGGTCCTGATGCTGGTGATGCCTCTTGGGCTGGGTTTGGCCCAGCTGAGCCTCCCAGCTGGGCTGCTCTGTCTGTCCCAACAGCATTCTCCCCACCCTGGCTGGGCCAGTTGTTAAGTCACTTTGGATGTGTGGACAGCCTCAAAAGTCCCAACTTAACAAAAAGCTCAAATTTTTATCAAAGGGAAGTAACTAATCCAGAGACAACTTTTGCCTATGAAATAAAAGCTTCGGAGACACACAGTCTCTCTTACAAACAACTTATAATTTTGATCATTTTCTGTTGTGACTCTGGCAGCCTCTACCATAGATCTTAAATATGTTTATCACAGCTGGAAAAATGTTTTATTGTCATCTGGGCTTATCATAATATGCCACCTACTCTGGTGGTGTCATCCAGTAGCTCTGCTTTTTTTTTTTTGTTTTGTTTTATGCTTCTTCATGGGAGGGGGCGAGCAAATGGATGTAAATGATCGCTGGAAATTGAAACAGAACAGAACAATGTATTCATTTTTTTTTTTTTTTTTTTATTTTTTTATTTTTGTATAGAGGCATGCTTTATTTATTTGTTTGCTGGTCTGTTTGTTTGTTTCGTTTATACATGCACTGGGTACAGTCAGAAGTGCGGGAGGGTGAGAGAATTCACCAGAGCCAGAGCGGGGAGCAGAGCAGGCAGAAGGACCGAAGTACACTGCTGAGGGGAGCAGCGGGCGGCAGGAGAGGTCTGCGCGCCATGTGGGACCCTCCTCCGGGTGGCCGGGGAGCAGCAGGGGATCGAACCGGCGCCGCAGAGGCCGCGGGCGGCTTCGCAACCCAGCGCTCAACCGCTGCGCCACAGAACAATGTATTCAGCCAGTGAGCTTTCCAGGCTATAGCTCAACGTCAGCTGGCGGCCTCCACACTGTGGTTTATTGAATAATACTTAATACTTAGCACAGCCCTCAGTAAGATCTTTTTATGGCCTTTTTCTGAATGTTTTACAAACATAACTAAAGCTTATCCAGATAAGGGCGGGGAGCTTGCTTTCCTTTCTTTTTAAAAAGCAACATTTGACCACTACAGCTTAGTGAGTAGAAAGAGAATCACCTTCAGGGAGATCCTCCGTGTGCTGGGAGAGCTTGGGGGGGAGGCGTTTTGGCCTCTGTACGGCTGGGCTTGCCTTCTGCCCTGTGCTAATATTTAGTGACTGATCCCCCTCAACTTCAGGGTGTTGGAGAGAACTCAGGAAGAGTTGGTTTCTGACTCTGCTCCACATGGACATTTCTTCTTATCCTCCATCCTGGAGCTGATCCCTGCAGTTTTCCCAGCTTCCATTTGCCCTGTTGCCCTGCACGTCCTGGGGTGCCTTTCGTGAACATCATTTGAAAATTGCAAATTCATTTTAATACAATCTGAGGTCAAATGTAATGAGGAAAGTCATTTTTGTGATCCCAGATCCTATTGCCAAGCTAACTGGAAGCCACCTTTAACTGATGTGTTTCTTTGCCATTCCATCCCATGTGCATTAGAAGATCGAATTGCTGTGGATCAAAAATCCAAAGATCGGTTCCTAGCATTTCAGAATTCCTTATGACTTTTCAGTTGGAATGGTTGGCTTTTAAGAAGAGTGGTGCTGTGTTTGAATTCATAGTTAACCTCACTGTGAATTCCTGACTGAATGGAAACTTGGCTGGTGGGCATGTGAGCCCAGCAGGAGGGTGTTATTTAGCCCCCCCCCCCCACCCCACAGGAATTGCTCTCTGTGGTCCTTGGCTTAAAAGACCATAGGCCCCAACTTTCTGTTGAGCTGGTTAGCATGGTGGATTAGCTCCCTGGCTCCAGGGGGGTTTTGTATCATTGACTCCTGAAGTGCTCTGCTTCCCGGTACCCTTGCCTGGGCACCCTTCTTCTGACCTGGGCTTTATCTTTCCTTTGGCATCTTCCCCGTGGCCCAGCTGCAGGCCTCTTTCCCCAGCCTCTGAGAGCAGCCCTGACTAGTTCAGACAGTGTATTTGAGAGCTGCTCTCCCTCCCGCTCCCCTGCAGGACCTGAAGATGGGAGGAGAGAATGCAGGAGACCAGCAGCCGTGGGGCTGAGCCCGCTTGCCTAGTGGGGTAGCTCTCCCCCATCTAGAGGGTCTACAGCCTCTTTGAACTCGAATGAGAGCAGTGTCTGGAGCCACCCACAGCTCTCCTCTGTCCCCCTCATTGTGTCCATAACATAAATTAAAGGTACATGATGCAAAACACACAGATCATAGTTTCCCCCCCAACCACTTGAGAGTGTGCAGGTCAGGGGTGGTTACCCCGCTGAGGCTCTGTCCCCACAAACAGCAGCTCCCACTCCCCCTCCCCATCTCTGGCGACCAGCTTTCTACTTCCTGTGCCTGCAAATGGAACGACTCTAGGGACCTCAGATAAGTGGGGCCACACAGTGTTTGTCCTTCTGTGTCTGGTTTCCTTGCCTGGCAGATTTTTGCTGCTCACCCCCCTCGCAGCGCTCAGCCTTCCCTCCTGTCCCTCCTGCTCTGCTGTGTGCACAGACCACCGTGCTCTTTGCCCTTCCTTGTCAGCGGGCGCGAGGCTGTTTCCACTTTCTGGCTGTTGCTGCTGTGAACATGGGTGTGCAAACATCTCTTCAAGTCCCGGCTTTCTTTTCTTTTGGGTCTGTAAGCGGGAGTGGCATTGCTGGATCAAGAGGTCATTCTGCATTTAACTGTTTTCCAGGCTCCCCATCATCACTAACATTTGTTATTTTGGTTTTTTTTTTTTTGCGGGGCGGGGGGGGGGGGTAGAAGCCATTTTAGTGGGTATGAGGTGTTACCTCATTGTCATTTTGATTGAGGCTTAGCAAATTTCAGTGAAATATTTGGAGTTTTTATGGGCACAAGCTGACTGAAAACCTGAAGGTTTGTGAAGCTGGGAGGGGGATGTGTGAACAGCAGCTCTCACCTGACTTGTCCTTGTCAGTCATTTGCTTGAATCAGGGGAGTGCCTGCTGTTCTTCAGGCCCTTGCTGGGTGGCCCTCCTGAGAGACAGAAATAAACCCAGCACAGGTCCTGCTGCTTGCTGCTGCAGGGACTCCCTTGCAGTAGGCAAGTGAGTGTCTAACTCAGGGGTGAAGAGTCACCACAGCTCTGGGAACAGTGGAGAGTGGAGGGTGGAGCTGGCACCCAGGTGAGTGTGAAGTCCTGGGGTGGAGAAAATGGGCCTTTAAATAGAAGGAACTATGGGAAGCACCTGTGTCTGCTGACTTAGGGTTTGAGAGTATGAGATGGTTTCCTGTGTTGTCCTGGGAGGGGGTACCAGGAGCTCAGACTGGAGGTCTTGGCTCAGGTCAGATCACAAAAGGTCTTAGGGGCTATTCTAAAGAGGTTGAGTTTTATCTAAAAGACATTGGGAGTCTTTGTGAAGGTCGTGAGATGGAAGGTCGTGAGTACCAGCAGGTTAGCATTTTAGGATTGCTCTAATAGCAGGGTAGTGGGTGCATTCTAGAGTGGGCCACGCCCCAGCCAGGGGCTGTGTGGCAATCAGGGAAGAGGTAGTCCTGGTAGCAGCCAGAATTTAGCACAGACACCATCGCACTGGAGTCACCATGGTAAAATGGTTAAATTCAGACAAAGAAATACACTTCTCCAAAGTCCCTGGCAGTGAAACTCTCTCTCATTTTGCCTTCGGATTTTAACTTTGCCACCACTGGCCTTTGATGGAAGTCCTCATGGCGACTGGCCTATAGGGCAGTGTGACTGGAGCAGCTGCGGAAGTGGCCACACACCTGGAGGCCTTTGCTGGAGGAGCCACGGTGGGTGCCCCATGTCCTGTGGTTTGCAATGAGGGGTGGAGTTGGTTGGACAGGGTGCCGGGTCCTGGACATGGAGGGGCTCTGCCTGCTGGGTGTTAAAGGAAGCAGGGTGGGCCTCCCTGGTGGCACAAGAGGTTTAGCACCACACTATGAAGCAATCTGCAGCTTCTGCAGTGTGAGTTTGATCCCTACCCGGCCAGGGAGCAACCCACATGGTGAAGCAGACCTCTCCTGTCTCGCCCACTGCTCCCCTCAGCAGTGTATTTCAGTCAGTCTGCCTGTTCTGCTCCCCGCTCTGTCTCTGGTGACTCCTCTCACCCCCTGCATCTCTGGCCTGTACCCCAGCTCTTGTATGCACAAATAAATAAATCTAAAAGAAAAATAAAGGAAGCAGGGTGCTCCCACTGTGTCCTCTGCAGATTCAGACCTAGATTCTTGTTTCATGGGCATGTAGGGGGGTTTGAGACTGTGGATTCCAGCCCTGGCTCAAGTTCACAGTCACCAGTAGTGCGTCTTCTCTCTGTCTGCCCCCGCCATAGGGATTGAGGCCTGGGTGTGTTACGGTGCTGCTGTAAGCACCATTGTGTGGTGTTGGCACGAACATCATAGCCTCTGCTGGGTGTGTTGCATGTGTCCTAGAAGCATCTTTGCTTGGCATCATGAGGCCCAGGCGCTCCTTTCCACCCTGCCACCTGCCAGAGGGGAGTTTTGAGAAAGGCACCTAATCCCCGCAGACCTCTGCCTTTTCATCTGTAAATGGAATTACAGGTGCTTAAGGTTCCAGGCTACTTGGTGAGTGATCTGCGACTCACAAGGCCCAGAGTCGCCTCCCAGGACCTCTTGATATTGCACGCCAACTTGCTCTAAGTGCGTTTTCTTGGAGAAAAGGTCTAATTTTTCTCAGAGATCCAGGACCTAAAAAAAAATACCCTGAACCTCAGAGGCTCTGTTTTGACCCAACACGCTTCCACTCGTCAGCCCCTGCTTCTGGACAGCCCCTCAGTGGGGGCACTTGGGCTTGCCCAGATGCTAATATTTAAGCAGGCGAGCAGAAGCTCGGTCAGCATCAGCAGAGTGAAATCCCTGCGCAAGAAATCAATGTTAGTGACATTAAGTCACTTGATTTTAAAAGCACCACAGAATAGCCATTTTTCATATTCATCGTGTTGTTCTCCAACCAAAGTGTCTTAGGGCTCTGTTTGTTGTCATGCCTTGTTCAAGGAAAGCAGCTCTGGACAGTTGCTTGCTGCTGGGGTTTCCATACCTGACTTGGGAGCCAAGGGGTTTGTCATGAGTTGATTAATTAGAAAGTATTAATCTAAAATATTGGAATCTATTTATGGCTGGAGGAGATCTTGCACAGTTTAAAGATGATTCAGAAGGTGTGCTAGGATCTTGGGTCTGTAACCAGGAGTGGCATTGCTGGATCAAGTGGTCATTCTGCATTTCGCCGTTTTCCATCGTGGCTGCATCATTTTCCCTCCTTACCAATACTGCTTCTCTGGGTATCAGCTGCCACGTTTCTGGGGTTCTACTGGGATGCTGCAGTGGGGAGCAGTGATGATACCTTAGAGCCATCCCATAGAGTCCAGACTCCCAGCTCACATGTGAGTGAGGGTGGGGCGGGGGCCCTTCCAGAGCCCTCCATGGTCTCTCTCTTGCAACCCCCAACGACTGCCAGGGCCAGGAGGGTGGGGCGGAGGCCCTAGAAGCAGAATTACAAAATGTTTGTGGGCTACTTTGGGTGTGGTTTGGGGCCGGGGACTTGGAGCAGGGAGGAATGTACTATGAGGATTTATTGTCATTTTGGTGATGATGGTCATAAACACGACATGCGTCTGGTAAAACACTTCAGCAGAAGGTGAGGAGCAGAGCTGCTGAGCCCCACCTACCCAGGCTCCCAGGGTCCACCTCCTCCCACCTCACTTCCAGAAGGTGCAGTGAGCAGCTCCTCTGTGTGCGGCCAATGTGTCTGCCCTGAGTGTCTGTTCAACAGGAATGTGCCCTTTGTGGTTTTCACCATCAGGAGTCTTGCAGGAGGATGCACTTTGTGTTAAAAGTGGTTGTGAGTGTCTAAGTAATACACGCAAGCGTGCTCCTTGTAGGAATAAAAAGGACCCTGAAACACAGACTAGAAGGTGAGAGCTTCTCCCCCTCCCCCTCCCCAGTGCCCCTCAATACACTCGCCCTGCCCCTCACTAATCTCTGCCCTTTTAATTGCAAGGATCAGCCCTTGTGAGGAGACTTTGCAACTTCTTGCAAAGATGGACAGTTAGTTCCGTTTCCAGTTATTTATTTTATAAACACTTCCACATTTATCTGCTTGCCCCACCTATGTGAGGGTGGGTCCCTGAAGAGGAGTGACTGAGTCAAGGTCAGGGGCGCTGGAATTTTGAGATAGTGTTGCCATCCAGAGGACGGTGCATTCCTACTAACATGGGGGCTTCCGGTGCCCCTCGTCCTAATTAGAGCTTGGAGTCACTGGATGTGTCAATTTGTTGCATTTGTCAGTTTGATACGTTAGGAGGATTTTAGCTTTGTCTTTCTCTAATTATGAGAGACATCTTCATGGCGGCATGGAAACCCTCCCAGGAACTGGGCCTGCACTAACATTTGGAACAGTCTTTTTAGTGCTGAGCTCCTGGAGAAATAGAAACCAAACAGGGATCTGTTCTGAAAGATGCATAGCTCCCTGAGACACACACCTTGGTCACAGGCCTGAGGTTTCCACAAGCATATGTGCAGACCTCTGATGGGGTGTGGGTTTGAGTGGGGAGGCTATTGGGACAGGGGAAGCACATTTTGCTCTGGAGTCCTAGGGGATCCAGAGCGAGGTAGGCCTGGGTGGTGCAGGTGTGGTCGAGCAGTGTCAAACACCTGTGTCCTTGCTCCCCCCGGTCTTTACCTTTCCCCTGCCCCTTGGCCTTATGTCTCCTTTGGCCAGGGTATTGGTCTGCAGAGCTGGTGGAGCATGCGCAGTGGTGTTGCCTAGCCCTGGGGCTGTCTGGGAGAGTAGGCCCACTCCCTCCACCGCCATCCCTACTGCCTGCTTCCCAATGAACCCTCTTTTCTAACCGTACCCTAACTGTGCCCACCAGCCACAACCTCCGAGCTGTGCCTGGGAGGCCAGGGGACACTCAAAGGCTGGCCTGGTATTGCCCCTGCCTGTGAGTGATGCCTCCTGCCTGGGGTGGGCCGGGCTTTCCCCCTTCTGGTGGGGACTTGAGGCTTCTGTTTAGACTTTCTTCTGCTTTGCAGAACCACCTCATTTTAATCCCATTCTTAGAGCTGTGTTCCAGGGCAGGTCCTGGGAAGCCTGGGCCTCACAGCTCCTGAGCGCGGCCGCTGCCTAGCAGAGTTCTCAGGCCACCGCCTGCCCTATGTGCTGACCCAGGCCTGCCTGGTCCAGTGCTCTAAGCTGGGCTGGGTCCACCTCTAGGGATTTGTTTGTCCCCTGATAGGATGATCATCCCTGTTTTAGGGTAGATTTAAGGCTGCCCCAGGATTATCCGGAAGGGAGAATTGGGGAAACTTTTGACTCTCAAAGTGCCTAAGCTGGGGCCACCCAGCAGAAGTGTCTCTTTTCTAGTTACTTATGGAAGCATGTCTGTTACCCATAGCAAGCAGTGCTTGAATTTATTCCGTTGCACTTAACCGCCACACTTTATTGTACCCAGAGTTTTTTTTTTTTTTTTTTTAAGCATAATTGTTCTTGTCTACATGATGTACCTGCTACTGACTTGAAGCAAATTAGCACAGTACGTGCTGGGGTGTCAGGCGCAGGGAAACTGAATTGCAGGTTACTAAAGGGGTGACCCCACTGTACTGTTCATTCACGTGTACCCATTCCGCACCAGGCTATTTCTTCCTCTGTGCAATCCATCAAGTGGGCATACCTGCCACCCCTTCACCAGTGAGAGTGAGCCTTGGGCCAGTTCGGGGCCACCGTTTGCACTTGGGGCTCTGCAAATGTCTGCCACCCTCCTGGCACCCTGGGTGGCAGCCTGGCCTCCCCCCAGCCTTGGGACCTCAGCCTCCAGTGCTCCCTGGCCCCAAAGCTCCTGGGCCTGCTTAACCAGAAGGCCTGGGTGATGGGGTGGGGGCTGCAGGTGCTGGTGGCCACATTGGGACCCTCAGACCTCACTAAGTAGTTTGCTTTAAAGGCAAAAGTCGGTTGTGCTTGGTCAGAGTTCAGCAGAGACCTGAGAATTGTGTTGTTCTCGACCTGACCTTGGAAAGGCAGTCCATGAGCTCAGTTGCTGTGAAAGAACGTACAGTTTTTCTGTTTGTTTTTTTGTTTTTGGTTGTGTGGTAACTTAACATTCAGGCGTCTTCGTGTGACCTGAATTTCAGCATCCAGCAAAGGAAGTGTGTGCCACGGGGGTGGCGGGCTGACTTCCTGTGACCTGTGGGGGCAAGTTTGGCCCTTTGCTACAATAACACATGGGAGGAAACCTACTTGAGAGTCAAGCTTTTGGTGGGTGCGGGATTCATGGGAACCTGGAGTGAGGAGCGGGAGGTGGCAGGTGGCACGAAACCGTGACCCACGTATGTGAGCCTCCATCCCTCGGGAGATGGTGCATGTGCAGGGGCAGCTGGAGCTGGGGAGACTGGGCTTCCTGTCTTTACTTCCGACCCCCTCCTGCCATGGTTTGTGAATAAAACCAAGAATTAGCTGCTCTACATCAACAGTGTAGGTGGCCACTGTGGCACCAGCCCAAGCGTCTCGATGGCAGATGAGGTCAGAAGTGGTGGCTTCCCCTCTTGACACCTGGGTGGACATGTAAACGGAGCAGAAAAGACTCCCACAGAGTCATTACCAGTAAATGAAATCAGGCTTACACAATCTCTAAAGTCTGCCACGCCACCGAAATCTATTGTACCTCTATAGTGGCCCAGTCTGATTTCAACATCCTACCATGTGCCCTCACAGGTAGTTTGACTCCTTCACTCTGCATTGTCGAGCTGGGTTCTGTGTCCACCGTTCTCTCTGGGTTACATAGATCCCAGCCAGCCCGCCTCTGTGGGGACCTTGAAGGCTCGGTTTCGGCATCTGTGTCTCATGAGGTGGACCTCAGTGTCCTGCATCTCCTGGCTGCTGTGGGTGTGCCCCCCATCCATTCTCTTCTCTTTTCAGTGTGGAGGCAAACTCCTATCTGCATTACAGCTGTGTTTGCAACAGCCAAGCTGTGGGAATAACCTGAATGCCCCATGGCAGATGAGTGGGTCGGGGAGATGTGGTATATATGAACAATGGAATACTACTCAGCCACAAAAAGGCGAATTTTGTCATTTTCAACAACATGGATGAAACTGGAAGAGATTATGCTAAGTAGAATACATCAGAAGGAGAAAGAAAATTACCAGATAATCTCATTCATGTAGAATATAAAGAAACCAACCAAAGGGACGAAACCAAGACAAACGCAAACTGAGGTTGCCAGAGAGGGAGACTGGATGGTTAGGGGGAAATGAAAGAAGGTCAAGTTGGGTGATGGGTTTTTTTTTTTCCCTTCGAGTTTTATTGATTTGCCAATCGTTTACACAGTGAAACAGTTTGAGGAGTACAATGCCACACCTTCACATGAGCACATGCTTCATTCACCTTCCCTCAAAGCCAATGCTGGGACACCAACCTCCCACATCCTCTCCTCTGTGATGGAGGGTCCCTGGTGCTTTGCTGGTAGGTGTGGTATGGTGATATACATCAAAAGAGGTGTGAACGTGTACCCCTAAATCATTCACAGTGTTGCAAACCAATGTTACCTCCATAAAATGAGCAGTTAAAATAAAAAAAAAGTGTGGAGGCAGAAACCCAGTTTTGGGGTCCCCGCCTATGGCGCATTACTCCACGAAGTCTCCCTTAGTCTAGTCTAAGACGGCCTGACTTTTTTGGCAGCCACAACGCCCCATCATCACATACAGAAATTACATCCAATTACATCGCCTAAGTCTTTTTCACACCTCTCACATTTGTGCATTTCTTTTTTTGCACCCAAGTGTCCAAATAACATTATTTCCTCTCTCATTGCAATTCCAATCTGTTGATCTTTTTAGCTCTTGACTCTGTCATCCAATGTTCTTTGCCATCTCTCCTGGAAACTTGTCATCCTTGAATTAGATAAACATTTTATCTGAGCCATCAAGGAATCGATAAAGATGTTGAAACATACAGGACTGAGAAAGAACCCTGTGGCCTTCTTGTAGCCCCTTCTTTGGGCCGTTCATTAATCAGCACTTTGGAGGACAAGTCCCACACTTACCAGCTATTCAAATGAAGTTCATGTGCTTCACCTTGTCGATAAGCATAGGGTGAGATGCTTAACAAGGCACTGTAGACAAAGCCTGGTATTCCCGCAGTCGACTGATTTTGAAACCAAGAAGAGAGACATCTAGAAATCCCAAGCTGTGGTGGTTTATGATCGTTTATGGTTTTATGACATTAATCTGCTGATGCGTTTTTCTTTTGCTGCTTTGGTTGCTGCAGCTGCTAGAGATAGAGACGGGGTGTCACTCCTGGAGGAGGGGGTGTCGGGCTGTTATCTGGAGCAGATCAGGATCGAACTGCTTGGGGAAAAGGTGTTCTGGGGTCCTTTTGTCGAGCCACAGCTGGGGGGGGGTGCTGGTTTTACACATCCTCTCCTACCAGGTTGCTGGCAGTTGCTTCTATGGAGTTGCTGCCCAGGCTGGTGGGTGGACACCCCTGTGGTGAAATCCTCAGCACTAGAGGTACAGCATGGCCCCGTGAAGGAGTCAGTAAGGCCATTGGCCTCTATACTCAGATAAGCCCAGAGTAAAACAATGACCTCTGGGTAACTGGGGATGAGGTGAATCTGGGGGTGTTCCAGCAGAAAAGTAAGTGCAGAAGTGGCAGAAGACAAAAAGGCCTTTACAGGAGTGGGAGTGATGACTTAGGGGAAGGCAGGAGATGAAGTGGGGTGACCGATCCTTTTCTTACGCATCCCACCACGTTATGCAAGGTGAGCGCTGGATGGAGGGAGCAATCTGCCAGCACCCGAAGTTAGAAAGTCGATGAAATGGGGTGACTTCTGTCCTTGCACCATATCAGGTGGGGAGCTCCAGCCATAGTCTATTTTACAGAGGTGGTTGGTTGCGTGTGGGGTTTTAGCTTCAGTCATTTGATAGAGAAGAGCAGGCAGATGCCACCTGTCTGACCACTTACGCCTGCTTTGTGTGTTCAGTACCCTGTTTCCCTGGGGAGTCTGTGCAGGGCTTGTGTGATCCGTGCCCCGAAGCTGAGCTGAGTGCACACCCAAGCCCATGCCTGGCCTGTGGCATTTCTAAATGCCCCAGTCCATCTGTGGCTAAACCTACTTCCTTCCAGCTGGACTCTTCTCGGTCCGGACGGGGGAGGGGACGGGCTGCGTGGCCTTTCTTCAGCTGTCTGTGTATCCTGGTGTGACCCACCAGGATGGAATAAAATGCAGCAGTGTTTCTCCTCTGCTTTCTAAAATCATGGGAAACCCATAAGAAATTCACACATATAAAATATATAAAATTCACATATAAAATTCACCATCAGAACCGTTTTCAAGTGTGCAACTCAAGTGCAGTCCTACTGTTGTGCAACCCATCTCTAGATCTCTTTGCATCTTACAGAACTGAAACTGTGTACCTTTGAAACAGCAACTTCCATTCCCCCACCCTGCCCATGCTCCTACCCTACCCCCTGAAACTGCTGTTCTGTTTCCTTTCTCTGATGGCTCCAGGTGGTGGTAGACTCATAATGTCTGTCCTTTTGTGATTGGCTTAGCTCACTTAGCATAATGTCCTCAAGTTCATCCATGGGGTAGCATGTGTCAGCATTTCCTTCCTTTTCAAGGCCATATAATATTCCACTGTGTGCATAGACTGAATTTTGTCTATTTGTCCGTGGACAGTTGATAGCCCTACCTCCACCACTGCGAACGCTGGCGTTTGGTCCCCTGTGTTCCTGGCTGCTGCCCACATCTGGAACAGTCATTCCTGAATGTTGTGTTTTATGCTAGCCATGCCCTGGCCCCTCAGTGCTTGTTCCTTCCCATGGCTTTGTGAGTGCTCAGGTGGGTGAGGGCTGGGCTTGCCCTGGGCATTTTCAGTGCCTTCTGTTCCATGCCTCTGTCTGTCCTCCTGGCAGTCCTTGCTTCTGCCTGTTCTTGCTCAGACCTGGCCCTCCATATCTTCTCCACTGCTGAAATGCCCCTCCCGGGCCCAGTGCCATGCAGTCCATGCTGATGAGAGCAGCCCATGGGCTTGCTGAGCACACTTCCTTCTCGAAGCTCCTGCTCTGTGTAGTTTTGAGGCCATATTTGCTTGTCTCGATGCCTCCCTTTCTGGACCCCTGAATGTGGCGGTCCCTTCATGCTTTTTGTTTGATGGTTCTCTGGGGTAGGTCCAAGTTCACCCCTCTGGCATCTGGCCCTCTTTACCTGTGGGTGCATGAAGCCCTAGGTGCTGACTCTGTTGGGGTTACTGCAGATGAGCCAGGGGTCTGCCCTGGGGGGTGTGGCGTGGGGTGGCTGGGGCCCATCAGTGGTGGCTGCTCCATGAAGGCAGGAGTTGCCTTCACGTTTGTTGTGTTCACTGCTCACCTCTGGGTACCTGGCAAGTGCTTATTATGAGCATGTGGTAGGTGTTTCACAAGTGTCTGTTGGAAGAATGAAGGAATTCAGTCCCAAACCACTTCCGAGGAAACGGAGAGGCACAGAGCAATACGTGACCCACGTCTGGCCAAGGGTTGGGTGGTTAGCGATGGAATCTGAGTTACCTGGCCCCTGAGTACTAACTAGTCCCGCACCTTCCCCTCTAGCCCCCCCCCCCAGATCAGCTAAAAAGTCCAGCAGTTCAAGGGACTGATCTTCAACCCCACATCTGTGGAGAATCGGCTAGGGGAACAGACGAGTGGAATTTCTACCCTGATTATCAGCTTGTGGAGATAACTGGCTTGATGGAAAGAGGACAGGCCACTTGAGGAAACTGGGGCATTCGTAGGGCGAAGAAAAATACTTTCAAAATGAGGTTGTGAACTTTTAACTGGAGCGATGCGGTGTGATCTGCACAACCGTCGGGGAGGTGGGACTGGGTCACAGGCCCCACAGCTCAGGTGTGCCTGGTCCTGGCACAAAGCAGAGCAAGGGGTGCAGTGGGGGGGGGGCGGTAAGGAGAAGGCAGAGGATGCTTGTGGCCCTAGCCTGGCACCCCTACCTGCACCTCCTGGGGGTCTGGAGCCCCATTTGCTGACTTCTTGGAGTCACTCTTGGGAGGTGCAGGCTTTGCATGGTGGGTGGGGGTGAGGAACCTCTTCCCTCTGGAACCCCTCTCTCTGGGGAGACCTAGCGGTGAGGCCCTCGCGGATCTGAGTGGGTGGCAGTGGGTAGGTTTAGCCAAGGGAATCCAGTCCTCATGTGCTGCTTCATCAAAAAGGCAAGAAGTGGTCATCAGAACTGGGGATAATTAGAAAGGATTAAAGGCTCTTAGAAGGTGCTTTTAAAATATCGAGACTTAGAATATTGAACTTTTGATATGGTAAGATCAGAAAGGAACTTGGAATCATGGTCAGATGGAGCCACGTCCTACAGCTGTGGAAGCCAGGACGGCTTTATTCTGCACTGATCTGTCTGGCTCTAAGGGCTTTCAGTGGTGGGGACCGAGGGGCTGTGTTCCCGCCAGTCTTTGAATATTTCCCCTTCCCCACCCTCGGCAGCATGTAAACACTCACCCATCTTTGTAAGTTCTTTGCCACATCGCAGAGCTCAGATCTACATGGTATGCAGATGGGCTTTTGCATCGTTTGTATTGCATGATAGAGACGCTTCTTACGCCGGGCAGTGAAGAAAAACCTGCAGCACAAAAGTTACACCTAATTTTAAATCTCTGCTCTCGGCCTCGCCCGTGCAGTGCCATCGCTTATGTTCTCCGGATGGCCTTTGCGGTGATGGAGTGTGGCTGCTGGGGGGACTGCTGTCTGCAGGAGAGATGAATGTGCATATACAATGTAAACACATTCCCATTGACACACCAAGATAAAAGGCTTAGCATGAACTGCGCCTGTTTACACTTACACAGAAAAGTCTACTGTAACAAACGCCTGAGTGTCAGTCGTGTTTATTATCATAACATTGTCCTTTTCTCCCTTCTCTGACTTTCTGGCGAGCTGCAGTCTACTGCGGAAGAGGGCAGGAAGGAGCCCTCGTCCGAGCACACGGAGGAGGTTTTTTCAACCACACGGGAAGGGCTCGAGGTCCAGCAGCCCCTGGGGGACGAGCAAGGCAGCACCTCCACCCCAGTTTCTTCTGCTTTGCCGTGCTTTATGCATCCTTTCCGTGGGTCACTTGGGGGATTTTCTGGTGGAGTAAAGATCAGATTAAAGACCCACATGCGCAGGTTTTACCTGCATTACACTGCACAGGTGGTGGGTGGGGAGGGCAGACACAGGTGAGAGGGGAAAGGACTGTGTCACAGGGCAGTGGTTCCTCAGGGTGGGTCCAGACCAGCAGGATAGGCAAGACCAGGGCACTTACTAGAAATGCAAACCTTTCCCTCCCCCAAGCTCTGTGTTTTAATAGGCCTCTGGGTGTTCCTTAATGGGCCAGGGGTTTTGAAGATTGTCCACAGTGAAGTTGACCTCCCAAGCACTAAGTTCGGTCCACTTTCTGGTGTCTGTCCTGCCTTTGCTCTCGTTCAGCAATCAGCCACCCAGGCTGTACCCCTGGGGTTCCCTGACACTGCCAGTCACCTCCAGATGTGTGCTCCTCCCTCTGCTGCATAAAGACAAAATGCAATAGAAAAGAATTTTAATAGAGTTAGTGTGCAACAGCAAAACACCCCAAATTACCCATCCCCTCATGAGCAAATGCCTGACCAAACAGGGTTGGCTCAAAGTAGGGCCACTGAGGCCTGAAATCCTGCCCCAAGTCTTAAGGCACCTTCTGGTGGGGAACCATGGGAAAGGTGCAGACAGGGCCAGGCAAGTCTGGAAGGAAAAGAACAAAATCAAAGTACAAGTTAAGGCTGCCATTGTCAGTGTCCCCATGGGCCATTCACCCACATCTCTTCCAGCGTCCCCCAAGTCCATGGTGCGAGTACAAGGCTAAGAAGCGGTGCAGCTTCTTCTCCACATGTCTCTGCTCCACACGTCTCCTCCAAGTATCCTCTTCCCAAGTCCTTTTTAACTCCCACTCGCTCAGCTCCACCCTTCATTAGGTGGGGCAGGGAATATGGAACCTCCTCTTTCTGGATTACACTGTTACAGAGTGAGAATTAGAAGGTGGGGAGCGAACATGTCCCCTTGAGAGTACCCCAGGATTCATGCTGCGTGATCGCCATTTTCCTGTTTCTGAGACCTCAAGTTTGTGTTTAAAATTGAACATCTAAGAATGCTGTCCCTGCATGTCTTATATAATTCTTTCAGATGCCTAGATGTGCAGCGTTCGGGGGGATTTCTCAGGCAAATGCTTTTCATGCACATTTTCCTTAGGGATTTTTTTCCTCATACGTAGTTTGTTGTTGTCATCCACTGAAGTCCTTAGGACAGAAATTCCACCTTTTGATGTTTAAAAAAAATACCTGTGAGTTTACTGAGAACAGTGCTCCTTTCAACTGAAAAGACTATTTGGTGTGTTATCTCTGAGGGAGTAAGACCTGCTGCCCCTGGAGGCCGGGTCTTCCTCCTCTGCTACTGCCTCCCTTCCTGGTGCCCCCCACCACCCCCTTGCAGGGCCAGCCCTCAATCTGATTTGGGTTCCTGGCCGCTGCCAGGCCCACTGGCCTGCCTTCCAGCTGTGTTCTTTCCTCCTGCTTCCCTCGCCTTCATTTCCACAAGCTTCCATGAGTCTTTGGGGGCCAGTCCGAGATCTTGCATTCCAAGGCCGTCCCTGAAGTCTCCTAGTGTTTCACATATCTGTTGCTTTGAAAAGGGAGAACCGATATTTTGCAACTTCCTTTTGGCCATCAGGGGTAGCCAGGGTGTGCCTCCCAACCTCCGTGCCTGGATTGTTTTACGGCACCAGTGAAGCGTGTTGCATTCCCTTTTCTGTTTGTGGCTTGGGCCTCTTGAACACTGGGCTATCGTTCGTGGCCCAAGTGGGTTTGCCTTTTTTAGCTCCTATCACAAAAACGCCCAGAGACACCCACAGTGTCACTCCCCGAACCCAACTAGCTGGGGGCCTGGTTTCGCCTGGCACTCTGTGGCTTGGGCTTGTCATGTTCTCAGAACTAAGAGGGTAGTTCCTTCCTACTCCTGTTCCTTTCTTCTGTAGAAGGGAGGACATGTCCAGTGAGGAGGTAGCTTCTGCCAGGGAGCACTGCCAGTTCTGACTCAGTTGCTTGGCTCCTGTTAACTGAATGGTCTACACTGGCCACGGAGGGGAGCCAGGAGGCCGAGGGAAGCTGATTCTTCCCTAGCATAGGTGGTTTAAATCCACACAAAAAGTTAGCAAACCTCAGTTCTGAGTCTTTTTCTTAAATTTAATATATTTTATTTTATATAATTCTTACATCATTTTTCGTTTTTGCACAATGTATGCATTTTCGTTTTGGTTATATTTCCCCATACAATTCCCACCCCTCTTATTTTGACCCTAATCCCTCCTCTTTCCCCGACCCCACGTAGTGTGTCTCTGGTTTATAGTTGCTTGTTGATTTTGATTTTTACTTTATTATAGTCTTTTTCCTGGTCCCTTATTTAGGTTTTCTAGATTCCTGCTATGAGTGAGACCATCCGGTATTTTTCTTTTTCTTTCTGGCTTATGTCACTGAGCATGATCCCTTCCAGCTCCATCCAGGTTGCTGCAAATGGCATGAGTTTATCTTTTTTGATTGCTGAGTAATATTCCATGGTGTATATGTACCACATCTTCTTGATCCAGTCATCTATTTTTGGGCATTTGGGTTCTGAGTCTTAATGTTCTTTCACTTGGAACTGAAATGTTTGGCCTGGTGGCAGTGACGGCAAAGTCAGTGCAAGACGATGTGGTGATATGTGGATGCTGTGTGTGTGGTCCCGTGTAAGAGAATGTGGTGTGATCGGGTGTGGCATGTTGAATGCGACGATACACTGAATTCTTCAAAGACCATTTCTCATTTAAGAGCAAACTAACATACGTAATTGATGATGACGTAGAAGGGGGAATCCGCCTTTTTCAGCTGGGCCTGGGAGGCTGCTGTACGGAAGATAAAGACCTCACATGATTATTGCTGGGGAGCAGAGCCACTGTCTGGATTCCTACTACTCTGGTGGCACAGGTCTGAAAGACACCTGTGTGCTCCTCTCCTGCTTAGGTTGACTGACCTGGAGAACTGGGCTCCAGGCGGGCACATCTGGTCTCATTCACTGAGGCAACTCTGTGCCCACACATTAGGCATGGGCAACCCAGCAGAAAACAGGTAACACGAGTCACACGGCCAGTGTCCTCAGGTGCAGGCACTTTCAGACTTGCAGAGTGCTGTGGAATAATGAAGCAGAGACACTAGGGAGCTTGGGGATAGTCATGCTCAGCTGTTAGGCATGGCTGGGAGGAGATGCCATTTGAGGGGAGATGTAGGACCATCCATTTACTTGGTAAAATGTTCATGTCTGGCAAAGAAAGAGTATTTGTGGACATTATACTGTTACTGTCTGATTTCCTTTACCTCAAATTATCCCGAGAGAAGGAATCCTTGGCACAAATAGGTTAACAGTGGTTATCTTTGGATGGTGAAATTGTTGATAATTTTTGCTCTCTTTGCTCTCTGCTTAGCCAGCCTTTCTGCATGAAGCGTGCTGTCCTAATAAAACTAGGAGTTGTGCGTCTCTTGTTCCTATGACTCACATGTTCATCTTGTCCCGGGAAGGCTGTTATACCTGCAGTCATGCAGTGCTGGAGAGGATGAGAGGCCGCTGGCACGGGCCAGGGGATCTTGCTTCCTGCGTCCCTCCCTCCTAGGGCAGGTGACTGTCCTGCAGTGTAGACTTTACTGCGTGGTGTCCTGCAGGCTGGACGTAGCAGTCAGCACTGATACTTGACCACTGAGCCGTTTGCTCAGGCGTTGGCGACTGGCATTGTGCAGAAGGGAAGGGGATTGTGGAGCCTGTCAGGCCACCCCAAGTGCACTGCAGTGGGCCTTACTACTCCAGGCTGTGGTTTGCCTGATCGGGGATGGCACCTGGCCTGGAGCAGGTGACAGCCGACTGGTTAGTGACCCAGAAGGTCAGCCTGAGTCTCGGTGAAGAATAGAGCCTGATTTCCTCAGTCAGTCCTATAGGTTTCCCGAAAACTGACCAAACAGTGGGGTGGAAAATAGGGTTAAGAATGATTTCCTTGTAACTCAGACATGTCCCGCCCTTGCTCTCTTGTCTCCCTTCAGTCTGCGGTCCGGGCATCGACATCCGGAACGACTACCAGCAGCTGAAGCGCCTGGAGAACTGCACGGTGATCGAGGGCTACCTGCACATCCTGCTCATCTCCAAGGCGGAGGACTACCGCAGCTACCGCTTCCCCAAGCTCACCGTCATCACCGAGTACTTGCTGCTCTTCCGCGTGGCTGGCCTCGAGAGCCTGGGTGACCTCTTCCCCAACCTCACGGTCATCCGCGGCTGGAAGCTCTTCTATAACTACGCCCTGGTCATCTTCGAGATGACCAATCTCAAGGATATTGGGCTTTACAACCTGAGGAACATAACTCGGGGGGCCATCAGGATTGAGAAAAATGCTGACCTCTGTTACCTCTCCACGGTGGACTGGTCCCTGATCCTGGACGCAGTTTCCAACAACTACATCGTGGGGAACAAGCCCCAGAAGGAATGTGGGGACCTGTGCCCCGGGACGATGGAGGAGAAGCCGATGTGTGAGAAGACCACCATCAACAACGAGTACAACTACCGCTGCTGGACCACAAACCGCTGCCAGAAAAGTAAGAAAGCCGCTGACCGCCATGGTCCTCTGCTTCTGTCCTTTCTCCTCCTCGGCCTTGCCCTCCCTCCCCCTCCTTGAATGGACAGGCGGGCGGGGTCCGGTCATATTGCATTTAGGACAAGGTGCACCTGCTGTGTGGAAGTGGGGGTCTTGGCTGGATTTCTTTTGTGTCGGGGAATTTGGGGGGTGCTGCTGTCAAGACCATTCAGCTCACACATAATAGAAATGATCCACCCCGCTTCCGGGCCAAAAGCTTGCTGACCCTCAGCTTTGATTTCCTGATGAGAGGTGACCTGGTGTGCTTGCCTTAGTGGCCGGGGGCGGCGGATGTATCCGCTCTTCATCCTTTGTGTGCAAAGATATTTTTTGGTACAGCAGGACTTCTTAGCCTGAATGCACTTGGAAGGTAGTTTGAATAAAGGAAAAGTAGAAAGCTAATTTGTACCCCTTGACAGTGGCAACCTCCACTCTGCCTTCATCCTTGGGATGATGTTTAGTTAGGTGCCCTAGGTCCCAAGGGGGAGAGTGCTAGACAAGTTGCCAGGGGTCCCAGGGTCAGGCTGTCCTTGCAGGTAGCGTGGAGCAGGGTGCCTTTGTACACCTGGATTCCGCCTCCTTCCTGTCATACCTTTAAACCAACAGGTGGGATATAGCTCATGAAATCATTTATTGAAAGAGCTCTGAAATGTATTTGGTGCTCTTGGGGCATCTGGTGATGCTCTTTTGAAGCTTCTCATTTATTTACCTGCACTATGCTTAATTTGCCCCCGCTTATAACTGAATTCTTGCTGTATTGTGATCAGTGCCTTCGGAACCACTTGCTTGGTATGAAATTGTGACTTTGGGCCCTTGCATTTCTACTTTCAGCAATGTGTAGGGAGTTGTATTGTCCTGGAAGCTCCCCCGCACTGGCTACAAGTCAGCATGGAGGCTCTCAATAGCTATGAGTTAATGGTTGGCCCCACTAAAGACCCAAGGAGCCCCATACTAACCAGTCATGAAGAGTCATGATACCTCAAACTGGTAGACCTGCCCCAGCCGTGAAGTGTATGAAAGAAGTGAATCAAAGCCCAGACCCCATAGGTAGCTGCAGTTTATTTCCCTTCTACCAGGTGGAGGCAGGAAAAAGGACCCATCCTTCTAGGCTCTGAGACAGCCCATGGGAAAGGCTAGGTGCTTCTAAGCTCTGTATCCTTACACTGGGCAGTTGATTAGTGAGGAGAGGGGTCCCCCCTAGGCTGCAGCCAGTAACCCCAAGGAGCTGAGAGCACCGGCAGGCCACCTGAAGATCCCTGTGGGCTTGGGTTGGAGGGAGGTACAGTGCTACAGTCACACGTGTGAGTGATTAAAACTGTCATGGTTTGAGAAAACAGCGACATGCATTTGTAGGTAGTTTTGACATTTGAACATTTTATTTCAAAGGAGAAAGGCGTCCTCAATGTCGAGGCATCCTGGTGAAGTGGGAAGACAGTGGGTGAGGGATCAGAGGTCAAGGTGACCTTGGGCCAGCCCGCCCTGCTGGGCTTCTTGGGATTCTGTAGCATGCTCCTCAGGGCAGGCTCGTTTTATTCTCCAGTGGTGAGCAAATGCGTGTGCAAAGGTGTTTTGAAAACCTATTAGCACTGTGTAAAGGAGGGGTTGGTTGAAAAGCCAGAGATGGGCAGGTTGGGCAGCTGCTCAGTAGATGCTTACTTTGGCCTCCCTGGAATCTTGGCCGTTTCTGACCAGCTCTTGTTGGAGAAGCCCAGGGCTGGGAGGAGGCCTGAGTTCTGGGTCCAAGTCCAGTAGCCGTGACTGGAAGGATGCAAGTAATTAAAATCGCCAGGCCCTCTTCATCTGCAAAACAGGATAGACCGTGCCTTCCTCACAGGACTGTTGGAAGATTAAGGGAGAAAGTGAATCAGCACCGTGTAAAGGGAGTGGCAGGTATAAGCTGGGCCTTAGCTGGACCTGCTTCCCCAGGGCTGCACCCACAGCCTTCTCTTCAGCCACATGTGTCAGCCCTGCTGTGTGTGTGTGTGTGTGAGTGTGTGAGCATGAGTGTGTATATGAGTGTGAGTGTGTGTGTGAGAGAGAGACAGACACACAGAGAGAGATTTCACAACAGAGTATCCATTTAAAGTTAGTAACAGCATTCAGGGAAATTGCTTCCTTCACCTTGTCCTGAAAACTCACGCACAGGTAAGTTTCTTGGAGATTTTTCCATTGATCTGGAACTCTTTCCCCTTGTTGCGGTTCCTGTGGGAACTGCCCCAGCCAGGGTGGTAGCCACTAGCCATGCGTGCCTGGTGGAGTCCTTGAGCTGTGGCCTGTCTGAACTGAGACCGGATCTAGTGTAACCTACACACTGGATTTTGAAGATATAGCATTTGGGGGCTGGGGGCATGAGCTAGTGCTTTAATATTTTTTATATTGATTACCTGTTGGCATGACAATGTTTTTGGAACTATTCAATTAAGTAAAATGTAGCATTAAAATTAATTCCACCTGTTTCTTTTTCATTTCGTAAACCTGAAATGACAGACGTGACTTGTAGTCAGTATCTCTTGGGGATGCTGCCTTAGAGCATCCTTCCCAGGCGTGGTTTCTTGCTTTTTCATCTCTCTGGCTGAGTACCAGGGTGCCAGCATGTTGCTGTATCTTTCTCGCCCGAACTCTTAGGCATCATCCCAGGTGCCAGGTGAAGGGCGTGGAGTCCAGACAGGGCGTCTGCCTCAAGGTCACTCCTAGATGGCCCTTTGCAAAGAGTAAGCCTAGAAGAATCCCACTCAGATATTTCTCACCCAGCTGGCTACAGAAGTGGGAAGAACATCTGGAGAGATACCTCAAGTCATGGTGTGTGTGAAATTTTTGACATAATGGAGAAACACTCAATTACCCGGTGCTGACACGCCGCCTTCACTCCTTGCTCTCCGCCTGGCAGGCAGCTTCGAGACAGCCTCGTGCAGGAAATTACTATTCCAGAGTTCTCCGCACACTTTCGTATTTCTCTGTTCGCTCGTGATTTGAGAGGTGGTTTTATGCAGGCTTGAGCTATTCCTAAAACAGTTGGTTGACTCTTGAAAAATGGTGCACAGCTTTTTCCTTTCAGTAAAAATATTCCTGTTTGGCGTCCTGATGTTTCTCGAGCTTGCACACTCCTTGCTTGCCTCGGACATCCCTTCTGATTCTCCTGTCACTACAGATGTTTCCTTTCGGGCTCCTTCCCCTGGGGTCTCACCTTTAAGAGCTTCCTTCACTGTCCTTGTTTTCCTAGAACCTCTCACCCACAGCTGCTCCGTGGGCTTTTCTGTGTCTCTGGTTTCTGCACACTGTCTCCAGCCCCATGATGTTTGTGGGCTGAGATCCCTGTACCTCTCTCATCCAGACGACCCTGGGCATTTCCGTGCTGATGACCTGCCCTGTCTCCACTCCCCGCCCCTTGCTCCCCACGTCTTCCCTCTCTGCATGGACAGCTTTCTTGTGGGGGTCATTTGCATGTGTGTTGTCTCATCTGCCCTCCTGTTCTCCCCTTTGCCTGGCCAGTGACATGCCTCCCTGCAGCCACCCCCTTCTCCACCTCTGCTGCCTGAAATCCTTGCTCCCCAGAGCACTGTCCCCCAAACTGTCTCCAGCTCTTTGCTGGCAGAGAGGATGAGCCTGGGATGTCAGAGAGGACCAAGGCCGAGGATGGTGGAGAAGAACAGAAATCCTCTTCAAGATCGCAGTGAGGCCTGGCGCTGGCCATTGCGTTGTGGGCAGCAGGAACTGGGGAAATCCTCTCTGAGTACCTGTCGTCCCCCTGCCACCCATGAACTTGTCTAAATTTTACCTGGTCTTGTTTTCCTAAGGACTTTCTGGTACTTGATTTCAAGTATAATAATAAAAAAAAAAATCCCGAGCTTTACTGCTGAACATAGTCTCCAAGTACCTTCTAGTCCGTCATGATGAACAGTCTGGTGTCGATGTTTATCCCAGTTGCCCATGAGAGGCCTGGTCTCTGCCAGGAGCTGCAGGAGGGCGGCAGCCTGGCTGTGCTGGGAGCTGATGTTGCTGGGGGTGCAGCCTTATTTCACTACAGGGGCACAGGCTGGGGTCAGCAGTCCCGGAGCGGGGGGCTTCGCCTGCCTTCAAAAGGAACAGACAGGAAAATGGCAGATGGGTGCCCTTGAGTGACAGAAGGGAAACCTCTTGCTGCCACCTCACTGATGGGACCAAGGCAGGTGGTTAAAAAAAAGACAAACTCCCCTAGTTTCCCCCCACCGCCATGGCTTGTGTTCTTGTTCTCAAATACCCTGACAAGCGCAGCATTGGTGTGGGGAGTGGAATTATGCCCCAGCCTTCATTTCTTATGGGTTCCTTCCTCATTTTCTTCCAGATTGTTCCTTCTGGTCTGCCAGATAAAAGTGGGGGGATTTGTTTCAGCATGTGTACCTCCCCTTATGGATTGAGGTGAGGTGGGGCACACATTTTCTCTACCCTGAGACCCCACCCATGTAATGTACAGTTTTCTTTTCCCATCTTTTTTTTTTTAAAGATTAATTTTTATTTATGCATATAAGAGCTGGGGTATAGATCAGAGGTGCGGGGTAGGGGGTGTGAGAGGATTCACCAGAGATAGAGTGGGGAGCAGAACAGGTGGATCTACTGAAATACACTGCTGAGGGGAGCAGTGGGTGAGACAGGAGAGGTCTGCTGCACCATGTGGGTAGCTCCCTGGCCGGGGATGGAACTTGTGCTGCAGTGGCTGCGGATAGCTTCATAGTGCTTGCACCACCAGGGAGGCCCCATTTTTTTCATCTTAACGTTTTTCCTTCTTTGTTTAAATTTTAAGCTACCCATGAGGAATAGTTCTCTCTGGAAAATGCTGTGTGTTCGCTGTCAGGGTCTCATATGCCACTGCACACTGTGAGGGTGGATCATGTGGACACCTGTGTTTCAAGTGGGGCAGAGACAGGCCTGTGGATCCTGGAGGTGAAGACAGTCAGTAGAGCTCGGCTCTGGCTTTGTGTTGTTGTTGGTAGGAACTTGTCTGTATTCTCCTGGAAGGCCCCTGCTCCGGTCAGCTGCTCCCAGTGTGGGGGTGATCTTTATTTAGAAGGGGGGTCACATGCCCCTGGGCCTCATTCTATGCCTTTTATAGTCAAGCATGGAGATCACATTCTGTTCTCCCTGACTGTAGACCCTTGTTAGCAAGATGGTGAAGCAGTGTGTGTCCGTGTGTGTGTGATGCCTCTTAGCCTGCTCCACCTCTCAGGTCACAGGCCTCAGACCCCAAAGGCTTTGATATTGGCTAGTTGTCACCTAACTAAGGTGTCATGCTCTTGGGATCCTTTCAGAAGTTTATTTTTTAATAGGGATCTCACATTAAAGACCGAGAAGCTTTCAGAATGCCCCTCCTAGAGTGATTTTTTGCAATTCTAGGTATTCAGACAATTTCTAGAGTCCCTTCAAATCTCACCGGTTAAGCCTACTTGTCAGACCATTCTGGTTTCTTCTTGCTCCTAAAATGCCCCTTTCTTTTGTTGAGTTAGTATTTCTCTCTCTTTCTTCTTGTGTGTATGCCCGTGTGACATTCTCAACTAGAGTGGGATGACGTGGGGCATGTGGGCTTGTGGCTAATCTTGTCCTGGATTGCATTGCTCAACTGGAGTGCATGGGGGGTGTGGGGGGGGGCTCAAAAGTTGGTTTGGCTTGCGGTGGAGCTGAAAGCCATGACTTGGAAACCTGCCTCCTTCTAGTCTGTGCTGTGCCCCAGGGACTTAGTGGTAGTAGGCAGGTCCCTGAGCACTAGCCTAGGATGGAAAGCCACCTGTCAAGGATAGCCAAGGTGTTCCAGGAGATGGTGAGCAATTGACATGATCTTGCTGTGACACAGGGGATCTTAAACAGAGCAGGCACCTGTTATCACCGTGCATACCCGGGCAATCAGGGTTTTAGAAACTTAGAGGTCTTTTATGTGGAGAAAGGAATGCCAGGTGGAAATCCAAAGGCCACCCTAAATCCAAAACCCATTCTGGGCACTGGTCTCATTCTGACACTGGCTCACACGTGAGTGAGAGCTGGGCTTTCGTCTACTTCCCACAACCCTGCTCCTTGGTCTTTGGGAAAGTGTCAGCAGCTCATCACAGCACCCTGGTCCTGGGGAGCTGCATTATGGGAACAAGTAGAGGAGCAGAGCAGGTCATTTTGCGGGGGAGCAAGTTGTCATCTGAGGTCAGGGAGTGAGAAGGGCTTCCAGGGCGAGTGGGAAGGAAGAGTTGAGCGGCAGGGAAGGTGACATGATGCTCCTGCAGGGTCAGCTCCCAAACTGTCTGCAGTTCTCCGGGGTCATGGGACAGGCCGGGACCTCTCACCTGAGCTCCCCACGGTATCCGTCCCCAGTAATATTATGGGGTCTGTCATGTGCCCACCACACTCTGACCTGGCTTCAGGCCTGTTCAGGTGGCCTCACCACCCCGCAAGGCGTGGCTCTCCCAGTGGGCCTTCATGGTACGTTACCACTGACATTTGCAAGAATGTATAATTTTCTAAAAAGTGGCATGCATGTTTTTTATAAACTATATTCCAGTGGGACAAGTGGTGTCTCATAGCAGGGGTATAAGACAGTCAGTGAGTTGGGAGAAGGGTAGCTGTTAGCCTCAGGCGTTCCCAGGGGCAGGGACGAGACTGCCAGGCATTGTCCATCCGTGAGACAGGGCTGAGCAGGAACAGAACTGGTCAGTCACCAGTCTGCACAGCACCCAGTAGGTCCTCGGTGAGTGGACCTCATTTTAAAAATAAGTAACCGAAACCATGTAAGAGCTGCCCACCAAGATCATCTGAAATTCTGAGCTTTAAGCTAGGTTGACCCCAGTGGATGTTAGCACCCTGTCTTAAATTGCCTTTCTCTATTGCTTTTTTCTAAACTGCAGACACTCAGTGATCATAAATAGCAGGGCATGGTGTAGGAGGGGCTCTTGCTAATTTAATCCAAATTGTTCAAATTCTTGTGTATGCTCAGATAAGCCGTATCTTTAAAGACCATTCTGTGAGGTTCATCCGTCTCCATTGGGCCGGCCAGCGGGGCCACTGTAGTTCCGTGTAAACTGTTTCGTTGGTTATCAAACCCTCTGAATTTATTCAGCCTGTGAGCTGGGTGTGGGGAAGAATCTAAGAAATAACAACAAGGTTCTTGTTTGAGACGATGTTAAATACTATCTTTTTAAAATGGGTGTTTTTTCATTTTTGTTAGAGCAAAGTGGTTGCAGGGTGGGCACACTTTTTGACTTTTTGATAAGAAGAGCAAGGATGTGTCTTTTCATCTGCGACAACTCTTGGTTTCTTGTAGTAAAGGTAGCCCAGCATCTGCTCCGGGCTGGGGCACAGGCTTGGTCATTCTAAACTTTGGGTCATAGTGTGTGTGTGTGTTTGTGTTTGTGTGTTCTTATGTGCGAGCATGCAAACACACAAACACACAAACACACCCCACTTTGTTCTCCCACCCTGCTCCTCCCTCTGTTTTGTTTTGCTTTACCCCCAGTGCAGGAAACAAACTCCAGCTCGCTCTGTCCTCCTGTGGCTCTTTCCTTCCTACCAAGGGATCAGGTGGGTGGAGGAACACTGTGCAGGAATGTCAGGCCCTCTCCCGGAAGCCTGGCTTCTGTTTCATCTCAGGCTTGAACAAAAGTGGCTTTTTGTTTCTTTCCCTGGTCACAAACAACCACCCCACCCCCTTCTCCTTTCTTGGTGCCGTTTTTCACGGAATCCCAGTGGGATGGGAACAGAGGCAGAGTGTGTGGGGGCTATGGCCGGATGCGCCCAGCCTCATATGTGTAGAAAAGCTGTGCAGACTGATCCAGCCTGTAGCTCGCTATCTCTGATTTCTTTCCCCAAGTCCTAAGGAAGGGATTTGGAATGAGTTTGTGAGGTTGTGCTTGTTGGAGGCCGTGCTGGCAGGACCGTGGCTGCAGAGCTTGGCTGCCCTGCGTGTAGGAGCTGAGCTGAGAGTGGCCCCCTGGACGGGGCTGCTGGCCCTGGGCCGTGTGCCGCCTGCGCTGGGGCCCCTGGGGAGGAGGGCCCAGCTGCACCACACGTACATCTGCCCTTGGCAGCAGATCCATGAACCCAGGCTGCCGTTCTGGATTTCCGGATAGATGCAAAGTGCTTGGATGGTTTTTAGCAGCTGCTGAAGCCAGGGAGTGGGATTTAGTAGTGAAAAGAGGTGGGGAATAAAGCAGCAAAAGCTTGTAATAACAAAATGCCAAGATGAATGTTGAAATTATTAGAAATATTTCCTGGGCAGTTGTAGTGTGTGAATGAGAATTTTCCCCCTGAAGGTATTCATGGTCATACAGAGGCAGATGGAAACTTGTCAGATCCCTCCGTCCAGAAAAGGCGGGCATTGTTCCTGGGGTTGCAACTTAGAGTGATGTTTCTGTTCTGATGTCTTGACCTCGGGATGGCCCCTTCTGCTTTGCTAAGAGGATGGTATTGTGAGGTGCTTAGACTGCTCTTCACTTGGGTGATAGGGTAATATTTTTGTTCTCCTCCTTGGTGAACTTGAAATGATTGGATTATTTTGGAATGCACTGATACTTCTTTTAGAAGCTTTTGAACAGCCGTGACAAAGAAGCTTTAGAACAGGTTGGAGCAACGTTGCAGAAAATTTCTCGCGTGCTTTCTTCCTTTCCCCAGGAAAGCGAAGTCATCAGTCTCGTGAGTTCCCTGGCACACCTGGGTCACACCGTCCTGCTGATTCGGTCCAGGTGACACGGTATCTGTCGTCTTGCGAGATCACTTCATTTCTTTCTCCAGCATCCACCCCCGTCCTGGCCGTGCCTTCCTGTTCATTGCAGGAGTTGAGGATCGGGCTCGAAGGATCTTGACATCATCGTCGCTTATGAATGGCATTCTGAGAATGTGTAATTTTCTCAGAAGAATGCTTCTTTGGCTCAACAAACATTTCTTGTTGGTTGAGAAAAAAGCCTCCTCTTAGAAAGTCTGTGGGAGATGGTCAATTCGGAGAAGGGTGAACTCTCTGGGGGTGTTGAAACTAAGCAGTGTTACTGCTAGACAGCGGATACACACGGCGACTTCCATCTTGGGGGAAATTTGTCTTCCAGGACGGATCATGACCAGGCACCCATGTGATGGCCGCTCTTGGTGCCTGGCTGTGCCCGCTGCATCTTAACTCAGGAGAAACCTTTTGGCTGCAGCCACAGACCCCCTGAACTTTATGTTGACATGTGGAGGCCAGGGGGCCTCGGACCCTCAGTTTGATTGGGTGCCACAGGGTGGGCGATACTGCTTATCTGGGTATCTGCAGCTCTTGTTGGGCACTGTTCCCTAATCCATGCAAAGCCTCAGAGTACAGATAAAGAGGCCCTGAAGATGTGTGAGAAGGGATTAAGTGGTTGTAGAGGGGAAATGCTAATTGGGAGGATGTCCAGACCCCGCTTCAGCTAATAAATAAAAGGTGAATGAATGTTTCTTGTGAATGGTTTAGTGCGAGTTCGTTCAGGGTCTGTTTTTGTAAACAAGCCTGGTGCTCATTGCATTTTGAAAAGCAGAAAGCTTGGAATTCACATGCCGGCTCTGCGGCTGCCCGTGACTCCCATATTGGGTGCCTCCACCGTATCAGAATAAGTGCAGATGCCCCATGAGTGCCTCCCACCTCTGAAGCCAGGCTGGGCGATCAGATGGCAGGAGGGGGATAGCCCAGCCTCACGATCAGATGGGGTTCATGAAAATTGTGCTCATAATCCTCATGGTTTATTGCAGAACACGCCTCCTCCAGTCTCCCAACTCCTATCTCCTTATCTTTGACCCGAGTGAGTCCTGAATTTCCCTTGCACTCTGATTCAGTGCTTAAGAGGATGGTGCTGGGGGTGAGGATGGGTGTGCTGAACCTGCCTTGAGAATGAAAACAGACCTTCAAGACTTGCAGTGCCATGAAGCCTCCGCCTCTCCTGGAGCAGAGAATGTTCCAGGCCTGGATGGGTTCTAGAGGGCGGGCTGTGCACTCCAGGACATGGCTGTGATTCACTGGGCTCCCACCAGCCCACCGAGTGATGGCAGATGTGGGATAGGCTGGCAGAGCGTCTCAGCGATGGGGTAGAAGAAAGGAGGAGTGGCCAGTGTAGGAAATCCAGGTGGGATCGTGTTAAGTCTTGCGTCTTTGAAGTGACTTTTGCTGGTCTGACTTTTGCTGTTCCCCAGGTGAATTATTCATAGTACTTTGAGAAACACCAGTGTAATGCGATTATGTTGAATGAATTTAAATTCATTTAAATCATTCTTTTCAACTCAAGGAAGGGTTGCCTCATCTAGAATCTGAGCAAGCTGATCGCCCAGCAGGAGTTTCCTGCCATCCTGACCAGTGATTGATCTCCCTCTGGACACTGCTGAGGTGCTTTGGACTCAGAGCACGTTTGGAATAATCAAAGTGGATTTGAAATACTTTCTTGGTTGTTTGAGAGTTGGGTGTGTTTTCTTGTGCACAGTCATCTCGTTGTGTATGCGCAGGGGGTTTCAGCTGCAGCAGACTGCTGAGGCCGCGCTCTCTGTGATCCCTGCTTCACCACTGTCCCCTGCTCTGCAAGTCCCTTGCTTGATTCACACCCTCTCTTCCATGAGCCCCCCCAGATCTCCTGGACGGAGGGCTCACATACCTTCAGGTCGTACTTGAGCTGGTACCGTGTCCGCCATGTTCTTGGGTCAGTGAACACTTCTCTGTCGTCTTCCGTGGTTTCAGAAGGTCTTGTTTACTCCTCACCTGTCCCTTTCTCCAAGTAGATGAAAAGCCAGCTGCAGGTTAGGACTTGTGCCCTGTGTATACCTTTTGGTTCTCCACCCTCTCAGCCAGAGGGAGGCTGATGTTGTGCACAGCTCATTCCTCCTACCTCCCACTGGGTTGACCCTGCCCAGAGCGAGAGCGCCTGAGGGGTGTCTTGCTGGCAGTGCAGATGAGGGTGGGGGGCTGGGCTCAGGTGAGGGAGGGGAAGTACCTGGCGCTGGAAGAGAGTGTGATTTATTCCTCAGTCTTGGGGAAGTGGGAGGGTGAGTTCCACTCTTGACCCTGTCTAGTCCCAGCCCTAACAGGTGCCACGAGACTTTCATAAAGGGATTTTATAAAAGGGTTTTCTGATGAGCAGAGTAGCTGTAGCAGGAATGAACAAACCAGCTAAATATCAGTGGAGCTGAAGCAGTCTAGTTTGTTTCCCTCTGCTGAGGTCTAAATGATCTCAGGTCCCCTGTTGCTCCCTACCTTTCCTGTGAATACCAATCCAGTGTCACTGTGAAGTGACTGAGAAGGTCTGTGTTGCTCCTGGGGCCAGGGAGGAGGATGAAGAGGTTGGCTTGTAACACCAACTGTAGGTCTGTGTTTCCTGTGTAGGTTTCACATTGGTTACTTGGGTGAAGCGCCCCTTGTCCCTCCAGTCAGCCTGTTTTGTGTGAGTCCCGTCCTGGACAGTGTGAGAGGACAGAAACCTAGTTTTGTCACGAGAGATCAAAGCATGTGACATTCCCAGAGAGAAGAAACTTGTGTTTTGTGATGGGGGCGTGACCCTCCACAAGCTTTGCCCAGAGGAGAGGCAGCTCGTGTTCAGAGCGGGCACAGGGGAGAGGCTGCCCCTGTGCGCTCCAGGCCTTTCATCAAGGATGCTCGCCGTGCCCCGTGCCGTGTGCCCAGCCTTGTATACACAGCCTCGGCCGCGAATGGGCGCCGCTCCAGAACCTTGCCAGGTATATGGAATGTGCAGTGTATTATAATTTCATAAAAATGAAAGTCTGATGATGGTTAAGGTCCCAACAGCAGCCCCTGCCCCCACCCTGACTGGCTTAGATGCTGACAACTCCCCACAGCCATCTTAGGTTCTGTGGGAAAAAGACTCGTGCTCATTCCAGAAGGTGGTGCCTTGGGGCCTCCCTGGTTGTGCAGGGGTTAAAGACAGCGCTATCAAGCTCTCCCCAACCACTGCAGCATGAGTTTGATTCCCTGGCCGGCCATGGAGGTGACCCACATGGCACAGCAGACCTCTCCTGTGTTGCCTACTGCTCCCCTCAGCAGTGTATTTCAATATATCTGCCTGTTCTGCTCCCTACTCTGTCTCTGGTGAATCCTCTCACCCCCTCCCCGCACCTCTGGCCTACACCCCAGTTCTTGTATGCATAAATAAATAAATTTAAACAAAAAAGAAGCTGGTGCCTTTGCTGTCTGGTGGATGAGGCAGGGGTGGTGGTGAGAAGTTGTTACATGCTTCTAAATATCTGAATTAAAGAAAAAAAGCTCTCTCCGAGCCCTTATACTTCCCTGATGTTCAGGTGTGGGGGAACAAAGACATTCCCTTTGCGGGGGGCTGTGGGTGGAAAGAGGAACGAGGACCCAGATCTCCCCGCTTCTTGCTGGTCCGGGTGGGAGGATGCTAAATTGAATCTGGAACACGTCCACCAGGGGTCTGTGGAGGTAAGAAGAAAGAGACGATGTAATTCCTGCCTTTGATGGACAGGAGCTGGTTTCTGGGTGGCAGAATTGTGGTTCATTACTCACGGCGGGGTTTTTATCAAGCGCGGACTTGTGGCCCGCATCTGGGCTGGGTTCTCGATCCACCAGCACCAGGGCCACCAAGCAAATGCCTGACATTTTCCGTAACTGGATTGGGCTCAGTATATTTCAGTTCCTCTCCCCACCCTGCCCCCCGATTTTGTATCTAAAATGTGGGGGTGCTGATCGCAGCTTTTTATAACTTTTCTTATGGAGAATTGTTCTCAAGAATTGTCTGAGAACAAAGGGATTCCAGACATTCTCCTCCCTCTCCCCTGTCTCTTCTGTCCTCCAGTCAAAGAAAAACTCAGCGTATGATCTTTGGCCTAGAGAAATATTAAATCTATGATAAGTATGCAGACATGAATGGGCAAAGGAAGGATTTGTGGCAAAGAGGAACTGTTGAAACAAATAAGTAATGTAAATGGGCAGAGAGAAATATTAAATTGATTGCATCTTTCAGCTGCTGGTACTTAATGCAAAGAGATAAAGTAGTGGGAAAGGTTGTCATTTGAAGTAATGGAAAGATGAGGGAGTTTGGAAGCTAGCTGAAATTTTTCTGCCTGCTAATCGAGGGACTTGGATTATTGACTCAGCGTCAGTTCCATTGAGTGTGGATCAAGTCACTGCCTCCTGAACCACGCTGCTAAAGGGGGCGAAGCTAGAATCCCCCTCCCTTCCCCACCTCATCACCCCCCACCCAGGAGGATTGGCTACCAGCTCATTAAACTCTTGTCAGAAGTCTTCATTTAGTCTTGAGGTATCTACATTATATAAGGACATTGCGATTTTTTGAAAAGATTTATTTATTTATGCATGCAAGAACTGGGGTACAGGCCAGAGGTGTGGGGGGCTGGGGTGAGAGGATTCACCAGAGACAGAGCGGGGAACAGAACAGGCAGACTGACTGTAATACACTGTTGAGGGGAGCAGCGGGCGAGTCAGGAGAGGTCTGCTGTGCCCTGTGGGGAGCTCCCTGACCCGGTGGGGATTGAACTCGTGCTACAGTGGCTGTGGACAGCTTCATAGGTTGCATCTTGTGCCACCAGGGAGGCCCGACATTTTGATTTTTTTAATGCATGTCATTAACTTTTTTTTTTGTTTAGTAAGTGGAGCAGTAGCTTGGACTCTGATGGACTTGGTTCGTTCATCCTGTGTGGTATCGTTCAGAGCTCAAGTTTTTTATGATATTTTTATGATAGTGAGAGCAAATTTAATTAGCAAGTTGCAATAGCTTCGGAGCAGTTTAGGCTAATCCACAGTTAATTGTATCAGTGATTAATATTTTGAAAAAGTGGAAACAATTAAACAAATTTACATTTCTTCTTGGATTTTGCTATTGAAGGGTAAGGGAAATGAGTTAACTTTTGAAGTAACAGACTAAAGCAGACTGGAGAGACTGGAGCAGGTAACTTTCTGTATCCTGTGCTGTGTCTCCTCCCAAACATATTATTTCAGTGCCATCACCTCTAAATCAAGAACCTGTGGGCTACCAGATTAATTTTCAGGGAGATATGATGGTTTGGGTTTCCATGTTAAGGAAATTTTAGGTGTGGGACAGAGAAATGAGTTTCCTGGAGGATGAAGTTTGTCTCTCTGGATGGGTAACAGGGAGCAGTTATGCAGTCAGTGTGCCCTCCAGGTGATGCCAATTATAAAACCAGTTATTGGTGTTCCATGAAGACACCAATTGGGTGGATCTCCGAATGGAAAGAGAGCATTTGATCTGGTCCTGACTTAACTTCAGGAATCCCCACCAGGGACCTTAGCACCAGCTCTCGTGAACCTGCCCATTCAGTCACAGCTCTCACTGCAAACCTCTCCCAGGGCGCCAGCTTCATTTTCCCCTTCAGCTGGGATCCCTGTAACAAAGCCTCCTGGCCATTTGCCTCCTGTCTGAAGCTGTGCTTGACCATGCTTGGGTCTCCCAGAGGGATCCAGGAGAGAGTGGGCAGGATGTAGTGACTCTGTGCTATGCCCTCATAAAACAGGCTAAGGTTTAAAAACTGAGAATCAATTTTTTCTGCAATGAATAAAGAAGGTGTCAGGAGGCTGAGATAATTGGTCTCATTCCTTGTCCCTCACAGCTGTCATTCAGACCCACACAGTATCTCCAGGTTTGGTTATTCAAAGGTGTGTGGCCATTGAACAAGAAAGGCATCAGCCCTAGACTACATAGAAGTTTAGTTAGAACTTTGTATTCCATGAACACTTTTGAGGAAATCATGTCACATGCCCTGCTTAATCCTCCGGAAAAGAGCAAGTAGGGGAACCTGCAGGTTGGAAAAGGCCTGGGAGGTTTGGCCAGGGCCACGCCCATGGCTCTGAGGGCCTAGCTGGCTTAGAACCTGGGACATCCCCCTGTCCACTGCCTTGCTATCTCCAGCAGGGCAAGAACTCCTGGCCCTCGTCCTACCCACTCTCCTTTTTATGCTCAAGTGCTCTTGGTCTAAATAAGAATCTGGGTGGGAGCAATGAGCCACATGGACCCTTGGTGAAGTGCACCAAGACAAAGGAGGGGTAGACTTGGAGCTGCAGCTCCTTAACATGGTTCTTCTTGTATTGAAGTAGTGTTGCATTGTAGCATTATTGAAGTTTCAGGTGTTCATCTGTGAGAATCAACATGAGTATTTACTCCATTAAGTTCACTGATCAAAATCCAAATCTTACCTTTACCATACTATCATGTTTTAGGCAGAATATTTGTACCCTTGCTCAGTATCTTTATGTAATTCAGTGTTTCCCGAATAGAAAAAAAGTACAGCCACATCTAACTCTCAGACATCTAATGATGCTGATGAAAGAGTGCTTTGACTACTAGGTGGTTAAAGTGCTTCAAAACCATGGTGAAGATCCCCCTACTAGTTGGGAGGTTTTGCAGAATAGAGCCCAGTGGCTTCTGTAAGTCCCAGGAGGAGCTTGGCCTCCAGGGCATCTGCTGCTCCACCATGCAGGCCCCTGTGGACATGGGGTGTAGCCCCAGGTGCAGCAGGATCAGGCAGGTGGTTCCATCTTCTGCTTGAGAGCTCTGCATGGGTGACTTGACACCCCACCTCCCAACACCAACCCCCACCCCGGGTCCCGACAGCAATGAAGCTCTTGAGATGAGACTGTGTTTATGCTCAACCCTGGCATTTATGGAACAGTGCTATGTGCCAGGTGTTCAGCACAGAGACTTGGGGGCCCATCTTGCCCTGGAAGATTCTCTCAGCCTCCCCCATCTCCTCCCCCTTAGCCCTTTCTTTACCTAATCAGAAAATTCACAACTCTAAGGGTAGAGGAAAAAGTGATGTCAGCATAGTACAGTCACAGATGCTTCATTATGAAATTGTCTGGTTCTTATCTGAATTTTATCACCTTTTTTATCTTTTCGTGCCCACCCCATCCTTGAGGTCGGATTCGTTTTGATTTTTCTTTTTTCACATTGATGGATTATTTTCACATGGGGAGTGAAACTTCGATGCTGATCAGTGATCAAGCGCCTTTGTTTGGCTGATTTTTAACCAGGAGAATTTTGTTTCTTTTTAAAACCCTCTTTAATCTTGTAAAAATATCTTTTAATGGGTGGATTCTTGAGCGCTGATGACTGGCAGGTTGTGCTACGGAAAGAAAGGGATGAGGTTCACCGTAAACTTTTTATTCTTTTATAAAAATGTGTAACAGTCGTACAGGGAGTAAAATCTATTGAGTGTCAGGAAATGATTTATCCAAATCAGATCTCGAACTGCCGATTTTACTATGAGTTGGGCTCCTGAAAAATGAGTTGGCCACATAGCCTGACGCTGATTTTTCTCTTGTTTTCTTTTATTCATGGGGCAAACCGAACTTGTGGTTGCCTGCCCAGAGCTTAATTCTGCCTCCCTCGGGCAAATAACCAGCATTTACTTGGAGTTTCTCTCAGAGATAAAGGCGCTCTCTGAAACTCCAGTCAAGCCTGCATCGGGGCCCAGAACCTTGTGCACGCCGGGCAGTGGGCTGCGGGGTGCTGATGGGCTTTACCTGGGCTCAGGTGATCCTGTTTTCCTTTGCAGCAGAAGGGACTCCCATCCCTCCGGAGCTACACCCCCAGGCTTGCAGGGGCACAGCGCAGGTTTTCTTTCCGGGGAAGGGGCCCCGGGCAGCCTGCCTGTCCTCCAGTGTGGGTCGGGCACCAGCCAGGATTCTTGTGGGCTTAGTCATCAAGCTCCAGAGCAGCGGGAGGTTGGGGGAACCGCTGCTGGTCCTCTGTCACCCCAAAGGAATGCTGTCCGGGGCCAGAAGGAAAGGGACCGGGCTCCTGGAGGCTCTGCTGCAAATCTGCCTGCTGAGGCAGTGAAGCCCCCGCCTCCCCATTTCCTTTTCCATCAAAGGAAGCAGGAGCAGGAGCCGGCCCAGCCACTGTGTTTATTGTTGATGATGTTTTTTTTTTTTTTTTCTGTTTTCGAATGCATGTTTTTGTTTTGTGCCTCCCTGAATCTATAAACACACATGCAGCTATTAAGATAGATGTTTCAGTGAAAAGCGATGTGCCTGCCACATTTGATGCCCGTCCATCACCCAGCTCTCTGGGGGCCTGGGAGAGACTGGGGGGGCTGGCTGGGTGACAGGAATGAAAGCTCAGGTGGACTGCTGCCTCACCCTGCTCCATTTCTTTGCTCAAGAATCCTGATGAGGGGGCTTCCCTGGTGGTGCAAGGGGTTAAGCCGCAACCTATGAAGCTGTCTGCAGCTACTGCAGCACGAGTTCGATCCCCGGCCAGGGAGCAACCCACATGGCGCAGGAGACCTCTCCTGACTCAACCGCTGCTCCCCTCAGCAGTGTATTTCAGTCAATCCACCCGTTCTGTTCCCCACTCTGTCTATGGTGAATCCTGACCCCCCCATACCTCTGGCCTGTACCCCAGTTCGTGTATGCATAAATAAATAAATCTTAAAAAAAAAAACAGAACTCCAATGAGAGGGCACAGACCAAGGGTAAGGGGTGGCCCCTGGTCCTCCCCAAGGCAGGCTGTTTGAGCCCACTCTGCTCTTCCCCCCAAAGACTGCTGCTGGCCAGGGAGTGCTTAGTGGCCCTTTCTTGGTCCAGCTTGTGAAGTGGCTTCCCTTTCTCTGGAGGGGAAGCCCCAGTCAGAGCTCCTCTGGGAGGAGGAGGTAAGAGACTCAGATAGATCTGGTTCATATCCTGACTAATGCCTCCTGGGCTGACCCTTGGTCAGGTTTACCTTTCTAAGGCTCTGCTTTCTTCAGCCAGGAGGCTTACCCCTTCCAGGGGTCTTAGGAGGCTGTGGAGGGAGGGCTCTCCATTCTGCACTGAAATTCTAGATGATTCCACGTCACATTTCTCTCCTCGTAGGAGTGATCACTAGACCATGACAGGGCGATAAAGCAGGCAGGGAAGTATTACATATTGAATTTGCTTCTGATTTAAAACATTTCCAAAGAGTAGAATGCTCACTACACAGCTGTCCTTTAAAGAGTGAGCTCTTTCAGGGATGATAATAGAATGGAGTAGAACACTGTGTGTGGTACGAACATCCAGTTCTAACTTCAGAAGAGCATTTATGCTGATAAATGTTGGTATAATCATTAAAAAGTTTCCCAGAAGGAATCCTAGAAAGGAGGCGTGCTCACCCTCCTGGGAAGGAGCAGAGATGTCCGGGTGACACTGCTCCTGGTCCTGAACTGTTTTACACTGTGTGGATTTTCTAACCATGTGCTTTTATCCTTTTCAAAGGTCCACAGATATTTTGTAGACAATAGGGTTATGGTCCATTTTCTGGTTTCCTTGTTATACTTTTTTGCATTCAAAAAAACCCACCTTTATCTGTTTATAAAGGTAGATTTTTCCATATCTGATTGTTCTTGGGTGAGGCAGGCTCAGTGGGGGTCCGTGGTGAGCTCCCCAACTCCTTGTGTAACAGGGTGGTCCCCAGGAAAGGGGGAGGTTCCCTGTCCCACCCAAGGGAGGGTGGAGCTGAGCAGGAAGAGGAGAAGCTGCAGAAGAGACTGAGGAAGGAAGCAGGATGGAGCCAGGAGACCTGGAGGAGGCGCATGGAGCCTAGAGACACGTAAAGAAACTGCGCTTGTCTTTTGGTCGTGGACTGGGTGACACAGATGTGGGTGAGACCCGTGGGGAGGTGACCATGGCAGCTTTTATCTTGATGTTGATTTTGCTCTTTTCCTTCTGGGCTTGTCCGGTTGTTTGTGACCCTTTTCTGTGGGTCCCCACTGGAAGATGCTTTAGACTTGCGGCAGGTTTTGGGGCCTTGTTCTGGGACGATCCCATATGGATGGACTTTTACCCACGAGGGGACGGGTAACTTTGGGTGCTTCATTTAGAAACTAGACTCTTTGCCTTACCTGTATTGTTTCCTAGTTGTATTAAAGATCCTTCCCATTAGTCTCATGTGTTTTGTGTTGATGCGGCGGATGGCAGAACCCATTTAGAATAGGCAGGTTTGCGGGGCTTGGGCTGCCCCTCTCCCTGTCCTATAACACTTGGACACACTTGTTGGGGTGGGGTCCTCCTTCCCTTTTCTAGTGAGAATTGGGATTTTCCAGAAGAGAAGCTTGGGATTCACCCTCATCCTCTGTGAGAGCTTAACCAGTAGGCCCTGGCGGTGTCCTTGATTGAGGGGGGCGGAGGAGGAAGAGGGTGCGTGTGTGATTGCACGCCTGTGCGCATAAGCATGTGTTTCCTTGGGAAGTAGCCTTGAAAATGCTGTGTGATTTTGGCAGGCTCGTTTAAGGTTTTCCCTGTGTATAACCCTTGGAAAGAACAATTCTCACTTGTTATACCCAGTTTCTGCAGGTCCACGATTTTGTAATTAAAATTTTATGGGATCACAAGGACCCATTTAAAGGGCAGCTGGTCTTCACAGCCCAGTTAAAAGCAGAATTTGTGTCAGTGGTTCCCTTAGTGCCTCAAATATGGATTTTCATAAATTCATCCAACTGGAGCCCTGTGTATCGAGTGTTCTATTGAGGCAAGAGGTGAGATGACATAAGGGAAGGAATGCGGAAAACCCAGGGTGACTCTCACTCCGTTTTCTGAGCGTATCATGGCTGGGTAGGCACTGCTTTCGGGCAGGTCACCCCAACCCCAAGTCTGTTGGAAATTAAGGTGTCGCACCACATCGGTGGTTTTTACTTCTCTGTTTTATTTTCCACCAGAACACCAATAAGACAGAGCTTTGTATTATGACCCCAGCATTTATAAGTATATACCAAAAATCAGTGTTTCTGGAACACTTCTTTTCTGCAAGTGCTTCCCCTTCCTGCCTGTGCACCCAGGGGCTACGCTCGTCCAGGGCTGGTAGGAGAGGTGTCTGACTGACCTTGAGAGCTGATGGTGGCAACTAGTGGTTTGACAAGCTCAATATGAAGGTCTTTTTTAGCTTGAATTTTGAGTCCTTGGACTCTGAGAACTCCGAGCTAGCGCACATGGGACTGGCCTTTGAGTCAGCCTCCTGTTTTCTTATGAAAATGAGCAGTCAAGGGCATTACTTGTTTCTTAATGGTTACCCCTGAGGGATGTGGAGGATTTTAAGAATTTGAGAATATGGTTGCTGCTAGGATGTTAGTGGATGGTATGTAGGAAGTATTTCATCGTCCAGCCACAAATGTTTTTGAATATTTGAGATCTGCTGTAGCTCAGATAAGGTATATCAATTCTTATTAAAAATAAGTTATTGAAGTAATAAGAAACAGGAAAATTTTATACCTTCCAATTTTTTCTCATATTTTCCCTGTCATACAAAAGAAACAAACAACCAAAACTACCAAATCTGTGCAATCACCAGTGAGTTATTTTATACTGAAGGTTTTTTATTGAAAGGAGCTTGATTCAGAGTCTTGACAGATCGTGTTTGAGTGCTGACGATGTCCTGGGCGCTCTTTCTGTTAACTTACATTTGTGAATAACCCCCTTAGCTCGAGTCTAGGCTGGCTGCGTTGGGCACGTGCACTCATTAGCTAAATTTTGCAAATAAGCTGGTCTGTTCTAAAAGGACTCCTTCATCCCAACTGTTATGGGCTGGTGCCTGGTAACTTTGCCGGCCATTTTGAAATGTTTCCATAGTGATAATTCTTCTGGAATCTCAAGTCATTAAAAGTGATATGGCTAACTCTGGGCTGTGTGCTATAAAAATAGATGTCATGGGATGTGTGAATCCTTTTCTCAACATTAGAGTTTCTACGAACTGAAGAACCTTTCCGTCGAGCCCTGAATATTTATTAGGGGGTCCTTGCCACCCTTCTCATCATGTGAACCAGCTGTCCACGTAATCATTAACCCAGAAGAATGAATGGCATTTAAAAAATAGTTTGATTTTCCCCCTCATTGGACTTAGGCCCTTTGGTCCCTCGCCCCTTCTCCCCATTAAGACCAAAGGCGAGTCCTCACTGATGGTGCCCGCGTAGACGTATTTGCATTAGTGGCTCCGGTCCTCATCGGGCCTGCAGCTGGGATCTTGCACCCCTGACCCCCACGCTGGTGCCTCTGCTGGCACGGACTGGGCTTTGGCACACACACACCTTGTTTCCTGGAATGTCCTGTAGACATTTGAGTGGACAGTGCATCCTTTCAGCCATTTGCGGCCCCTTTCCTTTCTGAACCCCAGGGTAATAATTAAAAGAGTCTATATTAGTTCCTTCTTGAGTTAGAGGAAGACAAGTTGGAGACGCGTAAATAGCGATTAGCCGTTGGTCCAGGACACGAAGCAAACCGTTGGAAAATGTGGACAGCAGTGCCTGTGGCCAGTGTTTACCCGGGTTGTTGGGTTCTGCTTGTTGGGTTCCTGGCATGGGGTGAGGGGCGTGGGGCTGCACTTCGCCATGTGGTGCCTGCGCCTTTATGCAGGTCCCGTCTTCACCTCCCTGCGCTCAGCACTGCGGGGTCTGGGATTCAGCCAGTACTGAGTCAGGAGACTTTGCTGGTGGCCTCCTACTGCCAAGCACCCTGGGCTCAGCTCTGGGGATCCAAAGACCAGCCGTCCTGGAAGAGCCTCGTTTAGTGAGGGGAGACTGATACTTGAATAAACAAATGGCAGTGTGCTGTGGACTTTATAGGGCTCTGTACAAAATGCTCTGGGAGTCTGGGAGGAGGTGTGATGGCCTGGGGGGGCTTCTGTGGCTGCAGAGTTCACCAGGTACCAGAGCATGGGCTGGTAGGGTGACTAGGGATAGTATAGGAAAAAATGGGGACTAGGAGATTCCCTCCAAGAATGGGGGTGCTTAGAAGCCAGGGTGTGTGGCTGAGATGCTGTTGGCAGATCTGCCCAGATCTGTCTTCCCTGATGACTCTCTGAAGCTCACTTGGTGGGGGGAGGGAGAGGAGCTGGTGAGGGTGGTGGGGTATGGTGCCAGAGAAGGCTGGGCATCGGGATGGTGATGGGGAAAGCAGAAGAAAGCAGAGCGCTGAAGCGTGGTTAAAGTTAACAGGAAAGAAAAAAACAAACAAACAACTAAATTATCTACGATTGGAGAAAACAAGGTGGAGAGTTGGTGGGGATGGGGGGTGGATGGGAGATGTTTACGATTATGATGCTTTGAGTTTGAGGACCTGTGCCATAAGCCAGTGGGCACGGAGCTGGGTGGAGAGGGGAGAGCACCAGACACCAGTTTGGAGAGTCATCCTGGCTATGGAAGGGCTGTGGGAAATAGAAAAAGAGACTCCCCTGGGCCCCTTCTTTAGACTAAGTTTTCTTCTTTTAAGCACTCTCCATGGGACAGAGAAGCTGACCCACAAGGCTCTCTGTACTCCGTGGGGCCCCTGGCATGTCCACGGAAGATCAGCTTCAGTGAATTTCTAGGGCATCAGGGCCACTTGCTGACCCGGCATTAGGTCTGAAGGCACCGCTGGGACTCGAGGGGAGACTGTTTTGAAGGACTAAGGCTTTTCCTGTCAGGAATCAAACACGGAGAGATGGAGAACCCCCAGAAAAGGTTTTTGCTGAGCCCCCATGTGGTGCAGAGCAGGCTGGAGAGTCTCACCTAGGGAAACGTCACCCAAGGCCAGTCAGCCCTGGGGTGTCAGGCCCCACGGCTGCTGCCTTTCCCCCAACACTCATTGGAGAGAAGATCCTCCAAATCCTAGCTTATTCCCAGCGGAAGCCATTTGCGGCCTAACTGATAAAGATGCAGGTTCCCTCCCCACCAAGTAAGATCTTTACCAGGTGGAACCCGGGAATGCTTACAGGCTGTTTCAGTTTCCAGAACCACCGTGATCGAACCTCCAACAACGCCCCAACAGCTGTCTTTGGGAGGCAAGGCCTAAGGACGTCTCCTTTGCCTCTAACCATCTTTTCCTTTCTCTTTCCTGCAATTCTTCCGTCTTGATCATCTAGTACATTTGATCTGCTGACAGGCAGGACCATAACAAGGGCTGATATTACACACCCTGAGAGTCTCTGCAAACACGCCACGGGGATAGACTAGCTCCCCGAGCGGAAGGTAACACTAGCCCGCCTCGTGGGACCCTCACGCCGGCCAGTGCTGCAACTCGGAGCTGGAAGAGAGGGAGCACCCCGTTTGTACAAACGACACCACTGTTTGTGCTACAGCACTGTTCACTGTTGAAGTTTTGATGATATTGCAGGATCTCTGTGACCCGAGCAGATGGGGTAAAGGAGGAGAGTCCTGGAGCCCTCAGTAGCTTTTGCAGGCTTTTATTGGGATTTACCAGGTACAAGGCAGGCAAGGGTGCTGGGAGGCCAGGAGGCCGGCAGGCCACCCAGCCCCCAGCGAGTTTTCACTCTTTCTGGGCTCTCCGGCCTTCTCTCGTAGCCTCTGCTTCTCTCTCTTCTTATTTCTTTTGCTGTTCTGTTCTGTTCCATTCTGCTGGCATGCCCGTGACGCTGCCTTTATACGCCCAGTCTCTCAGCCCCGGTGTACCCACCTACGCATGCCCACACCCTGCTCCAGGTGCCCGCCATCAGGCATGCGTTCAGGACCGCAGGGACCCATCATCAATCCTAATGGCAGGAGGGCAGAAAAGCCTGATGCTTTTTTACCTTACCCTATGTGCAGCCACCATAATGGTCTTCTCTGAAATGGTGTCACTTAATGTGAAGATCTCTCAGGCTTCAGGCTGGGCATAACAGCAGATGTGATGTGTTGCTCTGCCATATGGAGCTAAAGTCTCAGCCCATGCCTTTTTTTTTTGTTAATTAAAAATGGGGGGGGGATTCTTTTAAAATAGTCAGCTCTGCATGCACCCTTCTTTATTTCAAAGTAGGGCAGCCTCCTTCAAGTCTCAGTACCTCCCTGCTCCCCCCCCCTCCAAAATGGAAGGACGTGGAGAAAAAGTAGTGTGTGTGTGTCCTCCAGTGAATACAGCACCACCCGGAATGGCCTGGGGCGTGTGCCTCTGTGGGGACGTGGCCCAGGTGGCATTAACTTCGCAGTAAAGCGACTGACCCCAGACTGGTGTTGCTTCAGGCTTGGTCAAGCGCTAACCGAGGAACTTAAAACTTAAACAGAGGTGTGAGCTTGATATATCAGGGTGTGCTCCGGGCTAACTGGCGATCACCATTCTGCTCAGCAACTGTTTCTCATACATTAACGATGCTGGAGGCTGGTTGTAGGACCTCTGGGTGCCTCCCTGCATGTGGGGCACTAAATTCACACGCTTCCTTCTTACTTAGGACTTTTGGGGAGGCCCAAGATCACTCGCTTGTAAGTGCAATTTTCGCTTTGTTTAGTTTGTATGCTGTTGTTTTGAAGTAGGTACTTCCTTTCTATGCCAAGACAAATTTGTAGGTTAAACTTAGAAAAACATTCTATGCTACCTACAGGCACACGCTGGTCCCGAGGAGGGACTGTATAACTCTCCTTCCAATTTCCTGCTTTAAAAAAATGTGTGGGTGGCAGTATCCTTTCTTGATTCTGGAATGTCTTAATGGCAGTGTTGATTGGATTGTAACTGGTGTTTGCCTGGGGCCCAAAGCTGGGGAGTGTGGAGGTGCTGCTGAGAAGTACTCTCCTGCCTCTGGGTTCCTGCAGTGGGAGTGGAGATGACCAGCTCAGATCAGCCACCCCCATTCCTTCAAGTCCAGGGAGGACTTTGCAGCCAGATGGGAAATGTGTTGTGTGAAGTATCTTCATTCTCATTGCTAATGGAGGGCTGGGGAGGAAGCCATTTTCAACTGGTTGATGCCCCCCAAAAGTCATCTCACTTAATAGAAAAATCTGGAAGTAGAGCATGCTTCAGGAGAGCTGCTATTCAGTGCATAGAATCCGGTGCTCTGTTCTCCTGGTGCAGGTGCATTTCTTGACCTGTCCCTGACTTCCGCCAGTGCTCCAAGGAAATGATGCTTTGATGGGTCAGCCTGGGCACATGGTCCCCCAGCCTTTGGAAGAAAACAAGGGGGTCCACCAAGGAAAATGTGGATAGTCTGATCAAAGAAAAAAGATTATGAAACAGTGCCCACCATTGATGGACAACAGTGCCCACCATTGATGGACATTGATGGATTATGAAACAGTGCCCACCATTGATGGACAGGGTTTATCAAACTACACTTTAGTGTGTGAAGGTTGGACAAGTCACAGATGCTAGTTGGTTGAACTCTTGGTTGCGGGATCCTTACATAGGGAGGATGAGTGTAAGCTACACTTGGTTTTTCAACTGTGCAGGAGTGGGCACCCTTAACCCCCCTCATTGTTCAAGGGTCACCTAAACTTCATGGGGCAAAGGTCTTGGATTTGTTTCTCTTAGTGGCTTTAGGGCTGGAGATAATATTCCTTCACAAGCTACTTTCTCTTCTAGCTTCTTTCTCTTCTCCAAGTCTCCTCCTCGCCCCAGCCAGAGCCCTGGAAGAGAGCCGATGCCATTGGCCTTGCTCTGTTGTCAAAATTGTATTGAACAGGCACATCAAATTAAAAACTTTTGGGATCACTCACCAAAATGGTTTCCTGTACGGTACTCCCCCGAGGGGGAATTGCAAGCAGTTGTTCGTCCCTTTCATTGATCTATCGTTTTTATTAAAAAGAAAAAAAAAATCCAACCCACAGAGGAAGAGCAGCCAGCTGCCTACGGAGTAGAGATGATGGGAGATGATATTTTGATTACATTAATCCATATCCTGTTACTTCCCTTTGCGTCTGTTGCTGCCACTGGTGAAGTTACTAATGTGAACTAATTACATTTGCGCTGAAAAGCCAGAATTTTTAATGCATCCCAGCGAGAAAGGTTAATATTATCAATTTAACAGCATGAATGAAACATTGTGTGTATTGAACTTGAACTGTCCTAAAAGCTTGGATAATAAAGACCCAGTGGCTTCTTTTATAACTCACTGGATAAATAGCTACGGTGAGATAGGGCTGATGCTTCTCTTTGAGGCTGATGTGTGGTCGGCTGCCCCTGTTGGATGCTGGGTGCTCAGGATGACCTGGTTCCGTGTGAGACATGGCTGACCATCTTGAAAAAGGTGCTCCATCTTGAGAGCTTTGCTGGGGGCTACATATGTTTGCCTAGTTGGTGGGGCTATTTTCAAAGGGAAAAACACATTATCTCACCCCCAAGGGTAACAACCTTAGGTTGTTTTAAAAGCATCTGTGAATTACCCAGACTTATAGTACAGCACAGTGTATTTTAAACATCTCAAATTCACCCAGCCCCTGGAGATAGTACAGTTGGTCCTTGAACACCATGGGTTTAAAATGTATAGAGCTACTTATTTGTAGATTTTCTTGTAAACACATGGAATGAAATGAGAGTATTGATAAGTACAACACAGTACTGTAAATCTATTTTTTCCTTATGATTTAATTGTTTAATGGAGGTGACATTGGTTTTTAACACTGTATATGATTCAAAGGTCTACGTTCACACCTCTTGGGATGTGTTTTGCCACAGCACACCCATAATCAAGGCACTCACTGTCTTCTACCGTAATCCATCCCCCTTTGCCCAATACCCTCCTGTCCCCCGCTGGTTGCCCCAATTCTACATTTACATTTCTGAGGTTTGTTTTGGTTTGATTTTGTCGGACCCTTTGTTTTGTTTCTCCATATTCCACATATGAGCAAACACCACCTGGTATTTCTCTTCCTCATTCTCACTTATTACCCTTAGCATAATCCCCTCCAGTTCCATCCTTGAAGTAGCAAATGACAAGAATTCTTTTGTATAGCTGCATAGTATTCCACACATACCATATCTTCTTAATCCACTCCTCTGTTGTTGGGCATTTAGGTCGTTTCCATAACTTGACTATTGTAAATAGTGCTGCAATGAACATAGGCGTACATATGTCCCTTTGAATTAATGTTTTGGCATTCTTTGGGTAGATAGCGTGGAGTGGAATTTCTGGATCCTATAGTAGATCTATTTTGAATATTTGAGAAACCTCCATACTGTTTTCCGTGTTGACTGGACCAGTCTACATTTCCCACCAACAGTATACTAAGGTTCCTTTTTCTCCATACCCTCACCAACACCTGTTATTTCTGGTCTCTTTGATATATGGGCCATTCCCACAGGTATGAGATGGTACCTTATACAGGTGTGGTTTTGATTTGCATTCCCCTAATGGTAAGTGATGATTTTGTTAGTAAAATTTTCTCTTCTCTAGCTCACTTCATTGTAAGAACACTATATATAATACATATAACATACAAAATATATGTTCATTAGTTAAGTTACATATAAGGCTTTTGATCAACAGGCTATTATCAAGTTCTTGGGACATCAAGAGTTATCCATGGATTTCTGACTGCATAGAATGGTCGATGCCGAAAATACAGGGTCAGCTGTCTTCTGGAAAGTGGGATGGTTCGTGGGGGGAACCTCGTTTACAGGGGATTACCTGCCTGCCTCCTGCTCATGCCCTGTTCTCACCATGGTTCTGTTTCCTGATTTCCTGCTTGCGACTTTCTCCGTGATAAACAGCCAGTACACCCACTTCCCTGCCCATGCTGTGCCATCCGTCATTGTGGGATCTGCCGTGCATATTCTCTCTGGGGCATGGCGTGAAGTTTTTAGCTGGTGACATTTGGTGACCAGTTGGTTCCTTGGTGTCTTTCAGTGTGGAGATTAAGAACTTAGAGAGGGTTTGGAACTGTAGAGTTTTGTTTTTTTTTTTTTCCCCCTGAGAATGGGGCTGACCATCTCTGGACTGTAAATTGATAGGAGGTGCATAGACATTCTTTTGGGTGGGATGCTACCCAGAAGGATGGGCTGAGTCCCGGAACTCCAGGTTCGAGATCTATCCAGTCAGTCCCAGATGGTCCGCAGGTAAAATTTTCAATTGGAATCTTTCAAAAATAAGTCTGTCTTTTTTCGAAGAGCCACAAAGTCTCATCTAACCTCCCAAAATAGCCATGCTCTGATTTCAAAAGGTCCGGGAATCTGTGCCCACCTGTGCTGGAGCATCAGTCACCCAGCCCTTGGCTACCTGTGCCCTTGATTTCCCTGCTAAGGGGTGGTGGAGGACGATGTCGGATGCACAATTGAACATGTAATCTAACGGGAAATCATTTTTAACAGGAGAAAAAGGGTCTTGTTTCTACCCCTACCCCAGAATTCTTTTAAATTCTAGGATTTATTTATTTTTTTAAAAAAGATTCATTTATGCATACAAGTACTGGGGTACAGGCCAGAGGTGTGGGGGTTGAGAGGATTCACCAGAGAGAGTGGGAAGCAGAACAGGCAGATCTACTGAAATACACTGCTGAGGGGAGCAGCGGGCGAGACAGGAGAGGTCTGCTGCAACATGTGTGTACCTCCCTGGCTGGGGATCGAACTAGTACTGCAGTGGCTGTGGATAGCTTCATAGGTTATGTCTTTACCCTTTGCACCACCAGAGAGGCCCATAAATTCTAGGATTTAAAAGAAGCTGTAGAACGTTTCTTGGCATCATCCATATATATTTTTTTAATATTAGGATCTTTTTTTTTTTTTAGATTTATTTATTCATCCATACAAGAACCGGGGTACAAGCCAGATGCACTGGAGGGTGACAGAGTGGGGAGCAGAACAGGCAGACTGACTGAAATACACTGCTGAGGGGAGCAGCAGATGAAACAGGAGAGGTCTGCCGTGCCATGTGGGATTCTTGCTGGACAACCAGGATCGAATCCGCGCTGCAGAGGCTGCGGACAGCTTCACAGCGCTGTGCTCAGCCGCCTGCGCTGAGGCCCCGGCATCATCTATTTTTAAGCAGTCTGTGCCTGTCCAAGATCCGTGTTGATCCTAGATCTGCTGTTGGGCGGTGGGATGGAGTTTGTAGGGAGACTTGGAAGATGTGTGGATGGGGGCACTGGGCGTAAACCCCGTGGTGAGAACTGGGCACAAGCAGGGGGCAGGCGGGTAAGCTCCCTTGCTCACCTTCTCCCTGGCCGTTGAAGAGTCTCAGGGCAGCTCTGCAGATTGGAGCTGTGTGTGCTGCCTGGGCAGGGAGAACCTATGTGGCCTGATGTCTGTCCTTGGAGCCAGTCTGTCCCGGAGCTGCTCCTCCCTTCTGCAGCTTGTTACCAACCAATTGGAATGGTGCCTGGAGGCAGGGGGTTCTCTCCAGCTGCAGTTGTCCATGCAGGGTTTTCCATGGCACTTGGTGATGCCCCTGTGTCTAGATTAGAATCCGGTGACAGCAGACAGGAAATCCGCTCAGGGAGTCCTGCCAGAGCAGGAAAAAAAAATAGAGCTGTTACGTTTTACCTGATTAAAACATGGTTTCTTTGGCCTGGTCCTGTGGTAAGGCTGGGGGAGAAGCCAGTGGATGAAGAGCTTTCTTCTAGATGATGGGGATTTAGAATGACCACTGGGATGTCCCATCACTTAGGCCCTGTGCATGTCAGTGCCCCAGCCCTCGTCTCAAACACCCGCCCATGCTCAGCGTGGGTCAGCACCCACCTCCGCTCCCTGACACCATGAGGCCACAGCGCATCTCACCTGGCACTTGACTCAGGCCTGCCGGATGTCAGAGAGATGCCGTTGATGAATGTGGACGGTCACTTTCCTGTTCTGGTGACCCATATCTGAGCGGGAGCAGCATCCTGTGGCATTTCAGCCCTGACTTGTATATGATTAAGCAGTCATGTCATTTGGAGGCCCAATCACAGATGCCACACCTTTCAGACTTTAGGTGGGTAAATCTGTTCCATTTTCAGCTGCATTTCCCAGTGAAGGCTAGAAAAGACCAAAAATGACTGGAAATTCAGATTTGTGCTTGAATACATTATGCGGTCCAACCTCCTCTTGAGCCCCATTACATGGTTGCCCAGCACACTCAATTCCTGTGGCCTCCCAGCACCGCTTAGCAGTGGAGTGACCCCCAGTTTACCTGGACTCAACTTTAAGTGGAGGCTGTAGGTCAGGGTTTCTCCCAGTCATGAACCTTCACCCCTCTTCCAACTCCAGGACATTTTGTACCCTGAAATAAAACAAAATAAGAACAAGGTCTAGATGACCTTTTGTCCAACTAAAAGACTTCAAAGTTTACCTGGCTTTAAAAAGCGAGTAGTGGGGCCTCCCTGGTGGCGCAGCGGTTGAGTGCTGGGTTGCGAGGCTGCCCGCTGTCTGTGCAGTGCCGGTTCGATCCCCGGCCACCGGGCGAGGGTCCCACATGGCGCGCAGACCTCTCCTGCCGCCCGCTGCTCCCCTCAGCAGTGTATTTCTTCGTCAGTCTGCCTGTTCTGTTCTCTGCTCTGGCTCTGGTGAATTCTCTCACCCTCCCGTGCTTCTGACTGTACCCAATGCTTATATAAATAAATAAAATAAAATCTTAAAAAAAGTAAAAAGCGAGTAGTGACTTTGAGTGAGGGAGCCTCACTATTTTTATGCTGGAACAGGCATCTTCGACAGAACTGACCTTGATAAATGCCAACCAGGGAACTCTGCAGAAATTACAGCAAACGATGGTGACTGAGCTTGACCCTTGCTGTTTTGGGAAATGAAGGCTCACGTGCCACATTTTCTGGGGGATCCCCTGCAAGTCTAGCCTGAGAGGGAGGATCCCCCTGCTTTCATGCTTGCCTCTCTTGGACATCTGTGTTATTTTTCCATCACTTCCCTTAAAACAGTACTCTGGGACTTTATCAAAATCAACTTAGGCTGAATGTGAAAACGCGGAATCTTGTGACTGTGTCCAGCCTGGGTCTCAGCCCCCTTTCCTTGCTGTCTAGGAGGACTTCAAGGCTTAATGTTCTGTGACACACTCACATCTAGGAAGTAAACTTGAAAGCAGACTTAGTGGCACCCCTTTTTAGCACCTAAAATATCTTGGTCCCATTATTTAAATCAACCACAAAGTAGTTGTGTTAAAGCTCAGTGTTCTGTTAAGTTTGGGGGTTGTTACCTCAGTGTCTTAGGAAGTCTCAGCATTCCTCTGGCAGTCTTGCTTGCAAGGTACTTCTGCCCTAATTTATACACCTTTGCACCTAGGGGTTCACCTAGGTGCTCCTGAGGCTTCATTAACTCCTCTTTCCAGCATTCCGCAGAACACATCACGGCTGTGGTTAATGACATGGTAAATGGCACCAGGAATAAATGAAGGCTGAAAAGAGCATTTAACGGGGCATGAAACTGGAGCTTTTAGGAAGAAAAAACAATAAACAAAGCCAAACAAAGCCAAAACACTGACTTGAAGCACACCCATCAAAACCAGAGTTTCCGAATTGACCGCTGACGCTGAAAGCTGTCAAGGCTGTTGTGGTTAGTTATGTGTGACATAGGAGACGGATGTGTCTGAGGGAAGTCTTTTGGAGGAGAAAAAATACAAAGGGGAATGTTTTATTTTGAAATACGCCATTTGCCATATCTGTAGGGCAAAGATTTGGTTGGGTTTGTTTTGAAGGCAGGATAGAGGAGGTTTTAAAATTCCTGTGCTGTGCATATTGTGTGAGGACTGTGCATGCACAAACATTGTAGAACTCACACCATTTAAACAAAGTGGTTGATTTAGGAAATACTTTTCCCCATTCCTTGCCACCCCACACGTCCCTCCTCCCCTCGTTGTGAACGTGTATTGGCTTTTTAAAAGAGATGGAGTGAAATTTAATTGCCTGGGGAAACCCTACTTCTTTGTCTTTAAAAAGTCTTTCTAGTCAGCAAATCTCAGTCAAGGTGGTCCAGAAAATCCTTCCTGAGTAGTGATATCAAAGAGTGGTATTTAATAATACTTTAAAAAGTATTATGCTCTGTAAATTTACTTCACATTTCCTGGCTTCATATTTTAGAATAACTCCCTTTGGTAAGTTATTAGCAGACACTCTTATATGACTCATCCCTTCCCCGTCCGTGAAGCCATCTTCATTGTAAATCTTTTGTGTGGCTTTAGTGTACCTTTCATGAGAAATCTGTGCATGCTGGAAAATGCTAAGGCTTTTCATTGATATAACTTCCTAAAATTTTTAGGTGCCAGATAGAGAAGTGACTTTCTTTCGGGCTAGGCAAATATTCCTTCTTGGAGAAGGTTTGTTATTCAGTCTTTTCACCCTATTTGCTCACTCTTTCATCAGTGCGACTCTCTGTTGACGTTTTCAGGGTACCCAGAAGTCATGATGGAAAGTAGCACCCCCTTAGCAAAACCAACCCTTCACGGAGAATAAGTAGCGGCTCCTTCCAGGCCACTCAAGGGCACTTCAGTTGTCACTGGTGTGGCAGCTGGCCCAGCTAGTCCTTCTCTGTGTCCCAGAATATGTTCTTCCCCTTCCGTAGAGTTCTTCTTAGACTAGAGGGTTTCCCAGGGAGTTAGGATTTTCTCGGGGTACTATGAACAATTGTCATGAAGACATAGGTTGAAAGTCATACCTCTGTTCATTTTTCTCTTATGTAAGGAATTTTATGTGGCTAATATAGTTGTATACATTTGTGTATCTCAATTTCTCTTATTTGTTCATTTTCATATACAATTGCCCCTTGAACAACACAGAAGATAGGGGTACCAAGTCCCCACACCCATAATAATCTGGATATAACTTTTGATACCCCCCAACCTTAACTGATAACATCACTGGTTGATGAGAGCACTTTTTCATGTTATATGTATTATATACTGTCTTCTTACAATCGAATCTGCTTGAGGAAAGGGAATGTTAGTAAGAAAATTTCATAAGAGTCCTGGATTGTATTTCTTAATACTGTAAGTTATGTTGTCTGATTACAACAAAATCCAAGTATCATTGGATCCATGTAGTTCAAACGTGAGTTGTTCAAGGTCAACTCTGTACACACATACACAAGTGAATGTGTAAGTGTGTTGGACTGTATGTTTGTGTCTATTTTCTTTCCTTTTTTTAAAAAAATATTTATTTTTTATTTTTGCATAAAAGAACTTATGTAGGCCAAGGGTGTGGCAGAGAGAGTTTTCACAGAGTGGGGAGCAGAACAGGAAAATCTACTGAAATACACTGCTAGGGGGCACAACAGTCGAGATAAGAGAGGTCTGCTGCTCCATATGTGGTTAGCTCCCTGGCTGGGGATTGAACTCAGGCTGTCAGGGTGGGCATCAGGGTGATAGAACTGAGGCTTAACCTCTAAGCCACTGGGGAGGCCCCATGTGTGTCTGTTTTCAAGATAGACTTCCAGTACGCTTGCCATGATAACGATGCCCAGTTTATGGACGCCTCAGCAGCATCCGTGAGCAGGAGGCAAAAGTTAAACTGGTGTGAGGTAGGAGATCTCAGCTTGGTAACCCTTTAAGAATCCTGGTGAGCCAGGATTGGAAGCACTTTTCTTTCTTAGCCAGGTCCTGAGACAGTTCACCCTGCGTTCAGCTGGGCAGGCAAGTCTCCTTAAGGAGCCGATTTTCTTCGTGGGGAGCAGAGCTGTCCCTCCCACATGTGTATCCTGTTAAATATCAGTTTAAAATTAGACCAGGCCTGGAGTGTGGACAACACGGAGCCAGGTTTAAAACAGCTCAGTTTGTGGATAAATGAGGACTTCAGTAAAATTTGCAAACAAACCCACCAGAATGACTGCTGTTGTTGGTCATAAAGCACGCAGGGTGGTAAATAGCACATGTTAGGGGGGCAGGTGGGACCCGCCTCTAGGGCACCCCTCTGCCAGTCCAGGAGCTTTGATGTGTTTGCACAAAATTCTGAAGGGATTAAAATAATTTTGTAGAGTTAACACTAGGGGAATATGGCTTGGTCTAAACTCGCCTCAGGCAAAAAAAACCTCCTGTGTTATATTATTAGCATCAGATTTTCTGAAGATCAAGTTTGAAATATAATTTTTTATTTTTCTTTGTTATAAAGGAGGTGGTACTAATCTTTTGGGTGTGCCTCTAAATAATATTATTTTTACTTGTTAACAAACTGGCTCACCTGTACATAATTGCCCTCATAATGAATCCCTTAAGGAAATGTGTCAAATTAATTATGATTTTATAGTAAATAGGTTATTTTTAGAGGTTTTTAATTTTTTTACTGCCCTTCCTTCCAGTAACTAGCACTTGTCTGTGTCTGCCTTTGGAAAATGAAGTACAAATTAGGTGGTTGTAAACATAAGGGAGATGAGATGCGATTGTGTGGCTATTTTTATAATTTGCTGTTGATAAGATTTAGAAACACAAATAGAATAAGCCGTGTTTCCATGGCACTGATACATCACCAGGGTCCTACAGCGTACCTTCGAGGCGGCGCGACTTTCATGGGGCAGGCCAAGGACTCATCGCTTCCGTCACTGTTTCATTCATTATGTAAACAGGCATTCAGGCGCGCTTGGCCTGGGCAGTGTCTGCTACATTGGCGGCCGCCCACGCGGACTGATGTCGGGAGATTCACCTGTCATGCCCGCCACAGACACTGCTGCTGTGATATGCATCCCCAAGGCCAGCGTGGTGCCATGAGACTGGTGGGGGATGGGGATAAAATAAGGGGCCTGGGATGAGGGTAGGGAAGGGCTCGACACCATGGAGAGAGAGAGGGAGGCACTATATATCATAATTTTATTAAAAAAATTCAGCCTGGCCACAACATGAAGGCTAGATTACAGAGCAGGTGAAGTAGGAGGCCATTGGAGTTGGTAGGACCTGGTGTGTGCTAACTCGGGCCAGTGGTGGTGACAATAAACCGCTGTAGAGATTAGGAGGTAAAATTGCCTGCACGTGGGTTAAGGACTGGACCTGGGAGCTGGAAGGATAAGGTCCAGGCCTCAGGTGTGGGCTGCAGCGGGGCCTGTCCCTGAGCTGGAGGAATATCAGGTGGTGAGACACAGAGCCTGAGTCTGACCTTGGAGATAGTAAGTCTGACCTTGGAGGTAGTGAGTCTGAGTCAGCTCTGGGTCAGACAGGCATTTGGAAGTTCGGCCTAGGACTCAGAGTTGGGGAAGTTCTTGTTGGAAAGCAGAAACACAGTTCAGAACCCAGGGTAAGAGAATAGGGTGAGAAGGCCTTGCCTGGGATGGAGCCTGAAGGTGCCTGACCGTTCAAGGGCCAGGAGAGGAGTAAGAACCATATGCTGTGGACCTGAGGTCTGCTCACAAGGAGAAGGAGGGAGTGTGGGGGCCAGGAGCCCGGGGTGGAGAGAGGGTTCTAGGAGAAAGGGGTTGGTCAGAAGTGGCAATGCCACTGAGAAGCCCACTGGGCAGAAAAATGAAGATGTCCACAGGGTCTTGCATGTAGGGAGGTCTTCGGGGAACCTCAGCTGAGAGCCGGCCTGGTGGCACTGGCTTGGGGAGATACCCCGGGAAAGAGACAGAGAGTAGTGTGACCAGTGCCTGGGGCCTGGGGCCAGGGAGACGCAGCTGGGCAGGGGGTAGCTTTGTGTGCAGATATATCTTCCTGAGTTGAGATGGGCAGAGCTAAGAGTACCTGGGGGACAGGAAAGTGTGGATCAGTGAATGGAACAGAGTCATGTCCAGAGACCCCAGTTTGGATCCACCACACATACATAGAGGGTTGACTTCAGATAAGGGGAGGGAGACCTTGGTCCCTTAAAGATGAGGGTTATACAGACTGTGTCCCTTTTTTGAGCATTTCCTATGGATTTAGTGTCTGTTTCCTCACTTGAAACTTACAGAATCTCCACCCACCCCCCAAAAAAAAGGGGACACTTACAGAACCCTGACTAGAAATTACCGCTACCCTCTTACAGAGGACACTATGTCCTGGAGGCAGTTACCTGAGGCCGGACCCAGGCGGTTCCTTCCTGGTGGTGCTGTGGCAGGGAGGGGGTACACGGTGACCTGTCCTCCATGACTTTTTTACCCAGTAAAAATTGACAAGAATTTAATGCCTTCGGGGATGGTTGCATTTATTTTAATGATTACTTCTTTTTCTGGTAATATTAACTAGTGTAGGGAGGGGCAGGTTACAAGCTGTCCACGTGTAATAAGAGTGTCTGTGTATTGATTGACTCTGCCTCACTAGCTACTGAATTGCAGGAGTTAGTTGCACTTTATTCTAAAGGGGTGGCAGGGGTTTATTTTGAAATGACACTAGTTACTGTACCTTGGAGTGAAGCATCTTCCTGCTTGTTGCCCTAGGCACGGCCTCCAGTACCCCCAGTAGACCCCCAGGCAGCCATGTGTGCAGTTTTGTGGGTCCTCTCTGATACCTGTTGCAGGTGAGGAGCTGAGGGGTGAAGGGACAGAAGGACAGTGTCCGGACAGAAGCTTCTCAGTGGCAGAGCTGTCTCCCTGCTGTGTTCGTTCTCTCTTCCCTGGAAATGAGAGAGGACTTGGAACCCGGCCTCCTGGGGCCCTGCTAGGGCAGGAGCGCTTTGCTTCTTTTGGTTTTGTTGTAGTGTCCCAAGGATACAGGAGAAAAAAATCTTTGAGGAATTGCAGATGCGCGTGAAAGATGTCAGCCTGAATCTCCTGGCAGCGAGTCAGACTCCTCTTTGGAGAAACTTCTGTTTTCTCTTGCTTTCCTGTGCTGAGGATCAGAGCCTCTCTGTAGGCTGATGGTTTGTCCAACAATCTCGATTGTCAAGGCTTTCAGAAAAGAAGACCTCTCGTCCCTGGCAGTGGAGCATGCACAGTGGTCCCGCCATCAAGGAGACGTCAGCCTTGCAGAAGGCATGTGACCTCTGACCTGTCAGTCTCACTTCTGGGGATCCACACACCCACCAACACAGATTTGTGGCAGTATAGACGGGGGATAACCCACCCCGAGCCCTTCAGTTGGGGACTGCTTAGTCGACTAAGATAGATGCCCCAAGTAGAATGTTCTAGCTTTTGCAAGGACTCCCAGGGACCATCTGTGCTCAGTGGAGTAGATCTGCAGGATAGTAAATGCAAAGGGAAAGGTAGACTTTTTTGTAAAATTTAAGGAGGGAGGAATAAGGCAGCTGAGCCTTGAACAATACAGTAACCACTTAGGTCCACTCACAGGATTTTCTTTCTGTTGGTGAGCATGCCCGGGTTCAGCTGACCTCAGCTGTCCATCAGTTAGTTGAATCCGTGGATGTGCAAAGAATGGTCCCCCCATGAGCCCCAAGTTGTTCAGGCGTCCACCTATATCTTTAAGTTTCCATGTGTTGGTGTAGACTGGCACCAGAAGAAAAACCAAGAAATGAATTAAGCTGATGATGTGTGGGGGCCGGTGGGGACAGAGATGAGGTGACCCGCCTTGACAGGTATTTCAACATCATTTTAAAATCTTGGCAACAGCTAAACTGCAGCGACAACAGCGCCCTGCACTTGGATGGTGCCCCCTGTGGCAGGAGGACCAAGTGCAGCGCACGTCCTTGGTCCTGGGCGCCTCAAATCTGTGTCTCCCAGACTCTGCATCTTTCTAGCCTCACCCACCCCAAATGAGGGGAAACTAGTGTGTTTTCACAGTCAGTGGAAAGGATATTTCCAAATTGCATGTTTATTTTCTTCCCCCTTCTGTCTTGTTGTCATCATTCAATTCACAAGTTTCACTGATCAAATAGACTCCTGCATTTTAGAAGAACTTTCTTTTTGGTGGTTCTGTTTTGCTTTTAATTTCAGAGTTGAGGCCTCCAGATGCCCGTGGTAAGGGATTCTGAGGGCCACAAGGATGTGCCTGGCGATCTGGGTCTTTGAATGCCTGTTGGCATTTGGATGGTGTTGATTTTTTCACTAATAAGGGTTGGTGAAGAAACTCTCAGAACACTTTGGAATGGTGTTGTTCTTAGCACACTATTTCTTGAGTCGATCCTGTACTCTCTTGATGGATGAACTTGTAATTCGCCAGGTTCATGGATCACTATGATTAATTTTTCAAGCTATCAGCTATTTAACTGTCTAATGCCAAGTGCTCAGGAGATAATGTAAATTCACTGTAATGTAAATCCAAGCTGGTGACTCTAACAGTTTGCCCTTCAAATTAGAGCTCTCTGGGTTCCCTCTTACTGACATCCTTCCCCTACTCTGTGTATAATCACAGTAAGCCATTTTCTGTGCTAAGTCAATTAATTGAATGTGGGCTATTTTGCATCTTAGATTCCTCTTGACCACTAAATCTTAGAAGGAGAGATGTGTGAGCAGGAGCACCTTATTGTATGGCCCTGCACAGGGCTTGGAAGTGAGTAGATGTGGAGACTTAAAAAATAAGCAGCAAAATGCCACCCCCACAATACATCCCCCAGACAGTGAATTGAGTGGTGGATTGTCGCTCTGTAGATGGGACTTTTTGGAAAGTCCATAAAGTTCTACTGTGTCTTTCAAGAGCAAGACAGACAGTGATGTGGTCAAATTTGGGTCAGCTGTGCTCAACACGTGGTGCTGGGCATCACGAATTTGTTGAAATGGCTCCTTCCCCTTCAGAGTGTCACCTGTGACAATGGGTGACTTAGGTCTTAGCAGAATGCCCACTCACGTTTGTGTGTGTGTTTCAGGGCACGGGGATGATTAGATAAGCCAAAAATAATTGAAATATATTTGAAAGAGATAAATGTTGGCCTGTTGAATAATTCTAAAACTAAAAATATGCTTTCTCCCCCATTTTTTGTTTCTGATTTGCTTCTTGCGACTGGGGAATGATTCTTATATGACCAAAATATGCTTTTATATTTATACTTCTGAATATATAATCTGTCCTTTCTTTACCCATTAGGAGGTTTCCACAACAATTATATGTAGAATAAAAACATGTGTGCCAATCAGCCTTTTCTGTTGACTTTTATTACAAAATCTGAAAGTGTAGGACCTAAAATAATCCCATTATGAATCCTAATATTTACTTGTAAGACTCACTTGCCTTTCTGAGCAGAGTATTTTAAAACTTCTTGCTATGTAAGTAGAGTTAGCCCACTGACAATTAATCTCTATGTTGTTCTGTTTACTGTGAACATTCAGTTAATAGCTTTTCTTCTTGAGTCATCCTTGCTTTACTCCTAGCACTTGGATTTTCAGCAGCTTCAATGAGTATTCCAGGAGTTATTAGAATTAAGAGGGAGCCGCTGTTCAGGCTCTGCAGGTGCGCTGGTGTCTAAAAGGGCTCTGTTCTGTGGGGTGGGGGTGGGGAGAAGGCCCTTTGGATACATGGGCTGTTCTTTCAGTGAGACCCCAGATATGCAAAGTGCATCCTTTACTCAACAAGTACTTGTTCTTCCTGGGAGTTACCATTGCCTCCTCCTTCCCTGTAAGTGTACAAATACTGAGTCGAGGTAGGATTGGTGCAGCAACAGTAAAATTTAACGGGCTATTTACCTCCTCTCGGCTACTTTTCCTCTGCAATATGACACTAATTCCACCTTTCTACCTGCTCAGGTCCTACAGCTCCTCACCTTCTGAGTGACAGCTGATGAGCTGTTGAGCGTTGGGAGCCTGTAACCTGGAAGTTCATTTCAGTGACCCTCGGGTTTCATTTTTAGGTTACTCAACTCTGGCTAGAAGCACTGACCCTTCTTCAGCTTGTGTTTCTCCCCTTTTGCTGACACCCTCCTTGTTCACTCATGCCTTATACACTTCACCCTAATACCCCCAAGAGACCACAGAATAGGGCCTTTTAGTGGAGCAGGACCTTGGAATTTACCCAATTTAAAACTGGGTTTTGCTCTTTACCTTCTTGTAGGTGACCAAGGGGGATGTTGTCTGAGCAGAGGCACAAGGTTACCCCGTGTCTTACATATTTGTATTTGTCCTTCATGACACAGTCATTTGGGTCATTCTGACATTTAATCAAGTTAAATAATGTGGCCCTCAGAACATATGTCTAGCAGGTAACCCGAGTGCTAGAGAGCTAGTAACACCACCGAGAACTGTCATCAGGACAAATCCATTTCTCAAGCACCTCTTGTCCAATTTGTCTTTAATTTTCATTTTTCTAAGTGTCCATTAGCCACTGTGGCCTCTCTCGTTATTTAATAATGACTGGCTACAAATTGTTTGTGTGTTTTTATAATTAGAATGTGATAGCAGTCATCTACCAGATGAACTGACACTGTAATGACATATAGTCAGTAACAATTATGCCTAACAGGAAGATTAATTATGCAGTTCTCTCATACCACATTTTGCCTAAAAGATTAGATTTGGCGGTTACTAGCTGGGCTAACTGGTGACAACGATGGTATAACACTTCTCAATTTTCTAGACAGACTAGTAACACTAATGTTTATCACAAAAAGCATTTGATTTTTTTTTTTTAAACCTTCGACTTTTTTTTTTTAAGATTTACTTATTTATGCATATAATAAATGGTGTAGGCCAGAGGTTTGGGGGGGATTCATCAGAGACAGAATGGGGAACAGAACAGGTGGATTGACCGAAATACACTGCTGAGAGGAGCAGCAGGCGACACAGGAGAAGTCTGCTGCGCCATGTTGGCAGCTCCCTGGCCAGCCGGGAATTGAACTCGTGCTGCAGCAGCTGCGGATAGCTTCATGAGACTTAAAAAAAAAAAATCAAAAAGCATTTGATTATTTAAATTTTTTTCAAAAGAAATATTTTCAGGTTTTTTATTTTCTTCTTAAAAAACTTGCCTACTTGGATATGTTATTCTTCCAGCTCGAATAAAGATATTTGCTGGATTTCTACCCAAGGGGGGGGACATCCTTTCTTCTTCCCTTACCTGTAAGGACCATGAAACTATGATGGTGAATTGTTTGCATGTCAGTGCCATTTTGACTCCAGCCAAATTCTTACCTTTCTCTTTATCCTTCCTCAGCCTTTGCCCTAAGGTACCTGCTTCTCAGCCTGTGGAGTGGCTGGTATGTGAGGCACAGGCAGGGACAGTCAGAAAGAGGGGGAATCAACAGATGACAGCCGGGTATTGGCCACGCCTCCCCGGGGGTGTCCTGGGTAGGCCCTATGCCTTTTGTGCCCTGAGCCTTTGCGGGTCACAGGCAAGGGGGTGTCCCCCACAGCCAAGATGCTCTTCACTTTCCAGGGACCCTGGGATTATCTGGTCCAGCTTCTTATCTTCCAGGTGAAAGACTGATGTCCTAAGTTTGCCCCTCACCTACTGAGGCTAGCGTGATATTTTTTCTTTCACTCATACCTTGTTTTTATTTGGTTCTGTTTTTAAAAATTGCCTAGAGCTACTCAACATCTGGAGATAAAAGTTTGCCTTTAAAGATTTTCGAAAACAGAACAAAATGAAACAGAGCAGCCATGTCCCCTGTAAGCCCATCACTGAAAGCAAGTGAGCATGTTTTCTTTAGATGTAAAAATATGTCCTAGCATAGGGAGCCTCCTAGAGCAATACCTTAAAGCTTTTGGGGACCACAAACTCATTCTAGGACCCATTTTAATGACTGTGTAAAATTACATGGAATGAAGGTGCTTCTGTCCTTAGCCATTTGCCAGAGTTGGGCATTTGCTTTGCTTTTAATTTATTGTACGTTTTCAGGAATATAAAGAAGGCGTCAGTACAAGATTGTGGTCCGTTAGTTTTTATCCTTTCCTTCCCATTAATTCCTTAGGATACATCCCTTGGAACAGCCTATCTTGGGAGAGGTACGATTTTAAGGCTCTTGATCCAGAGAGTCAAATTGCTTTCCACGTACCTTATTCCAGTTCATAGTCTGACTGTTGCTTCTAAATCCTGCTCCTGTTCATGTTTGTTTTGTGTGAAATTCCCCAACCACAAGAAGACAGAATAACACAGTCATTTGTATATATTTTGTGATTTATTTCTTTTTTTTTTGGGGGGGGTCCATCCTACCATTTTCCCTTCCTAACCCAAAGTCAGTCTTAGTCAAGGTCATCAATTTACATAATACAAATAAGCCCCTTACTATTTTTTATTATACATGTATTTGGTCAGCCCAGGTCTGTGTTTGCTTATAGAGGAATTTGACCATCTGGCTGTGTCTTTCTGGGGGTCATCCCTGCACAAATGTGTACAGTCTTAGTTGTACTGAGTTGAGCCCCCATACAACCACCCAGATCTGACCTCTGAATTTGCCCTCCCAAATCTTCCTCCCCACCTGCTTGTCAAGCACATGCTCCTAATGAAACATTCCTCTGTGGGCTTTTGACATTTATGGCAATTTTCTGACCCCCAAACTAGATCATCATATATAAAATCGGGTTACATAACTAAAACTCAGAGCATGTGGCAATCCTAGCTAATGGGTCTTGTCTGGAGAGTTATTTTGCTTTAAATCTGCTTTTGAGGATATATATATATATATATTCATATATTTATAATTGTTTATATTCATTTGTATTTATATTCATATATATTCATATATTTTACATATAAATAATAAAGCTGCAACTAGTAAAGTATATTAAATTTATTTTGAGTTATTAGAAATGATACATCGATTTTAATCAGAATGTATTATTTCAGTTAATATCAAACACTCAAGAAGAAAAATCCAAAATAGTAGTAAAATAGTTACTCAGGTGACATGGGAATGGTGTTTGGGGGGCTGGAGAAGCAGATAAATTTTGATTTAATTCTTGAAGGAATGTGGACTTTTTGTTTTTTGCTAAGTCTATTTACACAGCTAAATGAATTTTTACAGAAAAGAAACTTTGGAGTCATTTCATTTCACTGTTAACTTATCACCTAGATGGGAGGAGATTGTTAGTGAAACTTTGGTGAATTAAAGTTTGTTATAGATGGCTTTAGTCCCTTTCTATGATATTTCTCGAATCATCAAACAAGTCTCTTGGAAAATGTGAGATAACAAAGATGCAAGTGGGTGCTGTCACGGAGAGAGGCTACTTTCAGTTTACACTGCGAGTTTGTACTTCTCGCTCTCGGCTGTATCTTCCTTGCAGCTTCTGCAGAGTCTCCCGCGCCCCCATCTGCTCCTTAACATTTTAGTGTTCCCCCCCATCCTCCCATCCACTCTTTTCTCAGGGAAACCCTGTTTTTCTTTTTTGGAGAATTTACATGCAATTTCAACACATTTTAATTCCCTACCCCATTTTTGCTTTTCCCTTCTCGGTATTTTGTTAATAGTTCTTACAGAATGGGATCGCAGGATCAGGACCAGGGAGCGGGGTGAAGGTCTCGAAATTCTTTTTCCCTTTTTCTTTTCTGATTTTAATGACCCTTAATCCTGGCCCCTTGGAAGCACTAGTAGAGGCTCTACTGATGCTTGCTTCCTTTTCCCGTTTCTGCCTGGGATTTGGAAGTCAGTGCTCTCTTTGTCCTTTTTCTATTGTCCCAGAAAGTCTTAAGTGACCCTCTCCAAGAAATCCCCAGTCGCTGCCAGCAGTGCCACTGGGTGAATGTTTGAGAGAGGTTGTTGCTTTTTAAAAATACCATTTGAGAAGTTCAAGGCTGGTGTGGTGGTGGCAATCAGCTTGCAGCGCGGGGGAGGATCATCGATCACCATTTCCAGGTCTCTGACTCACTTCCACGCAGTGTGTAACGTTGGGAAGAGATGGAGCAAACTTTGACATCCCTGCTGTGGGCAGCCCTTAGGATCCCACAGGGAGCAGAGCTTATTAGTTCCTGCTTTCTGCCTTCTTTTTTGAGAGGAACGAGCCAGTAAAAGCACACTAGTAACGACTAGCTTTACAGGCCAGGTTAGGTGCAAACAGTTAATTCTCTTAACAAGTCAATGAGGGGCAGACGAACTGCATTGTACAGATGAAGAAACAGGCTGGGGAAGGCCAAGGAACTTGCTGCTCGGGGAAGTCAGATTCAGACCTGGGTGGGTCTGAGACCAGCTGCTGCAGGTCCTCTGCCCTTCCTCCTGCCCAAGAAATGGCAGTATTTTGAGGACCTCTTTTTTTTTTTTTTTAAAGATTTATTTTTATACAAGAGCTGGAGTACAGGCCAGAGGCATGGGAGGGTGAGAGGATTCACCAGAGACAGAGTGGGGAACAGAACAGGCAGACTGATGAAATACACTGCTGAGGGGAGCAGCGGGCGAGACAGGAGAGGTCTGCCGCGCCATGTGGGATTCCCGCCAGCCTGCGGGGATCGAACCTGCGCTGCAGAACCTGCAGACAGCTTCACAGCATGGCGCTCAATCTGCTGTGCCACCGGGGAGGCCCTTGAGGACCTCTCTCTTAAGTGTTGTGTGCCAGGAAGATTCTTTGGTGCCGTCAACACAGATTCCCTTGATTCTTCCCTCCTCCAATCTCTTTAAAATTTTCTTCACCAAAATAGAAAAAAATTAAAGTATCAACTGTTAATTAAAAAAATATATATCTCTACCATGTTCTGTCTCTGGGAATAAAAAATAAACACATCCATGTAACATAGTTTTGACTTTCCATAAAATGTGATCATGCTATTTAAATAAGGTGTATTGTGCTTTTCTTAAAGTATGGACATGTATGTCAACTACATACATTAAAATAAGAAGGAAAATCATAAAAATTTGCAATACAGAGGTATATTTTTTCAGCCATCTTGTGTGTGGCTAATCACGTTTGGTGTTTTTGTTCTGTTTTTCTGTGTTTTTTTGTTTTGTTATTAATACAGTATTACAATAAATTCACCTGTACCTCCATCCAGCTTGTTCACTGTTAGTTTTGTTTCTATGGAAAGGGTAATGCTACTTTCACTCCTTTCAAATGTGTTACTAAAAATATTTCAGTGTTTGAAGCATTGAATATTAAGTTTGGTAAATATAATTTACCGTATTTAAGTAGTGTCTCTTCATTCATGTTTTAATTTTATTGGATAAGGCTGGTGAAGTTTATTAAATGCCTTTTGGCTTGATCTCACTGGAAGCTTTTGCTTTTATTTTGCACTGTACTGTTACACTGATCAGATTTCCCAATATTTAGTTATCATTGCATTTCAGAGTGACGATTTTTTTCTCTAACAGGGAAATTCTGTCTTGTCTGTCTTATTGTGTTAACTGGTAAGCTTTTATTCCTTTCACCTTTGCTCAGTGGTTGCCACTTATTTTACTTCGTTTGGTTTTTTTTTTTTTTTTTCAGTTCCCATGCTGGCTTAATAATTTTCTGGTTAACTTGAAGGTCATGTTCTTTTCAACCCTACCTGTCCCTCAACTTCAAAAGTAAAACTTTCCCCCCTAACATACCAGCATTAAACATGGATTCGTCCACCAAGATGGACCTTTGCCCAACTTCTGTCATTCCCATCTCTGTATCTCCTGGATCTATCTCTGTATCTCCTGGATCTATCCTCTTCTTATCTTTTGGCTCATAAAACCCATGATCTTAGTTCCTGCTTTTTCCTGCCTCCATTCCTTCTCCTTAATAACCCAAAACATTAATTCAACACTCCAAAGCAAAGCATATTTTGTTCGTTTAATTTTTTCACTTAAAAATTTTTGTTTATTTTGTGGTTAAGGACTCTTAGCATGAGCTACACACACACACACACACACACACACACACACACACACACAAGTGCACAGCGCAGTAATGCTGACTCAGGACCATGGGGTCCAGGGGATCTTTAGAACTTACTCATTTGCTTCACTGTGACTGTGCTTTTCTGTTGCTTTAAGTTTTCCAGGTTGCTTTTTTTCTTGGCTTTAGAAAGTTCTGATAATACATTTGAAGCCCCATGTATGTCCTCATGACTTTTCTGTTCAAGTTCTCCCCTATCAAGTTGAGTAGTTTTTCTTCAGTAGATGCCATTTGGTATAGTTCAGCTCCACCCTCAGGCTCCTATGTCCTGCCGAGTGAGTGGTGTGCTGTGTTCTGCCTGGTGATGGCTGTCCTCAGCAGCCATGGATGGTGTCACCCCAGTAGTACCCACCTAGTGGGTGTTCGATGGCAGAAGTGAAGAAACAGATGCCCTGCTGCTAAGTTGCTGTGTTCCCAGCCTGTCCTGGCCTTCACCAAGCTTGGGGACATGTCACTTACTTTGAAGTCCCCTTCCCTTGGCTTTCAGTGGGGCCCAAAGCCACCTTTCCTTCATCTGGACCTTCAGCTGGACCGTCGAGGAACCCCTGCTCTCTTTGCTGGAGATGTTGGGCACCCTCAGGGCTTCACGAGCTCCCTGGTGCCAGGCACTGCCTGCCAGCCTTTCAGAGTGTTGTCCTTGTTACTTGAGACAGGGGACTAGGGTTCAGGGGGCAGATGGGATCCAGTCTGTGACTCAGACCACCCCCATTGTGCAATGTTAGAGTAGGACTCTCTTTGCTCTGCTGTGGGCAGAAGCAGCTCCACAAGTGATGATACATCGATAGAGCAGGATTACCCTTAATTTCTCTGTTGGGAATCAGGAAACGTACTTAACAGGAACACAGTACAGTGTGCTTCTCTTCCAGAAAGGACCCTAGTTCTGAGCCAGCAACCCCCAACCACAGCCATTCAGTGCAGAGACTATTACATCTTTTCAGCGGAGTAATCTTTGTTAATAAAATCAATTATATGCCTATAAGTGAGTGTTGGGGAGGGGTGGTGGTAGAGAGATGTTACCTCATCTCTCACAGCCAGAAAGCTTGCGGCACAGTGCCTTAGCCAGCTTGGCCCAAATTTGAGAGTGTTTGCTGTGGTGTCTCAGTACAGGTGTCTGTAGCTTATATTCATGGGCTATTTATATACCATGGCACTGAGATGGCCCAGAAAGGGCTGTGCCCTTAGCTTAAGAACTTGCCTGTTTATTCTTCATTTTAATGACAGTCTCTTCTTTGAACTACGTTGGGATATTTTCAGTTTTTCAGTATTTTAGGATGTAAGTGCCACAGTGCACCCCTGATTTGGTCCTCTATGGGGACCACCTTCTTGGTATCACAGACTAAGACCCCTGCATGGCCTGCAGGTATTACTGCAGCAAGGTGGGACAGTAGAGCTCCACATACTTGCAGAATTGCCAGCACAGGAACCTGGGAATCATTGCATGTATCGGGAGGTGACTTAATCATTTCCAAACTGAATTTTGGAAAAGACCTCTAAGATTTGTGGGCACCTGGGGCAGTAAGTCAGAAGAAATCATATTATTTTCAAGGCATTTTTTACTTCCTTGGGGACATGTTGGTTAAAACATCTCTGGAGCAGATTTAGAAGTTAGGGTCTGGGACCTGTTAATGAATGTGGTGTCTGTCCTGGCCACAGGGGCTTCGATGCCAGTGTGACTGGCAGGGTTACGTGGTGTCACTGGCTTTTGTGTTTTCAGGTGGTTTCTCAGCCTGTCCCACTTTGCTTCTTATCAAAGTTGGCCTGCCTTTGCAGACAGGGCCACTGCCGTGCTGCCACTTTTGCTTGGTTATTGCCAGAGTGCACACCATCATTTTTCTCGTTTTTAATGAAGCATTAAGGTCCGTTTACATAGTGATAAATAAAGTAATTACTGCAGCGATGGCATTCTGCCTAAGCCATCTCAAACACTGAATGCAAAATCTTTTTAATGGCCCCATAATGGTCTCTTGAAGTGTTACAGATTTTTCTAACGATAGCTGTAATACAAGTGCCATTATTTACTGTGAGACTGGAACACTTTGACTATTTACATGGTTCTCGCACTGTGTCTCCAGCTGAGCCGAGCGCCTGTCACACGTGTGCACCGCTTCCTCCAGGGGGTCTGCCAAGGTTGCCCCGGCAGAAAGAGCCTGGCTCGTTCCCATCTGTCTTGTGATGAGTGGAGTGTGTCTAGTCCCACTCTCTGTGGTCTTGTGGGAGGTTTGCAGATTTCTTCTTTTTTGGCATAATGGAGATTCTGTTTGGGGAACTTCCCAGGACACTGCCCGACTTGGAGGGTGTTACGTAAGAAGTTAGATTTCTTCTGTTTTTCTGATTACCCATCATTTGATGGAGACTAAACAAAGAACACTACAGTGAATAAGAAGGGGAGATGGTTGCTCAATTCTTCTTGGCCGGTATCGTTTGCTTTTTGATGTCTAATGTATTAAAACATCTTAAGGTGACATACATTCTAAGCAGCCTCTTCGTGCCACGCAAAATAAGCTAGAGAGGAGTTTAGCACAGAGCTGTGTAGGTTGTTACTGGCTTGTTAGAGCCTGGGCCTAAACACCATCTGGCCAGGGATGGGTGGCCAGCCCCGGTGTGGGGATTCTGCAGCTCCTGGCTTGGAGTTCCAGAATGTTCTCCATGGGAAAGTCTGCAGGGGCATGGTGGGGCATGGGGTGTCTGCCCATCTGTCGTTGCTGTCATCGGCCTAGATGGCTTGTGAGGTTTTGGAGACATACCTTTGTCGCGTACTTTCCAGCTCTTGCTGGGTCTCAAATGAGTCTCAGGGACAGACAGCACCACACAGAGCCACACTGGGAAACAGGATTGGGCCACAAAGTCACAGGAGAAGGAGGGAGCCCAGAGGGAGGCTGGGGACGAAAAGGATCACTTTCGGAGTAGGTAGGGAAATGATTCCATCTACTATCCACAGAGAGGAACTAAAATAAGACTCAGGTGCTCGTGATCTAACCGCATCGCGTGTCTCCCTGGTTTGGGTTGGCCAGTGCCAGGGTCCAGGCCCTTGACACACCCCTCCTAGGTCAGGAGAGCCCATGTGACAGCAGACAGCTCTGAGGGACCCACTCTTTCTTGCTGATGGTGGAGGTGAACACTAATTGCATTTGTATCCAGCCCTCACGGGTGTGGAGCCCTCGGCCCTGGCCTTCTGTGGCTGTCTCCAAATCCTTCCTTCTTTCAGGCCCCATTCAGTCCTGTGAATGCCCTCGGCTTGATGCCCTCGGTCCCCTAGCTCATGCCAGGTCTCTGCTCTGCATGGGGGACACAACCATGGAACCTCACCCTGGTTCCTGCCTTCAGAGAGCTCACAGTCTAGTGGGAGAAACAGACCAAACTTACACCTTAGCTCTATCTATAGCCTTTTATTCTTTATCTGCCTTATCAGCCAGTGTTGATCTCCTAACATTTCTTCCCACTTAGGGGAGCAAGTCTGGGGCGTATGTCTTTCCTATAGAGACCAGAGCTTGTATTTCCCCACTGCTGGGTCTGATGACCACAGTTATCCCGCCCGTGCACGGTGACCGCACATTTGCACAAAGAAACAGTAGAATAGACAAGAAACCTAGTAAACACGGTCCCCTCCTACATGTAGACCTTTTATGTCAGATTGGTTTTTGAACCGTGTGATTATGTCCCCCAAATATAAAACATTTCAAATAAAAAAAATATATCTTGCAAAAATGTATATATCCCAAAGGTTCATTTTTCTACCATGGAGTTCACATTCATTCAAATATGTAAACTAGATTGAAAAGAAAATGCAACCATTTGAGAGAAAATGAAAACCAAGGTCATGTGCAGCGTGCAGCTGTGATAATAATCTCGTATTTCGTATCGGCGTTCTCTATGGTTCATCTTACATAGTTTAGCCAGGAAATATTTTTCATTTTTTCCATTCCAAGGTTGTTTTTCTCAATGCATTTAGATCCTTCCCTTTCTGTGTTGCTGATGTTGGGTGTGGCGCTCTAGGATGTGAATTAGGGGTTGCAGATGATTTTTGAATGCAAGCAAACATCCTGACGGCCTCGCTTGTTTGCTTGTTTGTTTTTAGCAACAGTTGACATTGCACGGCTGACATGGCTGGGGCACCTGTTTTGTTCCATTTGGAAGAAGGCCTTATGTCCATTGTCATCCTGGTGTGGAACAGGTGGCCACCCCCCGCCCCCAACCTTTCCCTTGTCCGTGAGGCTTGTAAACCTTTTCAATGGCCCTTCAACCCTGGGCCAGGTGTGGGGACCCTCGGAAACGTCTGGGTCTTCCTCCCATCCAAGTTGTCATCTTAAGTTCCAGTACAGACTTCCTAGTTAAAACCTGGGTAAGTGGGTATTTAACTTCTTTTGTGCCTCTTTCGTTTTGGAAGCTTGAGCTGAGAGACCATCTGATTGGGTAAACCCACTCCCTTTTTCTGCTTCCAGGTCGGTTGGTTGTGCAGACAGGCAGGCAAATGGCATACATTGTGTTTGTGTGTGTGTGTATGTAACAGCTTTATTGAGAGACTGTTCACATACAGTACATTTCACTTATTTAAAGTATATCATTCAGTGGCTTTTAGAATGTTCAGTAATACAGCCATTATCACAATCACTTTTTGTAGGGTATATGTTATGATGATCAATATACAGATACGTTGTGAAATGTGTACAGTAGTCAAGTCTCTTAGCACGCACCCATCACCTCACAGTCACCTTTTTTTTGTGAGATCATTTAAGATCTATTCGTTTTGGCAAATTTCAAGTACACAACGCAATGTTGTTAACCGTGTCACCAAGCTGTACATTAAATCCTCAGAATTTATTCATCTTACTACTGCAGGGTTGTACCCTTTAACCAGTGGCTCTGCATTTCCCTACCTCCTGCTCTTGGCAGCCACCATTGTACTCTCTGGTTCTGTGGGTTTCACTTTTTTAGATTCCATATGAGAGTAAGATCATGTAGCATTTGTCTTTCTGTGTCTGCCTTATTTGCTTAACAGAATGCCCCCTGTGTTCATCCATGTTATCACCAATGGCAGGATTTTCTTTTTCATGACTGAATAATATTCCGTTTTGTGCAGACAGAGATACACATATACATATATCACAATTTCTTTATCCCCTCATCCATCAGTGGACATTTAGATTGTCACCATATCTGGGCCACCATAAATAGTGCTGCAGTAGAAATGAGGTTCATTTTCAATTATGGGCTACACATGGGCAAGCTGTACAATTTTAATAGGGTTCTGCAGCTGTGATGCCACCCACTGTGACCCATTAATATGAGTGACCTTCATTGAGAGTGTGTCTGTCTTGTTTTTAAAGCATTTGTTTCCATCCTAGGGGCTTAGGGGTGGGCCTTGCCTTTTGCATGTGCCAGGTAGGGGCAAAGCTTCAGCTTTTCACTTCTGGAGAAAATAATTGTTGTTGAGAACACTTGGCATTGCATCTGATTTGTTCTTGCTTGCTGTATTAGCAATAAATAGATACTCAGTTTGCATATTTAACACCCCTTTTTCCTTCAGCCCACACCTCCTCACTATTAGTAGAGCTTTTAATTACATGAGACTTTTGCATCTTAACTGGGATATAACTTATCTTCTTATTTATCAGAAAAAGTCACCAGGAATGTTACAATTTATGATGTAATGGAGGAATATTCACAAACAAGGATACCCACTCCCCTGCTTTTTTTGGGTTACACTATTACCACAATACCAGGGAATAAGGAAACTTTTAGAAGTAAAAATAAATTATTCATTTGCTAAAATTATGAACCTTCATAAGTAACACTTAATAGAATGTTGACCTAGAGTTTGCAGCAAAGCTGTTACATATGGAAGGATGCGGGGACTTGAACCCAATAAGGAAATTAGATTTCATTACAAGCAGAGGCCTTCAGTATAGAAGGGGGCACTTGATAAATACTGTGAAATATTTTTAGAGATAACAGAATAACAGAGAAAATTATGCCACCGTACACAACTTCTGGTATATACTCTTTACATCACTGTTGAATAACTCCTGGGTATGAGGCCACAGCTTCACTGGGATGCCCATGCGTTCCCAAAGCCATTGAGTCTCTTTTCTGTATGTTCCTCTTTCTCATGTAAGAGGTGAAAGATTTGCTTTTCTTAACAAAATGTTTATTATATTTTGTTGAAATAAAATTCACTTAATATAAAATTAGCCATTTGAAGTTGAGTGATTCAGTGACATTTAATACATTCACTATGTTGAGCAACTACCATCTCTGTCAAGTTCCAGTGCATTTCCCTCGCCCTAGAAGGAAAAATCCTGTACCTATTAGAGCAGTTGTTCCTCTTCCCCAGCTGGGGGCAACACCCGTCTGCTTTCTGTCCCCACAGACATTTCACTGGAGACATTTCATTTGTCCAAATGGAATCATATGTGGCCTTTTATGTCTGGCTTTTTTTTTTTTTCACTTAGTGTCATATTTTTGATGTTCATACATGTTTGTAGCATGTTTCAGTCCATCATTGCTTTTCAGGACTGAGTAATATTCCATTGTTTGGATGGACCATCTTTTGTTTATTCCAGAGATTTGCCTTTTGTTGCACAAACCCAGGACTTCAAGCATCTCAGTCTGTTCTGAGATAAATGAAAAGCCAGAGTATTCCTTCTTCCTCTCCACTCCCCTCTTCAAACTGTTTTAAAATACATGTCTGAAATGTACACGTATAAAAATACATGTATGAAAAGGTTTCATAAATACTTCAGATAACCCCAAAAGTATTTTCCATTGTCAATATTTGATAATTTGCAAATGAGCCAAAATCTTGTAGGTAGGTTTTGGACCTTGGTATGTTCTTAGAAATGATGGAATTTAATATGTTAAACAAATATGGTTCTTGGTGAAAAGTGGATGTGAAGGGATAAAAAGCCAGTTTTGTCCCGGCAGCCAGTATCCCTGGCTGGCTGCGGCGTCCACCTCCTGTGGGTGCTGTTTGGAGAGGTGAGAACTGAGGAACACTAGGCCTGTCTTATCTCCCAAGTCAGATCCTTAGGATTATTTGAATATTTGTGTATTTGTGTGGGGGGTGATGTTTTCCTGAGAATGTTGCTAAATAACAGAAATTCCCAGAGTTCCTCAGTGGTGTTGCCTCCTAGCAATGAGGTGAAATTCGTTACCCACTGAAAATCCAGTTTCTCTTCTCATACATGCCTCCCTGTGGACCTCCAATGAGCATCTGTGTCCAGGAAATTGGACTGAAGTTTCCTGATACCTTTGACTGCACTGAGATTTGCTGTTTTTCTTGTAGTAAGTTTGATTTCAGTTGTCATGTAGTCTCCAAAGAAAATACTGTCATAGCCCCTCTCTACACTGTGGCATTGTGTAAGAGGGATTGGGTTTTAAAGTTGAGTACACAACGCTGGCCCCTCAGAGTTTACATATTAATAAATTTAGGCAATAGGAAATCTGAACCCATTTGATATATATATATTTTTTTTTTTGCAAAAAATAGTTTATTTGATCGCTTCTGTTATTTGAACTCTTTCATTATAGAAGTGAGTCTCTATTATCAAAAGGACCAGCAATAGTTTCAAATTTCAAGCAATAGATTTTTAAACAGAAACACTACTTTCAAGCAATAGATTTTTAAACACATACACTTACTACATTCGTTGTAAGC